>NC_090938.1:400409408-401016847 GCF_040938575.1 Ambystoma mexicanum | reverse complement strand
CCCCCACTTGTCTCCCCTTCACCCGTGACCTCCCCCACCGCTCCCTCCAGCTGGGCCTTAGTTGCCCTGCTAATTATGGCCAGGGCCTCCCTCAGCGCGTTCGCATCCCTCAACCTCTCCCTGCTTGCACCTCGTCCCACCATCGTGCACCAACCTTTCTGGCGCACTAACTATGCCCCTTGCCGCTCCCCGCTACTTAAGCCCCCGAGCCGGGACCTACCCGAGGCCAGAAAAGCCCCTAGTCGCGGAGAAACCCCCCACAAAAATTGCTTTAACCACTAAATACAAAAGGAGATAAAATAACCCCCGCTCCCAAAAACAACCTTCTTATCTCAATAAAACATTTATTTTTATTTATTTTATTTTTTTTTGGAAATCCCCCCACCTCGCCAACCCCCCAGTCCTAGATAGAACCCCTCCTACTGGCTCTCTTGCCGAGCTAATAATAAACCCACACAGGCCCCCCCCCCCACCCACCACTGATGCTGAGAACCCCTATAAAAAACCCTTTCCTTTCTCTCCTGTTGTGTTTTATTTATTTATTTATTTATTTATTTTTATATCATTAACTGGGGCCCCCCCGTGCAATTCAACCTCAACAGCCCGCCCCCTGGTGGCCCACCCGCTCCACCGCAGTGCCTTGCAGCCACTTACAGGAAAGAAAGAGCGGTCCCTTTAAGAGGACCGCTCTGCCCCCTTACGGCAGAAGCCGACACCGCACGCGAGGACCTGAGAAGCCCGGCACACACGGGCTCAAACAACGGCCCCCCCAGCCACCCCACTGCACCCGCACGCCCCGAGCGAAGCGGCGCCGGCACCGGATCCCTAAAACCCTCCGGGGCCCACACTACAAACCCAATGAGGGATGCACCTCTTCCCCGGCTCCCCGCGGCGCTCCTGCTCCCTCCCAGGAACCCGAAACCCAGGAAAACGAAAACCGCGGCCCCAGCTGGCACAACCCGCCCGGATAAACAACCCGCAGACGGCGGCTCTGGTAAGAGAGCGGGGGGTAACTTATCTACGATACCCCCAAATATGCGGAGTCCGCAGACACAACTTTTTTATTTTTTTTATTTTTTTTATAATGACACCGCCGTCACACCTCCACCCTACCCTGCTATACCTAACCACCCGCCACTAAACGCCGGCTAGCCCCTACCTCAACTCCTCACTCGACCCTAGGCCCAGCTACAGGGAAGGATCGGGAGCAGGCGACAGGACTTCACAATCACCAAGTCCAACTGTCGCCTGCCTCCTGAGCCTTCCCTGGCCCCTTAAATACCCTAGGGAGGCGCTCTGCCCCCCACGGCCACTCGCTGGCCGTGTGCAGTGCCAAAAACCTCCCCGGGGGGAAACGCTTCACGGTCCTCCTTCTGCCGGCATTTCCGGAGCCCAGTGAATCCGTTTTCTCACACCCAAGGTGGGGTGAGTCTCGCAAGAACACCACCCTCCCTTTCTGTTTGAGAACGCCTGCTATATCTGCACGCAGTTCAGTTTGGATTTTGAGACGGGAGCAGGTTGTGAAATGGAAAGCCCAGCGGCAGCAATTCACTCATGGCGCAGTAACGTGACCTGACGCTTGCAAGATTCGAAGTTTCCCACGCCTCTCCCCACCGCATCCCACATCGAACTACCCCAATATTCAAAGACTCACCCGTAGTGCACCCACAGTTCCCCTCAATTCCAGTAACACCTCACCCCCACCAGATGGCAGCTTTCGGCATCAATATGATCTAGCTAAGTGCAAAGGGATCTTGTGGTCATGCCCTGGAAAACATACTTCCAGCTTTAAAATCTGGGACAGAAACGGCTTCACTCACGGGGTATACGATTCTAGGACTCGGTTTCCTGGGTCGAAACCAACACAATATTCCAGCATTACAGAAACACAAAGTGGACAATGCTACTCGCAGCTGAACTAAGACAAACTCAAAAACGGCCATTTGCAGTTATTTCAATGTTTGCCTTAATCTAAATTAGGGATCGCCTTCTGCCTCCCATATGGTATTGTGAAATCACGCAATTGGAGTTACAGCAGCCTGAAAATGGCAGCTCCAAAGGAGGGGTGGGTTTGCATATTAATAGGAACCATTTGTATAAAACGCACACAAATGAAATTGGAATGTTAATGTTAAAGGATATTTGTACCGCGCACTATCACCACCGGAGTGGTCCCCTGGCGCTCTGGCGGCTCTGAAAAAAAGGGAAAAGAGGGGGGTGAGTTAGTGGGAATAAGCTGGAAAAGTGCAAGAGAGCAGTGGTAAATAGGTTATCACCCAATTGAAACGGTACATTTCTCAACCTTCAAAGAGGACATGCTGAATAAGCACGGACAGGGATCAAACCTGAGAAATGCTGCACGGTATACATCAATCCAGGGAGCGAGCGCCCCTCAGTCCACTGAGCTATTTGACCGGAGGCCTGCTCTCCCAAGCCCTTCCTTTCGGCACTCCAGATGTTGGCTGCCGCAGCCCTTTTGTGGCCAAGTTATGCAGGATAGAGGTTACATGAGGTAAAGCACTGCTGAGGCAGAGCCCGGGAACAAGAGGACAAAGACGGGTGGCCGTGAAAGGGTTAAAGATGCAAGCATGACAAATGGGAAAAACAACTAGCGAGAAATCCTTAAATGCCCCCAGCCTGTCCCTCCCGAAGAAGAAATTCCTTTAATAAGAGCATTCCCATATGAGAAACCAGTTATGAACAACAAGATACACAAAGGATGCTACGGTCAGATAGTTATATAACTCCCACTGGGGGCTCGACCAAATACTGGAGTGCCAATGCCACCAGGACAGCCATTTACCAATATTTGATATATCAAAATCGAAAAGGAACAAAGTCACTGAGACTTCCACTAGTTGGAATCCTTATTTAGTGGAATGACGCAGTACAGGAAATAGTTCACCCATGCGACAAAATTCCCATGGTTTGCACAATAACAAAAAGCCAAAAGGCTGCACTTCTCCATCCGCCACTGGGACTCTCCACCCATATCAAAACATGAAGAACATCCACCCATTCAAATTAGCCCTCAAATGCCATCTCATACAACCACCGCTCTAAGAACATTAACCCACGCCTTGCATCCGCACACAATGTCATCCACATCCAAAAATCCCTCCCCTATTATCCAGGTGGATTTCGTACTCATGAATAGTGTAGGTTAGATCAACTAAAGTAACCTCATCAGCATTTGGTCATGTTCCACCTATTCAATTCATGACCATCGGCAGGGTTTGAAATTGACGGGAGTCATTTAGCTGCTGCTTCTAGCCAAAAAGAGCCTGTTTCGCTTGAAACCAACAGCTACCATGAACTACCTTGGCTCCCCAGGCCAACAAGTGATGATGAATTAGGACATATTTACTACACATTTAAACATAATGGACAAAAAGTTAGGATGCGTGTCTTTGTGCTGGTCTGGGTTCTCGCTCCTGGATCCACAGCGGTAGCTCCTGCCTACTGGGTGATGACTGACGCTCAAGAGCTGGTTTTGGCTCCTTCTCGATCTTTTCTTAAAAGTCAACTGTACTTCTGTTCGGAACATCATGCCCTCAAATAAAAACGTGCACTTCTCCCCCCTTCCATGCACTTTTCCCCTCCCCCTCTCCCATGCACTTGCGCGTTCTGAATGTCACTGGGCCTAGTAAGATCGCTGTTTTGTTCTCCCCTGTTCCCCTCCCTTGCCTTGTCGTGCTCTGAAACACTTGTGTACGAGCGCGATAGAAATAAAATATCAATTCAATTCAATCAAAAGCATGCAACGTAACCTCAGTGTAGCTATACATACAAATTCTACATATATTAGCTATTTATTAGGTTATTTCAAGGCCGGAAAGTTCGTTTAGCCGCTTGCTGTGGCACTATAGTCAGTCTTCAGTTTGCCTGTGCTCTTGCTTCAGGGTACAGTATAAAACCAATGTTAACAAATTTAGTAAAGATAAGTGTATATCCTGCACTGGGTTCAAAAGTAAACCAATATACCAGCAAGTAGACTGAAAACATGCCACACAACACCTGCAGCAAATTGTACAGGTGTGTGTGTGGTGTGTGTGCATGGGGGGTTACATTTCCCATCCAATAGTAAGTGTGGCAGACATTACATGGGAGGCAGTGATGGAATTGGGCTGAATTACCCCAAATCCGACCACACTACTTTGTATGTTTTCTGTATCTCGGATACTCAACACTGCAATCTCAGTGATGCCATCCATTTTGGTAAACTGCAAAGCTCTGAGCGTTGAAGTTTCATAGCACCGACAAGTGCAGCCTGCATGCTCGGCTCTGAAACATGACATCCTGGTTGCTGGCAGAAGCATGGTCTATGTGGTGGGATCCTGGTCGAATGAGACCAGCAGAGGGACTAGGGCGAATGTTAGATGAGTTTATGTGCCAGTGTCTGAGCCCGAAGGTGAGGCATGCAAGTACTTGAGGGGGTGCGGGCGGTGTATGCGGCTGTTCACACAAGAGGGCCGGGGCAAGCACAATTTCTTCCATTATAGGCACCAGCATCAGAAAATTAAAGTGGCAATAACAGAACATACGATAGTGGCAATGGATTGTGTAATCTGTAAATACTGCCCTCACACTCAATGTTAAAAATGTTATATCCTTCTGTCTCTGGTATAGGTCCCTATTGTTAATTTTGGCGGAAGCGCTGCACTTGCCAAACTGTGTGCTCGTTCATGTCATCAGGGTAGAATTGAGGCTAATATCCCTTTATTTTAGAACAGTCTGGAAAACACTTTCACTCTACAGAAAATGCTGCGATAAAGGTACTGAAGGTGGTCTTGCTGCTATTCATTCCGCATTATTGAGGCCTTCTGAGACTTTATTGTCCGCCTGGAGCACATTACGTAATGATATTTTGACTGATCTGGGTGAAACATCGGAATCATTGTGGCTACACCAAGCCTGCGTCAAACGAAAACTGTATGATCTTGATTGGATTCAAGTGCTTGAAGTTTGAGAAAATGCGAGGATATATGGCAACAACTTCAAGGATATTAGAGCAAGGGGCTCTTTACCACCATATATTTCTAAATTTCCTTGTAAATTGAAACGCCAGAACTTTCTAAGGATACAAATAAACATTTACCCCACCAAGGAAGTCATCCAGGTTAGGAAACCATCTACTTTGAGAGACTTCCATTGTAGGATGTGTGACTGTGATTGAGAGTTGTTATACCTTCTCACCTTAAACTGTGTAGGCACTAGAGATCTTCGCTCAAATTGGCTGGCTAAGCATTATAGCAAGTATGCAACCCTTTCTGATGAGGAATAGTGGGGAACACTGATGCCGAGTACTCAAACCTCACTAACTTTAGCTTTGCTGGCCTTCGTGAAATAACTTTTTTGAACTACTATCAACGAAGTAGCCTAAGAAGTGCTGATCTTTAAAAGCCCCGGAGCTAAAATCTCTAGCAGTTATGTTCAGTTTCCCTTGCTTCTTTGTATGGAATTGTTTTACTTCTGGGATCTGGAGAAGACAGGACCTTGGCTTCTTTAATTCATTCTTTTATTTTCTTTTTCTTTTTCTTTTTTTTGTCTTTTTCACTTTTCTATTTGTTTGTATCTTTTTGCACTTTTTCTTTTCATTTTCAGGTTATTCTTCTTTTAAAAACGTGTTCATATGTGTTTATTTAAAGCATTTATGGATGATTTGCTGATTGCTTAAATTATGTAGGTAGCTATGGTTTAAGACTGAAACCAAAGGCTAATAAAAAAAAAAATAATTAAAAAAGATAGTGTTACCCCTTTACCGGCTGCTATACGACATTAAATTGGACAATGCTGTTAAAAGTAAAACTGCTTCTACTCTGTATTGCCTACTTTGCAATTCATTTCTGCTTGAAATTACACCCTCTAATATTTTCGGAGCACAGACCTCAGAAATATGTGCTTTACAGTAGCAGCTGAAATATATTGTGGGTTGTAGCATAAGCATCCTGAAAAACGTGTTGAAAAATATTGGTAATATTGGTAACCTTTGGAACTGGTCACGTGTTTCCTGTGGTGAGTTGGTAAAACTCCCCACCTTTGTGCATAGAGACAGTAAGGGAGCAGAAGGAAGCCTGGACTACCAAACTGAAGATGCAGGTTATTAATTCCCATGTCACAGTGTGCACCGAGATAAAAGGGAAGACTTGTGAGGAGTGGGTAACAGAAAATATTCAAGATGGCGAGTCTGCAAAAACGGATTCAGCTTTCACCATATGCAAGACACGCCCATTGTGGGTCGCTCATCATTGAGTTTGAGAGCCATCAATGGCATGTGAATCTCAAAACGGTTATGATATGTGTGCAGTCTTCAGGCAGACCACAGGAGGCGGAAATCAAAGATCTGAAGCCGTTGGGCGCAACAAGGAACAAGTTCGCGAACAAGCAGCCTCCCTGGAGTGATAGAAACACAACCAGTTGCCCTAAGAAGCAGAGAGGGAATTCCAAGATGACTGCGCACCCCAACACCATATGAACCTTGCAGATCAACGAGCAAGCTGATAAAGGCCACAGCATAATCTGCCTGCATAAATGTAATGCTAATAATAGCTCAACAAGGCTAAAGAGTTCCATATAGAATAGTCAGTTCCAAGAGAGAAAACAGAGGCCATTGAGCTAAACGATCAGGGATCCGTTTGAAAATAGAACTATAAAAGGGCCCTCATCAGCTTAGTAAGAGTCCTGGGGCCAGTGAAAAGATGTGTCTGCTCGTGCTTCCTGGTTGCAAAGGAAGACCCCCTAAAGGAGAAGTCCATGAGATGACAGACCCCTGAAGGAAGATCCAGGAAGATAAAGAGTGCAACCAAAGAACCAGTCTGAAAGTGGCACATAGTTGCATATCCTGGAAGGAGCATGTGCGAATCCCTTCTGCGAATCCTTAAAACCCACGGCCTCTGAGAATGCACTGCTGTGAATCCTGAAACCAGAGGCCTGCTGTGAATCCTGGAAACCAGAGCTCATGGACACAGGCCTGCTGTGAATCCTGAACCCAGAGCCCTGGGAGAGAGGCCTGATGTGAATCCTGAAACCAGAGCCCTCGGAGGTAGACCTGTTGTGAATCCTGAACCCAGAGCCCTGGGAGGAAGGCCTGCTGTGAGTCCTGAAACCAGAGCCCTGGAGAGAGACATGCTGTGAATCCTGAAACCAGAGCCTTGGGAGAGAGGCCTGCTGCGAATCCTGAAATCAGAGGCCTGGGAGGCAGGCCTGCCGTGAATGCTGAAACCAGAGGCCTGGGAGGCAGGCCTGCTGTGAATCCTGAAACCAGAGCCTTGGGAGAGAGGCCTGCTGTGAATCCTGAAACCAGAGCATTGGGAGAGAGGCCTGAAACCAGAGTCTTGGGAGAGAGGCCTGCGGTGAATCCTGAAACCAGACCCCTGGGAGAGAGGCCTGCTCTGAATCCTGAAACCAGAGACCTGGGTAGCAGGCTTGCTGTGAATCCTGAAACCAGAGCCCTGGAAGAGAGGGCTGCTGTGAATCCTACAACCAGAGACCCAGGAGACAGGACCGCCGTGAATCCTGAAACCAGAGCCCTGGGAGACAGCCTGCTGTGAGTCCTGAAACCAGAGCCCTGGGAGAGAGACATGCTGTGAATCCTGAAACCAGAGCCTTGGGAGAGAGGCCTGCTGCGAATCCTGAAATCAGAGGCCTGGGAGGCAGGCCTGCCGTGAATCCTGAAACCAGAGCCCTGGGAGGCAGGCCTGCTGTGAATCCTGAAACCAGAGCCTTGGGAGAGAGGCCTGCTGTGAATCCTGAAACCAGAGCATTGGGAGAGAGGCCTGAAACCAGAGCCTTGGGAGAGAGGCCTGCTGTGAATCCTGAAACCAGACCCCTGGGAGAGAGGCCTGCTGTGAATCCTGAAACCAGAGACCTGGGTAGCAGGCTTGCTGTGAATCCTGAAACCAGAGCCCTGGAAGAGAGGGCTGCTGTGAATCCTGCAACCAGAGACCCGGGAGGCAGGCCTGCTGTGAATCCTGAAACCAGAGGCCTGGGAGGCATGCCTGCTGTGAATCCTGAAACCAGAGCCCTGGGAGACAGTCCCGCTGTGAATGCTGAAACCAGATCCCTGGGAGAGAGGCCTGCTGTGAATCCTGAAACCAGAGCCCTGGGATGCAGGCCTGCTGTGAAACCTGAAACCAGAGGCCTGGGAGGCATGCCTGCTGTGAATCCTGAAATCAGACCCCTGGGAGACAGTCCCGCTGTGAATCCTGAAACCAGAGCCCTGTGAGACAGGCCTGCTGTGAATCCTGAAACCAGAGCCCTGGGATGCAGGCCTGCTGTGAAACCTGAAACCAGAGGCCTGGGAGGCATGCCTGCTGTGAATCCTGAAACCAGACCCCTGGGAGACAGTCCCGCTGTGAATCCTGAAACCAGAGCCCTGTGAGACAGGCCCACCATGAACCCTGAAACCAGAGCCCTGGAAGAAAGGCCTGCTGTGAATCCTGAAACCAGAGCCCTGGGAGGCAGGCCTCCTGTGAATCCTGGAAACCAGAGCCCTGGGAGACAGGTCTGCTGTGAATCCTGAAACCAGAGCCCTGGTAGACAGGCATGCTGTGAATCCGGAAAATCCTGGAAACCAGAGCCCGGGGAGACAGGCCTGCTGTGAATCCTGAAGCCAGAGCACTGGGAGGCAGGCCTGCTGTGAATCCTGAAACTAGAGCCCTCAGAGACAGACCTGCTGTGAATCCTGAAACCAGAGCCCTGTGAGAGAGGCCTGCTATGAATATGGAAACCAGAGCCCTGGGAAAGAGGCCTGCTGTGAACCCTGAAACCAGAGCCCTGGGAGACAGTCCCGCTGTGAATCCTGAAACTAGAGCCCTGGGAGACAGGCCTGCTGTGAATCCTGAAACCAGAGCCCTGGGAGGCAGGCCTGCTGTAAATCCTGAAACCAGAGCCCTGGGAGATAGACCTGCTGTGAATCCGGAAAATCCTGGAAACCAGAGCCCTGGGAGACAGGCCTGCTCTGAATCTTGAAACCAGAGCCCTGGGAGACAGACCTGCTGTGAATCCGGAAACTCCTGGAAACCAGAGCTCGGGTGACAGGCCTTCTGTGAATCCTGAAACCAGAGCACTGGGAGGCAGGCCTGCTGTGAATCCTGAAACTAGAGCCCTGGGTGGCAGGCCTGCTGTGAATCCTGAAACCAGAGCACTCTGAGGCAGACCTGCTGTGAATCCTGAAACCAGAGGCCTGTGAGAGAGGCCTGCTATGAATCTGCAAACCAGAGCCCTGGGAGAGAGGCCTGCTGTGAATCCTGAAACCAGAGTCCTCGGAGACAGGCCTGCTGTGAATCCTGAAACCATATCCCTGGGAGAGAGGCCTGCTGTGAATCCTGAAACCAGAGCCTTGGGAGAGAGGCCTGTTGTGAAACCAGAGCCTTGGGAGAAAGGCCTGCTGTGAATCCTGAAACCAAAGCCCTGGGAGAGAGGCCTGCTGTGAATCTTGAAACCAGAGCCCTGGGAGCCAGGCCTGTTGTGAATCCTGAAACCAGCGCCTTGGGAAACCCTGCTGTGAATACTGAAACCAGAGCCCTGGGAGAGAGGCCTGCTGTGAATCCTGAAACCAGAGCCCTGGGAGACAGGCCTGCTGTGAATCCTGAAACCAGAGCCCTGTGAGGCAGGCCTGCTGTGAATCCTGAAACCAGAGCCTTGGGAGAGAGGCCTGCTGTGAATCCTGGAACCAGAGCCTTGGCAGAGAGGACTGCTGTGAATCCTGAAACCAGAGACCTGTGGAAGTGGAGAAAGCTAGAGAGACTAGTTTTGGATCCCGAGATGGCTATGGTCCAGAATAAGGACCAGTTTCAAAGCCAGAGTGAAAGCAAGGTCCAGTAAAATGGCATGTTGTGAAGTGAATCCAGAGTAAAGCTATAGTCTAGGAGGTAGCTGATGGAAATCCTATGAACAAATGTCTAAGAGGGACCTGACGTCCCAAAAGTGTTGGAAGAGAGATACAGAAAACCTGAAGTAACCAAGGGCTAGAGGAGGCCCTCATGTTATTGCGAGAAGGCTGAAGAGTACTGGAAAGCTCGGATTTTGGGAGAGATCGGTGGAAATGTGAAAGATGCCTAAAGGGGACCAGATTGAGTAACCACTACAAGAATCTTCTGAGGGAACAATTCTGTTTTGGTACCTACGAATTGGGATGAAGAGTATGCTTATGAATGAGTTTCTTTAGGCCAGGCTTTAAAATGTGCACTAGCCGCTAGTTGTCTAGTGATAAATGACTCTTGGCAAATTAGAAATTGTGCCGTCTGTATGTGGAGAATCAGTGCACTTTTTATTTTAATGACAGGCCAGTTGCATACAACACTACCAAATCCATGGAACCTTCCTGTTGGCCATATCAACTTTGCAATCTAGGGCATCCCGGGAGGATGAGTACCCCAGACTAGGCCATGACCGTAGGTTTTATCACGAGGCGGGGCACGTAGGGATCACCATTTGGTTAAGCCGATCCCGACACTGTCCTATTCAGATGTCCCTCTTCAATTGTAGAGTTTTCCCTAGCCTGTTTAGGGGCGTGTGAAACCTGACCATAACTCCCAAGTGCCCTCACGCCCAATAAAGATATTGTTTGAAACTCACTGTTACAACACTGTATGTTCTACCACTACCTTGAGTCAGCCAAATTCACAGTTTTTGCCCAAACAATTTCACAAAAATTGCACCATTACAACTTGTTGTTGAGGGAGACCCCACAATCCCCAGAGCATCCCTGTGGTTGGTTTGGACTCCATTGCTGTACTTGAGATTCAACAAAAAAGAATATCAATTTCCAGGACTGGGGATCAAGACACTACCACCCACCACTCTTCTCCCGCCCACCCCAAACCCAATGAACCCCTACCCCCTCAAAAAAATATACATCATTGATAATATGCAGCTGATAGACCTGTTAAAATGTCCTCTTCAGTAAAAACAAACAGCACTGTGGACTGTGGCGATGGGATACCTGCATGATGTACAGCCTGCACTATTCTCCCAGCAGGATAACAAAAGATGAATGAGGTAGTCAGGAAGTAAACAAGAGGTCTTTAGGGCCAGCTGTTGGAATTCTGACACCCCAAAGAGGTCCCGCCATTAGGTGGGCCTTGCATTATCAGAGGAATGCACAGGGTTGCAAGGTTATTCAATGCAATGAAACTATCCTATAGCAGGTCACATGATTGAATCTGCAGCCCATTATTTCTGACTGCCTGTGCCTTGGTAGAGTCTGGCCCTTCAAAAGTCTACATTTCTCGATTGACTGCCGTCCCCCCCCACCAAGAAAGGAAGCTTGCGGTGGATGGTAAAAGTTCTGGCGGATTGAGATCTTTTTGGCCCACGTAATTCCTTGAGGCAGAAGCGTCCCCGCTGAAGTTACCAGAATTCCTCTTCACTATCTGTGGTGGTGGGAGTCTCGGCAGTTGGCCAGAGACAGCACAGGATGACCCAACAGAACTAAGCTACTCTTTGGGTTGACTGGTCCTCACATCAACAACTGTATCCGGAGAATGCCCCACAGATGGCTGGGCTTTATTAGAGATACCCAGGTCGGATGGCTCTACGCAGAAGATGGTGATACTGCCGGGCACCAATGACCGACCTTCATGATGGAAAAGAGGACAGTTCAGGCGGGGGCACACTGGTGTGTGCAGGCACAGTAAGGGGATCAACGGAACACTCTGGAGGGAATTGCCAGATATTGCCTCCAAAATGAATCTGCTGGTCTACATCCCTTTATTGGCTAGCTCCACTAGGCTCACTTGTGGACGGTGCAGGTTGGCCGCAGCGTACAGTGACTACAAGCACAGTTTCTCTCCATGTTCTGTGGAGGGAGGAGAAGGGGGGGAATCAAGAGGAGGGCACTTGTTGCAAAATCAGAAGCAGGTAGAAGCACACTTCATTCATGAATAGACTGTGTTCCCAGGCCTTCCCCACTAGGGAGTAAGTGGCACTCTGGCAACCACCATGTCCCTGTTATGGGGTCCTTGTGGCTCTACAGTGAAGGGCTCAGTGCTTTTATCTGGATCAGGCTGGGCAATCTGGTCACATCTACACTTAAAATTGTGTCTTTTAAAAAAAATGTGTGTGATTTAGTTATTACAACTTTATATGCATTTAACATCAAAGAAACAATATAAGCCGAAATAAACCACAGAGCAAAATCGTCATCAACATGGTAACCAGCTACACCCAGCATACCCATTAATACGGTCTCATATCTCACCTAATAATAACATTACTCTGACCTTGAGGAACTTTTTTGTAAAGATATTGTTGTCTGTACCTTCGCGACCTATTTTTGTTTGCTCTTTAAGATTACCGTTCCTTCTTTGTATATTGACCTTCTTTCTCAGTTAGTTATTTGTTTGTCGCATGAGTGTAGGCCACCATGGAGACACTGAGTTCCTCTACTCCGTCTGTAAACTGAAAAAAATGCACTTGTGCCTGCACTTCTTTGCGCCAAATGCGATGAGTAACAAAATCATCAAAAGCCGTTATTTTTGAAGAAAAGTATTTCTAGTTTATTTATTTTGTCTTTTAGCCCCTCTTGGATGACACGTGTTTCGGCGTATATACTGCGCCTTTTTCATATCCGGAACTTTCATATGGTATTGCGGTTCCCAAACTGGTAAATAGCTTTCTTTTCTTATCAAGTAACTTGTAATTCATGGGTTCAATCCCACCTGCAAATTCTGATGCTCACGCGTCCGGTTCCCAGTGGGGGAACCGCAACACCATATGAAAGGCCCAGATTTGAAAAAGGCGCAGGATATACGCCGAAACACGTGCTATCCAAGAGGGGCTAAAAGACAAAATAAATAAACTAGAAATATTTTTCTTCAAAAATAATGGCTTTTGTGATTTTGTTACTTATCGCATTTGGCGCAAAGAAGTGCAGGCACAAGTGCATTTTTCTCATAATAATAACATTATCCTATCAGTGGGCCGTCAAAGCCAGATAGTTTCTACAGAATGATGAATGCTCGTGCAGGGAACCTAGTCATTATATCAACCATCACCGCAGAATAGCTCACCCATTCACACGACCCATCGAGGTGCCGAGATGCCACAACTAATGGCAGAAAGGCCAACTTTGCTGCCATCACGTACCAAACTCGAATAAGAGATAAAACCATGCAGAGCCTATGGCCAGAAAAGCACCGCAGCCAGGACGCCCCCCTGAATGTCCTCCAGGACTCCACGTGATATGATATGATAGGTTATTTATAACGTGCTTAATACCCAGAGGTTTCTAAGCGCGGAATCAGACCTGTGTTGCTCCGCCTGGTCAGGCTTCCAAGGACGAGAATGTTGCCGCTGAGCTATCCTCCCACGACTGTGCTCCATAATACAGTGCATATAGACTTAAAACAGGACAAGCAATCAGCACATGCCTAGCAGTCTCCAGTTTGGTAGTATCTCCACATATTAGGCATGTCCGCTTCTCCTTTTGCAAACCCATCCATGCACCTCTATTTGCAAGCACATTGAATTTATTAAATCAAATTAACATAAAAGTCCTTCTTAGCTTAGGTGAAGGGAACTGATCAATATAACGTTGAGGTTCCTAACAAGGAAAGAACATCCTTTCAAAATTACTCAGAGATTTAGGTTTTCTAACATGATCCTGCATACAGCCCAATCCCAATTCTTATCGCTGGCTGGAGTTGCATTTGACAACTCTAGGATTTTACGCCATAAGAGATCCTCCAGTACAATTGCCCAGAGATCTAGGCGAATTTGATGTTTTGGCCACTCTGAAACAGATGCCCAGTGCACAAACTTTGCAGGTGAGTTAACAGAGGAGTTTCCAGGTCCACATACTTATTCAGGGAGGCCATAAAGCAGAATAAACTACCACGTGCATCTATTCATCTTATCATCCGCATATATTTCTTGGGGAAACGAGGTCTGGCTGAAAGGGCTACCTGCATTGTAGTGGGTTGGCCGTAGGCAGCTCCCATGATTCCAGCCACTAGAGTGTGCAGCCAAGTGGTGGCCAGTCTGCAATGCTACAGGTATTGTGGCACGTGACTCACATGATCCTTACGATTGACAACTGGGACTGCAGGCTTCCCACCAGTGAAGGCAAGTACTAGAAGCTGCCACAAATAAGGCAGCGTCCATGAAGCTAATCGGGCAAGCGCATTCTCCTGCAAAGAGGAATGTTGCTGGAGGTAACCCCCTCAATCGCACAAATGTCTATGGCTTCTGGGGGTGTGCATCCAAACAACAAAAACAAAGTGGAAGGCTGCCAGGGGCAATTGCCACGGGCAACAAGGAATTCAGGGTTATCCTGCACCGTCATCAACTTAAGTGTTTGAAAAAAACACACAGAAAATGGCCTTTCTAAATAGATACAATCAAACCACTGAATGTTTTCCCTCTCAGAGCTAGATCATGTGACTAATCCCCAGATGTCGTCACTTCTTCCCTAGGGGAGCCCCTTCCCATGAGGTCAGGGGGGGGAGGCTATAACCCGATAGAACCCATGGAGGTGGATCTCATGGAGAGGGAAGTCCCCTATGCGATTAGTGACAACCTGGGGAGAACATGATATTTCCCATAACCCACCTAACCCTGACACTCCTTCCTACCCCACCCCCTGCATCAACACTTTCCATAGTGTTCCTATGTGTTGATGTCATAACATCAATACAGGAAGCACTGGGATGAGGAAGAGTGTAGACTCCTCAAGGGACATGTATCCCTTAAGTACTGAGACAAGGAAGAGATCAATCAACTCCCTGGAAGACCCCAAGATCAGTACTGGAATGAAGAAGTGCAGATGCATAGAGTGGACTTATGAGAACATGAATGAACAGTCCAGTTTCTCTCGAGAACCGATTGGGCAGTGCCCATTCAAAATTGAAGACTGAAACCAGGAAGGGGAGAGAAGCTCTCCCTGGAGGAACAGCGAGACGGGAAGCAGACAACAGGAGAAGGCGTTGATGACGCTGCACTGTAGGCAGAGCTGTCCCTATATGGTCGTCTGTGGAGAAGTAGGCATGCAGACACAAGGAGCAGCTTGAAAGCGCGGTCGACAGGAGACGTGCAGCGCGTGAGGAAGCAAATGCTGCAGAGGCGCCACAGCACACCAGAAAAAAGCAGGAGCTGCGAGAGGTCCAAAACGACACAAAGGAGAGCCAGAGACCGACCGAAGAACACCAACTAGTCCTTTTCAGGTTCCTGGGTTGCCAGGAAAGTTAGTGGGCCCCCAGAAGGGCTAATTAGTACTCAAGCACAGGTCAGGGACCAGCACACATATGTGAGGGTAACCCAAATCCTCTTTGTAGTCACAGTACCTGGCAGCATAGTGAACCAGGTCTGCAGTACCTAAAGGGGAGAATCCCAAAGGTCTGGGACCCACACCCTTTCATGAAGATCAATCCAAGTCATCTTCATAGTCACAGTACCTGGCAGGATAGTGAACTAGGATTGCTGCACCAAGACAGGAGGAATGCACAGGTCTGGTACCCGCACCCATAAGACTATGAACGCAGGTGAATTATGAACCTTTGAAGTGCCAATCAAACCAGGGGAAGGGAGGCGTTCCGCCTGGTAATATTGAACTGTGAAAGCCTAAAGGGCAAAGCCGGTGGAAGGGGGGCATTCCCGCTGGCAGTGTGAGAACATTAAGAACCAAATACCTGTAGAAGGAATGCATTCTCCAGGAACCCAATACTGAAACAAAACTATGGTAAATAATGAATGATGAGTTGGAACCTTTTCTTTTGTATTGGAACTGAAACCTACAGCACCACAAGGTGGAACGTTGTTAACTTTCCTCAGAAAGGTACTGAGACCTGAGAAGAGAGTCATTCTAACAGGCGAACTTCCTCCCCCTACGACTGGAACTGTGGATCATCGTCCAGAAGAAGGGAGTCATTCTTCTGGATCAAGAAGATCCACTACCCTTTTCTTATTAGTTACAAGTGTGAGGGATAGAAGTAGGCATTTTGACACAACTGGACTATTTACTCAGACATTCTGACAGATTCCGTAGTTCCTTAGTAGAGTCAGGGAAAACCCTCTTAAATTATGGAGGGATGGGTTTCCTCTTCATTTTTGCCCGAATAAGGGTTTCCGCTTTATTTTTGCCTGAGTAAAAGTCTTTGCCTATCGCCATACAACCACTGTGCCAGACACCTACTTCTGCACCCGTATAATCCATGTGTATATCTCTACATCGAAAAGACTGCATGTGCAAAATAAATAAAAATAAATCCTACTGCCACGGCATAGCAGCACTAGCATTTTGTAAAAACGAAGGGAGAAAAGTGGAGAAATCCAGAGGAACACAACATAGGCTTCATCTGGCTTGCAACCCACCCACTGGAATAAACTCCCCCGAAATATTTTATGTGAAGAGCTTTGACAACAAGGTCTGTACATGAGAGAAAGCCCATATTTGCATACCCCAAAACATAATTCACGGTTTACTGAAGGATACCACAACCAGTTGAGTAGAGTGACACTGGCATATATTGTGTACAAACGCCCCAGAGCAATTACGATGTATAGTATTTTTTACAAGAGGTGGAGGTGATGCTTTCCGATGACTTAAGTGCTCCTTCAAGGAAATGCGAGGCCTTTTCAGGGGAGACTCGAATTGTGCATGGTAGTGGTGTGCAGAAGATAAGGGGAGTCTCAGTGGAGCAAAATGTGGGATGGAGCGACTCTGTTTGCTGTTCTGGAGCTTAACTTGAGGTTACAGCCCAAATGTTTCTCACATCTTCCCTCTCCTTCTGTATTTTTAGGCAAGAAATAATAAACCCTTGCTTCTGTATAATAATAATAATAATAATTTGGCATTTATATAGCGCTACGAACCCTCAGGTATCTGAGCGCTGCTCGATAAATGAGCACACCCACGATCGATCGACCTCGGAAGGATGAAAGGCTGAGTTTGGCCCCACCGGGACTCGAACCTGCGTTAGCAGGCTCTGCACGGATGTCAAAGCGAGCTCTCTACTCGCTGTGCCATTTGACCGGCTGTGTATGGATTGCTGGTACAGACTTTCCACCACCCTGATAAGTTTTCTTTGAATAGATTTTAATCCATCTTCATCCGTTTGGAAAAGTGGCATACAGAAAGGGCCAACACTCAGAAAGGAAAAAGTCACACTAAGTCCCACCGATAATACAGTGGCAACACTATTTTCTCCTGGCAATACCCGTGGCTCTATTACTTCTTCTCAAGTTCTTGTGAGAAGCAGAGCCAAGTGAGTGGTGATGGCTGGTTGAATGCCTTAGCAGAACTAACAGGAGTTTGCGGTTGAAAGTGCAAGGATAGGCAAAAGCGGTGCTCCAGATAAGATCTGGAAGTGGGAGCATTTTACTCCCTCTTTATTAAAAAAGGAGTCAAACGTTATTTTATGGAGTAAAAATGTAAGTCCAATTCCAAATGGGAGTATAATATGGGGTTAACACTTTTAACTGGAAAACAGAAACCTTTTTGTAATAATTATAATCCTACATCCCGTCCCCTTTCCTCCACACCCATGTCACACCCTATTTCCCGGGACGGGACCGGAGCACCCCCGCCAAAAAGCATCAAATATCCAATGTTCGTCCCTCTTCCACTTCTACACTTAACCCCAACCAAACTCGAAGACACCCATCAATATTCTCCAAACAATTACACCCTCCCCTTAACCCACTCCACTCCTTGAAATTCTTCTCACCACTCTACCCCTTCTCCCTAGCCGCAACATATATCCCTCAATGTTCTGCTAACACTTCTACCCCCTCCCTAACCCCAATTTTCCACTAACTGCCTCATCAACAGAGCCATTACTTTATTTTTGTCGTTGTTAGAGGCATGGTCTAGTAAAAAATTTTATTGTCTCTGCGGGTCGGCCATGTTTTTTTAAACCTAAGTGGCTCGGTTTTAGAAAACTTTCCTATGGACCTTACCCGGGTTTTCGTCCATTAAACGCACGCGAAAACAAGCACCAGGGAGCCGCCATTTTCTGATAATCCTATCTTTTCCCCGATCGCCCTGGCTGACCTGCTTTTGCGGCACTAAATCAATTCCCCCGCCCCTGAGCCTGACATTATCAAAACATTCATATTCCCCGCCTCTCCCCGTGACGTTACTGTGCTGCGTAGGCAAACGCGCCCAGTCGTCTTCTGCGCGACTCCACACAGAACCCGGAAACCAACACAGATCAACTCACATCACAGCGCGCCACAATTCGGAATATGAAACTGTACTTTAAAATGAAACAGCAACACGGTACATTTGGTAAAGTACATTTATTTGACATTAAATGTTTAGAGAATATTCAGCAATTGACATATGAACTCCGGAAGCCATTTATTTTCTTTTATCTGTATCCGCAATAACTGTTCCGTTTCATCTTGAGTCACGCGCTGTTCCTTTATGGTACACAGGGTGTTCATTTTCGTAAAAAGAATCACTTTGGAAGCACGGTGAACCGCAAGGCTGTTCCATCAACTAGGCACTAGTCCAGCCTAAAGGTTGATATGTTGCTTCTAGCCACTAGTACAGCGTAAGGGCATGTGGGCCCTTGGCGATCGTCCCATAATATGGTGATCGAGCTCCAGTTGTTGACACGAAGCTGCAGGTGTCTGCTGAAGAATCCATCCACCGGTGTCTCAAACAGATGGCAGTGGCAGAAAGGGATCAAATACCTGTTATGAAAACAAAAAAATGATAATTAGTCTCGCTAGCCGAACTTCATTAATATTACTCATTTTATTTATTACGGCCGATCAGAAACTATTTGCTTGCAAAGATAGTCCAATGGAGTATGTTCGTCTCTAAAATCAATGCGAAAAGTAACGAGATAAATCGAGGCCAACACACAATGATAAACGACAGTCTACATGCGTGAGGAATGATATGATATATGATATGGCATGTGTAATGCGCCTATTCTCAAGTGTTTCTAGGCGTGACGAGGCAGGTGGGGAACAAGGGCAGACAGACAACGATCCTACTAGGCCAGGTGTCTTTCTGATTGCGCATGGGGAAGGGCTGTACATGGTTAGTTGAATACAAATTAAATAATAGGGCCAGCTGGTGGCAAGTGCAAGGTAAATGCCGGGAGAAGGGGCTGAAGGATACAGAGACAGTCCCGTAGTGCAGGTAGGCAGTGCAGGGAAAAGTGGCTGGGCCAAGGACCGAGATCGGTTAGACCAGTGGACCTGCATGCCCATGTGCCCACTACGAACAGTTTTACTTGCTTTTCCTAGCTCTTCATTCATTCATTTATTCATGCATCCATTCATTAAATCTTCATTCCGGCATAAAAGCGTGTAAAGATTTACTTACATTATATTTGAAATTTCCATTGTGTTTCTTCGTAATGCAGTCTGTAAAACGGACCGTGCTCTTGACAACGATTTTTCGTATACTGACCTAAAATGAACCTCGGTCTAGTTTCTGAATTTTCTGCCTTATCGTCTCTTACGTTATTGGGCACTCCCTTCAAATGTAGTTCTTTTGGCATGGTCCCTGTGTCAAAAAACAATAGACCCTTATACTTCCAGTGCGACTTGTGGGCCTCATCTGGGCGCTGTCCTTCGCATTCTTTATTTGCAACATCACGTAGTATAGGCATCTGTGAGAACTTGAAGTTTAGAATCCGTCTATGTAGTGCGCCTCAATGTGCAAATGCGAACTGGCTTCTCTCCCAAATGCCACGGCCCGCTTGGCTGGCGCGTTCTAAGTGCCCCAATTTTGTCCCCGTTGTCTGCGAGCTTTGCAGCTCAAATTGAGACATTTAATTTTTGGCAGAAGGTCAGGGAAAGTATAAAGTACCACAGGAGTTGAGTTAAAAGTGAGATTTATTGTTTGTTTGTTTGTTTTATTATTTGCAATACGCAAGCCTCCCCTCCGTTAACAGTGCGCAGCATTTACATTTACATGAGATGAGACATGAGAAAAATATATACATACACATATGTGAGGTGAATAGAGAGAATTCAAAGACGACACCCAGCTTGTTCGCCACCCATGATGGTGAAGGTAGGGGTTAGGTTTACGGGTACACTGTACAATAACATTTATTTACAAAAAGACAATCGTATTGCAATTATTTAAACCGGGATTTGTACTTCACAATCAGCTGTGCTTCGGGTGGGCATGGCACAGTCGCAATGTTCGGTGGCAATGGATCACTGCTCTGCACAGAAACGTCCAAAATTCCATATCTGTGCTTCTCTAACACAGCAACAATAAGGTCTTTCACAAAGTCGAACTGCATTTCATCATAGACTGGTTTGATCACCCATTGCTTCCTTTGTTTTGAAAACACCTTAGTGTAGCGAGGCATCCTTACTTTACCCCTAGTCCTAGATTGTTCACGTCCGACATTGCTGTTATGGGCCAAGACCGCTAGTAGAGTCCTATGTCTCATGCCCGAAAGCTAAAATGCAAGCGCTTTGGCCTGTACTTTAGGCACATATTGTGGAACACCTCCAAATCTCCTGTGTGACAGAATTCTGTCAGTCCTCTCAAATCTCTTGATAGAGTTTTGTCGAAAACAATCTTCTCAATGGCTTTGTGTGTCAGTGAAGATGGAATCAACCACTTCTTCTTCCGTGCCTCCTCTGGGGACAAAGGGCCATGTTCACATTGGTGGAAATGTTCATTTGCTGTCCAGCGGTGAACGTTGGTACAGTGGTGCATCAGTGACCGCCATTTTTCAAGTAGTATTTCCACTGACCCCTCACATGTTTTTGAGCTCCACCAAAGATGGTTGGTGATAGAATGTGACCACTGCAAAATACTTTCAAAACCTTTTTTTTTCCCTGCAGCCGAGATTTTCTTATTGATTGATTTAGTAAGATGCCATACGTCAAATTGATGTTTAATATGTGGGAACTGCTCTCTCATTGTCTTGGCAATTGAAACGTGTCTATCCGTGGCTATGAGGTCGATGTGCATTCCCCTCGATTGTAGATATTCCACTGATTTTATAAAACCTAGTTTCTCCATGGCCACTGAGGATGTACATTGTGTTACCTGCACGACCACCGAACTCACAATTTTCTTACTATCCATGTCCTGAAAGTGATAGGTGCAATACTTGGCAGAAAATCCAGGGCTGTCGCACTGTCCATCGCCGGCTAGCCTGAAACCTTTGCCTTCGAATGTACTTGCTAGAGACAATTGTTCAATTTTCCAAGCATCACTAATGGCCGGAAACAGATAATCACGTTGGTATGTGTAGTACAGCGCTTTAGAAATGAAATGGAGTCCCACAAACTGAAAGAAAGCCTCTAACTTTCTAAAACTGGAGCCACTAAAAAGTGATGCAGCTGCACACAGTAGATTGCCTGCTGGCAGTTTCCCCAGCATCGGTTGTGCAGACCATGAGAACCTATGATTTAATCTACAGGCGGCATTTATTTTGACGTTACTGCCTTTTATTTGACAAGTCACATTAATCAATGGCTTCCCACATACTTTCCCTCTAATGGAATGCACACATTTCAGCATACTTATAATTTCCATCAAACAACTGTCGAATACAATGTATTTGCTCTCTTTCATTAGACTGTCATCCTGCGTCAACGTTGTTTCGGCCTTTGACGTTGTAGAGATTTCAACACCTAGGAAAGTAATATCGCTGAAATAAAGTTCTGATGCGTCTATGGATGCTGCGGCTGGTTCATTCTCTGTCATTTCAACATCTATTACTTCAACATTGATGGGAGAACACAACAATGTCGACAGGTTTTTTGGTGGCAAATTCTTGGCGGGTGTAGATTGTGTAAATTGATCTGCAACTACTTCAGAGCTATCTTCAATACATTCAATAACATCTTCTTGTGGTGGTGCGGTCGCACTGTAGCTATGGTCCAATGCAACTTTGCTGTAGTCTCCAAACACAATTAATTCATGTTCTGGCCATTGGACATGAGCATCTCGAGCCTGAACACGCCTCGCCTCAATTAAAAGTTCCTCCATAGTGTACACGGTCTGGCAAGCCACATCTCTCATTCGCTTCACTGTCTGTGTGTCTATAGTTCTGACACCCACGGGTAACTGGAGGAGGGATTGGAAAAGGGATGTTCAGTTTAAACACAAGATGGAGTGTAGTAGAATTGACTGGAAAAAAACATAAAATAGTCCCCAGCACAAACATTTTTTTAAAGTTATGAACTGTTTGTAACTAACCTTTTTTTGTTTTCTTTTCTTTGCAACTTTTTTGACTCGACCTTCAACATCTGCACGCTGTAGCTCCGATTCGTTTCCGCATGTCCTCCCTTCCTCTTGCGCTGCAACGACTATATTTTCTGTATCCGCATAGACAGCACGGAATGAGGCTCCATCGTCTCCCTGAAACATAGTACTTTCATTACTATGTATCAAAATATTGTTAGCATAAAACACGTGAGGACGAACACACAGGTACATCTCAATAGCCAAATACGATTTAAACATTGTGTGCAACAATCAAACGACAAGTATTCAACCAGTGATGATCTATTTCGATGGAACTGTCAGTATCCATACCTCTGGCTCTGCATGGACTGCCATGAATGGTTGTATTGGAGAGGAGGCATCCTCATCTCCCTGAAACACAGTACTTGCATTAGTATCCTTTTCAATATTGGAAACACAACACACACTTGGGGTCGACGGCACAGGTACATATAAAGAGATAACCGCGAAAGATGCATTGTCCAAAAGAATCAAGGAAAATCCAAATATGATCACATTTCAACGACTTATTTCAACGATTCCTTTACATCTGCATCATCTAAATGAGATGTGATTGTGGTGGAAGCTCCGTCGTCTCCCTGAAACACAGTACTTGGATTAGTATGGTTTTCAATATTGGAAACATAACACACACTTGGGGTCGAACGCACAGGTACATATAAAGAGATAACCGCGAAAGGTGCATTGTCCAAAAGAATCAAGGAAAATCCAAATATGATCACATTTCATCGACTTATTTCAACGATTCCTTTACATCTGCATCATCTAAATGAGATGTTGTGATTGTGGTGGAAGCTTTGTCGTCTCCCTGAAACACAGCACTTGCGTTAATAGGGAAGAAAGCATAGCAAATGGAATCACGTTATATGATCACGCATGATGGAGCTGTCATTATCCATACCTCGTGCTGCTGAAGAATATCTATGGATGTTGCAAATGTAGTGCGCACTTCCGAAAGCTGTTGCGCCGATTCGTATACTTGAATGTCAGGCTCTGCATCAAGTGCAGGGGTTGACGCTCCATCAACTGCCTGAAACATAGTACTTGCATTAGTGAGGATTACAATTGTGAAAACATAACACACACCTGGGGTTGACAGCACAGGTACATATCAATGGCTAACCACGAATGAAACATTGTGTAGAACAATCAAACGACAAGAATTCCAGCTCTGATGATGATGCTCGATGGAGCTGTCAGTATCCATACCTCCTGATGTTGAAAAACATCTAGAAATGTTGTAGATGTGGCGGACGCTTCAGCATCTCCCTGAAAGACAGTACTTGCATTAGTATGGATAACACTAATTATAACTGAAAACAAACACCAGTGGACGATAACTAAGGTGTATATCAATTGGAAAGCAGTAACCAAACATTCGGTAAAATAATTACACGATAGAATAAAACTATTACTTGACATGCATAAAACAAGTATGTAGCGGATTAGCGTAGTAAGATTACCTGATACGCGCTAGAAGTGGTTGATAACTGCGACCACGTCAAGGATGTAGAATGTTCTTGCTTCAGATTCAAGGGATAGTCAAGAAGTTGTAAAGGTCAATTAATGATTGATAATGAAATGCCAATATTAAAAATAGCCATGTAAGCCGACAGAATACTTGAAAAATGCTCAATACAGCACAGTTCCCTGTCCCCGTATATATATATACATTGTGTTTGTGGGTTATGAAATCGAAAAAGAATATATTGATAAATGTCATTATTCAAAAAACTATACACTCATATCAATATCGAAATTATTACAAGGGATAGAACACCTACAATATCAATTAATCCATTCGGCTACCTACACACTACCGCAAGCCCTAAAGCTAAATCCGGACACTTGACTCACCGGTGGCGGAATGCGGACGAATAGAGTGGGAATAGCGTTTTCGCGCAATTTCCGTGTCGTTCGCCGTTTATTCTTCTTTGTTACCCAAGAAGTTGTGTACATGTCCAAGGAAAAGTGCCGGCTGCAGATGCGGTATCGATCACCCCTCTTGTCCTCTAAGACTTGTTGGACTCTAGTTTCCAGCTCATCCAGTGGATATCCGCAATGTCTGACCCATTCTCTTATTCGATCAACAGTTTTCGGGAATACATGCATTGTAGTTCCTTCAGATTTCGCATGGGTCTTCGAAGGGCAACCGCTAATCGAACAGGCAGGCATTGTTGATAAATCTGAAAAGTAAATATCGACATTATTATACAATCTTCAAGAGTAAAGATTTGATACAAAAGTAAATGAATCATACAATGATCAATGCAAGGTTTGTTTTGGTCGCAGGAACTATACCAGTTCATTATGTGCTGCTTAGTATTTGCATACATTGCAGAAATGTATAATTGATGTGACTGAAATCTGAACATGTGACTCGTCCCTTGGATGTTCTGTCTTGCACGAGAAGGAAACATGCTTACATTATAGACTGGACCCCCGAAGGATGCAATTCAATGACAATAGACACAGATGAAAATAAATAGATCTATTGATAGCATAGCAATGGAAACTCAAGTCAATACCAATGAGACCAATGAACATAGCACTATTGTGTACTCTACTCGAAAATAGATAGAAATTTAAAAATCTGCGAAATATGACCAGGATACATGGCCTTACCTTGACCAACAAACAGTTGGATTCAGCAAGCAGAGCAGTATGTTGCGGGAGAATAGGTGGATGGCCACAGGTAGAGCATTGATGGGTATGCTCGAAGCAGTCACAGAAGTTCACGGATAGCACGACGACGAGCAGATTAGCATAGATCTCAGTGGTTCCCAGGTAGCACGTTCAGGAGTTGACTTGCAAAGCACAAAGATGTTCTCATGAGACATATCGAGTGGTTTTTAAAGTATTAGAAACTGGGGTGTGTTTGTGAATGAATGACGTGTGTATGTCGTGGTATTAGGGGGGCGGCCTGCTTCAAGGGGAGGCCTGGCTGGAGACACGGGGTCTGAGGAGGCCATGTGACTGATGGCCCCTTGGCGTGGGACACCTTTTGTAGTGTACACTTAGTTTGGCACCTTGGCCGTTTGCGCCCGTCACAGCCCCCCATGCCAGAGCGCATCCACCGGCGCGAACCGCCTTTGTGGGATGGATGGCCCTGGGGCGTGCAGATAAGGCACAGGAAGACTGCTGAATGGAGACACACTTATGTGGATTGCAGGGGGGCGGCCTGCTTCAAGGGGAGGCCTGGCTGGAGACACGGGGTCTGAGGAGGCCATGTGACCGATGGCCCCTTGGCGTGGGACACCTTTTGAAGTGTACATGCAGTTTGGCACCTTGGCCGTTTGCGCCCGTCACAGCCCCCCATGCCAGCGCGCATCCACCGGCGTGAACCGCCTTTGATACAGGGGGGTGGGATGGATGGCCCTGGGGCGTGCAGATAAGGCACAGGAAGACTGCTGAATGGAGACACACTTATGTGGATAGCAGGGGGGCGGCCTGCTTCAAGGGGAGGCCTGGCTGGAGACACGGGGTCTGAGGAGGCCATGTGACCGATGGCCCCTTGGCGTGGGACACCTTTTGAAGTGTACATGCAGTTTGGCACCTTGGCCGTTTGCGCCCGTCACATCCCCCCATGCCAGCGCGCATCCACCGGCGCGAACCGCCTTTGATACAGGGGGGTGGGATGGATGGCCCTGGGGCGTGCAGATAAGGCACAGGAAGACTGCTGAATGGAGACACACTTATGTGGATAGCAGGGGGGCGGCCTGCTTCAAGGGGAGGCCTGGCTGGAGACACGGGGTCTGAGGAGGCCATGTGACCGATGGCCCCTTGGCGTGGGACACCTTTTGAAGTGTACATGTAGTTTGGCACCTTGGCCGTTTGCGCCCGTCACAGCCCCCCATGCCAGCGCGCATCCCCCGGCGCGAACCGCCTTTGATACAGGGGGGTGGGATGGATGGCCCTGGGGCGTGCAGATAAGGCACAGGAAGACTGCTGAATGGAGACACACTTATGTGGATAGCAGGGGGACGGCCTGCTTCAAGGGGAGGCCTGGCTGGAGACACGGGGTCTGAGGAGGCCATGTGACCGATGGCCCCTTGGCGTGGGACACCTTTTGAAGTGTACATGTAGTTTGGCACCTTGGCCGTTTGCGCCCGTCACAGCCCCCCATGTCAGCGCGCATCCACCGGCGCGAACCGCCTTTGATACGGGGGGTGGGATGGATGGCCCTGGGGCGTGCAGATAAGGCACAGGAAGACTGCTGAATGGAGACACACTTATGTGGATAGCAGGGGGGCGGCCTGCTTCAAGGGGAGGCCTGGTTGGAGACACGGGGTCTGAGGAGGCCATGTAACCGATGGCCCCTTGGCGTGGGACACCTTTTGAAGTGTACATGCAGTTTGGCACCTTGGCCTTTCGCGCCCCTGACAGCCCCCCATGCCAGCGCGCATCCACCGGCGCGAACCGCCTTTATATCAATATACAGTATATCGCCTTTATATCAATGATAGTATATCGTTGCTTATCAATAACAAATGCCACATACCGGAGATTCTTGTGAGCACAGACCCACACTTCAACCGGTGTATTATAGTGGTCAAGACTGTATAATCCAATGGTAAATGTTAGTATAGATATATGTGTGACTTTTATAGAGACATAACCTACTGAAAGACTTTGAACAAGTGTGTTTTAGTGCATGCATTATCGAGAATATGTTATGTTAGCTTAGATAGATAGCGACCACCCTGCTTCACAGCAACCAGACCTTCACCCATTCGGAGCACAGATGTCTGACCTCCATCCTTGAATGGAGAGACACTTGATTCATTTAAAAAATCGAGACAACCGTTGTTAAAATATATGTGGTGTTTTATTTTGTATCTTATTTTCATGACACATAAATACAAGACTTTAAAGATTATACAGGTCAGGTTGCAGCACAGCGAGAGAAAATCCACTGTACTGACCGCTGTCACTCGGGAACGTTTCTCTAATGGCACGAACGGCACAGGCGGGTATCACTCTTCGAACGCGGTGTCCAAGCCTCCCGTGAAGCCACCATGTAAAGGAACGATAGGCCACCAGCCTGTACCACCTGTGAAAAGGAATGAAACAAACTGTTTTTAAATTACCAAGATAAGTTTAATAAACGTATGTTGTCAATGACAATTCTTGTAACTAATGGCATTTTACACGGACAAATGCTATCTAGACAATGTACACTATTCAACGACTTACATGCGTTACAATGATATGTAGATGTAATTTTGGATATAGTAGAAGACCATGAAATAGGAGTGGCATGACAAGCAGAGTATACTTACTCGTTACTCGGATTGCGAGGACGAAAAGTTGCTCGAAGTTCTTGCATAAGCACCATCATTATTCTCAACACGGCCCGTGTGAGGCAGGCTGCCCTGAAGTCTGGCAGCTCGGTGATGCATTGCGGTCGTGGCTCGCCTTCCGAAATGTAGGCCAGGCATCCCGAGTTTTCTCGGCAGCAGCAGTTCTCGTCCTCAGTTGGCATTAGCTCGCACCGATTGCATGTGCACCAGGTGGAGACGCCGTCCATTCAACTAGGCCCAGGCTCTTCATCTGTTGATTCGTCCTGCCAACTGCCGTCCGAATCCCCATCGTTTTCGCGTGCTTCCCTTTCCAATAGTTCCTCCTCGGTATACTCGGGCTCGTACATGTAGGGCATTATTGTAGCCATTGTGTGTTAAACAAACTAAAATAATTTATAGCGGTGGTACTGGTATCTGTTCACACGGGCTACAAGCGGCGAAGGTAGCTGACCAGAGCACTGAAACGAGTCACAGAATACTCAAAGTAACACAGAGAGAGGAATGGAATCGAAAATCGGCTGCTGTGTGTTATGAAACGGTCTGTTTATACTTATTGAGGAGAGAGGCGTCCTGCCATTTCCATGGCGACACGTCATTAGCTGAAGCGCAGCAGATGTTGACACGAGACGTGCTTTGGCGTTGGGAAATGGGCGGTACGAGTCTGCTGATGACAGGCTCAGGGGCGGGGGAATTGATTTAGTGCCGCAAAAGCAGGTCAGCCAGGGCGATCGGGGAAAAGATAGGATTATCAGAAAATGGCGGCTCCCTGGTGCTTGTTTTCGCGTGCGTTTAATGGACGAAAACTCGGGTAAGGTCCATAGGAAAGTTTTCTAAAATCGAGCCACTTAGGCTTAAAAAAACATGGCCGACCCGTAGGGACAATACATTTTTTTACTAGACCATGCCTTTAATATAAATGCTTTCTTTGTTTATAATAATTGTTTATTTGACCCATTCATTTCATTACTTTCATTGCCCCCTTTTTGTTCCCTTGCAAACTAGCTGTGGTTACATAACAGCTTTCCTGGTAGATCCCAGGCTCCAGCTACCGATAAAGGATGGATTGATGGGGAAGGAGGTGTGATGTTGTCATTTATTCCCTTGTCACGTGGGAAGGGACACGGGGCAACGGGAAAGGGAGGGACAGGAAGTAGGATCACTCAGGCAGTTCCTGGGTAGCTGTGTTGGAATAAAGACGTGTTGATCGAACCGCAGTAGTGTCTGTCCATTTATTGTGAGAAGACCTTAGATGTGAGTGCCTAAGTTTGCGGGAGACCGATCCACCTCTTTACATTGGCGACGAGGCGGAAGAACCACCGCCAGCACAGCCACGCAAGTCCCGGCTTTTCGCGCTTGGAGACATCGAGTGCAGACGGAGCAGCAGGCTGCGGCCCTGCCAAGATGCGACGGTGAAGGTAAGGCGGGTGGGAGTGAGAAGACTCCCCGCCAGCCACAATCCTTGGTAGGATTCCGGGCGGGGTACCGCACGTACCCGCCAACGGCAACAAACAACCGGCAGGTGGAGTGCGTCGGCTCCCTGCGACGGCAACAAACACCCGGCAGGTGGAGCGCGTCGGCTCCCTGCGACGGCAACAAACGCCCGGCAGGTGGAGCGCGTCGGCTCCCTGCAGTAGGAGCGGGTCATCCCACCAGCGGCGTGGGCCCGGGGTAGAAGGAAGCTGCCCCACGACTGGGAAGGGAGACAGCGGTGGGTGGAGCACGTCGGCTCCCCACGTGAAGGTAGGCTGTCATTTCCCCCAGATTACTCGCCAGAGGCGGATGCACGGGAGTGGAGCGCATCGGCTCCTCACCACATTCTCCCGCCAAGTAAGCCGTGGCCTAAGTGGGTGGAGCGTATCGGCTCCCCACATATAAAACGGAATCCCGCTACCGGCGGCAACGCACGTGGGTGGAGCACATCGGCTCCCCACGGGATTGAAAAATTTCCTTTCCTCTCTCTCTTTTTTTTTTTTTCTTTCTTTTCTCCCATTTCGTCTCTCATCATAACGGAAATTCATGTGGGAAGAGCGTGTCGGCTCCCCGCATCTCCTTTGACCAGCCGCACTGCGACAAACAGTAACTGTGTCATGCTGGATGACTCCTCAGAGGAGTCACTTACTGTACAAATAACACCTGTCCGGGTAACTCGCACAAAAATGACAGACAGCCTGATCTCACAACTGCCCCCCAATTTTGATCTCAGTGACTCCAGCACGCTGGGGCCCAGGTGGAAGAAATGGTTAAGGGACTTTGAAGTTTGCCTTAAAGCAGTGGGCCCTCTTGAAGATGAAAGGAAACACAGTCTGCTCACTCATGCCATAGGATCTAACGTAAGAGACATTCTAGATGAAATGCCTGAAGATACCATAGACACCTATACCAGCTTAAAAACGACTCTCACTGACTACTTCACACCACACACCAATGTGGACTATGAACGGCACATCTTTCACACCACGAAACAAGTAAAAGGAGAAACAATGGACGCGTTCGTGATGAGACTAAGAGTAAAAATGAAACACTGTGACTTCAACAAATATTCCAATGAGGAAGCACTTCGCTCGCAAATAATAGTAGGATGTGAAAGTGGTGAATTCAGGAAAAGACTATTGCAAAAACCACGTAATCTAGAAGAGATTCTACGCCTAGCACGATCAGAGGCAGCCCTAACAGCACAGGTGGAAGGGCTGGATGGCATCACCATCACCCATGGGAAACATGAGAGTCTACATAAACTGGAAAACAGCCCAAAAGGGAACACAGACCCATTTTGCTGTTGATGCGGGCATGAATACCCACATGAAGGCACGTGCCCCACAATGGGTCAAATCTGCTCTGCATGTGGGGGAGAAAACCATTACAAGGCTGTATGTTTCATATATCGCAGTAAAATGCGAGGAAGTGGAAGGAACAGAAGATCCACGCCAGAAAGAGAGCCGAGACGTCCAAGTCCCAGTCGCGACTCACACAACAAAACCAAGTCGCCACGTCACAGGATTCGTTAGGAACCAACAGACCGAAGACAAGCAAGGTCATCACGGGATTGGAGAGACAACAAAGCGGCATCCTCAGGGCGAAGAAGGTGCTCTAGGAGATACGTCAGGTGCTTGGTGGAACAATCACAGTCGGACAGTGTCTCCAGCACCTCTTCAGAGGACAATCCCAAAAATGAACTGAAACCACAAAAAGGAGAACCAAGGGTGAAAGGCTACTTATACGCACTTGGGAACCCCACTGCAAAGGAAAACAGCCCCACTCTCATAATACAAGTCAACCAGGTGGCTGCTGAATTTCTGGTGGACACGGGAGCCACGGTCAACGTAGTAAGTGAAGAGGTATATAACAGCATGCCAAACGCTCCACGCCTGCAAACAGCCCGGGCGCTCATTTTTCCATATGACTCCACGACACCCCTTGCGTGTAAGGGTTTCTTCACGGCCTCATGCAAGTACAAAGATCACGCGAAAGAAATACCCATGCATGTTCTAGAAGCCGCCACACACAGTGGATGCATGCTCAGCTATAAATCGGCTGTCGACATGGGGCTAATACATATTCTATACAGACTCATGATGCACAAGCATCTGGATCCCACTGCAAGCATTGATCAAGTCTTCCCTGCACTATTTAAAGGACTAGGAAAATTGAAAGACAGGCAAATTGAACTACACATAGACAACAGCATCACGCCTGTAGCCCAACACTACAGAGGAATTCCCATTAACATACAAAAACAGGTAGAAAACGAACTGATCAAACTCCTAGAAGCGGACATAATTGAACCGGCTGAAGGTCCGACCCCTTGGGTGTCCCCCATAGTACCCGTACCAAAGAAAGACTCCCCGGACATTCGCATTTGTGTGGACATGCGAAGACCAAATGAAGCAATATTAAGAGAACGTCATCAATCTCCCAGAATCACAGATATGGTGCATCTACTCAATGGGGCCACCGTCTTTTCAAAACTGGACCTCAACAAAGGGTACCATCAACTAGAACTCCACAAAAGATCCAGATACAACACCACTTTTGCTACTCACCTGGGTCTCTATAGATACAAGAGACTCAGTTTTGGAGTCTCCTCAGCAGCAGAAATCTTTCAGTCAGAAATCCATAACGTAATCAAACATGTGCAAAACTGCCTAAATTATAGCGACGACATCTTGGTTTTCGGACAGACTCAGGAACAGCACGATGACACACTCATGCGGGTGTGCATGGCACTGGAAGAAGCGCACCTCACACTAAACAAGGAGAAGTGTGAGTTCAGGAAAACAACACTACGATTCTTCGGGCACATCTTCTCTGAAAGTGGAATGACACCGGATCCTGAGAAGGTCAGTGCCCTCACAAACACCACACCACCAACCTCCGTCACCGATTTGCGATCATTTCTGGGTTTGGCAAGCTACTGCACAAGATACATCAAAGATTTTGCATCGGTCAGCGCACCCCTACGAGCCCTCACCAAACTCAGTGCAGAATTCAGATGGTCAGACGAGTGCCAACAAGCTTTCCAAATCATCAAAAACTGCATTGCGGACGCCTACTTCGACCCCCAGAGACACACAGAACTAATTGTGGATGCAAGCCCAGTTGGTCTAGGGGCCATATTGACTCAACTTGATCGCAAAGATGGTCAAGCCGCACATGTGGTATCCTATGCAAGTCGCAGCCTCTCAAAAACTGAGCAAGCCTATTCACAGGCTGAAAAGGAAGGTTTGGCTGTAGTTTGGGCCTGTGAGCATTTCCATCTATTTCTCTATGGGAAACCATTCACAATAGTCACCGACCATCAGGCATTACTATTCATCTACGGCAGTGCTCAGGCCAAGATGCCCCGTAGGATAGCTCGATGGGCCTTAAGGTTGCAAGACTACCATTTTGACATCATTCACCGGCCGGGGAAAGAACAAAATCCAGCAGACTTTCTCTCGCGTTACCCCAGCCAAGATAGCAGCCCAGACCCCTCTATAGCGGATCAATACATCATGTATGTGGTTCATGGGAATGCCCCACAAGGTTTGGGCATGGAGCAAATAGCCAGAGAAACCAACACAGACCAAGCAATACAAATCATCATGAGATGCCTCTAGAAGGGCCGCTGGAAACATGCAAAACAACTCAAACAGAATGTAGGAGATGAGACTAAACAAGACATGACATGTCTATTAGCCGTAAAGGAGGAGCTCGCCAAAACAGAGGAAGGACTGTTACTTAAAGGAACCAAGTTAGTAATTGACCAGACCCTGAGAAAAAAAATCCTTGAGCTGGCGCATGAAGGACATCGAGGAATAATGTCCACCAAAAGAATGTTACGACAAAGAGTATGGTTCCCTCAGTTGGATACCCAAGTAGAAGAACTGCTCAAAAACTGCCCCACCTGCGTGGTCCTTAATCCACAAACCAGACCAGAACCACTCAGGATGACTGAATTGCCTGAAGGGAACTGGGAAGAAATTGCAGTAGACCACTATGGCCCATTAGAAGGAGGTGAATATATCCTTGTGGCCATTGATGAATATTCCAGATTTCCGGACGTACAAATCATACAGCGGCATACCATACCATTCCAGCGTTGGATCGGATGTTTGCCATTTATGGCATTCCAAAAATACTGAAATCCGATAACGGACCCCCATTTACTGGACAGGACTTTAGAAACTTTGCAGAATACATGGGCTTCCATCACAGGAGAGTAACACCGTTGTGGCCTCAGGCCAATGGTACAGTTGAACGATTCATGAAGAACATCAAGCGTACCACGCAGATCGCTCGCCTGACAGGAGAATCGGTGGAGAAATTGCTGTGTCAACTAATGAGGGACTATCGCAACACACCCCACAGTACCACAGGTAAATCACCGTCCAAAGTCATGTTTGGAAGAAATGTAAGAACCAGACTACCCCACATAGGGCTAGAAGAGGAACGATACAAAGGTGATGCGGAAATGAGACAGCAAGATGCATCACGGAAAATGGACATGAAAGAAACAGCTGATAAGAAAAGGAGGGCTGAAGAGAATGTTCTAACAACAGGAGACATCGTCATTGCAAGGCAGCCGCAAAATCGCAAGAACATGGCAGCTTTCGGAGACGAGCCCCTCACCGTAACGCATAGGAAAGGGTCTCTCATCACGGCTGAAGGCAGCACCCATGTCTTGACAAGAAACAGCTCCCACTTCAAAAAGATGCCTGGAATCATACCGCTAGTTGAACCTCGTACACCCCGAGGTACATGGGAAAAGGATGCACCCTACGAAGGAGACAGAGAGGATTACGGCGCAGAGGAGCCATGTTGGCTCTCCCAGGAATCGAGCGAGAGAAACGACTGGAGGCCACAAAGGACTCGCAGAAAACCACATCGCCTCATTGAAGAAATGTCATGATCCCAAACTTTATGTTTAGTATCGGGGGGGGTGTGATGTTGTCATTTATTCCCTTGTCACGTGGGAAGGGACACGGGGCAACGGGAAGGGGAGGGACGGGAAGTAGGATCACTCAGGCAGTTCCTGGGTAGCTGTGTTGGAATAAAGACGTGTTGATCGAACCGCAGTAGTGTCTGTCCATTTATTGTGAGAAGCCCTTACCACTGAGTGCCTAAGTTTGCGGGAGACCGATCCACCTCTTTACAGGAGGTGTGGACGTTTGGGGGCTCATTTTCGGAGTCCCAGTATTTCAGCGGAGGGGACCCCTTGCGTGTAGATTTAGACGTAGGCGGGTCCCCAGCGCCGAATTTTCGTCACTGGTATGGCAGAATGTAAAAGGTGGGCAGAAGGTGGTTACGTCGGGAGGCGGGTGGGGGTAGCATGTAGGGGTTGTTTAGGGAGGAGGGCAATGGTATGGGAGTGAAAGCAGAGAAAGCGGATCAGACTGAGGTAAGTGTGGGTGTGACAGTTGGAGGGGTCGTTTGGGGGCGGGAAAGGGGATTGAAGGGTGGATGGATCACCCCCTTCCATAGGTGCCAACATGCCCCGTTCCAATTTGTAGTGCTTATCCAGTCGTGTTTTTTTCTTTGCATTCTGGGACTTGTAGTCCGAATTTTATAATGGGAAAAGTGGAACTACAAGTTCCAGGATGCAAAGAAAAAAACCTGTACTGGATAAGCACATCCAGATTGGAATGTGTCATGTTGGCAAGTATGCCACCTTCTTGTGAGCTTGAGGCAGGAGGTGAGAGGTGAAGGGGGGCCCCCTCGAGGAAGCAGGTTGGGTCGGGCTTCGATGTAAATACATGCCAGGTAGAGACATGGAACCCTGCGCGAATATTCACTGTCCCTGCTACGTCAGGGCCGCCCACCTGTCTCCCTGGTGACCAGCGCATGCCCAGGACGACCCCCCAGCATCCCGCGGGGCCCTATTCTCCGTCCCACCATCCGCTACTATGTACGGGCAGTCAAGAGCATGTGATTATGCTCCCCCTGTTGTGGGTATGCATAGCTCTCAACCCGCCTTGTGAATGGCTGACTCACCCGCCAAGCCTCCTGCAAGCCCATTCATTCCAATGGGCGTCTCACCCGCCAAAAACAAAATCGGGTGATTACACCCGCCTGTGTGACACAAATGGTTGAGAGCTATGGGGTATGATGGTGCCAGAGGCTTGCAGGGAACTGATATCGAAAAGCTGAAGAGAGGATTTTATTTGGGAGTCACTAAGAAAGGAATTCCCGCAGACACCAGTGGGTAGGCAATGCCGTACTGAGTGTGACGAAGTCACGTGAGCGTGACAGCGATGTTCGCCATTGCGCTTGCGCACATAATAAAGGAGGCGTGCCGGAGCTCATCAGAGCGTGTCGTGCCGGGAACCCTAACCAGCAAGACCCGGGCTATGTCATGCTTATTCATTAAGGTACGGGAGGCCAAGGCTTGGTAATGGATTCCCGGGGCATATCACAGAGCATCACACTGAGTAACAACTACGTGAAAAGAAAAAGGTAGTGAATGCAACCTGTGGTGGAAATGGAACAAAGTTGGTGGGGGATCCCACAAGGGCTGGGCTGGGGTGGGGGTGGAGTGGTGTCCGAGGTGGCAGGGCTTAGAGGGGCGGAGCTGGTTGTTATGTTTTACCTATCCTGTGTGTGCAGCTATTGCCTGTCCATGTGTAAGTCTGTGTCTGGAATGTTAGCATCAGAGTGTCCCACCCAGAATGTTATTGTGTGAGTGCCTAAGTTCTGAATGATCAGTTGGAAACTGAGCTTGGCACAGGGGGACCGGTGGATGTTTCTGCAGTATGAACTTGCCCTTAATTGTAACCTGATTGTACTTTCCTATTGGTGCGAACCTACTAAAACCCTATAGTACTCATTTCAACCCTGTGACCCCCACCTCAACATTGGCGACGAGGATGGGATGAAACAGAAGGAAAAGTCAACAATATGAACAGTTTATCTCAACGAACTATCTTTCCAAATAAACCCATCCTGCAAACTATTAACAGCAAGATGCTATTCCCTTCCAAGTCCATAGTATGGCCGTCAAATAGCCAAACCACTTCAATTCAATCACCAGAACCATAATGGCCACTTATGGAACTCATCACCATGGGACCAGCCCACCATCTAATAACTGGTCTTCCTCGGACGAGGTGGTCGCGCCAGGTACCTGTTGTGGGGGCTGTTGGTCCCTTTGGTGAATTGCGACACTTTGGTGTGTCAGAGATAGGGGGATGGAGAATCCCGACACTGTGGTGTGTCAAATGGTGGGGTATGAAGAATCCCGACACTTTGGTGTGTCAAATTGTGGGACTTTTATGTGTCACCTAAGCATTTTTTGCTTAATTCATCTGGTTGTTTTTGGCGTGGACATTGTGATTGAGACCTACAGCATTTTTTTTTGGGAAGTTCATTCTCGAAATGTTTATTGAGAATATCCCAATTGCACTATTGTTGATAATGACAATTATTGTTCACAGGAAAGTCACAAAGGACTTTGTAGATGAATATTTTGGACTCAATTGATGTTGCATAATCTTGTTTACCAAATATTATATGCGCAAATTGCCTACGTGTAAATGTGATTCTGTGAGAGTGTGTGCAAAAGGAAGGACGATTGAGATTGAGTACACTCTGGTGTGTCAAATTGTGGGATCGAGAATCCCGACACTTTGGTGTGTCAAAATGTGGGGGATGAGAAATCCCGACTGTTGTGATCAGCAGTCATTGGCGGTCTTCCTGGTTTCAGGTGGTCGTGCCGTATCTTGGGGGACTGGGTGTCCCGGCACTAGATGCCAGTTGTGGTGGTCTTCCTCGGACGAGGTGGTCGCGCCAGGTACCTGTTGTGGGGGCTGTTGGTCCCTTTGGTGAATTGCGACACTTTGGTGTGTCAGAGATAGGGGGATAGAGAATCCCGACACTGTGGTGTGTCAAATGGTGCGGTATGAAGAATCCCGACACTTTGGTGTGTCAAATTGTGGGGTATGAAGAAATCCCGACACTGTTGGTGTCGAATATTTGTGCTCAGTGGTGGGCACAGTGCAGTTGGCATGTTTTGTTGTAATGCCAAGGCTTATGTGAGGCAGTTGGCATGTTTTTGGAGTGTTGCTATTGTAATGTGCTCTCTGGTGAAGCATGTTATTTTCAAAGTAGTGTCCATGCTGCTTACCTAGTATTAAGTCGACATCTACTTAGGTCAATGTCAGTGTTATATGAATGACATTGGTTTTGGTGCCAGGTGAGGGTGTTTAGTGGACGCTTTTGGTGGACGCTCGTTGGTGTCTACACTTGTATATGCTATAGGCAGGTAAAGGGGTATTTACCCTGTGGTTGTGTCATTAAACCTGGTAGTTGGTGAATGTTGACGTAAGGTTTGATAGGTTGTTGTAGGTGGCAAAGTTGGGTTATTAGATGGTGGGCTGGTGGTTTGGCTATTTGACGGCCATACTATGGACTTGGAAGGGAATAGCATCTTGCTGTTAATAGTTTGCAGGATGGGTTTATTTGGAAAGATAGTTCGTTGAGATAAACTGTTCATATTGTTGACTTTTCCTTCTGTTTCCTTCCTTCATTGTAATGTTATGTAAAGGGGGAGATGTGTTATGTTTTACCTATCCTGTGTGTGCAGCTATTGCCTGTCCATGTGTAAGTCTGTGTCTGGAATGTTAGCATCAGAGTGTTCCACCCAGAATGTTATTGTGTGAGTGCCTAGGTTCTGAATGATCAGTTGGAAACTGAGCTTGGCACAGGGGGACTGGTGGATGTTTCTGCAGTATGAACTTGTCCTTAATTGTAACCTGATTGTACTTTCCTATTGGTGCGAACCTACTAAAACCCTATAACTTAAACAAGCATCTCGAGTACTCATTTCAACCCTGTGACCCCCACCTCAACACTGGTAGTTGACATCCATCAAAGGAAATGTACAAAATAATATTTTAAAAATGCAATATCAAACATTCTGGCATAAAAGGAATGAATGGCCATGTGCAACTGTTGGCCACTTTTGTATTGGTGCCCGAGACAATTTTATGCCTCAGTCTGACCGTGGCAGACACTACAGTATGTAGAAGCAAAACATTTGCCCACAGCATCACTCACAAAGCACACTTTTGCTCTGCACTGTTGCTGTGTATGCGGCAAAGGAAAACACATGCACAAAGGGTTTCTAAACATGAACCTCTTTATTGTATGGTCTACCAGCTACTGGCGCCAAGCACGCCTTTCCTCAAGAACCAAACCCCCCAACAACGCCCGTCATCAAATCCTGCCCCTTTGTGGGCGGGGCCACTTGTTAACCTTACAATGGCCGGTAACACCACCCCCGGACAACATGTCCAAACGTCAACTAACACTCTTCGACCAGCCATGCTGGCCTCTTGATTATTTGCTGAGATCTCTCATAACAGGCCTCTATCTCAGTCAGATGTAATGTTGGAGGGGTGCAGCCCGTGTTGTTGAGGGTAGATGGGGTCCACTCACTGGTAGGTGTGCACGTGTCTGCAGCTGGCCGCTCCTAATCTGGTGAGGAGTGGCAGCGTATGAGGCGTGTCGTCACTTAAGGACACTGGCGGGCCTCCACCAGCTGGGAGGCGTGCATGGCAGGATTGCCAGCACGCTTATGAGGAAGGAGGCTGGCGAGCCGCTCACACCGGCGTGTGCGTAGTGGGATCACTAACGCTTGTGGGCAGAGGAGGAGACTTGGCAGACTGCCAGAGTTGGGTGTGTGCGGCAGCAGGCCAGCTGAAATTCGGGTGAGGAGGCCTGGCAGACTGCCTAGGTGAACGTTCAATGCGCGGCGGGAACCGCTGCCGGCTCCAGGAGGAGGTGTGACGGAGGAGGAGGCCTGGCGGACTGCCCAGGCGAGCGTTGGTGTGCAGCGGGAGTCGCCGGCAGCTCCAGGAGGCGGAGGAGGCGTGACGGATGTCAGCGGCCTTATAAGGAGGACTCCGTCGTATGTGGGATGGTCCTCGTCGCCAGTGTTGCCGTGTATGCGGCAAAGGAAAACACACACGCACGGAGGGTTTCTAAACATGAACCTCTTTATTATACGGTCTACCAGCTACTGGCGCCAAGCGCGCCTTTCCTCAAGAACCAAACCCCCCAACAACGTCCGTCATCAAATCCCGCCCCTTTGTGGGTGGGGCCACTTGTTAACCTTACAATGTCCGGTAAGACGCACATACCAAGACAAGACAAATTACACAGGGTCACAGGATCCAGCAGACGTTAAAATCCAGCCTCCAAAAAATGCAGCACATCCCATATAATGTATCTGATGTGCTGGATTTCACAGAGGCCAGACCCGAACGTGTGCTGGGTCAGTGTATCTCTCTGGTGTTCGTTCCCAGCTGGTTATATAACCATTACCGAAAAGCGCACTTGCGCCTGCACTACTTTGCGCCAACGTAGGTGAAAGAATGATTCTGATTCAAAATTGCTGGTTTTATCCGTTTTTATTTTGTTAAAAGTTTTAGCCCTTTTTGGATGACACGTGTTTCGGCGTCTACACTTCGCCTTTTTCAAATCCGGGCCTTTACGAAATTACGATTCGATATCAGCTGATAACAATCAGGGACCCTCGGGAGAGGAGGAACACGACGCCTGGAGCAGGAACAATATAATTTGCAGGTGGGATTTAACCCAGGACTTGTTAGAACCATACCTAATGGAGGGCGAATCGTAATTTCGTAAAGGCCCGGATTTGAAAAAGGCGAAGTGTAGACGCCGAAACACATGTCATCCAAAAAGGGCTAAAACTTTTAACAAAATAAAAACGGATAAAACCAGCAATTTTTAATCGGAATCATTCTTTCACCTACGTTGGCGCAAAGTAGTGCAGGCGCAAGTGCGCTTTTCGGTAAGGATTACGGACGGAGTAGAGGAACTCAGTGTCTCTGTATTGGCCTACACTTGTGCGACAAATAAGTAATTAACAAAGAAACATAATAAGAATAATCGAAAACTACAAGGAGAATTTGGAAAACAGGTCGCGAAGGTACGAATATATGATATCTGCACAAAAAGTTCCTCAAAACTAAAGAATGGTTATATAACCAACTACGAACAAACACCAGAGAGACAAAGGAAACAGTCCACTTGTACCGTGGGCAGATTAGACTCCGAGCCCACCAAGGTGGGGGCTCAGAGATCTAATCTGCCCTGTGTGAGCACTGTGCACAAAGAGTACAGGCAGGGCAGTTTCTAGCCAACTTGGTGCCCAGGGCGAAACATCAAAATGCGCCCCCCGCTGACTGGCACATGTCACTGCCAAACTACACCTCTGTCGTGCGACAATACCCCTCCTCAATATGAATAAATAATAAATGGAGCTGATTTCATTACATTGTAATTCAAGTACCTTACAGAAGAAATCTAATGTGAAAACACAGCTGTTGCTGCCCAAGTTAATGGTTTTTCTGTCACCTGCTCCTAGGGAAGGCCATCCAGTGGCATAGCAGATAAGGAAGGCCCAAGGCTCTGCCGTAGGAACGGAATGACTGCATCTAGCTAATAGCAAGGAATGTCCTGCCATAGAGAGGAACTGCAAAGGGCTTGGCCAGTGGTGGTAGAAAATGGCCACTTGATTACACAGCTCCAGACGCATCAGCGGACATAAACCCTTTGCCCCTGTATTCTATATCCTGAATCTGAAATGCTTGTCAGGAACATGCCAAATGTTCCTTTGAGCAGCTCGGAGTGCAGTACAAAAACTAAGAAATTCCTTAAAAAAGCACAGACCACGCAAAGTCCTTAGCATGGCAGACACACCTAAGCCCTGTCCAGCACATGAATAAGCGACTTCCTGATGCCCCAGACAGTGTGACCATTCGGCCACCCTAACTGTGTATTCAGAATCAAGCTGGATTGGCTGGGTGACACCTGACTCTGCTTGCTGTGGATACTGACATGGGCCCCTCTCGTCCACTCCCCACCGCAAGCCCCTCCCACTGATGGGACGGGTTGGGGGGTGAAGATAGCTGTGGAGCATTGAAAAGCTGGAGGTGGCACACTCTTGTGACCTCCTCACTCTGCGGGGGAAGACACAATGATTCTCTGGAGCACTGAGTTTGCTACATTGTTCCGAGTGATTAAGGGAACAAACTCCTGAGGTACCCCATTTAAAGACACTCCTCTCACCTGCAAAGGACTGCATACGTGCAGGGTCTCATTATGGTAGAACACAGCAGACAATAATAATCGATTTGTACAGCAAAATTAGGAAAATCCTAATCGAAGTGATTTCCCCACTTCACCCTGGAGGCCTGAAAACGGGTTCATCTGTCGAGCATGTAAAATGGGCAGAAAATGAGGTGTAGGCGTAAGTGCTCATGCCTGTGTATGGTAATGCCAGCCCATTACTTCTGTTGATGTTCTGGTTGCTTAAAACTCTACATAGATAAAGATTTGAAAATACTATGTGAGCCCTATGGATAGATCTGAGACCAAGCCGGTGATCTGCAGAGCTGGTCAGTGCCATCTCCTTGCAAGATCAACTCCAAGCAGATATCCAAACTTTGCATTACCCGTGGAGATTGGACCATCCGCTCACTTGGGTCAAGGCCTTTAGAAAACAACTTGCCCACGCCACGGCGATGGAAAACAGCAGTCAGGAGTCGAAATGTTAAGCACATACTGTATAAAGCAATGGCTTTGGTAACTGTGAAACCGCTTATAAATTGCCCCACTTGAAAGGCTGTCAACGCAAAGAATGAGGGGGACAGGGTGTGTGACTGCAGAGCATTTCACATGCTACGTTTGGAATATGCATTCCTTTGTTTGCATATTCCAAACACAAATCGCAACCAGCCGCAGATTGCAGAGCAGTGCTCACGGCACAGCAGGCTGGTTAATCTGTGTGTGCGGCAGCTTTCTGTGTGGGCCCCTTAGTGCGCCCAATTTCGGAGCTATTTAGCTCTGTGCCCCGGGCCAAGAAACGGGGCTAAGTACAGGGCAGATTAAATCGCGGGCTCTGCAATGAGCTGCTCCATCTGCCGCTATCGCGGCCGCTTTTTTAGAAAAACTAACCCAGCACAGAGCATGGGTTTTGGGGTGCCGGATCCCGAGACCCGGCTACACATCTGGTGCCGGATCTTGGATCCGGCGAGAGCCGGCCCAATGACCAGCGCTGAATGCAACAGAGACGCACATGTTTGGTTCCGCCTGGAGGTGTACACAGCCTGGCCACAGGATTTCAGGCTGGAGGCGTACGCAGCCTGGCCACGGGATTCCCCACGACTATCTTTCTGAGCAAGTTACTATTGCAGTGGCTCACTCTGAATGTTATGGGAAGGAGCAGCAGGACGTCCCTTTTGTGTCTAACGCCTAAAGCATGAATAATTGGATGCCATACTCCCCATAGCCTATATTGGTGCAGTGGGGACAGAACAGCGACTGCCTCCTGAAATAAGATGGCATGATGGTCAATACAGAGATGCAACAAAGGAAAGGGACAGAGATTACCTCTAAAGGCGGAGAACTCAGCAGCCAAACTCTGGACTAAGGGCATATGCAAGCACAAGTGAGAACAAGAGAAACGTAAACCGTCACAGAAATTACCGACCAAAGAACAGGAAGACTAAGGGCCTCGTTTAGAGATGGGCCGATTTTCAGTAGGAAATCTCACCAGAGGAGATTACCACCTATGAGAATCCACCATCTTCAGAGTTTACCACTAGCAGAGGTGGCATGTCTGGCATACCTTCAGCGGTATTCTAGAAATACAACCTCTGCAAGTCATAGGCTCATTAGGAGCAAACGCCAAGTCTACTGGTAGAGGATGTGACCTACCAGCAGGCCTGACCTGCCAGTAGTTCAGGCCTCTACCGGCAGACAATTGCTGCAAACACAGGCACCTCTATTGCAGGTGCCTGTGTTTGCTTTATGCCCAACCCATGGAGTTCTATGGTAGTCCATGGGAATGGGGAGCTACTGGCGTCTCCGCTGCCCGTAATATCCCGGTAACATATCAGGTGGCAGAGATGATACGGTAGTTCCCCGGTATCCCGCCAGAATTACCGGCGGGATACCAGGAACTTATAACGAGCCCCATAACCTCTGGTGTGATTTCTTTCAACCAAAAGTGTAATGGCTGAAATGGATAATGTAAAGTAGTGGTTCATACCACCACTGTGAATTCTTTTTCTTTTTATGCAGAAGAGGGTCAGTACTGACCCTTTTATGCATTGTATGGGTAAGGGTGCAAAAGGAAGCTTTGGAGATTCATACCTTTTCACCCCCTTAACATTGTCCATTGTAAAAACCTTGTTTACTGTATTGGAGGATTAGTCATGGCAGTAGAGAGATCTGGCTTGAGAAAGTAGAGAAAGCAACAAAAAAAAAATAATAAAGAGCCCGGTCATTAGTACTAGAGATTACGAACAAGGGTACTGTGGATTGAAATCAAGAAACTGTGAACTGAACTCCAGACTAAAATCTAGAGCACTACTGGCAAAGCTGTAGATAAGAAGCAAGGAAACTAAACTATGGCTGGAATCAAGGAAACAACGGACTGGAATCAAGGATCAGTGGACAGAAACTATGAACTGAAAAGGAGGAGACTATGGACTGAGAGAAAGACACTATAGACTGGGTGCAAAGAGGATGCATGCAGAGATGAAAGGGACTGCAGGCAGTGGTCAATGGGATTACAGGGAGAGAACACAGGTGTTGTGGGGCCGGCGGTGGTCACATGGCTGGCCTCACTGGTGCTGGGGGGCCCAGCACCATACTGATATGCCGGGGTCACCTGGACTTACAAGGTGTTGCAGGGCAGGGCCCTGAGAGGCTGTGGGGCACAGCGTGGGTGCAGGAGCACCGGGGATGACTGGAGCATCCTGGTTGGTGGGTGCCTGAGCTGGACCTAGGGCACCAGGCTGGTCTGTGGGCCCAGACCACTAGGGACCTGCAAGGCCGTGGTCACACGGCGTGGGGCCTGCAGCCCAGGGCCGCAGGACCGTGATCACATGGTGTAGGCCTGCGGGCCCACAATGAGAGACAGAGACAACAGGAGTTCCTGTCATGATGCCTACCCCCGGGGAACCAGACCAGGTCCAGCAACCCCGGAAGCAGGCATCAAGTAGTTTTGAGCAAGCCCAAAAGCCCCTGTAAGGGGCTGTTTGGGTGCGGTCCTGGTGCCTATGGCGCCAGGCTCATATGCAGAGTCAGTCCTGGCACCACAGGCGCCAGGCTCATAGAATAAACTTACCTGATGCAGACCATGCTGCAAGCTTACCTGGTGCAGACCATGCTGCAGAGCTCCAAGCCAAATGAGGCTTGGAAGGGACTATTTTACCTAGGGACTATTTTTTACTCGGGTGGGACTAGGGAAGAATACTCACCTGGGACTACTTTGGAGGCTATTTAAACCACGCCCGAAGAGCAGCACACGCTTCGCGTTATTCTGCATCCAGCAGCGTAACACTCACTGTGTCTGCAAGCCTGCATCCAGTCTTCTGCCACGCCCGCCTCGAGTCTGCAGCTCCTAGAAAAAGGGAGGAACAGAAGGAGAAAGGTTAGAATAAGAGCAAACCTTCGATCCTTACCTGGATTCCGGATCCACCGCACCTTCGAACTGGAAGAAAGAAGCATTTACGCGCGCCGTCTCGCCTGCTGCAGCACCGCGCTGAACTCACCGGCCCTCGCAGCATCCTCATGATCCACCGCATCCATCTGCACGTTTCGCCGCATTTTGGCACCTAAGGGGAACACAAGAACAGCAAAGGTGAGCCAAGGAAATAAACAGAGGCAATAGTAACTACCCCCCATAGACTTACCTGATTACCACCGGGGGTACTATTCCTCTTCACGGGTCGGCGTAGTCTCCATTGCATCCTCGCCACACCCCGGCCCCTAAGGGGAACAAAAGGACGACAAGGTGAGACAACGGGACAATAAGGGGAACTCTTCTCACCGCAATAGACTTACCTGATTTTACCGCTGGAGGCATAATTCCTCGAACTTCATATTTTCTCGCCACACCTGAATAAGGGAACAGGCAGCTTACATTCTGGCCTTATTTCATTGAACTGTGTAGGATAAGCCAAATCCTTACCTGAACTTCGTCAGCTACCACGAGGAACTCTTTGCTGGGGTCAAGCTGCAAACTACAAGGAATCGGACAACAGTGAAAGTCCGACATGTGAACTCTTACAAACTACATATTTTTCTGAGTCATTATTGTACTGGAACTCACCAATTCCTTCGAGCCAGTGAAGCAACTGGTTATCAACGCGCCCCTGCGCTCAATGCAGGATGGAGAGCTCATCTTTTTAAACCATCAGGTGAGACTATAGGAGGGGACATCAAAGGTGATCTGTGGGGAGAACAGCGGGGGTGGGGGGAATTTACACTCAACTCCACGGGTGGTTAATTCCCTTTCTCCATTTGCAGAAGGATATTCCTACGGGCCAAGCAAACTAAGCTAGGTGGCCAGTCCAGTCCGTCATCTCGACCCTACGCGTCACATTGGTGGAGACCGCAGCTGTCCAGTTCAGATCGACGCCTCTGTGGGAGCCAGGTGAGCGTAACAGAACGCGAAGCCTACCGACAAATTCCCACCCGGGCGTTATGGATACCTCAGAGACTGACCAATTGGCCCAATTACTGGGGAACTGAGGGCTGAAGTGCATTCGGCCCGTCAAGAAACTAATGCTCTTAGGAGAGAACTGATTTTGTCAAAGGAGCGAACTGATGACCTTGCTAGGCAGCTATTGCAAAGCCAGGCTGGACAGGCACCCCTACCTGGTTCCGGGGGTAACCCAGCTCCTGTGTTATCGAGTAACCCTGTGCAAATAAACCTACCAGGAAATATTCCATTAGCTCCACCCGAACGCTTTGCCGGAGATCCCAAAAGGTTCGCTGTGTTTATGAACCAATGCCGCCTGCACTTTTTATGCAGACCTGGAGCCTTCCCAAACGACCAAGCCAAGGTAGTCTTTGTATTGTCATATCTCAGCGGCAGTGCAGCTGACTGGTCAATTCCACTTGTCACTCAGGATGACCCAATTCTTCAGGATTTTCAGGGCTTTCAAACTAGCATGGAAAGACTATTTGCCCGGCACTCCCAAGGGCAGGCCTTGGATAACAAACCTTTGTCCCTACGACAGGGTAACCAGGACCTTCTATCCTACATCGCAACCTTTAATAGGTTGATATTGGAAACTGGATGGCCTGAGGAAAAACGAATCACGTTATTTCATCGAGGGCTTCGAGGAGAACTCAAGGATGTCTTGGCTCAGGTCGTGAACCCACCTCAAGACTGCGCTGAATATATAGACTTAGTGGTCCAGTTAGATCACAGACTTCAGAACAGAAAGGCCGATCGGGCCAAGTTTGAGAATCGGGTTTTGGTCAAAACTCACAGTAACCCCAAAGGAGCAGATGCTTCAGAATCCATGCAAAACGGAGGGGTTAAAGGACCTTTAACCCAGAAGGAAAGAGAAGGGAGATGACAAATGCAATTATGTCTATATTGTGGAACTTCTGGGCATTTTCTATGGGATTGCCCTGTGAAACTACCCAAGAAGGTGGAAGGAGCTGCTGATAAAAGCCAAATGGAGTCAGACTCGGGAAACGACCATGCCCGACAAGCGTAGTGGTCCGCTTGCCGAGCGTGAAGAAGGATACTCAGACCTTGCATTTCATCATACCAATGGTCCTCGTAGATCCAGGGCAGCCATCGCGTATGCACGCAGTAAGGGCATACATTGATAGCGGGGCCATAGGAAACTATGTGGACTATGAATTGGCTTCCAGGATGAATCTACCTCTCTGCCGAAAAACCACCTCAGATGTCATCACCACAGTCGATGGACCTGAAATTGCCTCTGGGCCTGTAACTCATTCCACCGCAGAGATGACACTATTGGGTCAGGATGGGCATTGAGAGACTATTGTGTTTGATCTAATCAAAGCCCCACAGTTCCAAATAATACTGGGGATACCTTGGTTGGAAACACATAATCCTTGTATTGATTGGCGAGAGAAGAGAATAACCTTCCCGAATTGTGCACAAACCTGTAACCCACAGAAAAATCAAAACGTAGGCCTGGCCACAGTAACCACAGCAGTCATGCAACTACCTCCAGAATTCCAGGATGTCTTCCAAAAGGAACAGGAACCTTACCTCCTCACAGATCGTACGATTGTCAAATCGATCTCATACCCGGTGCACAACCCCCTTGTAGCAGGATCTATGCCCTTACGGAACCTGAGAACCTTCACCTACGACAATATGTAGACTAGTACCTTGCCAATGGCTTTATTCGCCCATCCAAGTCCCCTGCATCTTCAGCTTTGTTCTTCGTGCCCAAAAAGGGAAGGTGACCTCAGAAAGTGCATAGACTACTGCGCTTTGAACCAGATAACTGTTAAGAACTGATACCCATTGCCTCTGATCCCTGAACTATTAGACCAACTGAAGGACGCCTGTATATACACCAAGTTAGATCTCCGGGGGGCATACGATCTGGTACGTGTAAAAGAGGGCGACAAATGGAAGACTGCTTTCCGCACTAAGTATGGGTTATTCGAGTACCAGGTGATGCTTTTCAGGTTGTGCAATGCACCAGCAGCCTTCCAATACTTCATGAACAATGTCCTTCGTGAACTCATTGACGTTTGTGTTATCGTGTATATCGATGATATTCTAGTATACTCCTCTTCAGAATCTGACCATGTGAAGCACGTCCGAGCAGTCCTTGAGAAATTACGCCAGCATAAACTATACGCAAAACTAGAAAAATGCGTTTGTCATGCCACAGAAGTTGAATTCCTTGGGTTTATCCTGACCCCAAAGGGTGTCCGAATGGACTCACGAGAGGTGGACGCAATCCTTAAGTGGCCATCACCAAGTTCAGTTAAGGGAGTACAAAGCATGCTCGGCTTTGCCAATTTCTACCGCAGATTCATCCCAGATTTTTCACATGTCGTACATCCCATTACAACACTCTTGCGAAAAAATAAACGCTTTATATGGACTGAAGAAGCTGAAAAGGCCTTCCAAGAGCTGAAATCGAAATTCACGTCTGCACCTGTGTTTAAGCACCCACGCCCTGAACTTCCATACATAGTGGAAACTGATGCATCCAGTCTAGCCATGGGAGCTGTCCTGTCTCAAAAGGACCCTGAAACTGGCCAGCTTCACGCAGTAGCATTTTGGTCCAGAAAGTTCTCGGCACCCGAGTTAAACTATGCGGTTACCGACAAGGAATTATTAGCCATTAAATCCACCTTCAAGGCTTGGCGGCATTACCTTCTCGGTGCCAGGCATACCATTACTGTGATCACCGATCACCGGAACTTACAGTATTTAAAAACAGCCAAGGCCCAATCGTCACGTCAACTCCGATGGGCATTGTTCTTTGCCGAGTTTGATTTCGTGATAACCTATCGACCAGGTTGTAAGAATGGTAAAGCAGATGCCTTATCCCGAATAGGGATGGGAGAGGCAGAAATGAACCCAGAACCAGTACCGATAATTTCCGAACAAAGGATCCTTGGCATGACTACTCTACAGACACTAGAGGACATTCAGGTAATTCAGGTAAAGATCCAGCAACTCTTTGATCCTACAGCCCTGCAGGACTGGGTAAAGAAAGGCCCGGACTACTCTGTCACCAATGATCTCCCTTATTACCAAGGGCGACTGTTTGTGCCACACAAGGAACTACAAGAGCAAGTCATTTCCCGTTATCATGATACCCTAATTGAGGGGCACCCAGCTATTGCAAAAACTCAAGCTAAGATTAAAAGACAATTCTGGTGGCCCACCTGGCGAAAGGATATTAAATCATTTGTAATGTCTTGTGGCATTTGCGCCCAAAACAAAAGTCAAAAGAAAAAAACCAGCTGGACTCTTACAACCTTTAGACATTCCGTCTACACCATGGCACACCTTATCGTTAGACTTTATTACTGATCTACCTCCTTGTAATGGGTTTAACACCATTCTAGTTATTGTGGATCTTTTTTCCAAGATGGCCCACTTTATTCCTTTAAAAGGACTACCTTCAGCCTTAATCCTGGCCAAAGAATTCCTCGAAAACATTGTTCGCTTACATGGATTTCCGTCCGAGTTGGTCTCTGACCGGGGCAGTCAATTTGTTTCACATTTTTGGAAGAAATGTTGTCAATTGGCGCAAGTCGACGTGAGATTATCGACCAGTCACCACCCCCAGACCGATGGTCAAAAGGAGAGGACCAACCAGACTCTTGAACAATACCTTTGTTGTATGTTACATCAAACTGAGAGTAATTGGAAGGACATCCTTTGGATCGCCGAATATGCATACAATAACTCAATACATTCTGGAACTGGACAAAGTCCCTTTTTATACCCTATATGGGCACCACCCTCGAACCTAAGACCTTGACTCACCCCAACACTTAGAAATGCCCGCAGTGGACCATTTACATGCTACGATTACACAAGCCTTTAAGCAGGCAACTGCACATTTGAAACAGGCGAAGGAGAAATATAAGAAAGATGCTGATTGGCATAGAAGTGATACTCCACAGTACCAGATAGGGGACCAAGTATGGTTGGCCACAAAACACATACCTCTCAAGGGAACGCGGACCTTTAACCCTAGGTATTTGGGACCTTACTCTATTAAGGCCATTTTCAACCCGGTGGCCGTCAAGTTGGACTTACCTGCTAATATGCAAATTCATCCCGTCTTTCATGTGTCACTTTTGAAGCCAGTGCAACCAGGGACAAGACTAACCAAGCCACCAGACCCCGTCCTTATAGACGGAGAACCCGAATTTGAAGTTAAGAATATCCTGGACTCCAAGATCGTGAAGTCAAAACTTTTTTATTTAATCGACTGGAAAGGGTACGGACCACAGGAAAGGTCTTGGGAACCCAGTGACCGCGTGCATGCACCTCGATTGGTATAAAGATTCCACCGAAATTTCCCAGACAAACCAAAACCACGGGGAAGAACGACTTTAGGAGGGGCCTTGGGGGGGAGTGCTGTCATGATGCCTACCCCCGGGGTACCAGACCACATCCAGCAAACCCGGAAGCAGGCATCAAGTAGTTTTGAGCAAGCCCAAAAGCCCCTGTTAGGGGCTGTTTGGGTGCGGTCCTGGCGCCTATGTCGCCAGGCTCATATGGAGAGTCAGTCCTGGCGCCATAGGCACCAGGCTCATAGAATAAACTTACCTGATGCAGACCATGCTGCAGAGCTCCAAGCCAAATGAGGCTTGGAAGGGACTATTTTACCTAGGGACTATTTTTTACTCGGGTGGGGCTGGGGAAGAATACTCACCTGGGACTACTTTGGAGGCTATTTAAACCATGCCCGAAGAGCAGCACACGCTTCGCGTTATTCTGCATCCAGCAGCGTATCGCTCACTGTGTCTGCAAGCCTGCATCCAGTCTTCTGCCATGCCCGCCTCGAGTCTGCAGCTCCTAGAAAAAGGGAGGAACAGAAGGAGAAAGGTTAGAATAAGAGCAAACCTTCGATCCTTACCTGGATTCCGGATCCACCGCACCTTCGAACTGGAAGAAAGAAGCACTTACGCGCGCCGCCTCGCCTGCTGCAGCGCCGCGCTGAACTCACCGGCCCTCGCAGCATCCTCATGATCCACCTCATCCATCTGCACGTTCCGCCGCATTCTGGCACCTAAGGGGAACACAAGAACAGCAAAGGTGAGCCAAGGAAATAAACAGAGGCAATAGTAACTACCGCCCATAGACTTACCTGATTACCGCCGGGGGTACTATTCCTCTTCACCGGTCGGCGCAGTCTCCATTGCATCCTCGCCGTACCCCGGCCCCTAAGGGGAACAAAAGGACGACAAGGTGAGACAACAGGACAATAACGGGAACTCTTCTCACCGCAATAGACTTACCTGATTTTACCGCCGGAGGCATAATTCATCGAACTTCATATTTTCTCGCCACACCTGAATAAGGGAACAGGCAGTTTACATTCTGGCCTTATTTCATTGAACTGTGTAGGATGAGCCAAATCCTTACCTGAACTTCGTCAGCTATCACGAGGAACTCTTCGCTGGGGTCAAGCTGCAAACTGCAAGGAATCGGACAAGAGTGAAAGTCAGACATGTGAACTCTTACAAACTACAGTCATTATTGTTCTGGAACTCACCGATTCCTTCGAGCCAGTGAAGCAACTGGTTATCAACACGCCCCTGTTCTCAATGCAGGATGGAGAGCTAATCTTTTCAAACCATCACGTGAGACTATAGGAGGGGACATCAAAGGTGATCTGTGGGGAGAACAGCGGGGGTGGGGGGAATTTACACTCGACTCCACGGGTGGTTAATTCCCTTTCTCCATTTGCAGAAGGATATTCCTACGGGCCAAGCAAACAAAGCTAGGTGGGCCAGTCCAGTCCGTCATCTCGGCCCTACGGGTCACATTGGTGGAGACCGCAGCTGTCCAGTTCAGTTCGACGCCTCTGTGAGAGCCAGGTGAGTGTAACAGTTCCATAGTTGGAGTCTACAGCCATTCTACTGCACTTGCCTGCAGGGGCTCTTTTTATTAGCTTGGGCCATGGCACAGTCATGACCCATCTTAAAAGGGCAATACATGTGGGAGGGACTCATCCCCTTAAAGGGGTAATACACATGGGAGGGTTGCACATTAAAACAGGCACTGCAGGCAAGTATTAGCAACAGGAGAGAGCAGCAATAAGGCTCAACAGGAACTCGCCATTTAAAGAAAGAGACTGTGGAAGCATGCTTAGTGCAAGTAGAAAGTGCTTCTGAAGCCCGCTGCTTCATTACTGAAACATCCTGCTGAGTACTTAAACCCAAGGAGGAAAAGCGTTTGAAAGAGGTCGAATGCAACAGAAAGGTCTAGAATGATGAGAACGTTGGAGAGGTGAGAGTGGCAGGCAGTGTTAATACAATTGCCAATGTGTTTGAGAATAGTCTAAGTGGAGTGTTAGGACAGAATTCAGATCTGAAGGGGTCATCAAGTGAGTGTCTCTCAAAATGCTGATTTAATGGACTTACAATGTGGATCTATGTACGCATCAAAGCAGTTGTGCGTGTTGCTCTAAAGCTCTCTGCACATGTCATATCATGGTTCAAACCTTCTTTTATGCAGCTATAGGTGCGCGCATCCTGGTCTTTGTAGCCCTCCAGCCACCCTATATCAAGTATAGCATTGACCAACTCCCCCAGGGGTGTCAGAATGAGACCCATTACCATGCCGTCTCCTTGCCGTTCTTCGGCTATAGCGACACAATGCTCTTGCCCCCTCAGACTACGGCCATCCCAATGTTTATTTATTTCCTTGACTCAGAGGGAAATCTTGACAAAGGCAACAACCCTGCCCCGCATTCTATCATATACTTTCCCTTCCTGGATGGGCATATTATATTATTAATCAGTGCAAAGCACAAGCCCTGAGAGCACTCTGGGCTTGTAGGCAGACACAAAGGGACCTACCTTTCTGAGCGCATGTACGAAGAGACTCTGCCATTTGTGCCCATTCTCTTCGCTGAAGAAGTCGTAGCTCAGCAGTGTCTTGGGGTAATTTCCCAGGTATACCAGAGGTCGTCTGGGGTCCGCCTGACTCTCAAGGGCCCAACACCCTACCCCAGAATAAACAGAGGACTCAGCCAATGGCAAGTTAGAACTGAAATTTATTACAAAAAATCAACAGGGATCGTACAAGACAATCAAGATTCTCCAGTATGTCTCAGTATTCCATGGTGTGCGTCCTGTTTTTGTGGACAAGTTAAGTCATCCCTGGGCCCTTCCCCGAAAAAACCTATCACCACAAATGATTGAGTGCTGAGAGTGTTATCTCTTATAGACGTTCCCTATAGAGGTTGTTCTACTGGTCCTTGCATGTCAGGTGGCTGGCCTGTCCCATCCCCAAGAAACAATCTATTATCCACCCGTGATTTTTTATTCTGTGATTGGCTAGATGTGATCTCCCCAGACCTGGATCTTGAATCGATTCTTAGATCTCTGTGCACCTCTTCAAGGTGATGTGAAACGATTATGTGTCTTTATTGTATCTGGTAGTGTACCACCTTTGCCTATGAGAGTGCATACCCACGTTTGCAATACTTTCTCGTCTGGTTTGCTGGGATCAGCTCTTCTTTCCTACCACGGGTGAATGCCCATTGTCTGGTTCAGCTGCATAATGTGCTTGTAGACCACAAAATCGAGCTCTTGAGCCTGCATTTATGAGGATTTATCACATTTTTTTGCAGCTGGTACCTTGTCGTCTAGAGTTTGGAATGTGACTGTGTATCTCTGACCTTGCTGTGAGCCTGCTTTGCGCTCAGTGCAGCCTGAATCAGCTCTTCTCATCTCGTGCTCTGTGGCTTGAGGCCTACTGTAATTTTCCTTAGCCTTATAAAATGATGTCTGCATGCTTGTGTTATACTAAGTAACCTATAACTTAGTCACACATGGTCCTACCAGGCTCCTTATATACTCCTGTAGTTCCATAGGGTTATTTTGCCATAAGCATCTGCCAGCTTGCTCAGGATTTCTTGTTGTCTTGCATTTCTGCATTACTGCATTTGGTTAGTGAGAAAAATAATAAAAGCTTTGACAGTATGTATATGTGTCCGTCCTCTAACTATAGAGCTGTGTAAGCATGTTCTTCGTGTATGCGAATGTGTGTTTGTGTAATGTGGTGCAGGGCTGCGAGCGTGCTTCATGACTAACGCTGCTATGTCGTGGTGTCACTAATGACGTCAGCATCGTGGCTTCCTGGTGCTTAATCGAGACTGTCCAATAGGGTATTTGCATCCACAATCTCAGTTGTCTCCCCTATACCTGTAAGAATATGCACTGGATTGGGTCTCTAAGGTTGATTTAGGAGATACCTTTCTGTGTGCGTGTCAGCAAATGGGGCACTTGGGATTCGTCTGAAATAAGATGGAGGACTTTGAGCGTTTCTGGCTCTTCGTCCTGTCATGTTCCTGGGGGCAAGGAGGGGCATTCCCGGGACCCTCTATTCAGGTGGTGGCTGCATGCTGCTGGTCGGGGCGGCTGGGCCAGCCAAATCATGGGCCCCGCATGCGGTCCAAGGCTCACCCTGACACCCTCTGCACACCTTGGGACCAAAGCACAGGCCGCGGGAGAGACTTGCAGCCACTGCTAATACTGGCAGCTACCCCTAGCTATCCACCACCTCCCGGGAGGCCTCCTCCACGCATGGTATGTCCCTACAGGCCCGCTGTGCCATTCACACCAGCTCTCCACTACAGCTCCGGAAGCGACTGGTGTGCTGCTGTTGGCTCCTGTGGAGGATTAAGGGAATTAATGAGCGCCTGTACGAGCCTCTCTGTTTTGATGAATGGCAAGAAAGAATGTGGCTCTGTTACACCTTCCGTGGGGCGCACCTACCTTCATCCACATGAAGAGAACCGGAGTGGTCGATCTCAGGCTCTCACCCTCCGGCTCGGTTGGTGACACTGGCTCCTATATTATAATTCTGCCAGTGACAGTCTTTTCTCCTACCGAGTCTCAGCTCGCAACATAGCGTTTGCTGATCAAGCTCCAGGTCTAGGGGCGGCGGTGGGGTGATGCTCACATACATGCTGCTGTCCTGCCTGTGGCTGCAAATCAAAATGGAGCAGCTGTGCCGTGCAGCCAATGCACACCTCAGTTTCAAATTAGCCACGCCACCCCATTGCAGCGTCATGATTGGCGGATTGCCAGGGGCTGCAGAAATTGGACAGGGGTCACAAGCTAAGAGCCAAGGGTCACAACAGCGACCCCTAAATGACATCCCTGGCTAGCAGTGACAAAGGAGAGTACCGGCCCTGGACCAGGAGGAGTGGGCCCAATTCTGTTTGAGCAGCTGTGGTGAATGGGCCAGTGAATGCTCCTGTGCCAAACTGGGTGACCTTCGGTAAAGGGGGAGACAGACACCACTAACGACTACTGGTAGGGAGACGAGTGACTTCAGTGCGGGCACTGGAGATGGCGCCCACCTTCTGGGTAAAAGAGTGAAGTGAAGAGCAAGGGCACAGCACCCAGCTGCCAAAGGGCTGCAGAAGCAGCTGACCGGGCAACATTTCACACCCGCCTCTTGTAGTGGGAACCAGCAGCGTTGCTCCCAACCGACAAGCCAGGCTAGCCATGAGCTCCTTCTCCCCACTGTGTGAGCCTAAACTGATGATGTCCGCTAAAGGGGAGGAGTAGCACACTCCATATATGAAGTGCGTTAAGGACGTGCCCTTACGCACCACAGAATGATCTGAAGACTTCAACAGCACTGCGTTTCTTTCAGCACGAGTGTTGAGGAAGGACAGGAAGTTGTTCTTTCCTCAACAGCGGCACCCATAACCACTGGAAAGAAGAGGAACTGAGACACCCTACCAGCCAAGAGGAGGGTGGAGGGAGAGTTTGCACCCATGGACTGATCCCTGTGTGATGATTGTATGGACTTGCCTAAACGAAGGTCCTGTGTCTAAGGCCTGGTTTTCAGAGTTTTGTTAAAGGGGGAATTGGATGACGCTGAATCTGCTCTCTGTGAATCTGATCCCACCTTGCTGGCAATGGCATTAAAATTGCACTTGCTCCAGGCAAGCAAGAACTATCTCCCCAATGAGGACCAATCATATTATTGTTGTGAAATACTTTTTGTTAAGCTAGGTTTGAATACCCCCTTATGAATACAAATAGGATTAGTAGATCTGCAAGTACTATTTGGAAGAAAAACGTCTACCTGTAGGATTACTAAAGCTTTTATCTGTGTTCACTTCGTGGGTCCTGAGAATTTCTTTTTTTTTGTACAGGAGAGTGCTGGGTTTTCATATCTTCAGCTTGGGTGGCCTTACCTGTGGGAGGAGGGTGCCAGTGTTCTGTCACGCTCAGGTGTGGGGAGCAGTTTGTGTGTGTGTGCGTGTGTGTGTGTATGTGTGTGTGTGTGGCGCTTGAGTAGTGTACCTGTTTTTAATTTGTGAACATGCTCTACTTTCACAAATGGAAAAATAATGACTCTGAGTCTCAAGGACAGTTCAAGGGTTTTTATTGGAATCTTTGTGTGCCTTTTGCCTATGCCTGGCTCTCTCGTCTAGTGTTGAACCTGCTCCCTAACCCAGGCATGCGTAACCCCCAGTTAGTGGTATTTTTCTATTTCTATTTCTTCTTGCCTTTGAGGCACTAGTACCTAAAGCTTTCACAGTGCTCGACCAATAACAGACATTAGAGAGCAGAAACGAGAAATCCGTGGTTAAAGAGAAAGGTTTTCAACGTTTTACAAAACAGAAGAAGGCTGTCTGTCTTATGAATCTCTGTCAGGAGGACACTCCAAAGTGTAGCTACTTGATGGTGACCCCTACTGTCTAAAACTGGCTTATACTAGAGGAGGATATTTCTTAAATGCTGGCTGTCTAAACTCCCTCAAGGACTTCCTAGCTGCCCCTACATTACCCAGTTGTTCATGCACTAATGGGGGTTTGATTAGTGCATTACAAATACTTTGTGAGATTCTTTCTTTGGCTTACATGCTCACGCTCACCTCTCCCTTTACTACTCTTTCATCCAGTCTACTCTGTCTCACTCCTCCCACCATTCTACTCTCTACTTTCCCTAGGATGTTCTCACCTTGCATAGATACTCCCTTCTCCCCTTTGATGTAACTCCTCCTTACCATCCTATACTCCTCCCTCTCTCACTCTGTGACTCACTCATCCACACTACTACTACTCCCCTCTACACACTACTTATACTACTACTCTCTTATTCACACTACTACTCCTCCACACTAATATTCCCACCTCTCCAATACAACTACTCCCTCTTCCACACTACTTTTACACCCTACAGCACTACACAAAACCCTCCTTTCACTCAGTAACATTTGCTTCTCAAGCTCTCCTTAAACTATTTTATCTATCCAGTCGCCTCACAAACATGCACACTAAAACTGCAGAACAACATTCACTCCTTAACCAATACCGTAGCTTCTTCTCAAAACTTCTCCACGCTCTCCTTCCTCCTGCTGATCCCATGTTTGCTCTGCACTTCTGACCCGAAAACCCCACACTGCTTCCTGTCCTGGACTTAACCCTCGCCTTGTTAGGATTGATCCCCTTAGCCGGACCAATCTGGCCCTGTATTTCCCAGCCGGGTGTATTTAAGTGAAGGAAACCTTTGAAAAGAGGCTAAGCTTCACCAACTTGCTCTGCATGGGCTTGCTGTATCCCAGGGATAGTGGCCCGGGGCGACAGGTGTCCCCATATGCATGTTCCAGGACCCTTGTGTTTCTGGACTCTGAGAAAAAGTCTCATGGCAAAAGGGGTCCACTTCTCTTCTCTTATCCAGTGGTTTAGTGGGTCTGTTTTAGCATGACCTCGTTGCTGCTTGCTGGCGGTGCCGCATAGCTCAGCGGTTCGCTGCACAAGACTCAGCCTCCTGTCTGCGGTTCACTCTCTATGTGAGGCTTGTCGGTTTCAGCAGCGGTTTTATCGGCTGGCGCTGCACTCGCTTCATCTTTGGGGTGATTTGCTGGTGCATTGCAGGCCGGTCTGACTCTCTGTGTGTGTTGTGGGTTTCAGTGCTCTCTGATTATTTGCTAGGAAAGAAAGAGAAAGACTGGCAGGTATCTTGTACAAGAGGCATGGTTTGTGTTAACAGCGGTCTGCACACAAACATTTCAGCATAAAAGGCGGGGGCAGGAATTGGGGCCCTCTCTGCTGCACTGGCCCTCAGGACTAGGGCTGTCTCTGGATTCTTCCCTCACCCACCAACCTCATGAAAGAAAAAAAATCATCCTTTGACAAGGCCAGGCTTCAGGCCTTGTCACACACCTCCACCCTTTTGTTCAAGTCTTCCTCCTGTCCCAAGTGGCTGGCTGTCTGATGACCCACCAATAAGAGGCTCTTCTTATCACTTGTACCTTTCTGAGACACTGGTCATATAAGGGAAAATCTGTGTCAAGTAGGTATTCTTCAGGGAGTCTGGGTATTACGATCATTGGTATCTGGATTTCATGATCAAGTATTCGTCGGGTTAGAACAGCTTGTCGGTGGAGATCAACGTCTCCATGAACACAAATTATCTTAATGGGATTCACAGGGTTCAGTTCCTCCGGAGCGATTAAATCAGACCGTCTTGCTCCCCGATTCTAGGAGGGCTTGGGCCTGGGAGATGTCAGATTTCCACAGGAAGGTGGAATTTATTATCTGTGTCCCCTGTAGTGCATACCACCCATGCACCTGGTTCCGGCTATCTTCTTCTGGGAATAGCTTTAGGAGATATTCTAAGTCTGGTTCTGTATGGACCCACTGAGCAGAGTCCTTTCTGGTCTTGCTGAAGGGTTCTCTTCATTGGAGGAGACCGATCTCCTTCAGCTCCTCCTTTTTTTTTTATTTACATTTACAAAAGTCGAGGAGTGCCACAAGAATTGGCATGTGAAATATAAAATGACTGATAAACCAACCTAGCAACAAGCAATTTCGTTATCACCCTTCCTAGCAACGGCTGCACATATTCCAAAAGTGGGACATTCATTCCGACTTTGGAACAATGCGCCACCTTCAGCATAGGTGTTAAGTACCGAAAATGTTGGAACCGCTTTCTGCAACGTTTTCGGTACTTCCCACCATGTTCAGAATCGGGCCCTGAGCACGGTGTGGCTTTAGAACCATTTAAAAAAAGAGAATGGTCTGTCCTGTTTTTGTCTCTTATTCAAACACCTCAGTAAGTCCGTGCTGCACAACCAAGATGGGACCAGCCTCATATGGAAAATGTCCTTCGGGTATGTGGCAGTTGGTTGGGGATTTGCACTTTCGACACAGACACAGCCTTAATCCAAGGCGCTATATAATATTGTAACATGGCCAATTGGAAGCTGAAAAGAAACATGGCCTTCCTGAATACATCTCTCTGAGAAAATGTTGTATATAGATTCCAATAATCCTCTAACCCAGTCTTGCAAAAAAAAGTTTAAAAAAAAAAAATAATAAATAAAGGATTTTAGTAGATAATGCGTCAGCACTAGGGTTATCACGAAGATAATATTGCTATAGAGTGACGCTTGCTAAACTAAAACAATCCCCTTCTTTACATGTCAGTGTGTCTGTCTGCATGACAAAACTTTTAAAATGCGCTTTCTTTTTGCATATGCTTAGGCATTTGGCATTGATGGGCCACCTGGTGGGCAAATAACGATCCTATCAGTGCCAAACACCTATGCATATGCAAAATACAGGGCGCACCCGAGAGCAAGACAAAGCAGCAATTGCCATCAAGTGCTGCCAGCAGCCCAGTGCAGGACGCTCTGAGCGACGTGTAATGGGATTAACTGCAATATAAGCAAGTCCAATTACACGCGCACAGACGGTCCAACAAGAGGACAAAAACCGCGACAAGCGACCTCCAAATATTATAAGCGACTTTGGGCAAAAACAAGCCCAAAGTCGCTTATAATAAGCGGACCTGGCAACACTGCATCTGTACTGCGTGAAGTGGGCCCTCTTCAGTCAGCTTGCGGCCCTCCAGGGTACTGTGGTCTATCGGGGGAGTGCGAGGGGACTTGGAAGCCTCCCTCAGCACACAGGAGAGGGGAGAAACAGCAGAGCACCGGCAAGTACTGCCCAAACGAGCTGCCGCCCCTCACTGAGGTAAATCTCTTATCAGCTGTTCCCATTATTGTACTCAAGCCCGGCATCCCTTTTCACCCAGAGGCCTACTCAACACTGACATCCAGTGACCAAACAAATTATTACGTTCTACACTTTTTATTCTGCTGATTCTCATCACATATTTTACTAAAATATGGCTGAAATAACTAAAACTGTCACTGAACTGGAAAATTCGTCATTTAATTAATGTTTGGAAAAAATCCTAGAAGAACTCAGCAGCAGTCGCTCTTCCATTTCCACATTAGACTCACGTTCTTCCAATATTCAAGACGAAATAAAAGGCTTCAAACAATAAATAAAAATGTTTTTCTGCAAGATTGCGTGAAACAGAGGAAAGGATTTCTTATGTTGAAGATAGGGTGGAAGGCCTTGAATGTATGCAACAAAAATCCTACACTTGAATGTGACAGATAGAAATCGGAGAGACAACCTTCGCTTTTATGGGCTCCTGGAGAACATGGAGGCTGATGACCCTATCCTTTTCCTAACCAAATGGATCCCTTCTGCATTATGAATTACTTTCTCACCCCCACTGGAATTACAACGTGTACGCATTGAATAAGGTCTCGATCTGCTGCTAAAAATTCTATGGCCAGACCTCTCATTGCTTGCTTTCTAAGACATCAGCAAGCGCACCAAACGTTGCAAGCTGCAAGGAAAAACTCTCCTCTTCTTTTCCAAGGACATAAGGGGCCTCATTACGACCCTGGCGTTCCCAGATTGAAGGGGGCCGGTACAGCACCGGCCCCCTTCATTCTGGGAGTGCCGATTACAAGCTTCCCATCGCAGGACCCAGATCGCGCGCCTGGTAAAACCAGGCGTGCTTTCCGGGTCCCGCGAGGGGAAGAGGGAGGCAATAACATGCCAGGTGTAATCTGCCCGTTATTACCTCCCTCCCCATTCCCATTGAGCCCTATGGGGGCTCAAATGGGAATGGGGAAGGGTTCCTGCATGGAGGACTTACTGGGTCCTCCTATCTCAGAGTAACCCGGTAGGTCCCCATTGCAGGAACCCGGTAATGGAGCCCGGAACGGTGGCAACCATGGAGCTAATAGCTCCATGGCTAACGCTGTTCTCGTAATGAGGCCCAAGATCTTCATTTCCCCAGATTTCTCCAAATCTACCCAAATCAAAAGGAAGACATTTCTTGATATGAGACCTCTGATTAAGACCCTTGGTATTAGATATGGCCTGCTCGAACCGGCAAAAATGATCATTAACATACCAGATGGTCCAACCACAGAATTCATGGAACCTAATGATCTCTACAACCTGCTTCAATCTCTCCAATCCATCCCGATGGAAACCACTTCATCAGAGGCAACCTCTTACTCCGCTAAAACAGGCCCCCACACTCAAGTATCTCTTACAGAAGATCTAAAAATTAACGTACCAAGTTTATCTCGAAGCGTAGCAGATCCGTTTTATCACTTCCCCAAGATTCTTCTAATCCTCTGTGCCCCAGAGATAAATCAAGATCATCCATTAAACCTTTGGACTCTGCTCTTTCCACTTTACAAACTTGATCATACTTTGACTCCAGCCATCTTGTGCCTATGGCTAGTCTTATAAACATATTGTCTAATGCTTACTAATATTATAGCATAATTTGTATTACTGTATCATTCTAAATATCGTCAATTTTACCCTGCTTCCCATTTCACTGGGTATCATCTTTACCTCCTGTTCGTTAGCTCTTCTCCACTCTTGCTTCACTCATCATTGTGCTCTTGTATCCCCCATGATACTCCTTATCTTTTCTATAGCTCTAGATGAACTTTGTCCATTCTTACTGCTTTTACACTCTTTTCTTTTTCATCCTTAACATATTCCTCACTATCTTTTACCTATATTCTTCCCTTGTGTTATGGACCCACCCTTATGCTCTTCCCACCTCCCTGATGCTTTACTGAAAATATGTTGCAATGTCACTTGCTCTTCACTCATTTTAACACCATATATACTGTATATTCTCTCCACTGCTTCCTTTTTATATTAAGTACCTTGGTAATTTAATCAAGAATTCTATGCTTACTAATGTCTATTATGTTGGTTACCTGGAATGTTAAGGGGCTCAATCACCCCATCAAACGTAAAAAGATTCTTACGCATCTCTCAAAATTCAAGCGGATATTGTTTGCCGCCAAGAAACCCATCTAGACGCTGACAGTGAAAATCTTAAAAGCAAAGCACCATGGATTAGTCATACTTTCTTCTCAAATGCTCTAGACAAGAAAGGAGGAGTCTCCATCCTGATTAACAAACACTTAATCTTCTCCTTGACCAATGAAGAAAAAGGCCCTGATGGCTGCTGGATCAATATTGAAGCTATTATTAATAACCTGCCTGTGACTATAATCAATGTGTATGGCCTGACTGCTCCTGACCCCCTGTTCTGGTATAACCTCCAGAACATACTTGTACAGAAAAGTCCAGATAGACTCCTTTTTTGTGGCAATGTTAACCAAGTACTTGATTTCTTTCTCAACCACAAATCCACGTTTTTTAATTCCAAATCCCGCAACAATTTTCTCAATCTAATACATAACCTCAATTTGATTGACTCTTGGTGCTTCTGCCATCCTGATACTATAGACTTCACGTTCTATTTTCCTCCTCATCACTCTTTCTCTAAACTAGACTACATCTTTACTAACCCTTCGCTTGCCCCAGCCATTTTAGCATCTAATATCGGACCCATAACTATCTCTGATCATGCCCCCATCCCTACTGTCCTTGAACGGGCACCTATTGCTAAATTTTCCCCAAGATGGAAATTCAACTCATTCCTCCTCAAGGATAACATTTTAATTGAAAAAACAAATGCTTTTATTGATAATTACTTCCTTCTTAACCGCTCTTGATGCAGAAAAAGCTTTTGATGGCGTATTCTGCCCATTTATGTTTCACTCATTAAAATGGCATGGCTTTTCCTCTTACTTTATCAATCTTATCCGAATTCTTTACTCCTCCCCCTCCACCCGGGTTCTTATAAATACTTCTATTTCTCCTGCCTTTCAAGTTAAAAGAGGTACTCACCAAGGATGCCCCCTCTCACCCTTATTATTTAACCTTGCATTAGAGCCCTTTTTGCAGAGTATAAGAACTATTCCCAATATCAAATGTATTACCATGGTATACACAGAAGTTAAATTATCTGCATATGCTGAAAATGTTTTACTTTATCTTTCCGACCCTGCCTCCTCCATGCAACATGTGATATCCTCCATTGATAACTTCTCTTTCATCTCTGGATACAAATGAAATCTTGATAAATCAGAATTTATGCCACTTACAAACACGCACTTTAAATAATACCCCATTATTTGGTATGACTTGGCAATCTTCTCATATTAAATATCTAGGACTTCATATTTCTAAAGACATTAACACTACAATTACTCTTAACATTAGCCGTTTAATAGACAAAGTTACAAAAATGATATTGGGATGGTCACCTCTCTTCCTATCCTGGTGGGGACGCTGGATTCTATAAAAATGATGATTAGCCCCATCATTTTTTACACTTTATCTATGATTCCCATACCAATTCCAACCAAATTTTATTTAAAAAAATGGATTCTCTACTCCTTAAATTCTTATGGAATCAGAAAACTCATAGAATTGCCATTAATACATTAAGATTACCAAAACTCCTAGGAGGTGTAAAATTCCCAAACTTCCAAATATATCATAAAGCCTTTATCCTCAAGCAACTAATTGTTTTTAAACAACATGAAAAATCATCTTAAGTAAGCCCATATTTGGATCACCATAGAAGCAAATATCATCGCCCTATTCTCTCTCTTGCATTCTTAACCACATCCTCATGGCCTAATATTACCACGTTCCCATCTCTAAATCGCTTCAAAACCATCTGGAATAAACTTCCTTCCAACTCTTTTATCGAAACTGAACTGGGGGATATATTTATTTGGTTCCATAAATACTTGCCTAACAGATTCAAACCTGATATCATACATAGATGGTAGTCTTCCGGTGTCAAACTAGTTAAACATATATTTCATACCTTTGCACCAATCCATTTTGCACAACTTCAACTACAATTTAATATTCTGTCTGATCTTCCCCTTCATACCTCTATTCTCAAATCATTAACCAATTCAGCAGCTACTATTACTCAAAAATCCCCCTCCCACTACTAACATTTATAATCAATAGTCCCTCTATGAAAATTGCCAAGTTATATACTTTCTTAAATGTTCCCCCTTCTCTTAATTTGCTAAATTCTAGTATTACTACACAATGGGAACTTGATTGGAACTTCCAACCCACTCCTGAGATGTGGAGTAAAAAATGAAAACTTTATTACTCAACATCTATTGCCGCCAATCTAACGCAAACTAATTTCTTCTTCCTACATCATGCATTCCTCACGCCCACGAGAATTGCAAAAACTGCTCCTAAAATATCTAATAACTGTTGGTCATGTCTTTTATCAAACGCTGACTTTCTCCACACAATTTTTGCTAGTCAGAGGCCGATTCATGGAATTAATGTGCGCCGAAAATTTCGGCGCAAGCGTGCGAAAACGTGCAATTCGCAGTGAAAGAGCGAAAATCGCAGTGCAAGTGCGAAAATCGCAGGGAAACCAGCCCACATCGATTCATGGAAGTCCGTGCGTGAGTAAAATGTGGGATGTGCGCTGAAAAAGTGCGCGGCGCACGCCGGCGCACAGGTCATCTAACGGCGTGCGCTAAGGCCACAGCGAAATCGCACATAGCGCAGCGCACATAACAAAAGTAGGCGGAACACGGGGCGTTACACGCAGAATGGGGAACAACTTGTAAAAATGTGGGCGTCACAGGGGAAGTACAGGAAGCAAGTGCGCGGAACGCCCACACGCTCGCCTACAACACGTATTCATGGAATCGAATAGGGCAAACCAGCGCACAGGCAAAGACGCGCACAGGGCCATACACGTCCGCCACACGAAAGCAGGCGGTAACGTCCCTGCGCAGGAAAAAAATGTGCGCCAAAATGTGCGCTAACTAAAAGCACGTATATACAGCTATGATGAATGTCCCATACTGTGGCCCTCTAGGACAAATGACGTGCAAAGGGGTACGCGACAAACACGGACACCCGCTGTGTCAAAAATAGCATTTGCCTGTATTCCTGGCGTGCGTGGGAAGTATCACACGCAATCCGGCCTGGGGGAGCGGATACGTGTATTTCAGGGGTGCGCGAGAAGTTCTACACGCGATTGGCCTGTGTACGTGTATTTCAGGGGTGCGCGGGTGTTTCCACACGCGATCGGGCCTGGGGTAGCTTGTAAGTGTATTTCAGGGGTGCGCGAGAAGTTTTACACGCGATTGGCCTTGGTACGTGTATTTCAGGGGTGCGCGGGTGTTTTCACACGCAATTGGGCCTTCGGGGAGCGGGTACGTGCATTTCAGGGGTGCGCGAGAAGTTTTACACACGATTGGCCTGGGTACGTGTATTTCAGGGGTGCGCGGGTTCTTCCACACGCAATCGGGCCTGGGGGAGCGGGTACGTGTATTTCAGGGGTGTGCAAGAAGTTTTACACGCGATTGGCCTTGGTACGTGTATTTCAGGGGTGCGCGGGTGTTTTCACACGCGATCGGGCCTGGGGGAACGGGTACGTGTATTTCAGGGGTGCACGAGAAGTTTTACACGTGATTGGCCTGGGTACGTGTATTCCAGGGGTGCACGCGAAGTTTTACACGCACAATTGGTCTGGGTACGCGATTTCATTGGAGGCGCGTCTGTGATGTGACACGCGCGGGCGTTTCCCTGAACGCGGGTGCATGTTACACGTCCGAGAACTGCACGTCCCAGTGTCATCTCGTGTAATTGGAGGATAGGGCCTCAGTGCGTATACGGGAAGTGACGGTGGACGTTTGGTCCGGTTTAAAAGGTACGTGTAGGACATCATTTCCTTGTATGTGCTTTTCGTGGAGAGCGAGTGGGTGAATACTGTACTTCTTGTCGGTTCACACGCGATTTACTTCACAGCGTTTCTAGTTCGTACTCCCTGTTACCTCTGTCAGTTTTTTCTGATTTTCTCTTGGACCTGTTTCCTCAAACAGCGTTCACTTCTTCTTTTGTCCTGTCTCCTCAGACAGCGTACAATTCTTCTTTTGGCGGTGGTGTTGCCAACGCGCACACGCGTGTATTTTTCACGCTCTTTTCCCAGGCAGACGGTGAGTCGCGCACGTATTTACCAACTGTGCTTGCCCCGTGTGTCACGTACCCCTTCAGAGGCCATTGTAGGCTGCGTGTGACACGCGTACGTTCATTATTGTGTTTCTGGGTGCCACAGCGTAGTGCGGGTTCATTTTTCCACACACGTGGTCTACGAGGGGTCGCGTGCACGTCATTTTCTGTTTTTGGGGTGCCTGTGCGTTGCGTGATCCATCATCTTTCCCCAGGGGTTCCATACAGCCTTGCTAGAGCACTAGGGTACGAATTCCATCTAGTACCCTACCCCTTTGACCCCCAATTGCCCAGGACAATAGTTTACTGCAACTCCCATACGCACAACAACATCAGTGCCATGGCTGGGAGGCGAGCAAGCGGTAAGGGTGGCAAAGGTGGCCGAGCCTCAAGAGGTGGCCGTGGTGGGCGCGGTAGGGGACGTGGCCGGGATTTGCAGGCTACCCCTAGCCCCCCACGTGTGGAGGACCAGTCAGGGACACCCATGCCCCCCCTACCCCCATGGTTGAGGGAAACGTGGCTGACACCATCTCTGCTCAGCCCTTGTCGGACCATCCCATTGTGGCACCTGACCTGGCACAGGGTGACTCCCAGGCTGACTTCCAGGTCGCCAAGTCTAGGCCACGGGTGGCGATGCAAGTCAGTGTCACCAGGTCACGTGGATCAGGGGCAGCCATGTCATCTGCTGCCCCGAGTAGGCGGGGTGGGGAGGCTGCAGGGGCAGCTGCAGCTCCGTCCACCCCAGCTCTGACTCTCCCAGCCAGGACAGTGTTGATCCCCGTCCATCAGACTGAGGTTCCCCCTGCCAACATCACACTTCAGCTAATGCCTGCCGAAAGTCATATGGTCAGTGTGCCATCGCACACTACTACTACACAGTCCACCAGTGCTCCTGCCCCTAGTGGCCAGAGCGGCGTAGGCCACTCAGGATCCCCACCACCTTCAAAAAGAAAGAGGAAGAGTGCTCGTCCAGTACAGGCTGATGCCCCAGACACGGCTACACAGTCCGGCACGCCAAGGAAGCCTAGCTTCAATGATGCCGAACTGGATGCACTTGTGCAGTATGTGTCCGCACATGACGGCGAAATGTTGATCACTTCAGGGTGTAAGATCACACCTGCTCGACGTCAGGCACACTGGCAGTCCATCGCGGACAGCATAAGTGCCCTTGGGTTTGTGAGACGCACAGCTGGTGAGTGCTACAAGCGCTGGAACGACCTTAAGCGCAGGGCAAAGAAAAAGCTGGCCTCAAGTCATGCCGCAACTCTGGTGACTGGAGGTGGGTCTCCACAAGAGGACATTGAACTCACTCTACATGAGCATGTTGCTGGGACCTACGTCACAGAGGAGCAGATCCAAGGTGTGGGAGAACTGCCAGATTACGAGGCATTGTCCGGTGAGTGCACATGCATGTGTGTGTGATCCATGTGTATGTTGTTTGTGGGAGGGGTTCTGGTTGAGTGCCAGGTGAGGGTGTGTGTGCCTGAGTGTTTCGGGTTACCCATGTGCTTCATCCAATACATTCTGCGGCCCTGGATTTGGGTATTACAGTATCCCTTCTGCCCACAGTAGACATTTTGCACTACATCACGCCAGTTGCCCTTGAAGTGGCATCCTGCAACAACATTGTTCCGTATTTTGCTGTGTTCATTCAGGCTGATTGCTTGGATTCCCCCACTTTTACTACGCATTTCTCTGCCCTATTGTCACATATATGACATGCCTATGGTACATGCCATCTGTGTGATGGCATGTGTCATGTATGTGGATTGGAAATGCCACTCACAGGCCAATGTGTGATGGCACTGCTAGCCAGCATGCAGCTAATGAGTTGCTCTTCCATCTTGGTGTCATCAGTGTCCGACATTTTCCTCCCCTTCCAACTCAGTGACAGTGCATGCATGGGAGGGTTATAGTCATGTGGGACATGTGTCAATCAAGTACTGGTTCTGTAGCTTGTCTGGCCTAATTGTGTGCCATGGTGCTAATGCCTGTTTCCATTTTTTGTCTTTCATGTTTTTCCAGAGGATGACGCACTTGATGCTGTTGAGGGTGAGGAGATGGTGCAGACCCAGGAGGGATCTCAAGCACGACCGGGCACCAGTGGGGGACGTGGTTTGTTGGTGGGGGAGAACCCTCTCTTGCTGCAGGCCATAGTGTCCAGGGGTGTCTCTGGCTGCACCTCCCCAGACCTCTTTTCAGGTGTTGATTCGGATGAGACCTATGTGGATTTGCAGGTATGTGTTCATGGAAGGGATACTGTTCTGTCCGACCCACCTGCACCAGGGGTAGAGCCCACTATGGGGATGTCAGTGTTGGTAGGTGCACCTTTGGTGGTTACGGATGCAGGGCCACACTCCGCAACATCTGATCCTGTTCCTGGGCCAGCAGATCAGAGGGGGAATGCAGTCCTGCAGCCTCAGGCAGTGCCGACACAGCAAGGCGCAGTTCGCCTTGCCCCAGACAGGTGTGATGCCCGCCAACGCGGTGGCCGTCAGCCACCAGGCAATACCGCATGGGAGCAATCCATATACGGTATGGCAAACCAACAGGCAGCATCATCTGAGATGATGGCTCAAGCCATGGAGAGGGTGGCCACTTCCATTGTCCCCCGAGAAAGGCAGATGGAGCAACTACAGCAGGCAACAGACTCCATTTGCCAATCACTCAGGGAGGACATGTTGGCGTCCAACAGGGACAGACGGGCGGCCCTGGACAAACTGAGGGAATCCATTTCTTTAGAGGCCCAGGGCCAGAGGGAAGCCCTGAGGAGAGAAGTCCGGCACCTCAGGCAGACTCTTGTGGACCTTGAGGCTTCCACTGTCACGAGGACGGGACAGCTGCTGGAGCGCGTCACCCGTACGCTCTCAGCAGAGATGCAGGCAACTCGGGCGGAGGTCCGGGCATCACGTCGGGTGGTGCATGGGGATCTCCGCACCATATACCTCCAGAACGAGACCTTCCACACCCGCATGCTTGCTGCCATGGAGGACCAAACTAGGGCTTTGCGTGGGCTGCCTTCCATAGCACCACCACCTCCTGTTGCAGCAGCAGCAGAGGTTGAGGAGAGCGAATCCAGCGATGAATCTCCCACGATGTCGTAGCCGTGCAGGCCATGAGCCCATGGAGGTGTTTTTTTTTCGCAACATCCACACAGGTGGCTGTTGGTGAGCACCCTGTCCTCGGACCTCCTGGGTGGCCTCCCCCACCCCCCCTGGCCCACACATGGCCATTTTTGATTTTTTGTTGCAGTGTGTTGCCTTGTGTGGCTCCCGTGGGCATCCACTGTATTCCGGCTGGGCACATGCAGGCTTCTCCTGAGTTTGGGTTAGATGCTTGGGTTCGTGAGACACACACCCCTCCTGCTTCCCATTTCCATGGGCTTTCAAAGGGTGTGCCCAAGTGACAGTGACTTACACAGTGACGTTGGACTCCCACGACATGTGTGGGCAGTCTGTAGTCAATGCTGTGTATACATTCCTAGTGCATATTGTTGTTGTATTGTGCACTGCATGGTGTATTGATGTGTGCTTGTGCATCCATGTCTCCCTCCTAATTTGCAGGTTAATTCCTCATGTCTTCACAAGGCCGTCCACTTTTGAGATGGAGTTGATGTTGTGAGCAGTGGACTTCCAGATGTGCGTGGCAACAACACTGTACAGTTGGAGGTGGTGGATGTGCTGGCATTCTCATGTTGTAAGACTACGTATCCTTTACCTTAGTACTGTCATGTTTATGCAATGTGGATTGTATTGTGGTAAGTATTTGGTCATGTGTGTTGTTATTTCTACATTTATGTGGGCATATTGTGTGTGGCCAGTTTCCATTAGGGACACTGTACTTTGTGACACTTGTGTCATGTTTGGGAGATGACTTTGTTTGCTCTCACATGGCATGTCATGCCATGGTGTGTTGGGTGGCGGTGCTGGGGAGGGGTTGGGTGACATGGCACTGTTGTCATGTTGTATCTTGCAAGGGGGTAATGATTTTAGCAGGATAGAAGTGTGTCCTTTGATGACACAGCATTGGTGGTGTTTTTGTAGGTAGGGAAGCAAACAATGGAACACTTCCAGATGTACAATCTCAGACTGGTATGGTTGTGACAGTTGACTGTCCATTGAGGCATCATCATTGTCAGATTGATTCATCATTGATTGTCAGCTGGTACGTGCCAGGGCTGTGTGCACTCCACAGGGGTGTGCTTTCTATGTGAAGTAATTAGCCACCAGCTGCGTACGGGCTGCCTCACCCCGTGCCCTTTCCCCTCCCATGCGCAGCGGGCATGCATGTGGTTGGGGATGTGGGGGCACCACCATGTCCACGGCCAGGCCCCGGTGTGTTGCAACGTTGTGCAGGACACATGCTGCCACTATGATCCTGCACACTACTGGGGGAGCGTATAACAGCTGCCCGCCAGAACGGTCAAGGGAGCGAAAGCATGACTTGAGCACTCCGAATGTGCGCTCCACGATGCCCCGGGTTGCAATGTGGGCTGTGTTGTATCTTACCTGGGGTGGCGTGGTGGGGTTCCGAATTGGCGTCATCATGTGGGTGCTGAGAGGGTAGGCACTGTCCCCTGGGGAGGTGGTGATGGGTATCATTAGTGGGGTTGTGACATTACTCAGTATCTGACATGCATGCATGCGCAGTGGCATTTATACTCACCGAGCAGCCATGTATCGCCATGCCGCCCAGCTTCTATGTCCCGGTTTAGTGTAGACATTCTGTAAATGAAACTGTCGTGGGTGGAGCCAGGATAGTTGGCGTATACTGAGGTGATGATTCCCTTGGCATCACATACTACCTGGACGTTGATGGAATGCCAGTGCTTGCGGTTTCTATAGATGTGCTCAGTTGCCCTGGGGGGACGTAGAGCCACATGGGTGCAATCAATGGCACCTAGCACTTTGGGGAATTCTGCCACCCCGTAGAAATCCTGGGCGACAGCCTGCCTTTCTGCAGGTGTTCTGGGCAGGTATATGTGCCTGCGGACTGATGGGCGTGCAGTGATGATGGCCAAGACCTGGTGTAGGCAGCGTGACTGCGTGGCCTGTGACACCCCCCCCCACTATGGCACTTGTCCGCTGAAATGATCCAGTGGCCAAGAAGTGCAGTACATTAAGGACCTTCTCCAGGGGGCTGAGTGCTTGGGAGCACAGGGTGGTTGATGTGAGGTCATCCTCCCACTCACTGACCAGGTCGAGTATTATGTGAGGTGGAAACCTGTACCTCCCATACACATGGTCATCAGGCATCCCAAAAAGGCTTGTTCTGGGTGTAAAAAATCTGGCCCTGACTATCCTCCTCCTCCTCCTGCGGTATCCCACGGCCACTGCTGCTAGGAACGGTATATTCATCCTGGCGTCTGAGCTTGTTTGTTGTTTGCGCGCACTTTTATGCTGTGCGGGTCGACGTACGCCTGCTTCCTGCTGACGTACGCGTTTCCGGATTGGCCACGTTCGATTCCATGAATAAGTGTTGTAGGCGAGTGTGTAATACTTCCCGCGCACCCCTGAAATACACGTACCCAGCCCGATCGCGTGTAATACTTCCCGCGCACCCCTGAAATACACGTACCCAGCCCGATCGCGTGTAATACTTCCCGCGCACCCCTGAAATACACGTACCCAGCCCGATCGCGTGTAATACTTCCCGCGCACCCCTGAAGTACACGTACCCACCCCGATCGCGTGTAAAACGTCCCGCGCACCCATGAAATACACATACCCAGCCCGATCGCGTGTAAAACTTCCCGCGCACCCATGAAATACACGTACCCAGCCCAATCGCGTGTGAAACTTCCCGTGCTCCCCTGAAATACACGTACCCAGGCTTATCGCGTGTGAAAACACCCGCGCACCCCTGAAATACACGTACCCAGGCCTATCGCGTGTGAAAACACACGCGCACCCCTGAAATACACGTACCCAGGCCAGACGCGTGTGAAAATACACGCGCACCCCTGAAATACACGTACCCAGCCCAATCGCGTGTAAAACTTCCCGCGCACCCCTGAAATACACGTACCCAGCCCAATCGCGTGTAGAACTTCTCGCGCACCCCTGAAATACACGTACCCAGGCCAATCGCGTGTAAAACTTCTCGCGCACCCTGAAATACACGCACACGCTCCCCCAGGCCCGATCGCGTGTGAAACTTCCTGCGCACCCCTGAAATACACGCACACGCTCCCCCAGGCCCGATCACGTGTGAAACTTCTCGCGCACCCCTGAAATACACGTACCCAGCCCAATCGCGTGTGAAACTTCTCGCACACCCCTGAAATACACGCACCCAGGCCATTCGCGTGTAAAACTTCTCGCGCACCCCTGAAATACACGCACACGCTCCCCCAGGCCCCATCGCGTGTGAAACTTCTCGCGCACCCCTGAAATACACGCACCCAGGCCATTCGCGGGTAAAACTTCTCGCGCACCCCTGAAATACACGCACACGCTCCCCTAGGCCCGATCGCATGTACAACTTCCCGCGCACCCCTGAAATACACGTACCCAGCCCAATCGCGTGTAACACTTCCCGCGCACCCCTGAAATACACGTACCCAGGCCAATCACGTGTGTAACTTCACGCGAACCCCAGTTACACACGTACCCGCTTGCACAGGCCCTTTCGCGTGTGGAAGTTACCGCGAAACCCGTAATACACGTTCCCCGCTTGGCGTTTGCTGTTTGGCAGTCCGGTAAACTGGTTTTGGGTTGTCGCAGACCTTTGCGCTGGATTGGGGATTTTGATGCCTTTTCCTTGCGCAAGGGCGTTCTTGGGGGCGTAACTGGCACTGCTGCAGGGTCGCTGCGCCACTCTGCGCCACGGCTGGTTTTGGAGGCTAAAATCCATTAATATGCTGTGCGCTGAAATGGATGAATTTTGTGCGAATTTCCATGAATTACCCTGTAAATGTGTACATGCATTTTGGGGGGAAATGTGGATTTGTCTAAAAAAAGAAAATCTTTTTAAAGAACCTATATCTTGATGTAATATTATGATTGCCACTATTGTTAATACCTACATGCAACTGATTGAATCACCTACCTTATTTAATTTATTCATTAGCATTGCTTACCATAATGTTACTTTTAATTGGAAAAATGCCTCTAATTTGTTTTTCAATACTTGGGGGAACTCAATTTGCTCCATTCATCGTATTGAAAAATGTCATGCTTTTACTGGAGATCGTTTACATAAATTCAACAAAAAATGTAACGTTTTTATTCAATACCGCGATAATACTGAATAATGATGTTTAACCATGTTTGCTATACTTTTTTTTATAACTCTGTTTATTAAGTTTTAAACAAAACAATCGTAAAATCAAACATGAAACATGAATCATAGGCATATAACAGATGCAGGCAATATGGCAGTATCAAAAGCGGACCGTGAGACAGTTGTGAAACAAGGCATGTAACCAATGTTAATAGTGGCACTGATCGACTTCCACTAGCAGATTTCAATGAGCCAGCCATTTGCCCCGTATTTTTCGAATTTGTGGGGCCACGCGCGTTATAGATCTGACGTTCTGAGGCTGCGCATCTGTCTAATTCGTTACTCCAACGTTTCAGGCACAGTGGATCGGCAGAGCCCCATTTAGCGGCAATAAGTCTTTTGCCTGCCCCCAACGCAAGTGTCAGAAACATTTTCCCATATTTAGACAGTTCTACTTCCCCCAGATGCCTAAGAGTACCATTTTAGGGTCTCTAGGGATTGGCGTCGCCAGGGCAGCAGAGATCATGTCAATACAGTTCTCCCAGAAGGTCTGTACCACCCGGAAGTTCCATATCATATGGTAAAAGGTAGCAGGTTCAGTGTTGCAACTAATGCATGTCTCGTCCTCTAACCCCCCCCCCCATCTGGCCATTGCGGTACGTGAATGATATGACCGATGAAGGATTCTCAATTGTATTAGTCTCAGTTTCGATTCTATACCGATTTCTCTAGGGGACATTAACGCCTCTACCCAGTCTTCTGGTTCCAGTTGGCCTACATCTCTTTCCCACTTTGCTTTGAGCCCATTTAGCTGCGTGGCCCCGAAGGAGTTAAGGGCCTGGTAAAGAGTGGAGGTAACTTTAGAGGGGATGCGTTGCGGATGGATATTGGTCTTGATGGGAGAGCAGGGGGGTATGTTTGTCGTATCAGGGAATTGGGTGCGAATGGTGTGGGCAAGCTGCGCATGTCGAAACTGGTCCATGGGTGCCAGGTCAAATTGCTCTTGCATGGTCTCAAAGTCCAGGAGGTGGCCCCCTTGTATCACATGTGGTAGTGTGTGTATTCCTTTTGCGAGCCAGTGACCAAAAGAGCCCATTTTCACTATTTCCGGGAGGAGCGCGTTGTGCCATATGGGTTGGGATAGTGTCGGTTTTCCTTTCCAGCCGACTAGTTTGTGTGCATCCCGCCAGGCCCGACGGATATGGTGGGTCATTTTGGGCAGTGTCGGGAGTTCGTTGTGGGTGGCGTACAGGATCTGCAGCGGGGTTAACGGGGCCATGATCTCTAGTTCAATACGAATGTGTGGTAGTGTGGGGTCTGCGTGCATCCAGTCATTTACTACCCCGATCTGTGTCGCAAGGTAATAGGTGCGTATGCAGGGTAAACCGATGCCTCCCTCCCATACTGATCTCTGGAGCGTATCGAGAGCAATTCTGGATTGTTTCCCACCCCATAGCAGCATGCAGAGGTTTCTGTCAATAATTGCGAAGGTTTCTCGGGGGATAGTAAATGGCGCATTTTGGAGAACGTACAGAATTCTGGGGAGGGTCATCATCTTTAATAAAGCGGCTCTACCCATTAGCGATAGGGGGAGTGATTGCCAGTGGGAGGTATCTCTGTTGAATCGCTCAATTACTGGTTGTAGGTTAAGTTGGAGGAACCCTTCAAGTGTCGGGTCTATCCGTATGCCCAGGTATTTGAATTCTCTAATAGAGACATGGTATGGGCAGGTCTCTGGGATCGCAGACTCACCACCCTGGATCGGGAAGTAAATGGTTTTGGCTTCATTCACCTTCAGGCCCGCAAACCGCTGATACTCCCTAAGGATGAGGGAGACAGCCGGGCATGAAGTGCTCGGATTACTGAGGTATATGAGGAGGTCATCCGCATAGAGTGATAGGCGGTACTCTCCTCCTCCCGGCCAAGCAAAACCGGTCCAGTTGGTGTTAGTTCTGAGTTCAATTGCGAGTGGTTCTATCGCCAGGAGGAAAAGAAGTGGGGACAACGGGCATCCCTGCCTTGTACCTCGACCCAAGGGAAATTATTTAGAGGACCTGCCGTTCACCCTCACTGTGGCCTCCGGGGATGCATAGAGGAGTTTGACCCATGATATAAATGTTTGCCCCAGGTTCATCTGCGCCATGATCGCCCACAGTGCCCCCCCCCCCCTACAGAGTCGAATGCTTTTTCAAAGTCCACTGCCAGGAGGGCTAGTGGGGCTGGTATTTCTTTAGCTCTGCTCAACGCCAGTTGGATTCTGCGGAGGTTCATGCGAGTGGATTTGTGGGGCATAAATCCACATTGGTCTGGGTGGACGAGAATCTGTTAGCAAGTGTTTTGGCTAGGACCTTGGCTTCGCCGTTAATCAGGGATATAGGGCGATAGAAGGCACATTTCTCCGGAGGTTTCCCAGGTTTATATGTTTGCTATACTTAAACATTATCAACCCTGTATATGTATCTCCCCTATCGTATCTTGTCCAGTCTGTCCCCCCTGTATGTCTTATTATCAATTTGCAATTTAACTGTTTTAGCTTATTATTGTATTAAACCTGTTATACCATTGCTAATGTATTTAACTGACCTGTAAACCTACTATATACAAAATGTTCTCTATCTTATGCCTGTTTCAAATGTAAATTAACATGCTTAATAAAAATTATTAAACAAATAAATAATAATTTACGATGACAGCACTGCACAAGCAGCACTGCATTTCAGTGCTGCACAAGAGACATACGTGCCCAGGCCATCCAGCACTGGAACCCTCTGCCTGCATACCTCCAAATCGAAGCATTAAAAGCACTCCAGCACCAAGTCACCCAGAGCAGGCACCATCCGCCTGCATACCTCTGCATCTAGGTCGCCCGGCACCCAAGCTGCTCAGAGCAGGTTATTAAGTGGCCAGGGGACATCCGCTGCACCATCAGCAGCCGGCATCCACCCGACCCCTCTGGCAGTTATACATTACTCCAGTGGCACTCTCCTGCCCAGGGTCGCCCACAGCACTTCCCTATGAAAAGAAGCAATGCACTGCTCCTCCCTCCTACAGATGAAGGATTACCGGCAACAGCATACCTTCACCAGCATCGTTCCACAACTAAGAGAGAATGGTAGAACATGCTTCAACACTGACCAAGACAGGGCACATCACCCATCCACTCCCGCAACTCCTCCTGCACATCCACCACCCAGCAAAGACAGCAGTCTTCTGTTCCACCAGGGAAAGGAAGACATGCAGTTGGGGGTATGAGTTATGGAAGCTGAGAGGAAAAGATACAGTAACAATAAGGTTCAGGAATCGACTCCTGTCGCAAGGGAAGGTGGGCACAGGAAAAGAAGCATCCCTGCCAAAGATAGCAAAGAAAGGGCCCTGGAAGAAAGGACACCGTGTGTTTGCACTGGTCTCGCAAAAAACACAGAAGTATACAGGGATTACAATAGAGTTAATGGACCGGAGAAAGATGTGGACTCACGAAGGAGATGGAGAAGTGAAGATAACGGAAGAGGAGCGTGAAGGGGAATTGGCTCAAGCGAACAAAACAAAAGAGGAGGTGATGACTTCACGGAAATGGTAGTGGATAAGGAAAAATAAAGTGACAGGAAGAGAAAGTAAGGCTGAAAGGGGTAAAACAGGATGCACAGAGGATCTCCACAGAGAAAATAAAATAATGGAAGGGCCTCTAAAGGAGAGAGCCACAGAAGCAGTGACTTCTTCAGGGAGACATGTGCATGAGGAAATGATCGATGCTGACAAGGAGGATGAGGAATATAATGAGTGGATACAACAGCAAAGCAAGATGGCTGGAGGGGCTCCGAGTAAAGGTGCTGCCTCAACAAGTATCCCTGAGGAAGCACACAGGTTTCTGGGGAAAATAAAAGTGTGAGAACAGTGAACGGAATCAAGAACCAGACGAAAACCACAATGACCACCAGAAAATCAACACTTACAAAGATGATAAGCAGAGGGGAGATGTTGTAGAGTGAACATTAACAGACCACCTTAAACGAAGGTATGATCTTAAAACGGAAAGAAGTAACTCAGCACAGGCTTGAGGGGGGAAGAGAAGGGGCTACAAGAGCCCGGGAATAGAAGGTTGTAGAAGGACAACAAAGACAGTCGCATTTGTTAGCCAGCTCTGCTCCCATTATTTACTACCATGTCCTCCTGTTCCTTGGGCCTCATTCAGTCCCTCAGTCCACCCGGTGACCCTGGTGTAAGGGCCACAACAGTGAGGGGCAGGAGATAATTCCAGGAGCCTTATACTAACGAACGGATAGAAACCATAGGCAACTTTGATACAACAGTGCTGGAAATTGATCTTTTTTACTGTGGGATCCCACCAGGCACCAGCAGCGAGTTGTTGGGGTTAATCCCCCTGCCTAAACATTTGCCCCTCAGCCCCTAAGAAGATTAATCATAAGCACCTGGAAAATAGGCAATTTTCTTGTTATGCTAGCAATGTATGAAATGTGCTCACCCTTTGAACCTTAAAAGATGTACTTGAAACATTTCCTGTGGAGTGCAATATGTACAAGGGTTTTCACAAGACTACTGTTTCGGAATTTGAAGTGGTCTTGTGGTGAAGTGTTTCTCCCCTGCTCCGATTGACCACTGTTCAAATCCTGACGTTGCAGCGAACGCAGAGCAGTTTAAAGAAATCTGAGCGTTCTAAAAAATAAATATACATTGCAAGTTAATTGTGGATCCGGGGAGACGTTTATTGCCATCCAGAGGAAGCATTAAGTACAGACATGGCCTGTTCACCAAAGTGGTGATATATATGGTGTCTTTAGCCATTTCTTTTCGGGGTTTGATGATCCAGTCAATGGAGTCCTTTATCGTCATCATCATCATCATCATCATCATCATCATTTGGCTTTTATTCGACTTTCCTTGATTTGCCAGATGCACATAAACATCATCAACATTTACAATAAAAAAGAAATACACATAAAAATAGTACAATACGTAACAGTTAAAATACAAGAACAAGAAATGTAAGTACATATGATAAAGACCTTGTCCTTCCCAATGTAATAAGGCAAAGTTACTTAATAATGTTCTAATCTGCCCTTAATATAGATACAAATAGCATCATTTATACAAAAGAAGTTACCTGGGTAGGCTGATAGAACTGTGCAACATAGTAACAAGAAGTATAATGTAATTCAGCAGATTCCTTTTTGCTCATAGTGTTCTGGTTGATAGCAAGGTGTTGCCCCCATTAGGAAGAGTACTTTGAAGCTATTCATGTAAGTGTCTGGGTGGATAACTCACAAGGCTGTACTTCACACGTCTGAATCCCGATGCAGGCCCGTCTTAGCCTTTCTTACCCTGTTGATACAAATGGGTAATAATCCTGGTTATTACAGTCCATAGAAGCGAGCTTAATTCAGCATGAAGCACTGTATGAGAACAACAATTACTACATCATTTGCAGATTCAGTCTGGTCTGTTGATTTCTTCCCAGCTGATGTCAATTAAGGTTTCTTTCATGGATCCACTTTTTTTTCCAGGAGTAGATCAAAGCTGCGTTTTGACTTTTGGTCTCCAGCTTCTCTATGTTGGATTTTAGTGAGCAGGGGGTGTGCATTGCAGAACACTCTGAGCAAGCTTCCAGAAGCAGCTTTACATCATTCCATTATTCTGAAATTGATTTCAGAGCTCTCACGGGTTGGGACCAGATCTCTGATCCATAACTACAAAAGATCCGGCCAACTCTGCCAGTAAAGATTTTTTTAAATGATCAAAGATTTTACCATTCACCCACACAGCAACCTAATGTTAACAATTAGGCGCGGACACGGAGCTCGGGACCAGACATCTTTATTGCATACATTGCCAGCTCTGACTGCTGTCACTTCCTTGTCCCTCCTTGTCCACCCATCCTGCACCCCTGCTGTTAGGCTCCCCCCTGATCACGTGGTTCCCAATATCACTTCAGTTGCGACATCATAACCTCCTCCTTTTTAAACAACTTGTCAGTTCTCAGTCCATTTCCTCAATCTCAATCAGTCTATGGGGCTTATTTCTTGCTCTCTATGGCTTGCCAGGAGCACTCACCTGGCCTCGATCAAGACCCAGTTCATCCGGGGAGGTAGCCAGCTCTTCACTGCATTCTTCTCAATCGCCTTCATATGGGGGATATCGCCTCTCTGATCTGAAACCCTTCACGGAATCTTTGTATGATGATCCCTGGCATCCTTTTGAAATGTAAAGAGTTTCCAGTCACACTTCTTCGTTCTCCCTCTGCAGTGATGAGGGACCATTTTATTTTTGTTACAGCCAGCAGAGCACTGCCGAAAGCGGCTGTGTGTTTGGGAGTCTGGGGTTGACATACTATCACGATGTTCCCTGGCAATAGGTTGTGTTCACGTGCCATCAGCAGGTTTCTTCATGTTTCCCTTGGCCCGTGTATCTTGTTCACACATTTCTCCATCACCCGCATAAACCTCTCCAAGGATTGTGACATGGGGTAGCCTTGTCCTAATGTTGCGGCCAAACATGACCTCCGAGGGTGCTTTCCCTGTAGTGCTGTGAGGGTTGTTCCGATAATCTCTCAGCAGTTGATAGAGTATCTCCTCAACTGGCTCTCCAGTCAGATGTGCAATGGACGCTTGGATTGACGTTGCTCATGAAACGTTTCACTGTCCCATTTGGTTGTGGTCACAAAGGTGTGATCCATCTGCGCTTGAGCCCCATGTACTCGGCAAAATTCCTGATGTCTTGCCTTGGGAAAGAGGGGCCATTATCTGATTTGACTACTCTCGGTACCCCGTAAGCAGCAAACATCCTATCTAGCGCCGCTATGGTGTGATATGGGGATGTTGAGCTCACTAGTTAGAGATCCTGGAAACGGGAGTACTCGCCCATTGCTTCTATTATGTATTCCCCTCCTTCAATGGGACCAAAGAAGTCAATTGCTATCTCATCCCACGCCTTTTCGGGCAGGTCTGTCATGCACAGGGGTTCTGGTCTTGTGTGGGGTTGATAACCGTACAGATGGGGCAGTTCTTGAGTAGCGCTACCACTTGTGCATATAGTTTGGGAAACCATACCATTTGCCTAAGCATTCTTTTGGTGGACACTATTCCTCGGTGGTCTTCATGTGCCCCTCTAATATCTTTCTTTGCAGGGTCCGGGGAATGACAATCTTGTTTCCCTTTAATAGTATGCTGTCTTCTGATCTGGTTATTTCCACCTTGACCAATGTCAGACTTCCAATGTCCTGGTATATTTCCAGCCTGGCGCCTTCCCCCGCCAGTTTAGTCTGCTTCAACCGGCTCGATTCAATGCACCTGATGATGACCTGGAGGGCTTAGTCATTCTCTGTCTCTTGCATGATGTTTGATAGCTCGACCCCCTTTGGTACAGCTTCCTGGACAATGTAGTGTATATATTGATCCGGCACCGAGGGTCACGAGGCAGCGGATGCCATGGGGTGACGGGATAGAAAGTCTGCAGGGTTTTCTTCTTTTCCTGGCTAATGTAAGATCCGGAAGCTGTAATCCCGAAGTCTCAGGCCCCATCTTTTCGCCTGTGGGTTTCTGTGGGTGTACCAGTGAATGGCTTACCATACAGAAACAAGTGGAAGTGTTTGCAGGCCCAAACTACTGCCAGTCCCATTTTTTAGGCCCGCAAGTAGGCTTGTTCAGTTCTTGAAAGGCTCCTGATTGCATAAGAGACAACCAAACGCTTTCCTTCATTGGCTGGGTCAATTTGTATTAGTATTGCGACAAGTCCCACAGCGCTGGCATCAACAACTAGTTCCATCTCCCTTGTAGGGTAGAAATATGCCATGTTCTCTGCGGATGCAATGCACTGACGAATCGTTTCAAAAGCTTGCTGGCAGGATTCGGACCACGCCAATGGTATCTGCTGTTTCGTGAGGGCTCTCAGTGGTTCACTCACCGGTGCAAAGTCTTGAATATAATGAGTGCAGTAGCTGGCAAGCCCCAAGAATCATCGCAGGTCCAATACATTTGACGGAGTTTCAGCACTGTTGAGTGCAGCACCCTTCTCCGGATCTGGTGTCATGCCCTAGGCCAAAAACATGTATCCAAAAAATGAAAGGTGCCTTTTCTGAATTCATATTTTTCCCTATTGAGTGTCAGGTGGGCCGCTTCTAATGCCATGCATACTCTCGCCAGCGTGTTGTCAATGTTGCTCTTGGTCTTTCCCAAATACCAGTATATCGTCACTGTAATTGAGGCAGTTGGGAACATGCTTGATGACATTGTGTATTTCAGCTTGGAACATTTCTGCAGCCGACAATACCCTAAAACTGAGATGCTTATATCTGTAGAGGCCCAGGTGAGTGACAAAAGTTATGTACCTGGACTCTTCACTCAATTCCAACTGGTGGTAGCCTTTATTTAAATCCAGTTTGGAAAATACTGTGGCCTCATTTAGCAAATGGATCATGTCAGTGGTCCGCGGGTCTTGTTGCCGTTCCCTCATAATGGCCTTGTTTGGGCTGCCCATGTCTACACATAATCTGATGTTGTCCAAGTCTTTCTTAGGGACCAAAACAATTGGTGACAACCACAGAGTTGGCCCTACCGCCAGCTCGATGATGTCCTGATCAAGTAACTTGTGTAGTTCTTCTTCTACCTGCCCTTGTATGTTTACGGGGATGCTGCGGTAGTGTTGAGCCACTAGGCGTACCTCCGGATTTATGTGAAGGGTGATCTGTCGGTTCTTCCGCTTGGCCAGACCTTTAAAGAGCAAAGGGATGAGTTGTTCAGTTTTGCTGACGGGTCAATGTATTAATGGGCCATGAGGAGGTAAAGCACATGGATCAGCCCCATGTCTAATGCGGCTTTAAAGCTTAGGATGCACCCACTGTCTGTTGTGGCCTCCAATATGCACATGAGTATCTTTTTTGATTGAGTCTTGTATTTACAGTGTGCTATGAAGTATCCTTTGCATGGCAACAGGGTCTTTGAACAGTACGGGAAGATATTTACCTCCTCTGGCCTTAATTTTGGGGCATGTGGCTAGTTGTTGTAGACTTCCTCGCTAATGACATTTACTGTTGCTCCTGTGTCAACTGAGAATTCGGCAGGCATGTTGTTCACTTGGAGCAGCAGTATGGGGCTCTGTTCCTTCGCTGTGGGATTCCCTAGAGCATAGAGATATCCTCTCTTGCTTGGCTCTTTGTATGAATGTTCTTTCTTTCTCGGCTCTTCTGCCGACGATTAGCTGGTCCCACTATCTGTCTGGGATTGCTCTACCAGATAACTTATCTTGGTTCTTGATGTGGATGGTCGGCTTACCTGCAATTCGGATGGCAGTCTTTCATGTGTTCTCCCTACCTCCTTCCGCTCCCGGTGTCTCCGAAGAGGCAGTTCATGGTACTGATTCATCCCTAATGGAGGTCCCTGGTAATTCTCTCTCACACATGACATCATACCGCCACTCCCTTCACCTTGGAATTGACTGTGGTACATGCAGCAGATGGCCTTGAAATGGTTGTCTCCTCCACACTCCGAACATTGTTGAGCTAGAGTTGGGCATGTGCCGTCATTGGAAAACTCGCATCCGCATTGGTAGCAGAAATGTGTCGATGTGATTTCCACTTTGTTAAGGACCTCAGACTGCCCAGTGGAGACTTTCACGTTGTCCATGGCCTCTACTTGCAGGCCTAATGCCACATCTGATCTTACTAGGTGCAGCATTTCATCCAGCGAGCGTGGTTTTTGAAGCAACCTTTTTACTGAAATCGGCACATTCGTATCCCGCAATGAGTTGAGACCGCAGTGCCTCTTTGTTAGAATAGTTATGAAAGTCACAATGTTTGAGATGGATGCAGAGGTGCATTACAAAAGCATCCATTGATTTGTCTTTGGTTTGTTTGGTTGAATGGAATATGTAATTTTTTGTTGTTTGAAAGCTTTATTTCGACCATAAGATCAAAAATATGTAACGTTTATAATCCACATTGGTGGGTGGCGTGAAGTATTCTCTCAGGGCATTTATGAAATCTGCATAGGTGTCAGTTGATCCTGTCGGGAACTCGTCCACTATGTCGCGTATGTTGGGAACAATGGCCAGTGTCAGGAGGCTGTACTTTCTTTCCTCCTCCAGGGAACCTATAGCCTTAATGTAGACATCAAAATGGCTTTCCCACCTTTTCCATCTGGGTCCCAGGCTGTTGGTCTCGGATAAATCGAAGTGGGTGGGTAGTTGCACGGTGAGATTATCTTGCAGTCTCGAGGGCAGAACCCCTGGTGGTGCGACGGGCACTGTCAGGTTTTCTTGATCAGACATGGGGCCTCATTATAACCGAGGCGGGACGGGGTTAACGGCGCCGTTAAAGGTGCCAGCGCCGTCAACCCCGTCCCGCCTGATTACGAGGTCCCCTCGCGGGAACCGCTCTGCACGTCTGGTTTCATCAGACGTGCAGAGCGGGTCCCGCGAGGGGAGGAGGGAGCACACAACGGGCCACTCGTAATCGGCCCGTTGTTTGCTCCCTCGCCCATTCCCATTCAGCCCTATGGTGGCTGAAATGGGAATGGGGAAGGTCCGGGTCCGGGTTCCTAGAAGGAGGAATTACCGGGCCCTCTGAACTCGGAATGGCCCGGTAATTCCTCATTCTGGGAACCCGGACCCGGATGCGATTTCGGCAGCAGCCATGCCGCCAATAGCGGCATGGCTACCGCCGAGGTCGTAATGAGGCCCATGGTGACTTTGCGCACACTTCATCTGAGGGCAGTAGGGTCTTGCTTCTGCTAGCTTTTGTTAAGTGCGATCAGGTCTCCTTGTGGCAATGGTGGCTTGTGTGCCTCAGTGGTATTGGTATTTATCAGTATGGATTGATTTGGGGAGACATCTGAGGCCTTCCTGCAAATACAGTTTATTGTGTCTCTTGTTACCCAGGGAAAATAGTTTCTTGGTCACTTTGGCCCTCATTCCGAGTTTGGAGGTAAGTACCGGTCATTACTGGCATGGAGCAAATACTGTGTCCGAGCTGGTAATAGACAGCTAAAAGCAGCCTATTACGACTTCGCGGGCACAAGCTTTGCGCCATGCCGGTAAAGTACCTAGCGCCATGCTGGAAAAGGGCTCCAAAAAGCCCTTACCGGCATTAAGCACCCCGTACATAACACTACCGCCATAGAGTAAAGCGGCAATAGCGGTGGCCGTAAATAATGGTGGCCGTAAATTACAGCTACCGTAAATTACAGCCACCACTAAATAGCGGAACCGGAAATATCGTCATCGCACAGGAACGGGAAGGAGCGCGGCGGCCATCTTTAAAAACACAATCCATTGCCATCCTCATCAGGCAGGACCCCTGGGACCATTGTGAACCTTAGAAAAGCCCAACAGAAGCACCAGGAATGCCAAAAGCACCCAAGAAGGGAGCAGACTGGCTCCGCAACCAGCGCTTCAGCCCCGATGAATTGCAGATCATGGTGGACACCCTCGAGGAGCATGCCGACATCGTCTTAGCGGAGACATGCGGAGAGAGCCGGTGCTCAGGAAGAAAAACATCTGGGCACTAGTGGCCCAGAGGGTGAGCGCAGTCGGCAGCACCCCCCGCCCTCAAGGACTGCCGCAAGTGGTGGGACAACCTGCGGCTGAGGGTGCAGAGCATCCTCTCGGCAAACTGCAGCCAGGCCCAGGAGACTGGAGAGGGCCCAAGTTCAACCATTAAACTGATGCCATGGGAGGAGACGTGTGCCGGCTTGATCAGCCAAGAATCAATTGAAGGGGTCGGCAACATGGAGTGTGGGGCACCGTCGTCCGCTGATGGAGGTGAGTGTCCAAAGTCAACACTGCCCATGCCAATGCCATGATATACACTTGACAGGCCTGGCCAAGGAGTCACGGCATGGTGTACCCCCCATTAAATTCATGCCGAAGCAACTGCGACCCAAGCAAGTTCCAAGTGCAAGTGCTTAACGCACATTACACATACTGCACGAAGTGGCCCATCCCATGAGGCACCCTGGGCAGCTGTTGTGGACAGTGTGCTAGCCAGACAGCACAGTACCCGGCCAACATGAGTGATACCGACACCTGCATGCATATCCCACCCATAAATTGAATGTAGTGCCGTTGCATACCCAAATGCCCATAACCCCCAAATGACTGAATATGTGAATGTAGCCATGTATGAAAGTTGGCTCTCAAATCATCACTCATGCCGTCCCTCTCTTCTACCCCCAAAGGCAGTGAGCATGACAGCAAGGACCACGAGACCAGCTGTCACACCACCTCCAGGGGCAAAGGCAGGGTCCGCCGCATCCCAGCCAGGAAGAGCACACCTGGAAGTGCAACACCGGCTCCTGCAAGACCCATGGAGGGTGCACCACCCCTCCCTGCGTTGGCGCCAGGAACATCGGCAACCCACGCCATGGTCTGAGGAGTCAAGCGTCGCTGGGGAGGTGGCAGCCACGGCCCCCGGGAATCTGTAGACAGCCTCTTTTCCACCTGTGGAGTGGCAGAGGAGGACACATATTCAGTCGGCCACACCCCAGATGCCAGCATCTACCCACAGGTCTCATGCAGCGACTCGGGTGAGCCAGACACACCTGGCCAATGTGCCCGTGGACCATCACAGGAACAAGCCAATCCTGTGCCCAGTCCCCCAGGCGACGCCCTGGCAGGTCATGGCAGCACAATCCCTTGCAGGGACGAGACACCATCGGCTGACGCGCAGCGTGCAGCGCAGTTCACCGCCCTAATCACCGAGCTGATGCAGGAAAATCGGCAGGGCAGGGAGGAGTGGCGGGAGGAATTAAAGGCCAATGCGGCAGGTGGTGACGGACAGCACCAACCATCTATGTGATGTCCTCGGATGCATTGCCGATGCCCTGGAGGCTGCACGTCCTTCACAACAGGCTGAGCATGAGGACACCCCGTCGACCAGTAACTCGACACGGACGAGCCCACTACTTCGGTCACTCCGTTCCCAGCGCTGCCGGGGCATGGCTGCCCCTGGCCCCGGGAGCGCAGAGTAACTTGCCTACCAGCAACATGTGGCCTACATGGACACCATGGGACTAGTGTTGGGGAGTTGGGGGGGGGGGGGTGAGGGTGTGTTGGGGAGTTGGGGGGGAGAGGGAAGGGGTGAGGGTGTGTTGGGCAGTTGGGGGGAGGGGGAGGGAGGTGTGGGTGTGTGGGGGATTTGGGGGGGTGGGGTGGTGGAGGGTTTGTTATTCACTTAGGCATTTTCGATTTCAATACACTGTTTGTGTTGCAAAGCTAAACCAGTGTGGACATTCTTCATTGGGCATGTGTCCTTTGATATCTGACAGTGCATGGTGTACATGTATCCCCACACCCAGTGCCCTATGTCCTCATGTCATGACACCCTCTGCTGACTTGTGTGTCAGTAATATTGTCCACTCAATGTTTGCCACACGGCAATGCCACTCCTCCTGTGCATCGGCACCATGATGCTGTCCTGCCCCTTCTTACTCCTCCTACACTTCGTCATCAGCTGGTAGTAGCAGTCCCATGTCAGGGGACAGGGGGACGTTCCAACGGATGCACATATTGTGCAGCATTACACATGCCATGGGGATCTTGGACACCTTCTCATGGCTGTAGATGGGTGCCCCACCCGACCGGCTGAGGCAACGAATTTGTGCCTTCAACAGGCCAAAGGCCAGCTTATTCACCAGACGTGTACGGGTATGGGAACGATTGTAGGCCTCCTCGTGCCTGTTCTGTGGGTTTCAGACAGGGGTCATGAGCCACGGCGTCAAGGGATATCCACCATCACCTGCATGAGAAGGGAATGAAGGTAAATGTTTGTGCATTCATGGTGGACAACTGAACTAGTCTTACATGGCAGCAGGTAATTTCTGCCCATACGCACATGTCTCTGGATGCATTGACCCCATTCCTGGCCCCGCTATGTGTCCTGTGCAATGGAATGATGGAAGGGGTAGCATCTTCAAGGTGGTTTATGGTGTGCACTCACATCTTGTATAACATGCATCGTATATGCATGCAGCAGTCTTGGGATAATATTCTTGAAGTGCTGTGTTCTGTGAGATTTGGTAGTAGGGAGTGTTGGCTGTAGTCAGTAGCATATCCGTCATTCTGCACTGATCCGTACTATGGTGACTTACAGCACTCCTATGGGTGTGCAGTACCAGTGACGCGGTGTGGTATCCCTGTTGGGCTCAGTTCAATGCACTCCCAGGGATGACTCTCCGGTGTGGTGATATGCTGGAGGCAGCGACATAGTGTATATGCAGTGCAAAGTGCTAGATGCCCTTACGGTGTGTGAGGGCCGCCGATGAGTGGTGCATGTGTTGTGGGATGTGGCCTGGTCACCTGTTAGTCATGTAGTGTTAGGTGTCGGCCTTACTTCATCCCTGTAGGATTCAGTAGTCATGTGCCGTTTCACTGGCTCTGAGGCACAGTGTTCGGTGAGGTGCACATCGTGCACTGGCATCAACATTTCCACCCAGGTGGAGTATGCATCCCCCCTTCCCACCCAGGTGGAGTATGCAGGTGCCCACCTCATATCCCTGATGCACTGCCATGGGGCAGTCAGGCAACTCACCAAACAACCAGGCACTTCGTCCAGCATGTCGCTCCATATAGCGTGGAGTTCCGCAGGACCAAAGAGTCATGAGTTGATCCTGGATATCGGGCACAGCAATGTGTGATGATCTTGCTCGCATTGCATACCATCTGCACGTTGATGGAGTGTTATTGCTTGCGGTTGCGATACGCCACCTCCATGGCATGCAGGACCACCAACTCCACGTGGGTGCAGTCGAGGGCACGTATACAATTTTGCATGCCTGCCAGTGCATGGAAGGCAACTTTTGTATCAGGTATCTCCTGGGGAGTCCGTGGTAGGGATATATAGTCCCTTGTGTGCTTAAGGAGGGCATCCAGCACTTGGTTCAGTATCCGGGGAAAATAAGGGTTGTGATATGCCATGCATGTGCCCCACTGTGTGCTGGTAGGTGCCTGTGGCAGGGAAGTGGAGCACAGACACTACCTTCAGTAGAGGGGGGATGGCGGTGCGTATTTCTATGAGGCTCACTATGTCGTCATGTATCAGGTCCACTATGGTGGTGATGGTGTCACGGTCAAGCAGGTACAGGGTGTGGATCTGCTCAGGGGTTAGGTTGAAAGGAATGGCTCTGATGTGAGGGATTGGGGGCTGCCGGCATGGTAACGGTGGCTGCACTGGTGGGGCATGCTGGGCCTGTCTCACCCTCCTTCTCCTCCTGTGTATGCTCCGTGGTTGGGGCTGTGGTTGTTGTTGCTGTTGTTGCTGCTGCCTTGCAAGCAGGGCCTCCAGCTCCAGTAATGCTACTACTATTGGTATCATCTTGGTGTGGGAGGGGGTGTGGTGTGTTGGTGTGCTCCTTTTGTGCTGTGCCAGACTCCATTTCCTCTACCTGTGCTGATTGTGTGCACCTGTGGCTCTTGGAAACACTGCTCAGGGTTCTTAATACCTTCTCTGAGATGCTGGTATTTACTCCTTGCCGGTAAGGTACTTTTCGGGCTTCAGGAGGCCGTTATTTGCATATCCGCATTACTTGGGATCAGCTCCGGTTTACGGCATGCCGCTAATATCGGCATGGTGTGTCGCACGCACGACCCTAGACCGCTATTTACGGCATCATACTTCACGGTGCCGTAAATAGCGGTCTAGTTGGTCAGAATAGCCCGTAGCGGTAAGAGATGCCGGTAATCCTTTGCCGGCATTGTTTTTCCCTTACCTCCAACCCCGGAATGACCCCCTTTGTCTTTCTTGCTAAAATGTTCATCTTCCCCACTTTTGTATTGTTTTGTTTTGAACGTTGGGGCTCCTGCACAATAGATGAGTGTTCACCACCGTGATGTAGGAACTCAGTCCGACGTTCCTTTCCTCCCACTGCGCTGTACGACACTCTCTCTCACTTCCTTTCCTATGAAGTGAATCCTTGATGCCGGTGCTGCACCCTGCTGATGCGATCTGCGGCGATCTCTCCGTTCCTTTGCTCCACCAGCATGATCACACGGCTGCTTTACCAGCAACGGCACCCTCCACGCCAGCAGCACTCGACCAGGAAGCCGTGCAATGGGCCACAGCAGGCACGCAACGTCATTGTGGTGAACGGGCTGAAGCCTCCCCACCCCCCGAAATTTTAGCTGAGAGGCAGGGCTTCTGTGCTGAGCCCTTAACAGTTCAAAAGATCAGGAACATGGTCCTGTTGGCGCAATTTCTTTCCTTCGAGGGAAATCCGCTTGGCTTCGATTGGATGATCAAGCACTGCCCATTTCCCTGATTCACAGCCCCCTCCGCCCCCCAAGACACGCAGACTGCGTCCCTGGCAACACCTTTCTTTTGCCATCAGCAGCATAGCCTTTCTTATGCATAATGGTAAATTTCCAACAGAAAGAGAACCAGTCACCTTGCAAATCTGTGACAGTTAGACCGAGCAACACATTAAAGCACCCTTGGAAAATGTGTTCATACCCATGTCTAATAGCTTGATATGCTAAAAAGTAAAGTTTGCTTTGATGTCAGTTGAATGTTCTTAAAACCATACATAACAAACATAACAACACGCTGGAGGTTTGTAACGAGTCTTCAAACCTAAGTGTGTTTATTAGACAACTTCTACTGTGTGTCTTAAAGTGCTGAAAATAAAGTGGGTAAATAGATTTTGTCTTGTGCACCTTTTAGTTTTGCATTCAGGATGTGGAAAAAAAGGTACACTGATATTATTTTGGCCCAACATGCTGCTATAAGGCTTTACATGTTGTCATGATGCTTTACTATGCAATTAGAGTATTTTGCAAGTAAAGTCTATAGGACAGTATTATTGTAGGCCTTGACACCCAAAACATATATATTTGTTCCAAGTAAAGCATGGAAGAAGGGGGCTGTGCCCAAATTGCAGAGTTGGATAAAACCCCTGCTACGCTGTTTAGCGTAAGTGTGTAATCCCGGGCAAATAATGTAATCTCACCCTGACTTCAACTGCAAAAGTTGGAGTGCTTATAAGTGATTACGTTTACACCCTTACAATAGGATTGTTTTAATAAGTATAGGGACAAATCGGTGTACCCTGGTGCTCCTTTGCAAGTATCTCCAATACTGTCACATAGAATTGCATTATTGCTGCACTGGTGTGAGGAATTTGTTGATCCGCACGCGTAGAGTGCGCTTGCCTGGTCTTTTTTGATTTTTTAATAATGAAAATGAATGATGGGAGATCAGCCTCCGAGAAATGTGCAAGGCCATTCTGCACACATTTCATCTGCTTCCCGCACAAAATGCATAGTCACGTGTACTCCGGGAAGACACAGCCTACAGGCACTGTCTTCCGCTGTCATATTGTGCGGTTTTATTTCTGCTGCGGTTTTATTTCTAAGTTTTCCGGGCTCCTCCAGCCCAGAAAACTTAGAAACAAAAAACGCAGCTAGTGCTTATTTTTTGTAAAAAAAATAAATAGCACTTACCGAGATTCAGCTGCAGCTTTCCTGCTCTGGTCTCCGGTCCGCGTCCTCGGAGTCCCGGCACTAATGAAGGGAAAGCCACCCAGCGGTAGACTTTGTTTACTACAGCTGGCTGGCTTTTCCTTCATTAGTGCCGCAAAAGCAAAAGCCAGCACAGGAGGGCCTCCATTTCACAAAATGGCGGCGCCCCTGTGCTTGCTTTTTCGAATTTTGAGCTTGAATAGCTCAAAATTTTACATAGGAAGTTTTAAAACGGAGGATGCTAGTATTTTTTTTTTTATGTGGCCTATCTATTTTTTAAATAACATTTTTTACTAGACCATCCCTTTAATGGACGCAGCGTGTAACGGGTCTGTTTCTGAGTGGTTCGTGTGAAGAGCACACAAGGTATCCGTGTCTAGAGGGGAGCAGCAAGGATGCACAGCTTGGGACTGTAATATAGTTGGACAGACTTTGCGTTCCCATGTTTCATGTCAGTTGGGAGGGGAGTTGAAATGGCATGTGTGGGTGGCTTAGCTGGTTTGTTGGAACGTAGAATCTGGGCGTTTTAGTGCGGGTAGGTTAGGAGTGTGTGAAAGGCCACTGACGCCAGAGATGGGATAGAATGTGCTATATGCTGACCAGCCGCGTGACCTTAGTGAACCCAGCCTTTCTGCAGTTATCCCGCGCTGGGCAGACTGTGCTCGCAGCTAACACGTGAAAGGCGAATGGGAAGAGAGGATGTGCGTTTGAAAAGCGTCCCTGCTAAAGATTTTCTGCAATGTGGATTTTAGCGTGAGGACTCCACCTTGTGGTTGTTCTTTTAATTTCATTGATCTTTTAGTTTGGATTTTATGATTTATAGAAAATTACAAAGCACTGCAGAGATAAAAATGCAATAAACATAAATGCATGTAACACATTAACAATATGTAATTTTCCCGAACACAAGTAGAAATGAACATAAAGTGCTTACAAGTCCATGGACGGAGACTGGGAAACATAAACCTTCGAACTGGCCAGTGGGTTTCCTGGCCGTCCCTTGTGGTGCTATAGACATCAGCACCTTAGTTGGAGGCCCAGTGCCTCAGGGGGGGTTGCCAGGGAACGCCCAGTCTTGTATAGTGTCAGGGCGGACCATACCCAGCACGTGCGGACCCTGGCCACTGTCCTGGCAAGAGGGCCCACACAGCACCATGGCCTGCAGGCCCGTGTTGACACGTGTGGGCCTGCAGGCCTAAATGAGAGACAGACTCAGTCATTCCATCATTGGAGTCTGCAGCCATTCTATTTCACATGCCTGCAGTTGCTCCTTTTATTAGCTCAGGCCAATCTTAAAAGGGCAATACACTTGGGAGGGCCACACATAACAATGCCCATCTTAAAAGGGCAATACACTTGGGAGGGCCACACATAACAATGCCCATCTTAAAAGAGCAATACACTTGGGAGGGCCACACATAACAATGCCCATCTTAAAAGGGCAATACACTTGGGAGGGCCATACATAACACTGCCCATCTTAAAAGGGAGGGCCACACATAACACTGCCCATCTTAAAAGGGCAATACACTTGGGAGGGCCATACATAACACTGCTGGAGGGCCACACATAACAATGCCCATCTTAAAAGGGCAATACACTTGGGAGGGCCACACATAACACTGCCCATCTTAAAAGGGCAATACACTTGGGAGGGCCACACACCACACCTTGCAAAGAAATGACATGCATTGACAAAGCCAATCATGTTGGCATTTGTACAGCTATAAAATAGGCGTTTGCCAGGCATTCACTATTGTTCATTATCTTCCAAGGCATGACCTTCATTTGCTGTGGTTTTATTAAGGGCACTGCCTTCATCTACCACCTATTGTAAAACAAGTCCAGGACCTTACTTCAGTGGCAGGTGTTGCGCTCAAAATCCAAGGTACTCACTCTACAGCACGGATTTTCAGTAAAGTACTCACCCCATTAGCAGAGATTTACATTCCCAGGTACTCGCATCATTGGCCAGGTAGTGTGAAGCTGGAGTGGAGAAATGGGGAAAAAGGCTTTCACGCTGTAGCGCACGCCACCGTTTATAACCTAAAATGTGCCCAGGTGGACAGGTCATGGGTAAAGTGTAGTTCTCCGACCTGAGAGCAGCCTGCACTGCGCAGGTTTGAATCCTGCGGCAGGGCTAACTTCACATGGTTTCCTTCCTATGCCCATATATTAAAATGGAAAAGTAAAGCACCCATTATTACAGGGCTTAGAACTGGAGGAATCTGGCACAAGGCACTACATGAAAACACAAATTAAGAGAACCCGTACCTTCTACTTAGGTTGGGGAGCGGCTAGGATCCTCCCGGACATCCTATCGGCTCTCATGGAACTTCTGCTCCATCTAGCACCTAAAAACACTGAATGGCTCACAACCAAGCAATAGGCCAGGATCCCAACCCCGAGAAGAAACACAAGTTTAGAATATAATGATGACACCAGTGGCACAGGACAAGTGAAGAAAGTAGGCCCTTTAATCTGCAAGGGATGACAGAGAACCCAAGTGCACATCTGGCACAATGTAAGGATGCAGTAAGGAGGGACGCTCGAAGGATACCCAGAGGGTCAAAAGAAATCCAGTTGAACCGCCTAGTAACTCTATGGGAATCCGTTAATCGTGCATAAACGAAGTGGGAATTTTTATAATCCTATGTGTTTACCAGAGTGACACGGTTCTATGGTCTTAGATAGGCAGGCTTTTTTTCCAGAGTTTTTTGCCAAAGATTTTCGGCTGAAAAATGCTCATTGAATTTTTTAAAAATATTTTGGGGCGTCCCCCCTAATCCCTCTTCTCTATTTTGTAGTCCCTATACCTCACACCCCATACCCCTTATGCTGGAACCCAGCGGAAAAAAAGCCTGCCGATGTAATAACGTTTTACCAGTGGCATACACCCATGTAGCATAAGAATCACTGAACAATGCCACATCACTGAACATTGCCACTAGTGCTGGGCACTATGTATGATTATTCACAAGCATAGACGATCAATAGTATAACACAGACAGTGATTCAACCATATACTGCTTATGTCTTTTTACAGCACGGGCTACTACCCTATTGAGTTCCCTGCCACAAATTGAATCGAAACAAGCATGCAGTAAGCAGTATTTGCTGTTAGGCACAGAACTAAATAGCGCTTATAGCTGGAACCTCCATCCAGTGCCTAATTATAGCATCTTCTATGATATTTCGCTTTAGAAAAATTCCCGTTGGATTATGTGACCAGACAGCAGTATGTTGAACTTAGAACCACACCGCTTAAGCACTAGCATGTAATTTTATCTGCCACCTCCAATACAATATTTTCTTGTATTGAGTCAATATGTGTCAACTGATAGACTATATGTTACTATTACAGATACTTCTTAGCTGAGCACGGACACCAGGTCCATGCTATCCAGCCAGACGTGCAACAAGCCCATGGAATCTGTGTGGTATGTGCCCCATTGGGCGGTATAAAAGAAATGTCAAGCATTGATAGATAAATAAATCTTGATATGGACTCTTTTTTTATCCTAGATGTATACCTATATTTGTGTCATAGATACGGAACACAGGGCCCACTCACTGGAAGGGGATTTGAAACAACGTTTCCATCCTGATGAAGGCTGCAACAACTAGAGAACTGTCCAAAAGTAGATGAGGCCGAAACACCATAGTGTCGACAACCAGTCAAGAATATAGTAGTGCAAAACACACACACACTTCTGAATTAGCCTAGTGAAGCACGCAGTGAGATTTAGTTAGCCCTAGTTGAGTGGTAGGGACAAAAGATGTATAGGATTACTTCACGTTTTAAATTAGAAATTATCACACATGTAATGTATTGCACTTTTACCCTTGTGTTGTAATGTTTGTTTTGTTTCTTGAATGTTTTACCTATAATCATGGACTATCTGACACACACATTGTATAACATAAATTACAAGACATATAAAGAGAAGTTGGATGGGTCCATATGTATCCGGAATCGGTCAGTTCAAGTGTATGTTTATAATGATTGAGCAAAAGGCCAGGGAAGATGCAAAGCATCTTCTTACAGGAGCTGAAAAGATACAAGGGGTCACAATTAGTACACAATATATAATAAGGACCCAGTACCCCAATTTACCCTGATGTACCTGGTTATGTTCCAGTAGGGTTCTTATAGAAATATGGACTGGAACTCCTGAAGGAGGACAGGCCAGGTCCCCAAGAAACAGCTAAGACAAGGTGGAACTATCCCGAATGGCACGAGGGTCACATAAGAGACTTGTTGAGATAAAAAAACAGAAGGAAAAACAATCCAGAGAATGTCCAAGAAGACACCTGATTCCTAGGCTCAGAGCAGCAAGGAAGTTTGGTTATCACATACCAAGAAAAACAGGAGCAGGATAATCCAGGCAAACAAAATCCAAATCATGATCCAAGAGCCAGGTTGAGCAGTCCATCCAATTAAACAAATCCAAATCACAATCTGGAAGAAGGTCGAGCGGTCCAAGATATCAAAACGGTAACTTTCAGAAACAGGGCAAACAAAATGCAAGGCAGCACCACAGTAACCAGGATCAGCTGTGAAGCACTGGACAATCGTTATTGCTGGCTCTTATAGTGAGCGGCGAATACTCAGCCGTTTCCTGATGGTGCTGCATCTGTGATGGAACATACGTAAGAGTGTGGCGAGTGTGTTGCCGTGTGCTGGACCCTGAGGCAAGCATTTCTTTCACCAAGTCTTTTTTTGCCCTCTATTGCTGAAGGCGGTGGCCAAAATATCAAAAACCCACTGTGACAGCGCATTGCAGCGTAGTGTGGCGAATGTGTTGCCGTGTTTTGGACCCTGAGACAAGCATTTCTTTCACCAAGTCTTTTTTTGCCCTCTATTGCTGAAGGAGGCGGCCAAAATGTCAAATACCCACTGTGACAGCGTAGTGCAGAGGAGTGCGGCGAGTGTGTTGCCGTGCTTTGCTGAGTCGCTGCCAAGGCTGCCTCTGAATGCTGAATTCTGGATGGGTGCTTGATTGGAGGAGGAGGCTTGAGGTTTATTTATTAAACAAAAAAAGGGTTACCAGCGGCCCTCAAGAGACTTGCCCCGCATTTACGGCTGAAACTCTGTGAATGTAGGCAGCGGTCTTCTCATTAGTGCGGAGCAGAGCGGCTAGAGGGGTGCTCCCTGTGAGCCCGCCATAAGGGCACACTCACTATCTGACACAGTGAACATGCAAGCTCCTCTCGACTATTTTCAATCAAGCTTTAGAAATCAGCCTGTTCCACCTCGAACAATATTGTGAACTATTTGCGTGAAGTGTGTGAAGAGCGAGTGGGTAATCAGATACTCTGGGAGGACATTTATATTGAAGCTGAGCGCCTGTGCAGGCAAATTCTTATGAACTTAGCAGACTGTGCAAAGTGCTCCAGATTCAAACTATCAGTAGCCCATGCCAAAAGACTGATTTTGCAGACCGGCCTAATAAGCCAGTAAGGAGTTTCTGTGGTTCTTTCTAAAAACCTTTCCTCAGTTGGAGCCTAAACAAACTGGGCGACTGTGGGCTAAGTGCCTTTGAGCCAGTGTGAGTTTAGCGAATCATATCCATACCAGTGACTGTGGGCCTAGAGCCTTTGAGCCGGGGGTAGAATAACCCAGAAACCATTCTGGTGACTGCAGGCCAAGCCGCCTTTGAGACAGTTTGAAGACTAAGAGATAGCCCAACAGGTGACTCCAGGCTTTGCGCCATTGAGCATTTGGAAGATCTAGGTATAGCCAACTAGGTGACTGCTGGCCTGGAGTCTTTGAGCCTGTTGGAAGTATATTTTTTATCCTAATTAGTTGACTATGTGCTGGTCGAATCCCTGAAATTAATCTGATACAGCGCATGCTCTGCAAGCATAAAAGGTGTCCCTCAATACATGAAGAGTTTAATCTGGACAGAGCACCTCCTAGCGCCAATTGAGTCTCCTTATATTAAGTAATATCCCGGATATACTATCTAAGGAGCGGGCTCTTGGAGGACGATTTAAGAGCCCCCAAAATTGACGAACCGGTGCTGCCCAGCAACCTAAAGGATAAAACACCACCATTTAAGGACAAATGGGCTCAACCCTCTTTGAGGCACCATCAGGCGGAGCAAATGTGTCCATCCACTGTAATAGGAGCTAGTGATACACTCCACGAGATAGAGGCAACACCTCTCACTATCATATCAGGAACTAAATTGCTACTAACTACAGGTCTAGAATTGACCCTAACAGCAAGCACCATGAAATAAAACAATAAAAAACGTTTTCCTAGAAGGAAATGCCATAGTGCGGGGGACATAGACTGGTTTAATGGCGACTATGAAAAGGGCAATTGTTATCCTACAAGACATGAGGGGGACAGTAGCAGCAGTTCCCCGAAGGACGGTATAGTAAGCAGAATCATATAATAATTACGGTATTGTACAAAATTACCGACTATAAAAGTTCGACCCCACCAAAAGACCTAAAACGCACACGACGAAAAGTTCTAACTACCAAAAGTTCGAACCTTTCATGGTATGTGTTTAGGTGTTTCGGTGGGGTCGGACTTGGGCTGGGGGGGTGTTCCCCACAACACCCCTCCAGCCCCCGCCAAAAAAAAAAGCCAGGGGCCGCGTGGGTGTCCCCCGCAATACCCTGCTCACTATGCTATACAGTATAGTGAACGGGGTGTTGCGGGGCACACCTTCGCAGCACACCCGAGAAAATAAAATAATAAAATGTAAAAAATTTAAAAAACGGGGGTGTCCCCCGCAAACCCCGCTCACTATACAGTATAGTGAGCGGGGTTTGTGGGGGAAACCCCCGCAGTTGCCCAGAAAAAAAGAAAAAAGAAAAGGACCCTGCGGCGCCAGTTCGTGATCATGCACGTCTTCAAAGGTAAGCAGGGTGGGGGTATGTTGGGGGTGTGGGTGGGGGTGTGTTGGTGGTGTGGGTGGGGGTGTGTTGTGGGTGTGTTCTGGGTGTGGGTGGGGATGTGGGTTTGTAGGGGTTTTTAATGTATATTTGCTTGGGAAATGTACAAACCTTTTGTGGTTCATACATTTCTCATGCAAACTTTTCTGTAGCTGACTTGTCCGCGACGGAAAATTCACGCAGATCCAACAATTACATCTATTCCCATAGCTCCGGGCCTTGCTTTTAGTCCCAAACAGATGCCCGGAGGTTCGGAGACCAATAACCCAGGCAAGGAGATCAGAAATGAAAAGTTCCCAGAGGGGGAGATGCCTGAAGAAGACTCCCATACAGGGGCTAATGAGGCTACCCTGTCGGCACTAAACTTTGTGTTAAATTCCTTGGTGAATGTCTTTGAGCTTCTAAGGGGAGAAGTACAAACACAGTCAGGGATGCTCCTGGAACTTGCACAGGAAGTTGGTTCATGTGAAAGCTCTATGGTGGGTTTAAAATCGGCCATAAATTAAAATCTTTTTGCACATTTGGCTGAATTAAAATTAGACATTAAACAGCAGTTAAAGGGAATGGACGAACTAAAAGGCAAATGGTCTAGTATACAAGGAGCTATAGATAGACTGTCCGCCTCAGTGGACGTAGTGGTGAAGGAAGCCCAAGAAGGTCGGATAGAGGGGATGGATCAGAGAATATTAATCAGGAACAGGAAATATTCAAATTTAATGACACGCCACTCTCTGAGTCCGTCATGGAGGAATTTATTCGAATGGCACAGACCTGCGATCTCCCAAGGGATAAGGATGATGGGGCGGACTCTTAATTGACCTAACAAAAGAAGCTTTAAGCGGGCAGGCGATTATGCCAACCAAGAGAAATGGGAAAACAAAAAAGAAGAACAAGAAAAGACGTGCTGAAGGGGCTCTTAATGAGCCTCAAAGTACAGACTTAAAACAAAAATCAGAAAACTCCAAAGAAAAAAACAAAATCAGCTATAGTCCAGTTTGTAAAATCCATTACTATTGATAATAATTAGGTACGGTCTAAGGGCTCACAAGGAAAAGAAGAGCAGGTGAGAAGGAGTAAGGAACATCGATTAAAAATTGACCATCAAAAATCTGGGTTGGTACCTACCAAAGCAACTACTGGGGTTCAAACTATGACTCCATCTAAACCCCTAAGAATAGCCCCTATATTTCTAAATGAAAAACGAGACAATAACACTTCCTCCTCTGAGGGATTGATGGTTAGGGAGGAGTCTGAGAGCACGGGCAATGGGGCAGCCACTAATAACATAGCTGATAATTCAAGGGTGCTAGAAATGGAAAATAGTGTTAAACAAATCATAAAGACCACAACTTGTGGAAAACCCAAGCATCTGGGTAATGGAGAAGGTCAAAATATTGAACTCAATATAATGGGAGGCAGCACCGCCGGAGTAGAACCCGATACGGATACAAAACCCTTTGCCATATCTAAGATATGGGTGAAACGGATAGATCCTAGGAGAAATGCTAAATCATTGACCAGAAGTGAAGTTCTGTCGAGCTTTCGGCGAGCAGATGAACTATTTCGGCTCTCATCCCATGACACTGAATATGTACAATTCCCGGATCTAAGAAATAACAGTATCTCGGAATTGGGGTTAAAGTCCAGAGTAGGAGCCAAAGCAATTCTAACAGTGGCAGCAATTTTACGGGCACTAGGCATAGAAGCCTTGGCAGATCTGTTCTGTGAACAGGGAGATTTGGTGAATCAAAGAAATAAAGGACAAGCTCTTAGGGGAGGCACGGGCAGCCTAGTAAATGCCAACAAAATAAGTGTTGGCACAAATGAGATTAGAACCCCGCTCAATTCACCCTCTATGCAATCAAAGAATCCTAATCCTTGGTCTATGGTAGCAGAGATAATTTCCCAAGTCTTTCAGAAACTGGGACTGGCAGAGACATTGCTTTAGTCTCAAGAGAGTTAAAATGGTTAGGCTGGAATATGAGGGGCTCTAGCTCCTTCAAAAATAAGGAAATTAAAAAGGGAATCTTTGATAACCACAACCTAATTGTATTTCAGGAAACCTGGCTAAAAAGACCCTTAAAACTAGATGGCTTTAAATAATAGAACAGCAAGCCAAACATCAAGGCAAAGGCACACCTGCAGGGAGCCTGCAATTGCACTGAGGAACAGCACATTTACTGATTCAGAAATAGTAAATAAGGACTGGTATTCTAGTAATAAAAAGAAAATTTAGGGACCCTGAAGTTGACATGGAGCTATGGGTGATTAACATCTACTGGAACCCAGATAGCTCATCCTTAATTTCCTTCTTGTGTCAACTGGCTCAAGTCATAACAGATATAAAAATAAAAAATGGAGCAGACAATATTATCCTGACCGGTGACCTAAACGCCCAGTGTATTAGAGCCCAACTAGATTTGAATACTTGGATGACGCCCACACCATCTGGACACCAATGGCTGGCTTTACTGACTGAATGGAATCTCCTCATGCGTTTTGGTAACATCTAGGGGGATGTTCCTCCAGCAATTACTTGGTTGAGGGGCGACCAGGGCTCTACCATTGATTATAATTCTTCACAAAGGAGCTATTGTCATGAATCGACACAGCAACTGGTCCATTTGGCAGCGTTGGAAGCATGCAGCAGTATTGGCCCGGTGTTCTCCCAAGATGGTGGCTGCAAGCGCTAACCCAGCTCTAGTTTCTTCCTAGCATGATGTTTGTCGGACTCCGCACCCTGCGTCGGCCGGGACTCAAACATAGCCGCTGCCTGCAGATCATCACATAACTTTTCTGGCAAGCAGGCGCTTCGTAAGTTTGTTTCCCTGAAACTCCTCTCTTGCTTATTTCCTTTCTACTTACCTTAATGGAATCTGACTTTACTTTCCAGATCGCTGTCTCTCCACCGCCTCTACGGCCCTCATTGTCAAGCGTCTTTTTTCGGAAGCTGCATTTCCGGGTAAGAATTGACCTTCCCCGTTTCCTAGTTAACCACTCGATAGCAGCGTTCTTACCAGACTATGTTTCCTTTCTCTGCTAGCCCCCGTTTCTTCTACGTATTTGGCGAAGGATGACTCTTCTAGCCGTATGTGGAAGGCTGACAATGTAGTAATCGTACAGGAACTCGTATCGCAAACCCCTTTCACGTTCTCTTCAGAACGGGAAGATCTAAGATTGAGGGTAAGACGACCGCTTCCGAAATACAAATGACGCTTTCATTTCTGATACTTATATTAACCTGTCTCTCATAGTCTTCGGACTTTACTCAGACCATCACGTTGCCACACACAGCATTTGGGAACAATAAAGAGCATTGTGTAGGTAGTGGCAACATTAAGAGTAAGTAGAGAGTATTGTCCTGGCTAACAATAGTGCTTTAATTCACAGTAACTTGCACTCTGACCGCCAGCAAGACAGATTCCAGTTCCACCCACAACCTGAATTAGGACAGACAGAATTCCAAGCTTCACCAGCTGAAGACATCACAGGGTTTTATTCACCAGAGGGTTTCCCTGGAAACCCTGTTCCTTCCTGGCTATACATAGCGGGACAGCACAGGGAAACTTGGCGGATTCTCATTGTATCACAGACTGCATTAAAGAAGGTTAATGCTGTGTTCTTTTACTGTACAACTTTACTCTACATCTGTTCATGATTTTATTACACCTATTTGACAAATTCCTAGACTTTAACATTTTAAAGACGGCTTGGAGCGACCATCACATGATCATGGGATCGATAGAGATAGGGAAAATACTGACGGTCAGTATCTTCCGGTCTTGGAAGTGAATATTGTTGGTAATCGTCTGGTTAAATTCAAAGGGGGTGGACTCCAACTCAATCGAGAACTTAACGAGAAGGTGTGAAAGTATGTCAGTTCAAGACCTGAAGGTCCTATATAATCCAGTAACATTTGTAGAATCCCTATGGAAGGCGGAAGTGCACAAATATGTAGGTGATCGACCATGGCTTAACCATCAACACTCCTTTAATGAAGCAATGTTATTAAAGAAGAGGGAAGTACAGAAAGAACTCTGCGTGGTTAACAATAAAGTCCTGAATAAGGAGAAGTTGAGTGTAGAGAGAAGGATATGACGGAATTATAATCATTGGACCAATCCCAAAGACATATTAGATCACAAAATGATGGCGAACAATTGCTAAGAGCCCTGGGGACCCATAACTCTAGAAACCTCTGAGCAATTGTAAATAGGAGAGACAGGTGACCACCCAAAGCAAGGTCATACAGGAGTCAGAATGGGTGAAACATTTCTCTGTCCTATATGGTCCTGGGGGTGAAATCCATGATCCAGGCCGGGGTATGAGTACGTGGGGTTTAAATCTAAGGAGGGACTTAGTAAAGGAGGCCATTAAGAAAGCATCAGGATCAAGGTCCTCAGGACCAAATTGTCTCACCAACCAGATCTTTAAATCTAATGAAGCTCTGTGGTCTAACAGTCTCTTTAATCTCTTTGGGGAGATTTTAAGCACTTGAACCTTACCGGATTTATGGAGGGAGGCCATAGTCATACCAATATGGCGATCGGGTGGATCCTACAAACTACCACCCGATCTCCCTTCTAGACGCTGACAGTAAAATATTTGCAAGCCTGGTGTTGAATGACCTAGCGATTTGGGTAAAAACCAATGGTATACTTGCAAAAAATCAAATAGGATTTAGGAGGGGACTATCAACCACACTGAATGAACCACACAGCATCAAGCAAGAGCTTTGTGAAGGGTGGTCCGCCTTGTCTCAGGCTTTCGAACAACTTTGGGGGAAATTGAGCCTTTGGGGTATTCCGGATTCACTTATGTTCATTATAATAGAGTTACATAACAAGTCTTTTCTGAGGATAAGGCTGGATGCTAGAGGAAATCTATCTACTCAAATCTGGACCCATAAGTGAGTGAGACAGGGGTGTTGCTGACCCCATGCCTTTTTAATATATACATAGCAAATCTGGCTATTAACTTGCAAGGGAAGGGCCTCTCTAGTTCAATGGTTGGAAAGGAGAGGTTGAACTGGGTAGCATATGCTAACACATCGTGCTTCTGGATCATACTCTTATCGGACTACAGAGATTATTGGATGCTTTGGGAGAATTCTCAAGGGCTAACAACTTAAAGATTAATCTGGCTAAATCAAAAATAGTAACATTTAAATGCCCTCTTACTAGGGAATCCACCTTCATATGAGAAAAGTCATTTCTAAAGGCAAGGAGGTTGTATATTTTGGATTTAACATCTGGTCATTTCCATCTAGGGGGTACATAGAGGGTATTCTCGAGGAGGAGTTGAATAATCTAGGGAGCCAGGTGAGGAAATTGAGTGCTACTTATTGTAAATTGGCTTAAATTCTACGCCAGCAAAGTCATTCCAACTCTGACCTATGGCATTGAGGTACTCCCAGGAATTAGAACAATCAACTGGGAGAGGTTGGAAGGCCTATTATGGAAAAGAGTTATTTGCCTTCCTCAATCTCGCCCAGTGGCTTCCTTGAGGTACGAACTGGGGCTCCTCTCCCTCCGCTACCATTGGTGGCTGTAGCTTCCCTGTCAAAGAAGATCACTCCTACCTGAACTTTAGACTTAACTACATCAATTGGCTCAAGCCTACCGATCATTAAGGCCTGTTCGCCCCCTCCTGCTATACCGACCAGCCAATTTACCCACGGCTAACTTACAGCCTGCCAGTTTTCGATTGCTCCTCAGTGCTTTCACTGATTTATATTTATTTACTGTACCTGTATATGTTCTTCAGTGTATTTATTGACTCATACTTGTTTTGTGCCTGTACTATCTGTGCTCATCATGTGTAACCTCTTGTAATGTAATCTAAGCTTTGCATATCCTTGTAACTTCTGCGCCCTGATACCTCTGGGTCTGGCGCGCAATACAAATGAATAAACAAACAAACAAACCATATAGAGTGGAGAATAGATTCAAGCACTTAGGTTGATTAGCTGCCCACAAGTCAACACCCTCTACGAGGACCTTAATACAGGGTTAATGAAAGAGGGTCATCGGTTCCTAGCAGGTCTAACTGCTGATGCGAAGGCCATTCTGATTTCCTGTGATTGTGAAGCAAATGACTTTTATGATAATCCTATGTATGTTAAAAAACATAAAAAGAAATCACTGGATAGTAACAATCGCAGAAATGAGATCCAGAAAACTGTCGTATTCTCACTTACTCCACGATAAACCACGGGGTTTTCTGCCAGGTTATCGAGGGCAATTTTCAAATGCTAGATGGCGGACAGAGTTCCTAAGATTTCGCATGAACCTTCTACCCACGAGGGAAATTCTTCACTCTAGGCAGAAGGAAGCGATAGTGACAGTATATGCCAACGATGTGTTGGTGCATGTGTAGAGACCTTAAAACATGTGCTGATTGAATGTCCTGGCACCTGCCTGCAAAGAGTGAGAAAGTTTGTGGATAAAGTATGGTGACTAGAGACCCAATCTTTCTGGGATCGGCTTAGCTTCAGTCATGAAAGTTTCTTGACTTGGGCGGTAATAACTCTATTACGCGATCTCAGCCTCTTAAAGTGAGTTTACGAATTAAGGGTTGAATCATGGGAAATGATTCCCTTTTTAATTTATTATGCCCTTAATTCTTTTCTTTTTTTTAAAAAATCTGAATGAAAGTGCCCATTTTAAGAATGTAATTTGTCTCCGTTTGGTATCAGTTTCTTTTTTATTGTTATTATGATTTTTTGTGAAAAGTTTAAAAAAATTGCTATATGTATATTGACTGAAACACAATAAATAAAAAATGTGTTTTTAAAACATACATAAGAACGTACAATAGGACGCGGTGCACAACGTGCTAGTGCATCTGGGTATTGTTGTTTTTTGTGCGCTGATCACCGCTACAATAAGCACCATGGCAAATGCCAAATGCAGCACGCAACATTCATCGTGACAGTCCCCCTGCCCAAGGCACGCAGTCCCTGTGGCACCAGAGAGTGTGCACAATTAAAATGAGCCAGAAGAAGTGTGGCATACACGTCAGAAGCAGATTCCCATGTCCTCTCTTCTGGACCATTGCCTTTCCAGTCAATGAGGTACTGTAAGCGATCCCGACGTACTAAAGAGGCTAGAATTTGTTGTACCTCATGTTCCACATGTCAACTTATTTGAACTGGTACTGGACGGGTTTGGAGATGGGCGGAGGCTTTATAGGTCTTTAAGAGGGACACATGAAAAACGTTATGTCTGCACCAGGATTAAGGGCTAGCGAGACGAAAGGCGACTGTATTCATTACTTGTGTGACTTAATATGGTCAGTTCCATGAATCCGTAAATAACGAGCAGCCAACCAGACGTGATAATCAACTGCATGAACAGGGGCCTCCCGTCTATACCGATTTGCTCAAGTATGCATTCTTTCTTGTGCAGCAACTAGGTGTTGTTTGGTAAGAGAGTGTATCTGTTGAATGCACAAAAAACAGTTTTTTCAGCAGGTGTGTCGGAAGGAACTGGATCAATGATAGGAAAAATACGAGGATCTTGACCATATACAACATAAAAAGGCAAATATCCTGTTGAAGAATGAACCACATTATTGAATGCGAATTCAGCAATATGGAGCAGATCAAACCAAGTGTCTTGATGTTGAAGACAGAGGCACCTGAGATACCGCTCCAGGGTCTGGTCTTTCTGTTTGATCATCAGTTTCTGGGTGATAGGCTGAAGAAAATCGAGCATCTATCCACAACATTTTTGTAAGAGCTTGCCAGAAACATGAGGTAAACTGGCACCCTCGATCGGAAAAAAAATCACTGAATGCAATCCAAGGAAACAAAAGATATGACGAAAATACAGGATGGCTAATACTGGAGCTATAAGGAGCCCTTTACAAGGAACAAAACGGGCCATCTTATAAAAGTAATCGATAACAACCCATATAGTGTTGTAGGGGTGTTCAGGCGGCAGATCTGTGTATCAAGTCCATGGACACCATATACCATGGTTTGTGTGGCACCAGTAATGGTAATATTTTACCTAAGGGAGGAGCTTGCCTTGGGTACAGATAGCACAGATGGAGACGTAATTCGTTACATCCCTGGCCATTTTTTGCCACCAGCGCCAACGTTGTAACAAGGACAAGCTTTTCTGTTGTCCTGGGTGTGCAACGATTTCTGCATCCTGGGACCATTGTAACGCTTGATATCTAAGTGGAACAGTTTGAATAAACAACCACCCTTGTGTATAAGGCAGTCCCTTCGGTATTTCCACATTCCACTCAGTAAGATAATTTTTGTGTGTGAGCTCCCAGGAGCGAATGTCAGAAACTAAGGTGTTTGGTGTGGTGCAGATACAGATAAAGTGGTCCTTGTGTATCATGTACAGGTAATCGTTCCCCCCCCACTTGGCTGCTTGGTCGGGCATCAGCCTTTCCGTTTTCTTTTGCAGGGCGATATTTAATTACAAAGTCAAAGGGGTTAAAGAAAAGATGCCACCCTACCTGTCTGCTGTTCATGCATTTTAGAGAGGCAACATCTCGTACATTCAAATGATCCTTTGAAAACAGAGACAGGGAATTATCCACCCAACAAATGGTGTCTCCAGACTCGAAATGCATCTTTTATGGCCAAAATGTCCTTTTCGGTAACAGTATAGTGTTGTTCGGAAGTAGTAGGCATTCGAGAATGGAAGGCTAATAGATACGTTTACCCAGTTATTGGGCATTCTTGTGAAAGCACCCACCCCCACACACAAACCAATGGAAGAAGCATCAGCTTCCACGAAGAAATGTATATCTGGATTCAGATGTTGGAAAACCGGAGAAGAAACAAAGGCTTCTTTCAGTCTGTCAAAAGCAATTTGTGCTTCAGAAGACTAAACCTAAGGAACCAATGGACTTGTGAGCCGTGTTAATGGTACCCAGTGGTCGAAGTGTACGAAAAGAAGTAGTGGAACTATGTTCCCTACTGGCCTGCACAGCTCCCCGCAGACCCCACAGCCATGCCCCCTCCCATGCACAATAAAAAACCCAAAACACACGTGCCTGCTGTTTAAGGGAACGTCCTGTGCAGTGCACTGAAAGTGCAAGTTTGAACTTCTTCCTACACTTTTATTTTAAAACGAAACCATTCCGGAACGGTTTCTTTTTAAAATAAAAGAATAGGAACGGTCAAACTTAATTAGAAGAAGTAGAGGAGCACCGCTCCTGCCCACTTCGACCACTGATGGTACCACTATAGTAGAGAAGTCTCAGATAATTTCTCTATAGAAATTGGAAAAACCAAGAAAGGCTTTCGAATTTTTCAGATTAGAGGGAGCAGGCCAGTCCAGTAGGATATGATGTGATAGGATAGTTTATTTATATAGCGCCTATACACAATGTGTTTCAAAGCGCTTCAAGGCAAGGGACGGAACAAGGGAAAATGCAATGACATTCTTACAGGCCATGAACAGTAAGGATGTGAAATTAACTATCGTACTCGGCCTGATGACATTTCAGATAGTGCAAGAGCTAAGACATAGACAAGGAAGCAAGGGGGAGAGTGGGAAAGGAAATGGAAACAGACAGGCGACTATCGTAATAGGCCTGACGACATTTCTGGTAGAGCCGGAGAAAAACCAGAAGTCGAAGTGGGCGGGAGCGGTCTACACTTTTTATTTTTAAGTTTCATCGTTCCTATACTTTTATTTTAAAAAGAAACCGTTCCGGAATGGTTTCGTTTTAAAATAAAAGTGTAGGAAGAAGTTCAAACTTTCACTTCAGTGCATTACACTGAACATTTCCTTAAAGAGCAGGTGTGTTTGGGGGTTTAGATTGCGTGTGGAAGGGGCATGGCGATGGGGTTTGTGGAAAGCAGGGGCAGGCGAGCAGGGAACATAGTTCCACTACTTCTTTTCGTACACTTTGACCATTTGAAAAAAACAAAAGGTGAGGAGAGGAGTGCAGAAAGGGAGGGGAGGAACAAAACAAGCTACTATTGTGCTAGGCCTGAAGATATTTTAGATAGTGCTGAAGGAGGAGGGGCAAGTTTGGGCGGGGGGGAGACAGGCAAGGTTGCTATCATACTAGGACCAGGGACAATTCTGATAGAATAAGTGCATAGAAGAAAGTAAGAGGAAGCGGGGAGGAGAAAGGAAAGAGGAGAAGGGGGAGGAGGAGAGAACAGAGAGTAAGCAGTCAAAAACAGACTGGAGAAGCAAGAGGGGAGAGCAAATACAACCTGGAAAGCGCCAGGTGGGCGGGTCTTAAGCCAGGTGACTTGGATCCACTTGCACTTGCTCCCCATCTGCCACTGTATTGCATAAGCAATGATACCTTCATTCTTCTGCTCCTACTAACCAAACTCAACCTACTGTTCTACATAGTGGAGCCCATAGCAGTTGTGCATGACAACCAAGCACCCTCCACCTCCACAGGTGTACCGGCGGGGGTGCAGTGGCAGGAGGAGCTAACTGCCCTGGTTCAACAATTTGTAGATGACAATGCCCAAGCAAGGCAGGAGTGGTGAGAAAACACTGCCTCTCTGGGCAAGATTATTGCCGACAACACGGCGTCCCAGGCCAAGATCTTTGCCGAAAACACAAGTAGACTGTGCGATGAGGTATCAGCCCTGCGGCAGGTCCTCGGCCGCATTGCTGATGCATTGGAGGCTGAGCGTCCAGCCCCCCAAATGGAGCAGGCGGCCACCCCATCGTCCTCCAGCTCAACATAGACAAGCCCACTCCGCAGGTCGTCGCGCACTGTGTGCCGCACGGACATACCGCCACCAGGTGCAGGGAGTGACAGGAAGTAGACTGGCCAGCCTGATGAAGGCAATAGACACTTGTTGGGACATGTGTGGGGGATTTGTGGGGGATGGGGAGGGGGTGAGGGTGTGTGTGGGAGTTGTGGGGGAGGGGGAAGGGGGGAGGGTATGTGGGGGAGTTGTAGGGGGAGAGGGGTGTGGGTGTGTGGTGGAGTTGTGGGGGGAGAGGGAGGGGAGTGAGGGTGGTGGAGGGTTAGTACACTTTCATTTTCATTGTTCATTTCAATACACCCGTTGTGTTAAAAAATGACTTGCGTGGACATTCATAATTGCACATGTCATTTATTCATATACAGTGCATAGTGTACATGTACCCCCACACCCAGTGCCCTCTATCCAACTATCATGTCACCCTCTGCAGCCATGTGTGTCAGAAATATTGTGCAATCACTGACTGACACACAGCACGTCTCTCCTGTCCATCGGCACCGCAATGATGTTCAGCCACATCTTCTTCATCCCCTTCATCATCACCAGATGGTAGCAGTTCAATGTCAGGGGGCAGGGGCACGGTCCGTCGGATACACATGTTGTGCAGCACGACACATGCCATGATGATCTTGGCTACCTTCTCATGCCTGTAGAGGAGTGCCCCACCCGACCGGCTAAGGCAGCGAAACCGTGCCTTCAACAGGCCAATGGTCTGCTCAATGACCACACAGGTATGGGTGTGGGATCGATTGTAGTCCTCCTCGTGCCTGTTCTGTGGGTTTCGGACAGGGGTGAGGAGCCACGGCTTCAAGGGATAGCCACTTTCACCTGCATGGGAGGCAAAAAAAGGTATATATCAGTGGATTCATGATGGTACTAGCCACACATGGCTGCAGATTATCGTTGGTCACATGCACATGTCCCTGGTTGTATGCACGCCATATTTAGGCCCTCAATGTGTCCTGTGACATGGAATAATGGTGTGGGTTGCATCTTCAAGATGATGCACGGTGTGCGTTGCCGTCTTGTTTGTCATGCATTGTGTATGCATACAGCTGTGTTTGTGTCAAATTTGTGATGTGTTGTGTTCTGTATGAATTTCTGACTGGGAGCGTTGGCAGTAGGCTCTGCGATATTAGGCATTCAGCGCTGATTTCTCCCATGGTGACATGCAGCAATCCTGTGGTTGTGGCGGCCCTGTGACAGACAGTGGATTCCCTTGGTGGTTCTGTTCAATGTACTCCCATGGATGCTTGTCCTGTGTGGTGATTTGCTGGAGACAGCAACACAGTGCATATACACTGCATGTTGCTGGATGGTGTTACGGAGGGTTTGGTCCACTGAAGTGGTGCACGTGTTGTGGGTTGTGGGGTGGTTTACTGTTTGTCATTTTGTGATAGGTGTCAGCCTTACTTCATTCCTATATGATTTGGGTGTCATGTTCTGTTTGGGATGCTTTGGGGCACAGTGTTTAGTGATGTGCACATTGTGCTGTCACATCCACATTGACACCATGGTGGTGTGTGCATCTCTCCCCCATTTCAGTGCCATGTGCCTGTCATGCAATTTACCAAGCAGCCAGGCACGTCCTCCAGCATGTCGCTCCATGAAGCGTGGTATCGCGGAGTTCCGCAGGACCATAGAGTCATGAGTTGATCCGGGATATCGGGCACAACAATGTGTGATGATCTTGTTGGCGTTGCATACCATCTGCACATTGATGGAGTGGTATTGCTTGCGGTTGCAGTACACCACCTCCATGGCATGCGGGACCACCAACTCCACGTGGGTGCAGTCGAGGGCACCTATACAATTTGGCATGCCTGCCAGTGAATGGAAGCCAACTTGGGGTGTCCGTGGTAAGGATATGTAGTCCCTTGTGTGCTTGAGGAGGGTTCAGAATACGAGAAAATAAGGGTTGTGATATGCCATGCATGTGCCCCACTGTGTGCTGGTAGGTGCCTGTGGCAAGGAAGTGGAGCAACGACACTACCTTCAGTAGAGGGGGGATGGTGGTGCGTATTTCAATGAGGCTGACAATGTCGTTGTGTATCATGTCCACGATGGTGGTGATGGTGTCCCGGTCCAGACGGTACAGGGTGTGGATCTACTCTGGGGTAAGGTTGAAAGGACTGGCTTTGATGCAAGGGATAGGGGGCTGCCTGCGTGGTACCGCTGGCTGCACTGGTGGGGCATTCTGGGCCTGTCTCACCCTCCTTCTCCTCCTGCGTCTCCTCTGTGGTGCCTGCGGTGGTGGTTGTTGTTGTTGCTGGTGTTGCAATGCAAGCGTGTCCTCCAGCTCCAGTATTGCTACTACTATTGGAATCATCTTGGTGTGGGAAGGGGTGTGGTGTGTGGGTGTGCTCCTTTTGTACTGGCCCAGCCTCCATTGCCTCCACCTGTGCTGATTGTGTGCACCAGTGGCAGTTGGGAACACTGCACATAGCATTTTACGGTTGGTTCGTGATGCCGGTATTACCGGCATGCCGGTATGCCCTATTAGTGCCTTCATGATGCCGGTATTTGCTTGTCCGCCTGACTTGTAATTTGCTCCCATTAGCGGCATGCCGGTATTGCCGGTATGATGGGCCGCGTGCCCGCGCCCATGCCGCTATTTGAGGCACCGTTATTAACGGTGCCTCTAATAGTGGGGTCTTAGGTTGGAATAGCCCGGAGCAGTATGCGATGCCGGTAATCCTTTACCGGCATCGTTTTTCCATTTCCTCCAACCTTGGAATGACCCCCCTGGACACGACTTTGGAGGCAGCCATGGTGCTAATAGCACCATGGCTTCCTCCAAACTCATAATGACCCCCATAGTGAAAGCCAAAATATTGAAATAAGTCTTCCTGAGGCAGAGGTGTAGAGGGTAAAGAGAAGAAGTTCAATGACTGATCCTTGGGGGATGTCGACAGGGAGGGGGAAGGCGTCAGAGGTTTGTGAGTTCCAATATATCGAACTTCCAGGTAGGAAGCGATCCAGGCAAGAGCGTTTTTGTGAAACCCAAGGTCCAGAGAGGAAGGAGGAGAGAGGAGTGGTCAACAGTGTCAAAAGTGGTAAAAAGTACCCAAAGAATGAGTATAGAAAACAGTTTGGAGTGCTGTGCTTCAGAGAAAATGTTGGATACCTACACAAGTGCAGTCTCAGAATAGTGTTTACTAGGGAAGTCAGAGTGAAGTGGCTCTCCAATGCCATTATCCTCAAAGTACTGTGACAAATCCAGGGTATTTGTTCCTGCTCCCCAAGGGGGAATCACCCCCTTCGAGGCTAGGGATGTGAGCCAGCTCTGCAAGATGCTCCCTACGGGTTTGGGCAAGCGGGACGTCACTGGGAGTGACTCCCCCTTTGGGGACAAGGATTCCGGGGATATGATAGAAACCCTGATTAAATATGTACTATCTGCCTCTATGCAGACCGCAACAATTAGAGACACGTTATGACCTTTTTTCACTGCTGACCCCTCCTCAAACTCAATCTCTTGTAATCAGAAGCCCATTATCTCTCATAATTTGTTAAAGTCTGTTTGTTTGACTAACTCCACTGTTGACCTGACATCAAAACCCTGCTACTTCTCGTGTCAGAGACAAAGATAAAAGGACCAAGATCCTGCTTTGAAAAAAGAAGAATCCCATGCAAAGGCAAGCCTCTGATGTTAGACCATCCTGGAGGGGTGGAGCTGCACTACATTCCAGAGCCAGCGGTAGCAAGGAGGATCAGAGAGAGGCAGGGTCGGACTGGGACAAGAAATAGGCCCGGATGCCCAAAACAAAGTGGCCCACCGCTTGCCTCAAAAAAATGTGGTCCTCAAACCATCATCCGTGAATCGCATCAATTCACAACTTAACAGAAAATGCTACTTATGGAGGGTTCATGTGTCTGTTACATTACAACACAACTCATAAAATAACATAACTTTGCATACAAGAATGGATCACCATATGTATCATTAGTATCTGTATGTATAGATCTATATTGTCAAATTACTGTGAATGCAAGCAGACGTCCAAGGCCAAATGATAATATTATTGTACAGCACTTAAGCTTAAGCTCTTTTTTTATAGAACAAATAAGCATACAATATCACCCAACCTGTGTTGGTACTCATTTATCGACCTCAGAAGGATGAAAGGTTGAGATGGCCTTGCTGGGATTCTAACCTGCAAATCACACACACTTTGCAGCAGCGAGTGCTCAGCCCACTGAGCTATCATATCGGCTATAGTAAAACGAGCAATTATTCTGTAGTGGATACCATTAAACTGGTAACTGAGATTTAACAGACTGCAGCGCCGTCCACTGTCCATGAGCTTCCTGGGACACCTGCCTCTGCTGCCAGTCAACAAGCTGTTGCCTGTTAGAAGGATTGGTGTCATATAGTTGTCTATCACACAACAACTGATCAGAACACACGTCTTAGGTCTAAGACTTCACACGCATTCTACTGTGAAATATATAACCATAAATTACACACCTGCAGTCTCATAATGGTGCGACAGTGCTCACTGTGCTTATGCAGGTTCCTCCCTGGATAATGTCCTGCCACTCGTCTGCTTGTCATATACCAGGCTGCTGTCTGTTTCACAACTAATCTCTCACCCACTGATATATAACTCACATGTGCTGAAAGTCATATGAGTACCGTTTAGCCAGAGGCACTAACCTGGCATTTGCCAAGAAGAGGGGGCTTGTTATAATATATCCCTATTTCTAAGGCAGGCCCCGGAGGGATACATGGAAGACACTCACCCCAAGGCTGCAGTGCAGCAGCCACATCAGAAGCAGCAGCAGCAATGCTCTGAGATGCAACGATTGAGGGGACAGTGCGCATTTCATAGAGTGTCAACAAAACCGAATGCCTCTTTGGTGGAAGTGAAAAAATGCATTTTGTCTTTGTGTATTAGCAGGGAAGAGCATCTTAACTTGCATGTTTTAGGCAGCCTACGCTTGGCATGCAAGGTCTTCCTGCTGCTTGAACTGGAATGCTGAAGTCTGGGAACTTAGATATTCTGGCATTTTGGAATCTCAGCTCACCCTTCTCCCCAGCCAGCTTCAGTATCAGGTCCCTGTAGCTTAGTGTCCTTTCAATGATGGCTATGGTCGGCATGCCCACAGCAGGTTTGGGCCCAAAGGTGCAGTGCGCTCTTTCCACAAGAAAGGGACTAGAGAAGGTTACGTGCCTGAGTATGTCCAAGTATCCGTTTTTCCAGGAACATCTCAAGTGGCCTTGCAGAGGGCATCATTTTTATCTCTAATCGCTTTCATTTCTTTTTCAAGGAAATGAGATCTACCACACTGATGACCAAAGGATTTACGAGTCTGCACTCCACCCTGCGGCCATTATGATCACCGTCCTCTAGCGCCCCATGCCATCCCCCATCAATGATTGTTTTTAACAGGAATTCATTGCAAGGAACAGGTGAGAGGACACATTGCTTCCAAATCAAGTGCCTGAACGCAAGGATACAAGATGTGAAAAACTGGTACTGGCTGCCAAAACTAGTCACTCCACATAAGTGGCTGACATGTTTGGTGAGGCAAAACAGTGATTTAGTCAACACTGTATACAAAAGAAAACCTACAAGTACACTATGATGTGTCGTCATGCTAATGTGGGGAATCGTCGTGACACATTGTGACAATTATTATAATTATTTAATCCTGTCAGGATTGCTGCTCCCATATTGGGGCTGGATCAATGCAGGTGGTAGGTACGTATGAACCTGGTGAGATTACCTTGTGCAGTGACAGTAATCACTTCCAAAATGCTGAATATGTGAAGTAATCACAACTTTTTAGTATTCCTGCTTCACCTTCTCTTGATTGCTCAACGTGCTATTTCTTTGTGATGCAGTAACCTTATTGATAATTACGGCTTCTTAATTGTATGCTCATTTTCAAGACATTTTACTTTCTAAATTGACAGAACACTGTTCCTCTCATTTCCTCACCCTCCATTCACGCATCTTATCCCTTTCTGGCATACGCCCACTTCTTCACACTTAAACAACAGAACAGACCTCGGTGTTCTGAAGGCAGGCATCTGTCGGATTTTGGATTCTTGAAGTTACTGGACGTATAACGCCTCCACATGACTGCTCTCATTGCAGTGCTATCCATAATCTCACATGCTCATCAAACAGCGCATGCTGAATAATTCATTTGGCTATTTCGGTCCTTTATTTATTTCTTATACTGTTGCTGCTAAATGTGTGCCATCTGAAGTAAAATCTTATCTGTTGGGTGTTCACAGATTCCGTGATTCCAGGGTGCAAATTGAGATGGCGCATTTTCTTTCCGGAAGGCATGCTGGCATGTAAATAGACTGTGCAGCTTTCTGGATGTTGCAAATGTTACTCTGAATTAACCATGGGGGTCATTCTGAAGTTGGAGGTAAGATAAAAACGATGCCGGTAATGGATTACCGGCACCGCTTACCGCTATGAGCTATTCTGACCAACCAGACCGCTATTTACGGCATCGTACTTTACAATGCCGTAAATAGCGGTCCAGGCGCGCACGCGCAACACAACATGCCGGCATTACCGGCATGCCGTAAACCGGAACTGATCACAAGCCATGCGGACATGCAAATAATGGCCTACTGAAGCCCGAAAAGTACCTTACCGGCATGGAGTAAATACCGGCATCTCCGAGAAGGTGCTAAGAACCCTGAGCAGTGTTACCAAGAGCCACAGGTGCACACAATCAGCACAGGTGGAGGCAATGGAGTCTGGCACAGCACAAAAGGAGCACACCCACACACCATACCCCCTCCCACACCAAGATGATACCAATAGTAGTAGCATTACTGGAGCTGGAGGCCCTGCTTGCAAGGCAGCAACAACAACAACAACCACATCCCCCACCACAGAGGAGACACAGGAGGAGAAGGAGGGTGAGACAAGCCCAGCATGCCCCACCGTGACAACGGCGGCAGCCACCAATCCCTCGCATCAGAGCCGCCCCCTTCAACCTAACACCAGAGCAGATCCACACCCTGTACCGGCTTGACCGTGACACCATCACCACCCTAGTGGACCTGATACATGACGACATAGTGAGCCTCATAGAAATACGCACCACCACCCCCCTCTACTGAAGGTAGTGTCTGTGCTCCACTTCCTTGCCACAGGCACCTACCGGCACACAGTTGGGCACATGCATGGCATATCACAACCCTTATTTTCCCGGATACTAAACCAAGTGCTGGATGCCCTCCTCAAGCACACAAGGACCTACATATCCCTACCACGGACTCCCCAGGAGATATGTTGCCTTCCATGCACTGGCAGGCATGCCAAATTGTATAGGTGCCCTCGACTGCACCCACGTGGAGTTGGTGGTCCCGCATGCCATGGAGGTGGCATATCGCAACTGCAAGCAATACCACTCCATCAACGTGCAGATGGTATTCAACGTCAGCAAGATCATCACACATTGCTGTGCCCGATATCCAGGATCAAATCATGACTCGTTGGTCCTGCGGAACTCCACGCTACCACGCTATATGGAGCGACATGCTGGACGACGTGCCTGGCTGCTTGGTGAGTTGCCTGACTGGGCCATGGCAGTGCATCAGGGTTGTGTGGTGGGTGGCTGCACACTCCACCTGGGTGGGAAGGGGGGCAGGGAGATGCAAACTCCACCTGGGTGGGAAGGGGGAGGAGATGCATACTCCACCTGGGTGGGAAGGGGGGGAGATGCATACTCTACCTGGGTGGGAAGGGAGGGGAGATGCATACTCCACCTGGGTGGGAAGAGGGGGGGAGATGCATACTCCACCTGAGTGGGAAGGGGGGGAGAGATGCATACTCCACCTCGGTGGGAAGGGGGGGGGAGATGCATACTCCACCTCGGTGGGAAGGCGGGGGAGATGCATACTCCAGCTGGGTGGGAAGGGGGGTCAGATGCACACTCCACCTAGGTGGGAAGAGGGGGGGGGGATGCATACTCCACCTGGGTGGAAATGTTGACGCCAGTGCACGATGTGCACCTTACCGAACACTGTGCCCCAAAGCAAGTGAAACGGCACATGACTACCAAATCCCACAGTGATGAAGTAAGGCCGACACCTAACACTACATGACTAACAGGTAACAAGGCCACATCCCACAACACATGCACCACTCATCGACGGCCCACACACACCGTAAGGCAGTGGTCTTCAAACTTTTTTGGCCTGGGCCCCCCTTGAGCAAAGTTTGGGCAGGCCGGGCCCCCCCAAAAGTGCCAGATGGACAGTATGTAGAAATCGCTATGAACGTTTGCGTGCAGTCACCGCACCCTACTCCCAGTACAGACCCTGGGCACTCCCACCCTACTTCCACCACTATTCCAGTGCTGCCACCCATCCTGCTCCCACCACAGTCCCATAACACAAGCATACACACATCCATACACATTTAAATAAAAAATAAATCGCCATAAACGTACCTTCGGCAGGGGCCTGCGTGTGGTTGCTAAAATGCCCCACTCCAGGTTGCTCTGCCCGTATGTGCGAGGAGGCGCAGGAGCACTCTCTCGCACATACATACATGCAGTGCTCCACCCAGCATTTCCAATGAGCTATGCAAGGCTGGCGAAGCAAAACACCCCCAGCATTGCATGGCTCAGTGATCATGTGCGGCCGGAGTAATTAACTGTCAAAAGCAAACAGTATTTCCCTTTCCAGTTCAGCCAGCCCAGGAGCACTCCTTCAGCTGGAAAAAGCAGCTGAGGGAGTGCTCAGTGTTTCACTGGACTGGCTCCTCGATTCCTCCATAATGGGTGAAGTGGACAGTGGGTGGACGCCCCCTCACCCATTATGGATGAGCTGGCAGGCTTGGACTGGCCTATAGGGCAATAGGGCGATGACCGTACCAAAAATGCAAAATGCTAGTGTAGGCCAGTCAAAATGGGCCACTTTTTTGGCCAATGTGGGCCAGTTTGAGGAGTTACTTTACTATGCAGCTAGTAGTTTTGACCATTGTTGCTGAATAAATATTCTTTAAATATCACAATTTGTTTACATTTGGACAAAAAACAACCCCTTGGGTACTATTCAAACAGTCTGTGACTAAAGGACTGAATATCCATTTGCAACTGCTGGCCATTTTTTTCATTGGTGCCTAATACCGTTTTATGGCCCAGTCTGACCATGTGAGCTGCCCCTTCCCATTTCCTCCAATCTAAAAAAAACAAAATTTAAAAAAAAAATATATATATTTTTTTACATTTCATGCTGGGCTCTGGCGCCCCCCGTGGGATGCACCCCACAGTTTGAAGACCTCTGCCGTAAGGGCATCCTGCACTATGCACTGCATATGCACTATCTAGCTGCCTCCAGCATTTCACCACACAGGACAGTCATCCCTGGAGTGCATTGAAGTGAGCCTAACAGGGATACCACAGCGTGTCACTGGTACTGGTTCCGCACACCCATAGGAGTGCTGCAACTCACCATGGTACTGATCAGTGCAGAATGACAAATGTGCTACTGACTACAGCCAACACTCCCTACTAACAAATCTCACAGAACACAACACATCAATGGTTTTACTACAACACTGCTGCATGCATATACGATGCACGTGCAACAAGATGTGAGTGCACACCATAACCCATCTTGAAGATGCTACCCCCTCCATCATTCCATTACACAGGACACAGCAAGCCCAGAAATGGGGTCAATGCATCCAGGGACATGTGCGTATGGGCAGAAATCACCTGCTGCCATGTAAGACTAGTACAGTTGTCCGCCATGAATGTATGAACACTTAACTTCATTTCCTTCTCATGCAGGTGATGGGGGCTATCCCTTGAAGCCGTGGCTCATGACCCCTGTCTGAAACCCACAGAACAAGCACGAGGAGGACTAAAATCGTTCCCATACCCGTACACGTGTGGTGATTGAGCAGACCTTTGGCCTGTTGAAGGCACGATTTTGTTGCCTCAGCCGGTCGGGTGGGGCACTCATCTACAGCCATGAGAAGGTGTCCAAGATCACCATGGCATGTGTAATGCTGCACAATATGTGCATCCGTCGGAACGTGCCCCTGCCCCCGACATGGAATTGCTACCACCTGATGATGAAGAAGGGGAGGAGGAGGAAGAAGTGGCAGGACAGCATCACGGTGCCGATGCACAGGAGGGACATGCCATACGGCTATCATTGATTGGACAATATTTCTGAAACACAAGTCAGCAGAGGGTGTGAGGATGTCAGGACATCGGGCACTGGGTGTGGGGATACATGTACACTATGCACTGTGCAATATTAAATGACACATGCACAATGATGAATGTCCACTCTGGTTTTTTTTAGATGAACAACCAGTGTATTTAAAGTGAACATTTCAATGTGAAAAGCAAACCCTCCACCACCCTCCCCTCCTCCCTCTCCCACCACAACTCCCAAACACACCCCCTCTCCCACCACAACTCCCAAACACACCCTCACCCCCCTCCCCCTCCCACCACAACTCCCAGAAACACCCTCACCCCCCCACCCCCTCCCACCACAACAACCCCACACTAGTCCCATAGGGTCCATATAGCCCACATGTGGATGGCAGTAATGTCACTGTGCGCTCCCGGAGCCAGGGGGAGGCATGTCCTGACGGCGCATCGTACGGAGCGACCGACGGAGCGGGCTGGTCTGGGTCGAGTTGCTAGTTGAGGGGGTGTCCTCATGCTGGGGCTGTTGTGCAGGATGTGCAGCCTCCAGAGCATCTGCTATGCGGCCAAGGACCTCACAGAGCCGGTTGGTGCTGTCCGTTATGACCTGGCCCAGTGCCCTCAGTTCATCCCGCCACTCCTCCCTGGCCTGCCGATTGTCCTGCATGAAGTCAGTGATCAGGGCCGCGAGCTGCTCAGCCCACTGTGCATCTGCGGCTGATGTTGTGGACCAGCTGGGGATCGGGCTCACATGTCCTGCCCACGCTTCCTCAAGGGAACTGGCCACAGGACTGGCATGTCCCTGTGTTGCTCCTTGGCCAGATAGCTCAGGTGTGTTGGTCTCACCCGAGTCACTATAGGAGACCTGGGGGTTGGAGTGGGCATCAGGGGTGTGGACGACTTCAAATGTGTCCTCCTCAGTCGCTCCACAGATGGAATTGGGGCTGTCGGCAACATTGAGGGGGGCCGTGGCTGCCACCTCCTCAGCCACACTCGACTCCTCAGCGGCATTGGGCATGTGTCTGCAGCCAGTGCAGGGAGGGATGGGGGTGGGGATGGGGGTGGTGCACCCTCCACGGGCCTTGCTGGAGCCGGTGGTGTGTGTCCAGGTGTTGTCTTCCTGGCTGGGAGACGGCGGCCCCTGCCTTGGCCCCTGGAAGTGCTGTGGCGGTTGCTCTCCTGCTCCTCGCTGTCACGCTCACTGCCTGTGGGGGTGGAAGAGAGGGACGGCATTAGTGATGATTTGATAGGCAGCATTTATACATGGCTACAATAGCACATTCAGATACTTATGGGTTATCGGCATTTCGGTGGGGAACGGCACATAATTCAATACTTGGGTGGTAAATGCATGCATATGTCTGTGTCACTCATGTTGGCCGGGTACTGTGCTGTCTATCATGCACACTGTTCACATCAAATGCCCTGTGTGCCTCATGGAATGGGCCATTTTGTGTGGTATGTGTCATATAGGTACGGCCTCGCACCTGGCACTAGCCTGGGTCTCACTTGCTTCGGCATGATTTACAGGGGGGTGTGGCCGACCATGCCATGACGCCTTGGCCAGACCTTAGCAGTGACTTTCATAACATTGGCGTTGGCAGTATTGACTTTGGACACTCACCTCCATCAGCAGATGACGTTGCCCCACACTCCATTTCTCCAACCCCTTCGATGGATTCAGGGCCTATCATGGCCGCACATGTCTCCTCCCACGGCATTAGTTTCATGGGCGCACCCTCAGCCGCAGGTCATCCCATCCCAGGCAGTCCTTTGTGGTGCAGGGGGTGTTGCCCACAGCGCTCACCTTCTGCGCCACAAGTGCCCAGATGTTCTTTTTTTTAGCACAGCCACCCTCCGCATGTCGTTGCTGAAAACAGTGTCAGCATGCTCGTGGAGGGTGTCCACTAGCATTTGAAGTTCGTCAGGGCTGAACCGCTCCTTTCGGAGGTGGGCAGCTCCCTTCTTCGTCGCTTTGGGCATTCTTCAGTTCTGGTGGTAACTTCCCAGTATGTCAACAGTGTGCCAGGGGTCCTGTCTGGTGAGGATGGCAGCAATGGATTGTTTTTTTAAAAATGGTCGCCGTGCTCCTTCCAGTTCCTGTGCGATGACGCTGTTTCCGGTTCCGCATTTTAACGGTGACCGTAAATAACGGTGACCGGTATTTACGGTCACCGCTAATGCAGCGTTGCTCCATGGCGGTAGTGTTCGCTACGGTGCGGTTCATGCCGGTAGGGGGTTTTTCGGGCATTTTTACGCCATGGCGCTAAGGTAATTACCGGCATGGCGCAAAGCTTGTGCCCGCGAACTCGTAATGGTGCGCTTTTAGCGGCCTATTACCAGCACGGACACGCTATTTGCGCCATGCCAGTAATTGACGGTACTTACTTCCAAACTCGGAATGAGGGCCCATGTGTTGTGATATGAAATGGTTGAATGAAAACCTGAATTTTGCAATCTCTAGAAATGGCAGTCTCTTACATCACAGTTGCACAGTTTATGATTACACATTTAAAGTTGATTTCAGCTGCCCTTGATGAAGCTAACACAGAGTCAATCAAGGCAATCAGTTAGGACACCCATCATCAAAACATACCATTCGGCAGACTATATGATTACCCTTTACAGGCATGTTCACTATACCTGCATCTCCCGCTCCAGTATAGCAGATTAATCTTCCAGCACTTGGGGAAAAGGATGGTGTGTCAGGTAGTAGAGGAAATGAAGAAGGAAAAGGGTGACAGGGGAGATGTGGAAACACTCGGCTGAGGAGTCGGACGGAGGACGGACTAGCGGGAATGAGGAAACGACCTTAGGCAGAAGGTGAGCGGTCAGAAAGGGAGAGAGTGAAATGTGTGAGAGACAGAGAGAAAGTGAGAGGTGCAAGAGATTGAGAAAGGTCAGTGGACAATATACAAGGTGGCACTGGCAATTGGGTCAGAAAGCATTTGTGAGGTAAATCATACCGTATAACTTTACTCCAGCAAGCCAGCAAACACCACCACCATGACCATTCTCCTCCACACGCCGTCACTGCCTGCTGCTGTTCTGCACTCTGCTCTGGCTGGCAAAGCGGCTGGTGGAGTCGACGTGGAGGGACTGGTGCAGACTCCAGATTGCACACAAGATCTTCTTGGAGCTAGAGTGGAACTGTGGGGAGCATTCTGGAAATGGTGCTGGGCCTGGGCCCTGGGCTGGGCATCATGAAATCATGGCGGCAGTGGTACTGGCAAACTGTTACATTGTAATGTTACAGACAGTCCTGCCGACGCCACCTGCTGCTCTATCCCCATGGCCTCCCCCTGCCTACCATACTGAATAAAGAAATTGCAAATGTTGCAATTGCAGTACACCAGCGCATGCACGGTCGGCACCAGGCTGACCTCCAACCAGGCCCAGGCCGAGTCTCCAGCTCCAGGGAGGCTCCACGCAATGCAACTTTTTCAGCCAGGTAATGGGCACACAGGCACGGCCCACACGGGCCCCATGAGCGCCGCATCTGTTACCAACCAGCTGTGCACATCCAGCGACAACATTTCAGTGACAATGGCAGGGAAAAAAAACGGCCCAGGCGTGGACAGAAACCGTAATGATTTCAGCCCAGCCATGGGCCGATTGGCCGATGGGCCAATCCGACCCTGGAGAGAGGAGAGAAGGACGCCAGAAGGCCGGCACTGAGAGTGGCAGAACATCCGCAACCATGACATGGATAAAAGGATTGTCTGATCTTGTGGCATGACCACAAAATCAAGTATTGAACATTGGCTAGGGCCAAAGATACCACATAAGGAGGAAGATTTAGAGGGTTAAGGGAGCCTGAGAAACCCGAGCAACAAGAGAGCAAAGAGAGCAAGTAGAGGAGAAGGAAGGAATGGCTTACCCTCTTATCAGCGTCACAGAGCCCCAGAGATAAAGAAAGAAGGAGATCCAGAAGAACGGTTATGGGAGCCTGACCTTAATGCTTTGATGTTTTAGTAAGTGGTTTGGCCAGTTTAGTGAAACAGGTTTGGACTGAGGACTACTTTTGAATTTGACTATTGACAAGCACCATAGTTTAGTTTTATTAGAAAGGGAATAGGGTTATTGAGGTGTTTTACTTTTAATTTAAATAACACAGCTTCTAAACATGTTCTCTGGTCCTTCTTCTGGTTTGCTACATATGGTCTTAGAAGTGGGATTTGAACAACCCGATACAGAGTTGACCCATGCAATATAGACTACATCTATCGGTCTAATATCGAGACCCAATATGGAATTAACCCTCTCCCCATTTGATTTTTGGGCTCCAGAATTCGAGTTGGCCTGAATCCTGTGGTCCATCAATTCCCAGTGAAAGAAGTTTGGGTATCACTTTCCACCTCTTGACTTTCAAAGCCATTCCATCTGTCAAGAAAAACGCAGCGAGGAATACCTACAAACTCTTTAGCCCCTGTGACTGCTGGATCCAAGCAAGAGACAAGGCTATTATTAGTCTAGACCTTTAGGTAGCTGTTTCAACTGCTTCAGTAATATATGTGACCTCACTTGCAAAACCTTGGAGGAAGAACGGTCTAATGATGTCACCCATTTTGCCCTGTGTAGGAGAGTTCAAATGTATCCTCTTGAACTACTCTTCCAAACCGATTGAGATCCATAGGAAAGACTTGATGGGGTATTTAATATATGAGGTTCTCCTAGAAAACCTATCAAACCAGGGGACCGGAGAGAGAGGAGTAGAGAACCCGGAAAACAATGTAATTATTCCCCAAAATATACCCCCTGCCCCACACTAAAGAGCTAAAATCAGGATTAAACATATCTGTGATAAACCAAAATTTTAATTAGTTCTATCTTTGGAGTTTGCACAGCAAAAGCACATTTGAAGTGATACAGCCTATAGTTTGAGAAAACTGGTGCCACACTTGTGAATATGTGCGTATCGGCCCCTTCTTTCACTCTGGCAAAATCATAAATAAAGCAATGGAGGCAGGGGGTTAATAGCTGTAGATTATAACCAGACAAGGTATTTGTCTTCTGCCGAGCAGAACAAAGGAAGTAGCCAACAGGGGATTTGAAACCCTAAATGAGCACTTATGAAAGCTTTTGAGGACACTGGGGCATGGCCATTTATTTACAAACTGAAGGTGATTTATTCACTCAATGAACTACTCACAAACTGAGGGAGAACATTTTTAATTTACCAATAGTAATTTATTTAGAAACGTATCCAGAGGGAGCTTTATTTATAGTACTCGGGCACAAGCACCTGTGACAATAATGTGTCACACAGAATACATGTTTGCAGGGCATCTTGAAGTATCTCCTCTCTTTTAAGCCACACCCAGCACATGTTGGTTATGCCCCTTTCCAGAGGGTACTCCCTATGATTTTGTATCACACCTAATGCACTGGCCTATACTGGGGCCAGAGCGTCTTGTAAGTATTGTATAGTGACAATTACTGGCATAGATTCTTGCCGCAGCTTCTTGAAAGTGATTCACAGTGACCTTACGGGTATAGATTATGACGCAAGCTTCATGTCATGCCTACCCAAATGCTAAATTTATTTGCTGCTTTGTCACTGCTTGTTCACACCCAATTGGTCCTTTTTATTGTTTCAATAAGTTTCAGGTATTAAAGGTTCATCTCAGCTGCAGCAAAGACAGCAGCACCTCCAGAGAGCCATACGGGTGTTTAGAAATCTTCTGGTGTCTGTGAATGGGGAAATATGGCATGGTCCAATCTCAATGCACAATTTAAAAGCCGGTCTCTGGGGGCCCAGCCAGTTTAAGGCCCTGGATTCAGAGTCTAATCATGGGAGTTGTATTCCTAAACATCTGTAGAGCTGCAGGTTGCAGTCCTCATTGTCTAATCATTCAGTGCAAAGATGTATTCCTGCAACAAAGGGTTCCATTTTAATAACAAAACACAAGCCTCTTATGTGGTTAAGCAGGAGGAAGGTGTTCATGTAACGCATGGCTCTATTTTAATTGCACCTTTTCTTTTGCATAACATTTTCAATGATGTGTCCAGCATAAAAAGAGGGCAAAGCCTTTTTAACTATTGAGGAACAAAACAATATTTTGTGCAGTGCTTGCCATAAAAGTGAAGGTGCTGTGGCCTACAGAGAGAATTTCTAAGTAGGTCACTCTGGACTACATTTATTTTTTTTAAATTGTCTTTATTATTTTCGATAAACAACAGTTAAACAGCAAAACTTCAACATCCCCCCCCCTCCCTCCCTGGGGATACGTGTGCTTTAGAGCAGGGATCACATTATGCATTAAAGATATCAGAGATCTTGATGTTGTGTGGGCACCACTGTTCCATATAGTCTGATTGGAGATATTCCAGGACTCCACCCCAATCTTTTGCGAACCTGTCTCTCGTTCCCTGGATTGAGTGTGTGATTTTTTCCATCGCCATCTGGGCCCAGACTCTTTGGAGCCATGCGAAAATCAGCGGGGTGTCTTTGTTTTTCCAACTATGGGCAATTGTTGTCCATACCGCTATAAGGAGACCCATAAGAGTTCTCCATTGTGGTTTATTATATCTTCTTGCCATGTCGTCTCTTATTCCACACAACCAGACACCCTCTCCGAGTTGTCCCACATCTGGAAATATTTTGCCCATTTCTCCCTTAACTTCTTCCCAGAAAGGCCTTATTCCTTTGCAAGTCCACCAGATGTGTTTCCATGTTCCCACCTCTCCGCATTCCCTCCAACAAAGGCTTAAAGTATTCGGGAACATAGTGTGAAGTCTCTCTGGGGTGTAGTGCCACTGTGTAACTATTTTTATGCACATTTCTCTTGTTTGAGCCAATCTGGTCATTTTTGGGATTAGAGTCCAGAGGTCCTCCCATTGTTTCCTTGTTGGTTCCCACCGCAGAGTGCTGCTCCATTTGATCATATATGACCACTTAATTTCTTCATCCTGTGTATTCATGAAGGAATATATAGTAGAGACCCATTTCTTTGCCCCTGAGTTCGTCGTAACATATTTCTCAAATGGGGTGAGAGTTCTCGTTGCTGCCTTCGTTATATCCGGGGATCTCAGCCAGTGTTTGAGTTGTTCGTATCTGTATTTCTCCCTAGTGGAGCGTGCTGCAAGTGGGAGGCAGGATTCATATGATCTAATTTCATTGTTGATGAACATTTCCCCAATTTTTGTTATTCCTTCCTCCTCCCAACAATCGTATGCCCCTTGCTCCATCCCCGGGGGGAACTGCGGGTTTCTACAAATGGGGGTGAATGGGCCTAGCGTGGTGGTCATTATGCCTCTTCGGGTTTGCTTGTCCCACGCCTCCATCGTTGTTTTCAATATTTCGCTTATCTCCATGTTGGGGTGTCTGTGCTGTTTCTGTTTCCAGAGTAGTTCCACTAATGGGGTTCTTGCCACTGCTCTGTCCTGTGCTGCCCAAATCGGTTGTGGATCATCGCCTAGCCACTCCCGTAGTACCTTTAACTGTGCCGCTTGATAGTATTTCTGGAAGTGAGGGAGCGCCAGGCCCCCCTCCCTGGTTGGTGTGGACATTACCGCCCTAGCCAGTCTTGGCGTTTTCCCCTTCCACACAAAGGCTGAAATTACTCGGGACAGTGTTTTAAAGAATAATCTGGGTACCCCTACCGGGAGGGCCTGGAAATAATAGAGAAGTTTTGGTAGGATGGTCATCTTTACCGCTTGGATCCTGCCCCACCACGATATCAGCAAGGGGTTCCATCTCTCCATATCCCTACGAATACTCGTGAGGAGCTGCGGGTAGTTTTTGCCATAAAGCTGTTCCACCCTGTGTGTAAGTGTGATTCCCAGATATTTGATGCCATCTTCTGCTATCTTGAGATTTAGTGCCTTAGCTTCTCTGACAATCTCCCCCCGGTCTCCCGCCAAGATTAGAATTTCCGATTTATTTCTATTAATTTTTAGGCCTGAGATGGTCCCGAATACTTCAAGCTCCCCCACCGCTGCCGCCAATGTTCGGGCCGGTTCTTCTAGTGCTAGCAGCATATCGTCTGCATATGCGGTTACCTTGTGTTGTATGCCTGCCATGTCTATCCCTTTGATATGTGTAGCCTCTCTTAATTTCAGAAGTAGGGGTTCTAGAAAGATAGCGTATAACAACGGGGAGAGCGGGCATCCCTGCTTTGTTCCGCGGGCTATGTGTACCATTTCCGTTACCTCCCCATTAACGGCCACTCTGCAAGTTGGGGCGATATAGTTCACTCTTATTCTTGCAATGAAGTTCTCCCCAAATCCCATGTAGTGGAGTGTCTTAAAGAGCATGGACCACTCCACCCGATCAAAGGCTTTCTCCGCATCTACTGCGAGTAGAATAGCCGGGGTCTGCTTTATGCCAATTTTTTCAACCAAATGGATTATCCTTCTCAGATTGTCGTGAGTTTGTCTTCCTGGGATAAAGCCCGACTGGTCCAGATGTATTAGCTTCGGGAGTAGAGGGGATAGCCTGGTGGCTAAAATTTTCTTGTAGATTTTTGCGTCGATGTTTATTAGGGAGATGGGTCTATATGAGGCCGGATATGTAGGGTCCTTCCCTGGTTTGTGAAATACTAGGACCTTCGCCTCGTTCATTGTGGGGGTCACAGTGCCACTATCTTTAAATGAGTTTAGGAGCTTGGTCAGGACTGGAATCAGGAGATTCGCATATTTTTTATAAAAGGGGGCCGTGAAGCCATCCGGGCCTGGGGCTTTATTCATTGGGAGGTTATTTATTGCTCTTTTGACTTCCTCTTCTTTGATTGGGTCCTCCAAGGTCTGCCTGTCTGCTTCTGAGATTTGTGGGAAGGTGAGGGATTTCAGATATGTGTCTTGTGCGTCTGCCTGTGGGTGGTCAGTGGAATAGAGATCCTGATAGTATTCTCTGAACACTTCCCCTATGTCTTGTGTGTGCGTGTGGAGTTCCCCTAACTTTGCTGTGATGCATTTGATCGTGGTGTCTTTCTGTTTTGCGCAGAGTTGTCTCGCTAGCAACCTATCTGCTTTGTTTGCTTTTATGTAATACCTTTGTCTTAGGTAGAGTAGGCTTCTTTCCGCACCTTTTGTGCGTAGCATCTCAAGTTGACCTTGGGTATGTCTAAGCGTCTTCTTTAGTTCTCTTGAGGGCTTTGCCACGATTTTCCCTTGTAGTTCTGTTATTGATCTTTCCAGTTCCTTTTCCCATATAGCCCTCTGCTTCTCCTTTGTGATTTTCAGTGCCATTATCTTCCCGCGGATCACTGCTTTAAACGCCTCCCATACCGTACTCATTGATACCTCCCCCGTGTCATTTTGAGTGAAATATTCTCCTATCATTTCCCTTATGGATTCCCCCGTAACCGGATCCCTGATAATGTCCTCCGGTAACCTCCATTTCCACAGCCCTTGAGGTTTCCCCGGGAGTTTCACCTCCAGCCACAGGGGTGCGTGGTCTGAAAGTGCAATAGTACCCTTTTCCAGCCCTTGGATCTTGCCCATAAGCCCAACTGAAACCCAAAAATAGTCAATTCTTGACATAGTGTTATGTACATGTGAAAAGAATGTGAACCCTCTTTGCTCCCCCTTCAATTCCCTCCACACATCATTCAGGGCAAGTTGGTCCATCTGTTGTTTGAGGCGTTTCGACGGTGCCCCATGACCGTGTGCACAACTCGTGCTCCTGTCCAGTTGTGGGTCCCATGCCATATTCAGGTCGCCCCCCAGGATCACCTCCCCCCTTGCGAAGGATTCAAGATTTCCCAGGGTGTCTCTCAAAAAGCCATCTTGTCCAACATTGGGCGCATATACTGACGCGAGGGTGAGGCGCTGCCCCTCCAATACCACATTAGCAAACACAAACCTTCCCTCTTTATCTACCATGGTGTCCTCCAGTTTAGCGTCCCTTCCATCCCTCCCTGCTATAAGGACCCCCGCTCTTTTTTCAGACGTGTTGGCCTGGGCCCTAATTTTATATCCCCTTATACGGATTTTCTGTTTGTCCTTGTCATGATCTCTGCTTCCAAAAGGTCAGGTTTTTCCCAACTCCCTTGGAAGCAGATCCATAACCCAGGTTCCGAGTGCCAACCAGTCCCAATTGGGACCTTTTGGACCCAGTCCTGGCGCCAGTGGCACCAGGCTCATAAATATGCCCAGTCCCAGCGCTGGAAGCGCCGGGCTCATAATGCTTGGGTGGACTTACCTGCAGCAGATCATGCTGCTTACTTGCCTGCCAGTTGAGCCTCTGATCCTCTTCTGTTTGGAACTACTTTTCCTGTTGGGTGGGGCAGGAGCCACTCCCTAGATTCAGAACACTGGAACTCTTCTGGAAAGCAGGAACTCTTTTCTTACCTAGGCGTGGCTGTGGAAGGAGACACCTAAGCACTACAGGAGGCTATTTAAACCACACCCGATGGATGAATCTTGCTTTGCGTTATTCTGCATCCTCTGCAGCAGAACGCTCATCGTGTCTTCTGCATCTGATCCTGGGCCTAAGGGAAAAGGCTTGCCATCCTGAATCCAGTCTTCAGCAACACCTATAAAGACAAGAAAGAACAGGTTAGCATTACGGTCTTCAGTGACAGCTCTTCACTTACCTGGTCCATCGGCTGTCACCAACGCCTCGCGCTGCATTCCGGCATCTGAAAGACAAAGGCTTACCTACTCTTCGTGCGCTCCGGAGGTCTTCACAATGTAATTCCGGCATCTGAAAGACAAAAGCTTACCAACTCTTCGCACGCTCCGGAGGCCTTCGGCGCTGCATCCCGCATCTGAAAGACAAAACAAGGTGCGTTTAAAGACATTGGGGAACTTTAATACTCACGTGCCATTACTCCTTTCCACATCTAACTCAGTGGGTATTCTGGCACCCTGCAGCCGCTCCGAACTTGTACCTGCAAAATAAAAAGACAGTTAGAGCGCATCGTGAAGCAGGCAACAAGCGCTTACTTACGTGCTTCCAAGCGCTTCTATTCATCACAAGGGCTCCATTTTCAACTCACTTCAGCCCGTCATCCGCCATCGCCGGAACCCTGCAAAACAAGAGACATCATTACTAAAGACTTTAAAGACATTAGAATTACTCGAAACTTACCGTTCGTGCAGTAAACGACGGACAGAAGTCCTCTGAAGTCAAGAGGCCTGCTCCCCTTATCCAGTGAAGAAACTGGTTACAGCACCCTGCCCCGAGGCAGATGGAGAGCACGGCGTTCACTTACCTAAGGTGAGAGCGTTAACCTTTGGGGTTCTACAGGAGAAGAGAAAGGGAAGAAGAGAGAGACATTCAATAACCCAGTTCCTTAATCCCATATTTTCTATCTGCAGACATCTTACCCTTCGAGTCAGACATACAGTGCACAGAGGTCCAGCCAAAAGAGCCAGCCGTGTGTTACACATCACCTTTGAAGATACGGTATACGCCCAGTCAAGACCGGCGCCTCTACGGGAATCAGGTGAGCGTTACAGAACGCAAAGCCTACCACAAAACTCCCGTCCAGGCGCTATGGAAACCTCGGATACCGACCAGCTAGCCCAGTTACTTGGGGAACTAAGGGCAGAAGTGCATGCAGCCCGTCAGGAAACAAACGCTCTAAGAAGGGAACTGATTATTTCCAAGGAGCGAACAGATGATCTCGCTAGACAATTGCTACAGTCACAAGCCGGACAGACCCCATTACCCGCATCTGGGGGAAATCTTCCTTCTACATCCTCTATGAATCCAGTGCAGATCAACCTACCTGGGAATGTACCTCTGGCTCCGCCCGAACGATTTTCTGGTGACCCAAAGAGGTTTGCAGTATTTATCAATCAGTGTCGGTTGCATTTCTTATGCCGGCCAGCAGCCTTTCCAACTGATCAAGCTAAAGTAGCTTTCGTGCTTTCGTACCTTAGTGGCAATGCGGCAGACTGGTCGATCCCTCTAGTAAATCAAGATGATCCGGTCCTCCATGATTTTCAAGCTTTTCAGCTCAGTATGGAAAAACTGTTCGCAAGACATTCACAGGGGCAGGCCTTGGACAATGAGCTTCTTTCGTTGCGACAAGGTAATCAAGACCTTTTGGCTTATATTGCGTCTTTCAACAGACTGATAGTGGAAACTCAATGGCCTGAGGACAAAAGGATTACGCTGTTTTATAGAGGTCTACGTGGAGAGCTCAAAGATGTGTTAGCCCACGTAGTGAATCCCCCACAAGATTGTTCGGACTATATAGACTTAGTCGTTCAAATAGATCACAGACTGCAGAACAGGAAGGCCGATCGTTCCAAGTTTGATGCTCGAGTATTTTCCAAACCGCCAACTCCTTCCAAAGGAGTAGACTCCGGGGAACCCATGCAAATAGGGGGTCTGAAAGGTCCTCTAACACAAAAGGAGCGGGAAAGGAGAAAACAGTTGCAATTATGCCTCTATTGCGGAAACTCAGGGCACTTTCTTCGAGACTGTCCGGTGAAACCTGCCAAGAAGGCAGTAGGAGCTGCAGTTACCAAAGTTACAAACTCTGAGCAGGGAAACGACCTCGCCCGACAAGAATAGAGGTCCTCTTGCCGAGCGTGAAAACCAGTTCCGTGACCTCGCATTTCGTGATACCTATGGTCCTCATTAGCCCTGATAATCCGGATCGATTACATGCAATTGAAGCTTACGTCGACAGCGGTGCCATCGGCAATTATGTGGATCATGAAATGGTTTTGAGGATGAATCTAACTCTTTGTCCCAAGGCTGTAAAGGACGTCATTACTACGGTGGATGGTACGGAGATAGCCTCCGGGCCAGTAACGCATACCACTCAAGAAGTGACGCTAGTAAGTCAAGATGGACACCATGAGAAGATCGTGTTCGATGTGATCAAGGCCCCTCAGTTTCAGATTATTCTAGGAATACCTTGGTTAGAGAAACACAATTCTCTGATCGATTGGCGAGCAAGAACGGTCCAGTTTCCAGAATGTGTCTCTACTTGTCACCCTCCACCTGGTGTTGCACTGGCAGCAATTTCTTCAGAGACTCCCCAGTTACCTCCCGAATACCTAGAATACCAAGATGTTTTCCGGAAGGATCAGGCTAACTCTCTACCTCCTCATAGGTCTTATGACTGCCAGATAGACCTGATACCTGGATCTACTCCTCCTTGTAGTAGAATTTATGCCCTCACCGAGCCTGAGAACCTTCACCTTCGACAATACCTGGATCAATACCTGGCAAATGGGTTTATTCGTCCTTCCAAGTCCCCTGCTTCTTCAGCTTTGTTCTTCGTTCCAAAAAAGGAAGGAGACCTTAGAACTTGTATAGATTATCGCTCCCTGAACCAGATCACCGTTAAGAATAGATATCCGTTACCTTTGATCCCTGAACTCCTGGACCAAGTCAGAAAAGCATGCATATATACAAAGCTGGATCTTAGAGGAGCTTACCACTTGGTACAAGTAAAAGAGGGCGATGAATGGAAGACGGCCTTCCGCACCAAGTATGGGCTATTTGAATATCAGGTCATGCCCTTCGGACTTTGCAATGCCCCGGCCGCCTTTCAATATTTTATGAACGATGTCCTCAGAGAGCTCATAGATGTGTGTGTTGTTGTTTACATTGACGACATCCTCGTTTATTCTTCATCGGAATCTGAACATCGAAAACACGTGAAAATGGTCCTCGAAAGATTGCGTCAACACAAACTTTTCGCTAAGTTGGAAAAATGTGTTTTCAACGTGACTGAAGTTGAATTCTTGGGATTCATATTATCACCTGGCGGAGTGCGTATGGATTCAAAGAAGGTCGATGCAGTTCTCAAATGGCCATCACCATCCTCCGTAAAAGGTGTGCAAAGCATGTTAGGCTTCGCTAACTTTTACCGCAGGTTTATCCCCGAATTCTCTCGAATAGTCCAGCCCATCACTGCCTTGTTAAAGAAAAACAAACGTTTTGAATGGTCTACCGAGGCGGAACAAGCTTTCCAGGATTTGAAGACTAAATTTATCTCTGTACCAATCTTAAAACACCCTCGCCCCGAACTCCCCTACATCGTGGAAACTGATGCGTCAAGCCTTGCCATGGGGGCAGTTCTATCACAAAAGGACCCGGTAACCAATCAGTTGCATCCCGTGGCATTTTGGTCCCGCAAATTCTCGCCTCCTGAAATCAATTACACGATTACTGACAAGGAACTTCTGGCTATCAAGTCTGCCTTTAAGGCTTGGCGGCATTATCTGCTGGGGGCCCGACACACCGTTACTGTGATTACGGATCACCAAAACCTGCAATATTTGAAAACCGCAAAAGCCCAATCCTCTAGACAACTCCGTTGGGCATTATTCTTTGCTGAGTTTGACTTCATAATTACCTATCGACCTGGTACAAAGAACGGTAAAGCTGATGCCCTTTCTCGGATTGGAGTGGAAGAACACTTGATCAACCCTAAACCTGTACCAATCATTCCCGAACAAAGAATTCTGGGTGTAATCGCCACAGAATCCATAGAGGAAGTTAAGGATAAAGCCAGGCAACTTGTAACTCCAGCAGACATACAGAATTGGCATCTGCAGGGAAAGGACTTTGCAGTAAAGGACAACTTATTGTATTTCCAAGAACGATTATACCTACCCAGCACAGATTTACAGAAAAAAGTAATCTCTTGTTATCACGATTCTTTAATGGAAGGACATCCCGGTATGGCCAAGACCTCAGAAAAGATCAAGCGCTACTTCTGGTGGCTGTCTTGGAAAAAATATATCAGAGACTTTATAATGTCCTGTGGAGTATGCGCCCAAAACAAGAGTCAAAAGGAAAGACCAGCAGGCCTCTTACGCCCTATTGACATCCCACCTCGCACTTGGCATACGCTTTCTATGGACTTCATCACCGATCTACCTCCATGCTCCGGATACAATACGATTCTAGTAATCGTGGACTTATTCTCCAAGATGGCGCATTTCATTCCGCTCAAAGGCTTGCCAACAGCAGCAACTCTGGCCCGAGAATTTCTCGAAAACATCGTCCGACTGCACGGTTTTCCTTCGGTTCTAATCTCGGATCTCGGTAGTCAATTTATTTCTTATTTTTGGCGAAGTTGCTGTCGGTCGGCTCAAATTGATGTGAGACTATCGACCAGTCACCACCCTCAGACCGACGGACAAACCGAGAGGACCAATCAAACTCTGGAACAGTATTTACGCTGCATGCTGCAACAAACTGAAAAAACTTGGAAAGACATCCTTTGGATAGCCGAATATGCCTACAATATCTCTGTCCATTCGGGAACTGGGAAAACCCTGTTTTTTCTTTTGTACGGCAGTCACCCTCGAACCTCGGAGTTGGATCCCCTCCAAGATCTTGAAACACCAGCAGTAGACTACCTGCATTCTACAATCACCCAAGCTGTTTCTCACCTTCAAAGGGCTAAAGAACAATACAAGAAAGGAGCAGATCAACATCGGAAGGAAGCCCCTCAATATCAAGTAGGGGATCAAGTCTGGTTATCCACCAAGTATCTACCTCTAAAAGGGCCACGCACATTCAACCCAAGATACCTTGGTCCCTATTCCATCACTACCATAGTAAACCCAGTAGCGGTCAAGTTGGACTTGCCCCCGCACATGAAGATACATCCGGTCTTCCACGTCTCTCTATTAAAACCCGTGCAACCTCAAACCCGACTAACTAAATCTCCAAAACCTATCCTAGTTGATGGAGAACTCGAGTTTGAAGTCAAAAGCATTCTGGACTCCAAGATCTCCAAATCTAAACTATTTTACCTAATTGACTGGAAAGGCTACGGCCCCCAAGAGAGATCCTGGGAACCTGCTGAATATGTCCACGCTCCTCGCCTAATCAAAAGATTTCACCGAACATTTCCTGACAAGCCAAAACCCCCGGAGAAGCCCGGTTTGGGAGGGGCCTTGAGGGGGGGTACTGTCATGATCTCTGCTTCCAAAAGGTCAGGGTTTTCCCAACTCCCTTGGAAGCAGATCCATAACCCAGGTTCCATGTGCCAACCAGTCCCAATTGGGACCTTTTGGACCCAGTCCTGACACCAGTGGCACCAGGCTCATAAATATGCCCAGTCCCAGCGCTGGAAGCGCCGGGCTCATAATGCTTGGGTGGACTTACCTGCAGCAGACCATGCTGCTTACTTGCCTGCCAGTTGAGCCTCTGATCCTCTTCTGTTTGGAACTACTTTTCCTGTTGGGTGGGGCAGGAGCCACTCCCTAGATTCAGAACACTGGAACTCTTCTGGAAAGCAGGAACTCTTTTCTTACCTAGGCGTGGCTGTGGAAGGAGACACCTAAGCACTACAGGAGGCTATTTAAACCACACCCGATGGATGAATCTTGCTTTGCCTTATTCTGCATCCTCTGCAGCAGAACGCTCATCGTGTCTTCTGCATCTGATCCTGGGCCTAAGGGAAAAGGCTTACCATCCTGAATCCAGTCTTCAGCAACACCTATAAAGACAAGAAAGAACAGGTTAGCATTACGGTCTTCAGTGACAGCTCTTCACTTACCTGGTCCATCGGCTGTCACCAACGCCTCGCGCTGCATTCCGGCATCTGAAAGACAAAGGCTTACCTACTCTTCGTGCGCTCCGGAGGTCTTCACACTGCATTCCGGCATCTGAAAGACAAAAGCTTACCAACTCTTCGCACGCTCCGGAGGCCTTCGGCGCTGCATCCCGCATCTGAAAGACAAAACAAGGTGCGTTTAAAGACATTGGGGAACTTTAATACTCACGTGCCATTACTCCTTTCCACATCTAACTCAGTGGGTATTCCGGCACCCTGCAGCCGCTCCGAACTTGTACCTGCAAAATAAAAAGACAGTTAGAGCGCATCGTGAAGCAGGCAACAAGCGCTTACTTACGTGCTTCCAAGCGCTTCTATTCATCACACGGGCTCCATTTTCAACTCACTTCAGCCCGTCATCCGCCATCGCCGGAACCCTGCAAAACAAGAGACATCATTACTAAAGACTTTAAAGACATTAGAATTACTCGAAACTTACCGTTCGTGCAGTAAACGACGGACAGCAGTCCTCTGAAGTCAAGAGGCCTGCTCCCCTTATCCAGTGAAGAAACTGGTTACAGCACCCTGCCCCGAGGCAGATGGAGAGCACGGCGTTCACTTACCTAAGGTGAGAGCGTTAACCTTTGGGGTTCTACAGGAGAAGAGAAAGGGAAGAAGAGAGAGACATTCAATAACCCAGTTCCTTAATCCCATATTTTCTATCTGCAGACATCTTACCCATCGAGTCAGACATACAGTGCACAGAGGTCCAGCCCAAAGAGCCAGCCGTGTGTTACACATCACCTTTGAAGATACGGTATACGCCCAGTCAAGACCGGCGCCTCTACGGGAATCAGGTGAGCGTTACAGTCCTTTGTTCTTATGTGGGTTTCTTGTAGGAGCAGGAGGTCCGCCCCTTCACTTTTAAGAATTTTCTCCAACTTTACCCTTTTCGTGGGGTGGTTCATCCCCCTTATGTTATAAGTTACTATGCAGATTTTCCCCATTCAGTAAGGCATATGTTCATTGTGCTTGACGTCCCTGTCTCTGCCAGTATGTTGTTTTTGTGTCCCCCTTCTACTTGTCCCTTTCCCCTGAACTCCCCTCCCCAACAATTAACCATAAACCAAACAGCATGCCCCCGAGCAGGGCGAGGGTCCCTAGTGTAGCAAGGGCGTTGCGCCCAGTGCTCCCTGCCCTTCAACCTCTCGGGGGAAACTTTTGTGGGGGGTCCTAAACCCCACATTTCCGATTGTTCTTACCGGATTCCAAGCATGGTGGCCCGTCCCGGGCCGCCGACTCTGCCTCTTATGTAGCGGTCCTTATTCTACCCTTCCCCCTCGCTGTTGTCTTCCGTGGGTGCCTCGTGGAGGTCCCCGGCATTCCTCTTCTCTGTCTCCGGTCACAACATTTTCCTAAGGCCTTCTCTTCCCTTGTTTGGCCTTTTTTGTTTGAACGTTTCCCATCCTTTAGGTCTTCTCCTTTGCTCCCCGCTGGACCTTGCTTGTTCCGCTTCCTCCCCCTCGTCCTGGAGTCCCTTTATGTTGAAGCCCTCCTCCCAGGAGGTTACTCTTCGCTGTTTCCCTTCCCAAGTGTAGAGCAGCCCAAATGGGAAGGTCCACTTGTACCGAATTTCCTTTGCCACCAGAGCCTTGCCGAGTGGGGCCATCGTTCTTCTTTTTTGCAGTGTAATCAGGGCCAGGTCCTGGTATAGTAGGATTTCTTGTCCATTCATCCTGATGTGATCCATTTCTCTGGCCTTCCTCAGTATCTGCTCCTTTTGTGGGTATGAGGATAGTGCCACCAAGACGTCTCGTGGTCTTTCCCCCGGTGCTCCAGATCTTTTTGGTCCTACCCTGTGGACCCTGTCCACTCCGATTATCTCTGTATCCGGGGCATCCAGAATGTCTGTAAACACCTCCGTCACCGCAGTCTTTAAATCTTTGTCCAGGACTGATTCTGCCATATTTTTGATGCTGATGTTGGATCGCCTGGAGCGATTCTCCAGGTCCTCGCATTGTATCTCCAGGTTATGGGTAAGTCTCACCAGGTGTTCCTGGGTTTCACTTGCCTGCTGCGTTTCCTCATCCACTCCCTGGACCGTTCTCTCCAATATGTCTGTTCTCTCCTCCAATTTCGCCACATCCACCCTGAGGTCCTGAATCGCCTGTTTCATGTTGTTTTTCATCGTCGTGAATTGTTCCTGAACTGTCGACATGACTTTTTCTTGCAGATCCTGGAACCATGCTTGCATGTCATCTTTTGACGGTGGGTGGTGTGGGTTCGTCTGCGACATGGCTTTGCTTATTTGGTTGTCCTGCGGTTTCCCTTTAGCTGGAAGCGTAGGGTCCGTTGACCACAATTGTAAAATATTTGCTTCTTGCCTTGTGTTTTGAGGGGTCTGTTGGGAAGCGGTGTTCTTGTTTTTTGCCCTAGACATGTTCCGTTATTGCCCCTGTGAACTGTAGGAAGTCCCCTCTGAGGCGCTCACGGTGCAGTGCTGCAGGAGCTTCACTGGTCTCTCCCGTCTATGCAAATAGCGACGGATGGGGCCTGCTTAGATGCTCCCTTACCCCCTTGTGTGTAAATCCCTTCGGTTCAGTCCGGGCAGTCGAGGGAACCCCGCACAGGTCTCACTGCTTTGGTGGGGACTCCCTACTCCCTGTTGCCGTATCCTCCCCTATCTCCAGGCCGTGTTCGCTTTGGTGCCTTTCTTTGCTGCCAGGGGAGACGTTCCTCTGCTCCCCTCTGCTGGGGGAGATCCCGTGCCCCAGGGTCCGCCTCCCCCCAGCAGACGCGGTCCACTCCCCTCTGGGGATCGTTGCCCGCTGGCGTTCCCTTTTCCGGCCTCTCGCTGCCTCCGTGGTGGCCAGACCACGAGGTAGGCCTTGCCTTCCTTCAGCGCCGAGTGCGCGCCACCCCCGGCGGATGCGTATGCCACTGCTGCCCGCACTCCTTGGGATCCTTATCCCATATGAATCCTCGTAGTGTGCTATAGGGGCTGCGCTCCGTGTGTCCGGTACCTGATGTCTAGTGCCTTCTGTGGGTCTATGGGGTTGCCACTTCCCCCGTGCCCCTCTGCAGGTTACCCGTTCTGCACCCCTTCCTCTGTGAGGCTGTTATTGATGCCGGGGGGTCCCAGGACCCGGTACCCTCCGCCGCTGCGCTCACCTCTAGGAGTTATTCCCCGCCGGCGTTCCCCTCTCCGGGCTCCGTGGTGCCCGCGCCGAGCAGGAGGCTCCTGGCTCTCCTCAGCACTGAGCACTCGCTTCCCCAGGAGGGTGCGGCTTCAGCCACCGGATCTCCTGTCCCACTTAGGTTGGGCTCCTTAACCCGTGACCTCCGTGTATGGCGCCGGAGTGCCCGGTGCCGTATCACTTCAATGGGGGGTGGGTGAGGGGTCCACTGGCCGCTCCACGGTCCTCTTAGTCTGCCGATTACTGTTTCTGCCCCAGGTGACAGCGCCTCGGCAGAGTGCCGGGAGGGAGGAAGCCCGCCCCTGTCGCCGAGGCTCCCCCACCTCGCTTCTGTAATCGGCGCGGCCTCCCAATCTGTTCCGAAGCTGTTGCCGGCTCTGCAGGCGGGATTTCCCGATGGGGGATGGGCGGTCGCTGTTGCTCTCGGTTCCGCAGCTTTTCCTGCGCCCCTTCAGACTTGCTGTCGGACCAGAGGCTTCAGGAGGCGACGGGGGGTGATCCGCTCGCTGAACCCGCTTGTTTCGCTGCTTTAATGTGCTTATTTAGGCAGCCCAGGGAGAGCGCGGCTTAGACGCGACTCAACCTCCCGGCGGCCATCTTGGAATCCCCCTCTGGACTACATTTTAACGTGCTGATTTCATAAATAATCATTTATCTTTTTTTTTATTGCAGTAATTTACCCTAACTCGAGTGTCGTGGCCAAATTCGTCATTAGAAGAGGGTCTGTAGAAGTCGTCCACAATGCATCATAGTTTCCATCAAGTCCTCAGTCCGTACTACCCTCTTTTTGTGCAAAAGAGATGAAACAGCCGGATCAGCTAAGCAATATTGACCAAGCACATCATCAATCCTGTGCTAAAACAAGCAATATTAATGATTTGAATAGGGAAAAACCCTCCAAGCCTTTACTGAAGTCCTATCCAAAAAGGAAATTTGGTACCCATGAAACAGCACTTAGTTCAGAGTGGTACAAAACCCGGAAATGGCTGGGGTATGTAAGCAAAGATGCTTACTTTTGTTACCCTTGTCGTGTGTTTACCACTGGGCAGAATGATAAGGACATTGTTATTGCTGTAACTGGTTTCTGCAATTGCAAACATGCCTTGGAATTTGGCAAAGGTTTTGCAACACATGTTTTAAGCCAAACACACACCTATGCTGCTCTTGGTTTGGCAGAGAGTGAAAAAAAAACGGAAAACAGGAGACACAATTTCCTTTTTTATTAGATACGGAAGTAATTGAAAACAATAGATATAACTTAAAGAGCTTTGGAGCAGTGATTCTGTTTCTTGTTGTTAATGAACTTCTTTTTCGTGGTGACACAGAAGATGTGCTGGATTTCTAAGGTGGCTTGTTTTCAAAGCTGTTTCAATACACTTTGAAAAAAGATAAAAAAGCTGGCTGATATTGCACACTATACCTCAAAAGATATTCAAAATGAAGTAACAGATACATTAACAAGCATGGTTCTATCTAAAATTAAGCAACGATATTACAATTGTAATTCAAAGAGTTTTTGTATCAAAAGTGATGGTACTCGTGACAAATGCAACATTGAAAATGTGTCACTTGTAGTGCGTTTTGTAAGTAAGGCCAAGCCATAGGAGCATTTGATTGGCCATTTACAGTTAAAACAGTTGGATGCAGAACACATTGCCAAACTGATTGTAAGCCACATGACAAAATGTAATTTTAGACATGAGCACGTTATAGCTCAGTGCTATGATGGAGCATCAGTGATGAGTGGCTGTAACAGGGGAGTTCAGGGTGTCATACAGAGGTTGGTTAAATCAAAGTATACCCTATATTCACTGCTATAATCATCAGCTCCATCTTATTGTTATACATGCAACATAGAGTGAACCTAGTGAAAAACGTTTCTTTAGTTTATATAATCGTATGTATACTTTCTTTCTTCGCCACTACGTAAGTCAACAATATAATGGGCCAGCTCTTAAGAGATTGCTGGAAATCAGATGGACTAGCCATTATGAGGTAACCAAATGTGTAGTTGAAAACATGGATACAATTTCACATGTTTTATTAGAAATATATAATGATGAAAGTGCTTCATCTGAATTGGGTGCTGAGTCATGTGGCATATTGTCTCACATACGGAGAGAACATTTGTGTATTATTGGTATATTTGTATTACACTTGCTGTTAAACATGAAACCAGCCAATTCTGCATTCCAGACTGCAAACAAATATTTCATTTGTGTAGAGATTGCACAATCTACACTCAAGGCTCTAAAAAGCATGCAGGCTGATCCAATATTTTATGTTAAATATTGCTCTCCTACCGCTGAAAATGTTTCAGCTGATGTCACGCATGTAGACAATGGACCAAAAAGACAAAGAACCCTTATTGCTGATGTGCAGGAATTTGGATTGGGGGGAGGGGCCGCTGAGCAGCCAGCATGATGGCTGCCTAGTGCTGCAGCTACGCTAACGGCCTGCCGGAAACTAACAGTGCCCACCACTGAGGAGACCAACTGGCCCCAGCGACAAGAGAAACTGGTGACCGGGCAGCTTGCTGCTGCCCATTAAAAATCTCGCCGCTCCAGAGGGTGGCGGGGGGTCTGTGGAAACACTTGAGGCAACGAAGCGCGTGTGAGGGACAGCGGCTGTTGTGGCCACAACCTTGCTTCTGCAGACACGGAACACCAGCAACCCAGGACATTGCGTGGCTGGAGGCACCCGCTGCCCGCAGCACCATAACTGCCTCGCATTGCATCCAGAAGCCGGCCAGACAGGAGGGAGCGTATCTGTCATGATGCCTACCTCCAAGGAGCCAGACCAGGCCCAGCTACCCCAGAGGCAGACATCATGTCCCCGAGGGAAGTCTCAGCAGCCCCAAGTAGGGGCCCTTTGGACTCAGTCCTGGCGCCTTTGGCGCCAGGCTCATATTGGACAACAGTCTTGGCGCCAGGCTCATAAAAGATGACTTTGTGTTTAAAGGTGCTTGGTGTAAACTTACCTGATGCAGACCATGCTGCAACATCCGGGCCATCTAGAGGCCTGAATGGGACTACTTTATCTTTGGGGACTACTTAACCACACGGGTGTGGCCGGAGGAAGAATACATACCTGAGAGGAAGGATACATACCTGGAACTACTTCGAAGGCTATTTAAGCCACGCCCAAGCAGCAACTCACGCTTCGCGTTGTTCTGCAACTAGCAGCTGGACGCTCACCGTGTCAGCTCCTGCATCCTGACTTCTGCCACGCCCGCCAGCATCCTGGAACACCTGCAAAGGGAGAAGAGAAGAGGAGAATAGAAGAAAGAAGAGTCCTTACCTGCTAAACCCGCATTCCGGAGACATTTCGCCGACGATCCTGAAAAGGAAGACATTCATTTTAAAAGCACATCGCATCGATTGCTGCAGCGCCGCATTCCACTCACCTTTACTAGGTGCCTCCATGTTCATCAGCGACCATCTGGATCCGCAGCCACATTTCAGCGCCTAGGGAGAAAAAGACAAGAACAAAGGTGAGCTAGGGAAGAGAATAAGAAAACATTAATTTGCCATCATAAGACTTACCTGTTGGGTCATTCCCACTTCATTTCGGGTCGGTGCCGCATCCTGGCATTTCCGGACCCCGGCCCCTAAGGGGAAAAAAGAGACATCAGCGTTAGTGAGCGAATGCTAAGACATTACCTGAACGCTCATTAAAGACTTACCTGATATCTACTGGAACTGCACCTCTCACTTCGGGTCGGTGCCATATCTCTGGCATTTCCGAACCCCGGCCCCTATGGGGAAAAAAGACACAAGCATTAGTGCATTAATGCAAGGACACTAAAGGAACCTCTCATCAAACAACTCACCTGAGTTTCCCTCGTCGGTTCCATTGCTCATCTCGGAATCTTTGTTCTGCAACTGAAATAGAGACAACGGACAATAATTATTTCGGGCTCATACTTATAAACAGAATTCTCACAGTACTTTACCGGGAAGGTCAAGCAAACTTGAACTCTCTACAATCCATGATCCAATGAAGTAACTGGATTACAACACGCCCCTGCATCAGAAGCAGGATGGAGAGCTCGTCCTTTCAGACCCTAAGGTGAGACTTCACGGGGAATCACAGAAGGGTTTCGTGGAGGGTGAGAAGGGAGTGGGAGGCTTACACATTATCCCGCAGATTGTTAATACTCCCTTTTCACACACAGAAGGATATTTCTGCGAGTCAGACAAGCCAGATTTGAGGGTCCGGTCCTGTCCATCTTCCGAGTCCTGCGCTTCACCATAGAAGAGGCAACAGTACTCCAAACCAAGCCTGCGCCTCCGTGGGAGTCAGGTGAGCGTAACAGTATCACCCACCCGCCCGCAATGTGCTGCCAATGAGTGCCCCGCCCCCCGGTCAGGGGAGTCCCACCAGCGGGCTTCCATACCACACTCCTGCTTGCGCCCCCAGTGTGAGAACTGCAATGCACTGCGCAGCGGCCCCCTGGGCCCTCCCCACCCCGAGTGAGGGACTACACACGACACCAGAGACTCTGAGGGACGGACGGGGGAGCGGGCACCACAGTGGAGCCATCCAGGCACCACCACATTAGCGGCTCCTCAGCCCTGGCCCCAACATCAACTCCCATTCACCTAAACAAATAGGGAGTGGAAGGGGCCCCTGGCAGCGCTTGACCAGCGGCCATGTAACCCTCCGCCCAGTCTAAATACCCACCCAGATATCCGCAGGGTTTATCAGAGACAGGGAGGGAGCAGATACTCCTGGCTCACCTATCTACTGAAGCACCCAAGTGTTACCAGCTCTCCTTGCTGGGCCCCACACCTATAGGACCCAAGGCATAATGGTCTGTCCCAGCAGTCTCCCTCAAGGGAACCCACACCAATTTTGGGGCATTGACTTGAGCTCAAGCAGAAGCAACGACCGGTGGGGGCTCCCTGTCTGAGAACCTGGTGCATCCCCCACAGCGGCCCACGAGCCCAACCACCATGACTAGAGGCGCAGGTAGCAGGAAGAAGACAGGGGCCATGGACACATTTGCTGCAGTTGCTCCCCGTGAAGCCATGGAAACCTCAACTAGCTCTCATTTGGAGCAAACGCAACCAACCATGAACCCACCTCCCGACCTCCACCACATGATGGAGGCCATGGCCAAGGGATTTGCAGCCGTTCATGAGAAGCTGGATGATATAACAGCCAATGTAGCAGCCATGAGGTCACAGCTTGGTAAGGAAGCCAAACGCATCACAGAGGCAGAGACAAGGATTGGGGCGACAAAAGACATTGTGCAAGGCTTCCAAGATACAGTGGCAACCCTGGTGAAGGACATGAAAGTCATGAAATCCAAATGAGACGATTTAGAATCACGCTCCAGGAGAAATAACATTACAATAGTTGGGGTGACCGAGGATGCACTATAGGGGGCATGGAATAGGCAATGGAAAACGTACTCGAGGACCTACTTGGAGCCCCGTGCGCCCGCCCCCAAACCTAAACCAGGCGTTTTCCCGCAACCCATCATTGCAAAGATCCTAGGTTTCTGTGACACAGATCATCTCCTGTGCCTCGCCAGAGAGAAAAAGGAACTGTGTCTGGGCTCTCAGACAATACGTATTTTCCCAGATTTCTCAATTTCAGTTCAGCATGAGAGGCGCCAGTTCATTGGAGTCAAGAAATTACTCTGGGCCCGAGACATCCAACATGCTATGCTGTTTCCAGCCCATCTGAGATTCCAATTCCGAGGCAAAATGTACTTTTGTGCGGTCCTAAATGAGGTGGTTAAATTCATAGAGGCTCAGATACCGATCCCGGACAATCGAGATGATGACGAGGACAACCCACCGCCGATGTGAAGGAACTGTTTAAAACCGCTCCATCAGCTACCCTTAATTCTATGATTAGCACATAGCACCGGAGGTGTTACCTACTGCCACCACAAGCACATTTGAATATATGATCCTACAACAAACTTGTGTTATGGGCCACAGTGGCAGCAGCAGCTAACCCTGCAGCAGCTGCTAAGTAAATGTTGAAGCAAGACTGGAAAAGGTGACCATGTTGAGGTAGGCCATGGGTGGGGGAGAGGGGAGGAAGAGGGATTCACACTTCTAGGTTGAGGGGGCAGTGAGGGTGGAAAGGAGGGGGTTGGGATTTATGCTATCACCGGACCCGTCCAGACATTTAAGCGCCGGTTGCGCTTCTGAACCAAACAGAAAAGTGGGAAAATGATTTGGCAGCAGAGTACAAGGTTGGAAATGGTTGAATTTGTAAAGAAGACACTAGCGGTCATAGGTCGGTGGGGCACCCACCCAAAATGTCAAATCTACCACAATGGAATTGAAAGTGATGACCTGGAATGTTAGGGTGATAGGGAACTACACTAAATCAAGCAAGATTGGCTTATTCGAATAGGCATGTGGTAAAAGTTCTTCTTCTACAGGAGACGCATGCCAAGGTGGGGGCATCTCGGGGCATCACACCAACATGGGGGGAAAATAGGTGTAGTCACTTCGTACTCCACCCAATCTAGGGTGGTCATGTCACTAATTCACAAATCTGTGAAATTTGCCCTAAAAAAGAAATACTTAGACACCGGCAGGCGCTATGTTATCCTACACTGCCTTATGGACAGAGTAAAACTGGTCAACACCTATTGTCCCAACATTGACACCTCAGAATTCTTTGATGAAGTAGCATCAATCCTCAATGGGTACATTGGAATACCGATCCTGGGGGGGGGGGCGATATGAACCTAATCCTGGACCAGGCTATGGATAGAACCAGTGTGGCTCCCAGGTCCTAATCGCGGGCGGCTCGGCAACTCCTGACACACATGGAATACCTGGAACTGAGGGACACATGGTGGGCACTCCACCCACAAGAGCGACAATACACATTCTACTCATCAGTGCACGACAGATCATCATGTATAGACATATATCTGACCTCTGGCTTGTTAATGGGCAGAGTAGGGAACGCTGCAATACTACCCCGCAACCTGTCTGACCACTCCCCAGTGGTACTGACCCTAAGTACAAGAAGGCCACCTTGGGGGGTAACACCTGGCGGTTCACATCAGAAGCACTCAAAGACGTATTATTCAAGGCGGAGATTCGTTCAGACATAGAGACATGCTTTGTCTGTAATGAAGCAGGGGCAACCACCGCTGGAGTTCGTTCGGAGGCCTTCAAGGTTTACATCCATGGTATGTCAATCTCTAGGGAAGCAGAGGTCCTAAAAACAATAAGAAACGGCCTCCAGCGCTCCGAAAACTAAGCTCAAATCCCTGCAACAAGAATACTGTGACCACTCAAATCCACAGGTTCTAGCACAGCTACGCTGCGAACTGGAGCAATTCGTGGTATATGCCCTTAGGGATGTGTGCTACTTCTCGTGCCCACAAGCAGCTAGGAAATATGGGGAGGGGGAGAGACCGGGCAGAACCCTAGCCAGACTAACCAAATCTGAGAGCAGACATACCCAAGTAGACTGTTTGTTTGTTTATTTATTTATTTATATTGCACAACCAGACCCTGAGGTATACGGGCGCGAAGGCAGAAAGAGGGTTGTTCAACTTAGGTTACATGTGCAGAAAATCATGAAATACAGCTTGTGGTTACAGTGCTGTGGGCATGTAATGTCAAGGAATCATAACAGTATATACAGTAAATGCAGTGCATATATGATAAGTACATATTATTACAGATAAGCTGGGAAACCCCCAGTGGTCAGACCAGGAAATCCTACGAGTGTTCTCAGACTTTTACAGCTCCCTAAACGCCTCTGAGCAACAACATGACACACATGCCGTAAAGTCCCTCCTCGAAGGGATACTCTTATCATGCTTGAGTACCCAAGCCAGGGAAGATCTCGAGGCACCCTTGTCATTGGAGGAGATACTAACAGTGATAGCCAACCTGCCAAAGAGTAAGGCCCCAGGCCCGGATGGCCCCACATCCGAATTCTACCAAGAGCATGCCGTCCTACTCGCTCTGTGCCTTCTTGAGGTATGGATGGAGTCACTTTGTGACACCATCCTCTCTACCTCCTCGAGAGATGCCACCATAGTCATCCTCCTCAAACCCAACAAGACAAGAAACGAATGCGGGTCTTACAGACCCCTCTCCCTTATGAATGTGGACACTAACATTTTTGCCAAAGCTCTCGCAAACAGACTTCTCCCTCTGATGCTCCACATCATAAACAATGACCAGGGGGGCTTTGTCCCAGGCAGGTCAACATCACTGAACATTAGATGTCTATTTGACGTCATGGCAATAGACCGACAGCGGAAGCAGTGGCAGTGACACTTGATGCTCAGAAAACATTCAACATGGTCTCTTGGGAGTATCTATGGGCGGTCCTCGGGAAAATGGGAATTGGCCCCGTAATGTTTAGGTATATTAAACTTTTATACACATGCCCCACAGCCAGTGTGTTAGTCAACTCTTGCAAATCGTTACCCTTTGGTCTAAATAGGGGCACACGGCAGGGATGCCCACTCTCCCCGATCCTCTTCGCTCTAGCCATTGAACCAATGGCTGATATGATCCGTTCCTGTCAAGGTCATTGGGGAATCCACCTCAAGGGCCAGTTGAAGATAGTATCACTATATGCAGACAATGTCCTGCTATATGTAAGGGACCCTCAGGAAAATCTTGACCCTATTCTTCGGGATGTGATCCACCTAGGAGGCTTTTCTGGGGTCACAATAAATTATACCAAATCAGAAATATTCCCACTCACTAGCAACACTATATATCCCCTCCGATGGTCCCCCAATGGGATAAAATACCTAGCGGTAAAGGCGTCTAAGGCGAAACCAGCTCTGCTGATAGATAACTATAGCGCAATGGAGACCTATGTGGAGAGCAAACTGACTAGGTGGTGTGTGCTCCCAATCACGATGGCTGTCAAATTATCCCTGATAAAGATGGTGCTCGTACCAAAACTCCTATACATATTTGCCAATGTCCCTGTCTGGCCGGGAAAGCCCTTCTTTTCCAAACTACACGGACTCTGTGCGCAATTCCTGCGGCACGCTGGGGCGGTACAGAAGAAATGGTTGGACATGACTATATGACAAGGGGGGGCTTCGCAGCCCCCAACCTCTAACTATACTGGCTGGCGGCACAGGCCCAGTATGCCTCTTGCTGATATGGGGAAGGGGAAATCAACAACTACTACATGTCAAATTCGAGCGCCTAGCAATCGGCGAATCAGATCTCAAAACACACATCATGAATCGCACATATAAAGATGACTGCCCGTATGATCCAGTCTCCACCACTTAGTGGCCTGGCGCCACATACTCGCAGCGAGTACTAAGGTACATCCATATTACAAATGGCTCCCTTCATGGAGATTCCCTGGATTGGGCCCCACATGGGACACTGCACTGGCAACACACTGGGGAGGGCTACGCTACAGAGCACTTGCTGACTTGTTCCCAGACAGAAAATTCACTACACCACAATCATGGCGGGGGGAGCACACCGGCTCGGGGCTACAGCTTCTGCAATACTACAGGTTGCGAGCAGCTGCACACTCGCTGTGGCCCTGTTTCCCATCCGAGCTCCCAGAAACTGAAGAGGTGATGTACACAGCTAACTCCTATGGCACCCGCAAAATAATGTCAACACTATACAAAATGCTATTAAATAGACAACCTGATTCCACTTCAAAAGCAAGCATTAGTTAGTCCGACAATCTGAAGGTGGATCTATCCGACGCCCAATGGAAGCGCATGTGTACACATCCTAAACAGGTCCCTTTGAACTTCAGGTTCCGAAGTATGCAATATAAACTGCTGACCAGGCTGAACTATGCTCCCCAAAAACTCAGCAAAATGTTCCAGGGCACAGAACACATTTGTCCCAGATGCCGGTATAACACAGCTGACCATATGCACATGTTTTGGTCTTGTGTTCAACTGGAACCCTTCTGGGACAATGTATTACAAACTCTCTCCGACATAGTGGGCGTCCCTCTTGAATGCTCCCCTCTGTGAGCTCCGTTTGGTGTATGGAACAATATCCCAAACAAGGAAATGCGTGCATTTGTAAATATGGTTTGTATGATCGCTAAGAGATGTGTGCTACAGAAATGGAAACGCACCCCTCCACCTAACAACAAACTTTGGATAGCCGCACTGACCTGGGCCCAGGGCTGCGAGGAACAGTATGTGAACTTCCTACCCCCCACGGCCCGTCCCAAGAATATATGGCCTGAGTTTCAGGCATACTTGTTTAACCTTTTCCATTGAATTTAACTAAGCAATCGATGTAAGACAACACCACAAATCAAAAAATCCCTTCAAAGAATTGTAATCTACGTATGCTGGATGTCCCTCGGCTGAAACCTATTGTAAAGTATTCCGCCTGTCTTCCTATTCGCTTTGAACACCACATGTAACCCGGTGTACTCTGACATGTTTGCCAATAAATAAAAGTTTAAATAAATTGCTGATGTGCAGATTCTGTGGTATTTACCAGTTGGACAATCTGGAAATGACAATGATTTTTCAATTTCGGAACAAGTACTAGTAAACCACTGCTGCACATTCTTGATAGAGCAATTGCTGAAATGGAAACCAGATTGCCCTAGAAAAACACTGTGCTTATAAAAACCATTGCGGCTCCAGTTGCCTCACCAAAGGATTTTCTGGATGTCAGTGCTTGTTCACCTCTTTTAGACCTAACGCAGGTCAGCAAAACCACTTTAGTCAGCAGAACTAGCAGTGGCAAAACTACTCAAACTGCTAAAAATAAATCACAGCAGGTGCAGATATTGCCACAATTTGTGACGTGGTATATTATTATGCAGACGCTTTTCCAGAACTGCATGACATGTATGTCTTGGCACTGGTCATAGGCATTTCAACTGCATCCGGTGAGTTGAAATGCTAGTCCTAGTTACACCCTCAGCGCTCATTGCTTCATGATCGCAAAGCATATCTAACCATATTAGTACACGAGAAAGACTTATGGATAATCTTTGGATGGATGACTATGAAATGGAGTTTTCAAAAATAAAGAGAAAATGACCCCTTTAAACCAGATGTCAAAGAAATATTCTCATTTGCCAAGAATGCAGCTTCTTTGCATGGATACCTTTGTAAAGGAGTTTTCAATGTTATAGAGAACATTACCCCTTTAAGTTTCAGATTTGCAACCATACTCCTCCTGGAACCCAAAGACTTTAGTTTCCCGGAAGCTGCTCAGTGCATCATGAGAATAACGCTGCTGGATCGCTACTCGGCATCATTTATGGTCAGAACTACCATGGTATCTGATCGCCTTCGAACCTCCGAGTTTCGTTCTTGATTGATGAAAACATTCTAGGCAAATGCTTTCACTTTGGTTCGTCTTGCACCGGTGCAATAATGTCACCTCTAACGGCACAATACGAATGCCCCCGGCCGTCCCTATTAATCATGGCCCTAAACCAACAAAATAGAACTGGAGTCCTAATACATTATTCCTAGATGTGAAGTATTCAGGCGACAGGCCTGTTTTGAACACTCTAATTTCTTCAAAGTAAACACTTCGGACCCCCAGGACACTCAGTCAAGAGCATCAAGGGGGTGCCGAGAGACAGGGGCCGGAACAGGTGGTAGCTCGCCTGACGGTGGGCCGCCAGCTCGATCCCAAGATCCAACTACAAGCTTTTTAATTGCACAACTTTAATATACGCTATTGGAGCTGGAATTACTGCCGCTGCTGGTACCATACTTGCCCTCCAATGGATCCTCGTTAAAAGATGTAAAGTGTACTCATTCCATTTACAGGGCTTAGAAAGAGCCCTGTATTGTTATTTTTCGTCACTACCTCGCTGAGGCTGGAGAGGGTAATTTGCAATGCCTGCTGCCTTCCTTGGATGTGGTAGGCGTTTCTCAGGCTCCCTCTCCGGAATCAAACGCTGATTCCCTCTTAACCGTGGTCTCCATGATAGGCACAGAAAGTACCATCGAAAGTTGATAGGGCAGACATCCGGATGCATCTTCGCCATCACAGGGACGTGCGATCAGGCTGAGGTTATCTAGAGTCACCAAAGCGGCCGGGTGAGTCTGGATTGGTCTTGTCCGATAAATGCACACATCCCAGGAGGTCAGCACTCATCTGCATGTATTAGCACTAGAATTACAACATTTATCCAAGTAACAGATGGAGCAATCAAAGGAACTATAACTGGTTTAATGAGCCATTTGCAGTTTCACTGTACCGGCCGTGTATACTTAGACGTTCAAGGCTTACTCTTTGAGACAAGCATATGCTACTGGCAGGATCAACCAGGTAGACGCACCTGCTGGAGGGTGGCAATGGGGGAGCCACGTGTCCGCCTCCGGCTGACAATCGCACCCTCTGGGCCATCTGCGGGACCCGAGCGTCAGAGTGTCCCCTGACACGTGTGCGGGCTGGGTGGACAGGTCGGTCACACGGACACTGGCGGCCCAGCCTGCTCTGCGTCGGAGGGGTGGGAGGGAGAGGCTGGGCTGAGGCACAACTTAGAGCAGTATGGGGTTCTTCCACACATCACCACCGGTGTGGTGACAAAGGGAGTCAGTAACCCATGGAACGATTGTTCCGAACTGCTGGAGAAAATTGCTCAGTGGAGAAGGGGCTGCAGCATGGCTTATGGGGCCCTCACTTTGACTAGCACCGCCAACCCCATCCACTATGATCTGCCCACTAGGGAGCTGCTGGGCATTCGCTCTGATTGTAAGGGAGAGCCACCCACATAAGGGGGTCCTCCCCGAGGGGGATTACCCTTGGCATTGTGGAAGCTAATTGCTTGAAACAACAGCCGAGACTGGCCAAGCAGTCCAACCCTAGATGGACCAAGTGCACCAAATCGATCCCATGGAGCGCGAGGAGGAAGACGGGCAGGCCGCCCTGCAATCCGCGTGCAAGTCAGCTGAGGTTCTCTTGTCGGCCAAGCATCCTGATGCCCAGGAAAACAAAGTTGGCTTCTCAGAAGAGCGCCCCCAGCAGGCCAATCTCTGCTGTTGCATTGTGTGGGGCATGGCCCTTGGACTGCTTGGGGAGGTACAGTGGTTTCGACACAGAGCCTGGGTTGGGTAGTGAGCAGCAAATGGAGCGGAAACAGGTCCCTCACACCCTGTCTATAGTAATCTGGGGAAGGTGACTACGTTTCTTGTAATCAGTGTACCCAGAGTGATAGACAGGGGACTTCTTGGCAAAAGCATCCAGGCTCCTCATAAACCCAACTGGAGAAACATTTCCAATTGATGCCCATCCAGACTTCCAAAGCAGCCCGGTTATCTGGTCCTTGCATTCACTCCTGTGGCCAACTACCAGATGGCCGGACATCCTGGAGCTCTGGCCGGGCCGCGTTAGAGGTTTTCAATCCACATTTGAGCTTTTCCCTCAAGGGAGGGATGGGGACCATGCTGGGGCTCCGCGCCGCCAGCGCTGTGCTTGGGGACATTCAACCCACGTCTGCATGCGCCCAAGGCTGGAAGCAGCACCCCCAGATGTCCTAGAACTCTGGTCGGGCCGCGCTAGAATTTTTCCCTCTGCGCTAGAGGGCTTTCCGGGATCACCGCTGGGCTTTGGGGTGGTCAACGCACATGTGAGACAGTCGCCCCTGGCCGGGGGCAGCACCACTGGCTGTCCTGGAGCTCTGGCCAGGCCGCGTTAGAGCTTTTTCCTCGAGGGAAGGACGGGGACCATGCTGGGGCTCTCCGTGACAGCAGCTGGGCTTAGGGATGGTCAACCCATGTGCAAGACTGGCAACCCAAGCCGGAGGCAGCACCCCCCAGCCGCCCTGGAGCTCTGAGCTGTGGTCCGACAATGCTAGAGCTTTTCCCTCCGCTTTATAGCTTTTCCCACCAGGAAGGGACGGGGATGCCGCCAGGGCTCCCCGCGACTGCAGCTGGGCTTTGGGACTTGGGCACACACGGGTGACATTGGCCCGAGGACTGGGACTAGCCCACAAACGCCATGAAACTCAGGGCTGGCAACTATAATCACCTCTACCCTTGTGGAGGAAAGGGGCTTGCTCGGGGTGCCCCTTGACACCAGCACCCCATTTCGGTCTTGGTCACAAATGGGTGACACATGCCCGAGGACCGGGACTAACCCACGAACGCCATGGAACTCAAGGCTGGACACTTTAAGCGCCTCTACCACCGTGGAGTGGAGGGGCCCGCTCGGGGCACACCTTGACATCTGCACCCCGTTTTGGACTTGACCACACACAGGTGGCATTACCCCGAAGCTGAGGAGAGTGCCACGGCTGCCCTGGAGCTCTGGCCGGGCTGCGTTAAAAGCCTCCACCATCGCGGAGGTACAGGGAACCCGTAGGTGTGCTAATTCCGTTACTTGCACTTACCGCTGCACTCATAATGAGGCCGGGTAGTGCACTCGATACAAACAAATGGAGCATACAGGCAGTGAACCTCATTATGAGTTGTGCAGAATTTCCATATGGTGGTTTTACCATGGCATCCTGCAATATCTCTACTGAAACTTAAGTCGGAAAGGGGCTGGAATTTCTGTTTCTGAAGTCCATTTATGTGTTCGGTGGAAGTACCACCCTCGGAAATGGCGTCACTGGGGCCGGGACTTACGGCATATTAAGCCGCCATCTGCACCAAGGCCCAGACGCTCTTCCCTGAAATGGTCCAGGTGAGGAGGCGGCATCTGCTGCCTGCGCCACAGAGCCGCCCGGCAGCGAGATACTTCCACACCGACTAGTAAGCCCCCACAAAGTGAAGGCTTATGGAACCCGACCAGAGACAAATGTAGGAATCAGCCAGGCTAGCCGCGATTCAGGCCATCTGGTCAGAATGACCATGGCCAGATGGCCAGTCGGACCCTGACCAGATGTCCCGGGCCATCGGCCCGTGCCAGCCCCAACGCCACTGTCCAGGAGCCAGGGCTTAAGGTACAACGTCTGCGCACGGGGGCCTGGGCTTAATCTGCCATCTCTCTTCCCTGCCTCCCTTAGGGATGGTCGACCCACGTGGAAGACTGGCACCCCAGGCTGGGGGCAGCACCTCCCAGCCGACCTGGAGCTCTGAGCTGTGGTCCGGCCATGCTAGAGCTTTTCCCTCCGCTTTAGAGCTTTTCCCACCGGGAAGGGACAGGGACGCCGCCAGGGCTCCCCGTGACTTCAGCTTGGCTTTGGGACTTGGCCACACACGGGTGACATTGGCCCGAGGACTGGGACTAGCCCACAAACGCCATGGAAATCAGGGCTGGCAACTATAATCACCTCTACCCTTATTGAGGAAAGGGTCTCGCTCCGGTTGCTCCTTGACATCTGCACCCCGTTTTGGACTTGACCACACACAGGTGGCATTACCTCGAAGCTGAGGAGAGTAATGTGGGGGCTTATGGAACCCGACCAGAGACAAATTTAGGAATCAGCCATGCCAGCCGCAATTCGGGCCATCTGGTCGGACTGAACATGGCCCGATGGCCAGTCGGGCCCCGACCAGATGTCCTGGCGGTTATCGGGCCCTACTCGTCCTAACGCCACTGTCCAGGAGCCGGGGCTTAAGACCTGCGCATACTGGGTCTTGGGCTTAAGCTGCCACCTCTCTTCCCTGCCTCCCAATGGCTGGGGCGGGCCACACTGCCTGCCACTGGCAAGGCCAAGAAGAACTGGTCTGCTAGGCTGACCGGAAAGGGAGAAGAGCTCTCCCTGCCCAGCCTGCATCCCCATGGGTGCACTCAGAGTGGGTGGGAGTTTCCCATACGCCCTGCAGCACAGTAGGAGAAAGGATGGAGACACTTGTGGCTCTGCTGCGGCCCCTTTGACAAAAGCTTGGCTCAGAGGAGGACTTTCAATAGGTCAGAGGGAAGTAGCTGCTCTGCTACTTACAGAAACCTGACCCAGAATCAGGTAATTTACAAATGATTTAGCACCAGGTCTCCCACCAACATGCAGTGTACTACGGGCGAGAGAGGTGGTCCCTTTCTGTCCACACTTGAGTCCCGAGGCGAGCGGCTCTATGAACCGGCCTATAGGCTCCACACCACTGCAGTATCATTACGGTTTAGAGAGGATTCTCATTTAGAGGTGTTCAGACATAATCCCACAGATAGTAACTTCGCCCCATTGGCTCCTCAGCCAGGCACATACACCAAATGATTGAACCTGTGGGACTGAACCTGTGGTTCCCCACATACTGAGCAGGATGGTATTGTACAAAAATGTCGCCCTCGTTTGTGCGCCCCTGCAGTCACTGCGACTTTGGAGGCGCACAAAATGAGGGTGACATTTTCTACGCCCAAACAGAGCAGGGGTTGTGGGGGTGTTCTCCGCTCTTCCTGAGCGCAGTTATGGTGGTCGGGGGTTTGCGGAGATGTCCCCCACTTACCATTTCGGAAAGTGGGGGACACGTAAGAAAAAAAAAAAGAAAAGCACCCTGCGGTGTCAGCTCCAACCCATGTTAATGGGAGGAGCTGGCACCGCAGGGATCGCAGAGTGCGGGCAGCACACTTCTGCGTGTGCCGCCCTAAAGGTAAGTGGAGTGGGGAGGTTGGGAGGAGTAATATAGGCCAGGGGAAGGGGGGCACAGTGATCCAGATGATCACTGCACCGCGCCGTAACTGGCATCAGCATTTTGGCCATCGCAGTTACGGGTTGCGCAGTGATCACATAGATCCAGTAGGATTACTATTGCAATAACACATCATCAGTAAGGCAAAACTAACTTGTCTCACAATGGTCTAAACCGAGCTCACGTTCCCTATTGGTGGGTGAACAATCGAACGCTTGGTGAATTCTGCTTCACAATGATAGGAAGAGCCCACATCAAAGGTTGAAAAATCGATGTTGCTATGATATGATATGATGTCATTTATAACGCGACCGGTACACAAGTGTTTCTAGGCGCGACAAGACAAGGGAGGGACAATCTTACTAGGCCATATGTCATTCAGATTGTGCAAGTGCAGCAACGCAAAGTGCAGGGGAAAGGGAGGGGAGGAAGTGCCAGGGATGGGTAAGGGGGAAGTGCAATAAGGGCAGCATGCTCTGAGTAAGTGCAGTCAGGGCAGCGCGGCTCTGTGTAAATGCAAGGAGGCAGGGGGCTGTAGAGTTTACAGTTAGAGCCCCCAAGTGCGTGGTAAGCCCGAAGGCAGTGCAGGGGAGACTGATCATGGAAGAGTCTGGGGGGGAGGTCTGAATGAGGCTTTGAGGGTTGCCAGGCAACCAGTCGGAGCAGCAGACAGGTCATTCAACAGGGGAGGGAGAGAGAGAAAGCAGAGGAGAAAAGGATGGTCTTGAGCTGCTTCCAGAACTTTAGGTGGTTCGGCTCAGGTTTGAGAGGGGCAGGGAGGCCATTCCAGAGGGAGGCACCTGCAGAGGATAGAGATCTACCCCGCACTCTTTGCCTGGAGAAGACCCTCAGAGAGTTGGAGGTAGCTGAGCGAAGGGCTTGGGAAGGAAGGTATTTTGAACAAGAGAGTTGGATGTAGAGCGGGCCCCTGCCCCAGAAAGCCTTGTGGACAATGCAGAGGGCCTTGAACTTGATCCTTGTAGCCACCGCAAGCCAGTGGAGAGATTTCAGTGCTGGAGAGATTCAGTCCTTGGGCTTGAGGCCAAGGATAAGACTTACAGTCCGTTCTAGATTAGTTGCAGAGGGCGGAGAGTAGAGGAAGGCAGATTGAGAAAGAAGCTGTTGTAATAGTACAGCCTAAAGAGAACAAGGGCTCTGGAGACATTGAGTTTCTGGGGGAAAATGAGAAAAGTAAGAATACCTCTGAGGATGTGCAGCTGGTAATGGGCATTCTTGGCAAGGTCCGTGATATGAGGAGAGAAGGAGAGAGTGGAGTCGAAGATGACACAAAGATTTTTTGCCTCACAGGAAGGCGAAGGTAGAGTGCCCAAGTAGGCCGTCCAGAGTTAGCTAGTTGAAGCGGGAGCAGGGATTCCAATGAGAATGATCTCTGTCTTACTGGCATTAAGGCAGAGATCATTGGAGGCACACCAATACTGAATCATGGATAGATAGTCAGGAATGAGCGAGAGAGTAGAGGAGGCTGGAGGGGAGCCTGAAAGGGAGCCAAGTGTCATCCGCATAAAACTGAAAGTTAGAGGAGAAGGTAGAGATCAGGTGGGCCAAAGCGGCCAAGTCGATATTGAAGAGCCACAGTGAGATGATAGAGATTTCTGGGGAACAGCACATGTGGAGGGAGAGGTGGTGGAGAGAAAGGATCCAAGTTGGACCTGGGAGGGTTGTTCCAGGAGAAAGGAGGTCAACCACTCCAGCACCTGTTCCGTGATGCCCAGGTTCTCACAGAGTCGATAGATCAGGATGGTATGATTGACCGTGTCAAAAGCAGAGGAAATGTCAAGGAGGATGAGAACAGAAGGAAGGCTGGAGTCAACATTGGAGAGCAGATATTCACGTGTGTTCAGGGGAGCAGTTTCCGTGCCTCTGGTTGTTCTGAAGCCAGACTAATGGTCATTGAGACAACCAACAGTTTCAGTGTGGAGAGTAAGCTGGGAAATGGCCAGCTTTTCCAGGAGTTTGCCCAGGGAAGGAGTGATAGAGATTGGGCAATAGTTTTCCAGACAGGTAGGATCGGCAGAAGGCTTTGTAAGGAGTGGGTGCACAAGGGAGTGCTTGAGAAGAGAGGGGAATGATCCACAGGCGAAAGAGTGATTGCAGATATCGCCAAACGCTGAAGCAAGGGTGTCAATGTGGTCCTTGATGGTTCTGGAAGAGCAGGGGAGCACCTGTTTGAGCGACACTTTCATAGATCGGACTTGTCTAGAAACATTGTCAGGTGTTGTCAGAGAGAAAGACGAGAAAGGAGGAGGAGAGGGAAAGGCAGCCAGAAGGGGCCGGAGAGGGAGATGAAGAGGAGAGCAAGGACAGGATGTCCTGAGTTTTAAGTGAAATGAGAAGCCAGAGTCGTACAGAGGACCTGGGAGGGAACAGGAGAGGTGGAGACTGCAGAAGGATTGGCCAGCTCCTTGCAGATTTTAAAGAGCTTGGCTGTGTTGTTAGAGGCCATAGAGACGCGGGCTTTGATGTGGACTCTCTTCTTGGACAGGACATAGAGACTGTATTGCCTTTTGACCAGGCGGCAGGCCAGTTTGTCAGAGGATGTGCCCAAAGCACTTGCGTTTTTATGGGCGACGAGGTCGGAGTCATACCAAGAGTTGCACTTGGAGGTAGGCTTCAGATGGATTCTCATGAAAGGGGCAAGTATGTCCAGAGTGTTGGAGATAGAAAGATGCAGGTTAGAGAGGGCTGTCTCAGAGTGTGAATCAGCCGCAGGAGTGGGAGGAACAGAGAAAGTAGTGGCAAAGGTATCCACTGACACATACTTCATGGCCGAATGACCGAGAAGGTAGGTGGCAGTGTTGGAGTGGGCTTTGCCTGAGGGACAGAGAGTTTCAGGTGAGAGGAAAGCAGAAAGTGGTCAGTCCAAGAGAGAGAAGTGGTGAGAGGGTTAGAGAGGGGGATGTCTGAGGAGATGAGAGCATCCAAGGTGTGTCCGGCAGAGAATGTCTGACCAGAGGGTAGAATGGAGAAAGAGTGTTGCAGAGGTTGCGGAAGAGCCCAGAGGAGGGATTAGATGCAAGAGAGAAGAGCAGAGGTCAGCACACTCTGAGAGGAAGAGGGAGCCTAGCCATGTGACCTGTAGATGGTGGCCACAGTGAGAGAGAGGCTGCAGACCAGGCATTCAAAGGAGGAGTAGTCCTGCGTAGGAATGACAGAAGCAGGGACCCACTCCAGAAAGATCAGGGTTACTCTACCTCCCGGTCGGTTGCTTCTGGTCTCGGAGAGGATCTTGCAGCCATCAGGGAGGAGAGTGCCAAAACCTGTGACAGAGCTGTCCGTGAACCATGTCTCAGCGAGAATGAGGACATCCAGGTCAAGTTCTTTGAAGAGGTGGCAAATGTCAGAGGAGTGTTTGACAGCAGAGCGAGAGTTGAGGGTAGCGACGTGGAGCAGGTTGCCACATTTGAAAGACTTCGGGGTGCGGTACAGATTTGAGGCACACCCAGCGGAAGTGGTAGAGGAGCCCAAGAGTGGGCAGAGGTGGTAGCAGGAAGTGGCATAGTAGCCAGAGAGGAGGAGAAAGGTGTCAGAGAGGTGGTGGAAAAAGGAGGTGGCAGAGGAGCAAGAGAGGTGCTTGTAGGAGTAGAAGGAGAAGGAAGGAAGTTGATAAGACGTGGGAGACACCTATCAAAAGGAGGCCATTGGGCTGAGGGCCGACACCAAGACAGTGCCATTCAGATAGACATTAATGATGGTCTTGGAGGAGTGGAAGGACGCCAATAGGAACTCCCACAGAAAGCCAGCATTAATGGGAGAGGAGGAGAAAGGAGAGAGACCAGAGACCATATGTCCATAGGTCTGGAGAGGGAATGGTAATGAGGATGCCAGTGAGATTCTGTCTGGAGGAAGCACTGATGTAGATATCAGCAATAGGGAGGCCTGGGTTGGAGACCAGGATGTCCCCCTTGAACTTCTTCCTTCCCAACTTCGTGAGAGTGATAGGATAGGAGATAGAGTAGTAGTTAGAGAAGAGGGGGGAAACAGAAAGCAAGAGGGTGCGAGGGGAGATAGGAGGAGGCGGAAGCGAAAGAGAGAGGAGGGACGCACAGCACAGAGGCGCGGGGGGTCACATAGTAGGGTACACACAGAAGGAGCAGACAGGAACGCACAACAGTTAAAAGATACTCCCAGTGGGGTGGGGACATAGGGATTGGGAAAGCCTAATGAGACACAGTCAGTATTACTGTTACCACAAAGCAAAAGCAGATTCAACTTTCCTAAAAAGAGGGTAAAAGGCCTCGTTTTTAAAATCAGCAGCAATGCAAAACACACAGTTTCAACTTTCCCAAAAAGAGGGGAAAAGATCTAGTTTTAAAACACAGAAGCAATGCAAAACACCCAGATTCAACTTTCCTAAAAAGAGGGGAAAGGCCTCGTTTTAAAAAACAGCAACAATGCAAAACACCCAGATTCAACTTTCCCAAAAAGAGGGGAAAAGATCTAGTTTTAAAACACAGCAGCAATGCAAAACACCCAGATTCAACTTCCTAAAAAGAGGGGAAAGGCCTAGTTTTTTAAACGCAGCAGCAGTGCAAACACCGAGATTCAACTTTCCAAAAAAGATGGAAAAAGGCCTCATTTTAAAAAACAGCAGCAATGCAAAACACCCAGATTCAACTTTCCCAAAAAGAAGGGAAAAGATCTAGGGCCTCATTACACGGACGGCGGTGGACCAAGGTGCTATTAGCACCTTGGTCCATGCCGGTAAAATACCGGCACCGCCTTGGTGGAAAGGGGAATTACCGCCCTATTCCAAGGTTGGTGGGGCGGTAATTCCCCCTTCCCCCATTGCCCTTCCCCATTCCCATTTTTGCCCCATAGGGCATAATGGGAATGGGGAAGGTGCTAATTACGGCACCGCAAATTGCGGTACCGTAATTAGCTCCCTGGTCCCTTTGCGGGTTGGTTTTTAACGCCTGCAAAAAGCAGGCGTTAAAGTCTCCAACCCGCAAAGGGACCTTGTAGTAAGGCGGTAAGGGTTAACGGTCACCGGTACCATTAACGGTGACCGTTAACCCTTACCGCCGTCCGTGTAATGAGGCCCCTAGCTTTAAAACACAGCCGCAATGCAAAACACCAAGATTCAACTTTCCTAAAAAGAGGGGAAAGGTACACAGCAGCAGTGCAAACAGCCAGATTTAATTTTCCTAAAAAGATGGAAAAAGGCCTCATTTTAAAAAACAGCAGCAATGCAAAACACCGAGATTCAACTTTCCTAAAAAGAGGTAAAAGGCCTCGTTTTTAATATCAGCAGCAATGCAAAACACCCAGTTTCAACTTTCCCAAAAAGAGGGGAAAAGATCTAGTTTTAAAACACAGAAGCAATGCAAAACACCCAAATTCAACTTTCCTAAAAAGAGGGGGAAAGGCCTCGTTTTAAAAAACAGCAACAATGCAAAACACCCAGATTCAACTTTCCCAAAAAGAGGGGAAAAGATCTAGTTTTAAAACACAGCAGCAATGCAAAACACCCAGATTCAACTTTCCTAAAAAGAGGGGAAAGGCCTCGTTTTTTAAACGCAGCAGCAGTGCAAACACCCAGATTCAACTTTCCAAAAAAGATGGAAAAAGGCCTCATTTTAAAAAACAGCAGCAATGCAAAACACCCAGATTCAACTTTCCCAAAAAGAGGGGAAAAGATCTAGTTTTAAAACACAGCCGAAATGCAAAACACCAAGATTCAACTTTCCTAAAAAGAGGAGAAAGGCACACAGCAGCAGTGCAAACAGCCAGATTCAATTTTCCTAAAAAGATGGAAAAAGGCCTCATTTTAAAAAACAGCAGCAATGCAAAACACCCAGATTCAACTTTCCTAAAAAGAGGTAAAAAAGGCCTCATTTAAAAAAACAGCAGCAATGTAAAACAGCCAGAATCAACTTTCCTAAAAAGCGGGAAAAGGCCTTGTTTTCAAATGCAGCTGCAGTGCAAACACCCAGATTCAACTTTCCTAAAAAGATGGAAAAACGTCTAGTTTTTTAATACAGCAGCAATGCAAAACACCTAGATTTAACTTTCCTAAAAAGAGGGAAAAAGGCCTCATTTTTAAACACAGCAGCAATGCAAGAATGTGACTCTATTGGGGAGATAAGAAGGAAGGCTAAACAATACAGTTTATTGGAATGGTCTGGGGGGGAGTGGGTGAGTTTAGTGGGGTGCAGTGAATGCTGCCCCCCCGACCACCTACCTGATTGGTTCCAGCTGGTTGACGGCTGCAGGCTACTTGCTTCCCTGGCAGACACCGGCAGACACCATCTGGAGCTGCTTCTAAGGGAATTGCCCTTAGCCTTGAGGCCCTTCGCCGCTGGGATCACAGAAATAGAGCTGGAGGCCCAATCAGGTTTCAGGGGCGGGGAGGAAGGAGGGAGGAGGGAGGGAACAAAGAGACAAGGAGTAACTGACTCCCCAGGCGTGAAGCGGCAACAACACAAGATGTGCCAGCAACCAGGAAAACAATCTTAAATCAGAGCGGGATCTCTGGAAGTGGTATGCAACTCACTGCAGGTCTTATGGCCAAAGGGCTCCTTGATAGCTATGAACGATTGGCCGCCACAAGCAAGTCATCACTATGCTAACTTTTCAGATACCTCCTGCTTGAAACCCAAAGTCAGAAGCATTGTGAGGCCCCCTTTCACAGTTTTTATTCATACTGAAAATCAAGATCAAGCAAGCTTTTGCCCTTCTGCCCTGCACAAGGTTTCTGTCCTCCCTGAGCTCGCCTTAGGACATCTGTGTTATTGTTTGACAGGTGTACCACCCCAGTCAAACTCCCCACCTGCCACGGTCCCCGGAGCGCTGGGCGGTCGCCCCTGGCTCACCAGACAAGTGGAAAAACAATAAAAGTAGTGGTATTTTACCGGCAGCCGAGGGCCTCCAACTTATCCTACAGCTCTCGTGTCTCTTCACAATGGCAGACGAGAGTCAAGTACAACCGAGTCTTCTTTCCCTGCTGATTCTGCCACGCCCACTCCCTTGGTTGTGGTTTCTCTAGATAGTAAAAAAAAAAGGTAGCAGGCGCCCCTCTCTCGAAAGAACACGGCATGATAACCTGTTCAGTGGTTTTTAACCACTTTGAGAGTTCGCAGCCTTCTGCTTTTTGCTCACTGTACCTTTCACAGATGGGAAATATTCATTTACATATCAGTCTTTGTCCCACCCACATGGGCAGTCCAGCACTGAAATGCTATGACAATTGCCTTCTGAACAAGAGTACCAACAGCAACCCCATACACGTGTTTCAGAGAGGCACAGCTTCACCTCACTGATGAGGCCCAACAAGGCTGAAACACGTGTATGGGGTTGCTGTTGGTACTCTTGTTCAAAGATGAATTGCCATAGCATTTCGGTGCTGGACTGCCCATGTGGGCGGGACAAAGACTGATAGGCAAATGAATATTTCCCATCTGTGAAAGGTACAGTGAGCAAAAAGCCTGTGCTGCAAACTCTCATCTCAGAACAGGGTATCATGCCATGTTCTTTCTGGAGAGGAGCGCCTGCTACCTTTTTTGAAATATTTGCAAGGAACTTGGGGTTGGTCACCCTGAGTTACCTGGGGGCAACCAGACATGGACTCCCTGCTCACTGTGCTCAGAGAGGCAGAGCTTCACCTCACTGATGAGGCCCAACAAGGCTGAAACACATGTATGGGGTTGCTGTTGGTACTCTTGTTCAAAGATGAATTGCCATAGCATTTCGGTGCTGGACTGCCCATGTGGGCGGGACAAAGACTGATAGGCAAATGAATATTTCCCATCTGTGAAAGGTACAGTGAGCAAAAAGCCTGTGCTGCAAACTCTCATCTCAGAACAGGGTATCATGCCATGTTCTTTCTGGAGAGGAGCGCCTGCTACCTTTTTTGAAATATTTGCAAGGAACTTGGGGTTGGTCACCCTGAGTTACCTGGGGGCAACCAGACATGGACTCCCTGCTCACTGTGCTCAGAGAGGCAGAGCTTCACCTCACTGATGAGGCCCAACAAGGCTGAAACACATGTATGGGGTTGCTGTTGGTACTCTTGTTCAGAGAGGAATTGCCATAGCATTTCGGTGCTGCACTGCCAATGTTAACTGGACAAAGACTGATATGCAAATGGATATTTCCCATCTGTGAAAGGTACAGTGAGCAAAAAGCATGTGCTGCAAACTCTCATCTCAGAACAGGTTATCATGCCATGTTCTTTCTGGAGAGGAGCGCCTGCTACCTTTTTTGAAATATTCGCTAGATAGTAGGTAGAGACAGTGGGAATCTCGTTCATCCATTCATGCATGTCACTAAGTAGATGAGATGGCATTTTGCTATTTGTGTACCACTGGAGTGGCTCATTTCAGATTAATGGCTGCTGTGAGAAACCTGAAGGTGTCGCCCTAGCTAGTCCCCACGGATATGCCATCCAGGTGGACAGGACACTGCCATCACTATTGGATCCAGTTCCTGCGGGTGGACCAATGAGGGAGGATCCCCTGAATGGGGGGTCCTTGGTGAGTGGGATTGGGACACCGACCGGCGAGATGCGGTATCCCCCTTCTTTCAATACCTCTTCCCCATCCTACCACGTATGATATTCCAAAACATCCCCCCCGCTTCTTCCACACAAACACTTTCACACAACACAAAAGACAAAGGACTAACACCAGAGCCGTTTACTTGACATGTCCCAATACCGGGGTCAGGCAAAGTCAGGCAATCGACCAGAATCACACACACCTGACAGCTCTTTCCCTTCCCCACAGGGATAAAAGGTGGAGCACAAGAGTACAGGACGAGCAAGGCAGACCGCATGACTTAAGAGCTAACTCAGCATAGCAGTTGAAGAGGATGAGATATACGGTGCATACAGAGAGGCTGACAAGGGGAGAGTCAGCCTTGCCCTTTCCGACCAAGGCCCGTGGAACCTTAACAGAGGGAATAATAAGTCAGCTAACCATAGCCAACGTGTGTTGCAGCAGATGTCATCAGTACACGAAACCCTCCTCCACTGATTACCAAGCCGGGAGAGACACTTGTCTCTGTGGTACCAACCTTGACTCCAAGGAGAAAGAAAGCCAAGCGGTTCATCACAGTTGGTGAGTTGTGGAGAGTGTCAATAAGAAACCAAACTGTGTTGAACGAAAAGTAGCCAAAGGCTAAGTTGAACTTTGTAAAGCAAAAGATACTATTAATGAAGGAGAGGGGGAAAACCAGCAAGAGAAGAGTCTGGCATCGCCTGGGTGCTTACGCAGGAAACTCTGGGCGATTACCCAACGGTAAAGACTACCGTAACCAGAATGCTTTGGGAAGAGGCGAAGAAAGGTCAAATTAATCATACAGATGTCTTGTAAAATCCTTTGTACCATCAAAAGTTTTTGACCGGCAGATGATTGTGAAAGCTAAGGCAAGTGAAACCTGCATGGTGAAGATTAGTACATGAACAGTGTGTTACGAATGTAGGCGAGAGTGAACCCGGCAGAGGGAAGCCGACAACCAAAGGTTGCGAGAGTAAACCCGGCAGAGGGAAGCCGACAACCAGGGGCAAAGCCTGAAAAAATATTTAAAAAGACATTAAGAAAGTATTGCAAGACAAGGTGAAGGGAAGTCTCCCCCTTGTCATCTGGGGTCTGAGCCCGGCCAAAAGAGATCCAGGGGTGGAAAGTTATCACCCAAAGTTCACTGAGAAAGGAATTGTCTTGTTAATTTGTTGAATACAACTTCTGAGGGGCCTGCGCCCAGAAGAGGGGGACCCAGGGATGAAGCCATCACCCGAAGTGTTCGTAGAACAGAACTTTGTATTTGTTTGTGGAGAGCATCAGCCCTAGAAGGCGAGAGACTTTCATTGAAAAGAGACTTTACCATTGAAGAACCTGATAGCTGATACAGAACTGTTAGCTTGTGTTGGGAAGGCTCGAGCATGTGCTGTGCTCCAAAGTTCCACCTTGTCCTGTGCTAAAAATGTGGGGAAGGGAGACCTCAAGGCAATCACATCCTGCCTTATTATTTGTGAACACCTTTTCCTTTATTTGAATACCCTATCCCACACTCTTTATCCCACACTCTTTCTGTAATTAGTTGCAAGGAATTGGCAATAGGCTTTTTAGTATAGGCTTTTTACTTTGACAAGACACCACAAGGACTGCTTTATTTTTCATTTGATGGTCGACACTTGCTCCCATTTTAGATTTAGGTTTAGGTTAGGCGTTTTTACACCCTGCACTTGCAGTTTAATAAACACCCTTGAACTGTGATCACTTATGTCTGTCTTTACTGTTGTCACCATGAGCTCCTTACACTGCCCGTCAGCTGATATTTTATTGTTTTTTTAACAAGCTAAGAGCAGAATCATAAACAACACGAAAAGCCTACTACAGGCATACATGGTGCAGCACAAACAACACATGAGCGTATATGTAACAATAACAATATTATCTAATAGTAAATATATATATAAACAATTACTAACATTTACATAAGTCTATAATATTGGAGGGCAGTCGCCTCAGTGCAGTCATGGTCCAACACAACCGTAGGGATGATAGTTCAGAGTCTGATTCCGGATCCCTCAACAGAATCACTTTAGGAGTTGTTTCGAGAAAGCATGGTTTACAGGTATGGTTATCCCTCCATGGCTATGACCTTCATTAATCATCCAGACTCTGGAGCTCGTCCAGATCCTACGTCCGGCATGCATCCTGGAATGCTTTAACTGATTTATGAATGTTGGCCGTCTTCTTTAAATAGCTAGTACATCTCTGGGTAGGCACCCTTCATAAGGAACTCCATCATTCTCTTTGTGACTTAATGCTGAGATCTTGATGCCTTTCAGATCAGCAATTAGACTGGATGGTTGAACGTGTCTTGCAAGCCATTTACGATGCCCGTCTGCGGCTGCCCTCTCTCTCAGATCGATCTCAGTCTGTCAAAACCGGTGCAGGTTTGGTTTTGTGAAAGGAAGCAACCCCAAATTCCTAACAAGATTTTATTGATCCAGGAAATACCTAATCTCAAATTGTTTGGTTTCGTTTTACCATTTATTTTGGCACACCTAGCTTCCAGACCATGGTCAGCATAGATGGAGATGTTATAACCTTTTTGTTAATCCTCAAACAGTACTCGTACAATAGGGATAGTTACCACCGGGACCACACAGAGGAAAGGGCCACAATGACTGAGAAAGTTTAAGAGAGTCATAGTTACTACTGCCGTTTACCTGTGCTTAATTGAATTTCTTCAATTTGACATTCAGAGCACTGGGCAGAAATCACATTGCGTCAACACTCAATGTAGGCCTTTGCTATGCTTTGCTTTAATTAAACACCCCAGTTCTAATTCAGCTGCTAGGCGTCAGCCGAGGCAGAATGTCAGCAATGAACCTGGGAAGGGAACAGAGAGAGGTGACCACCGCAGCTGGGGACGATCCACAGCAAGGGCCGGCTTCCGTCTAGAGCCAGCGCCACCCCCTGGAAGGGAGATGCCTTGTCTAGCCATGGCATGCACCCAGCCTCGCTTCACACCCCAGCCCAACCAACCCAGTCCTTAGAGCCAATTCTTATCCCGAAGTTACAGATCTGACTTGCCGACTTTCCTAACCTACAATGTTCCAACATGCCAGAGGCTGTTCACCTTGGAGACCTGCTGCAGATATGGGTGCAGCCCAGCGAGACATTTACACCATCTCCCCTGAATTTTCAAGGACCAGCAAGGGCTCACTGAACAACACCAGAACCACAACACTTTCCAAGGATCGGGCCTCTCTCTCTGGGCGAACCCATTCCAGGTGCCCTGCTCTTCACAAAGAAAAGAGAACTCTCCGGGGCTCCTGCTGGCTTCTCCGGAATCGTTTGCATTACTGCACTGCAGGCGCCTGTCTCTGCCACTCTGGGTTCCGGGATCTGATCCCGACTACCCTTCGATCAGCTGAGAGCAACTGAGGCCATCACCCGTCCCTTCCGAACAGCGCTCGCCCATCTCTTAGGACCGACTGAACCACGTTCAACTGCTGTTCACATGGAACCCTTCTCCACTACGGCCTTCACAATCCTTGTTTGAATATTTGCTACTACCACCAAGATCTGCACCTGGGGTGGTGTCGTGAATCAACCCTATTTAAAGTCACGAAGACTTGCGATTGCCCCTCCAATCACTTGGAAGATTCCTTGGCGTTTGGCTCAATGCCGAAAACACGGCGGTTCTGTGTGGACTGCAGCATCCAGCATTCCGTGTTAGTACCGTCACGTGATACGCACGGACCATCATTCGCGTCTGTATGCGAGTACTACTTATTCTTGCTGCGGACACGGTGCTCCTTAACTGAGTTCTACAGTTTTGTAGTATCCGCTTTCTGCAATCTTGTTTCTTGAACCTGTTTTGACTCCTTGGCCTGTTATTACGGATTGCCCATTTTGAACTGTCCCTGATTTCTGGTATTCGGCTCCTTCGGATTGATTCCTGTTACCCCTGACACGGCATACGTTACCTGGATTCCCACTTCCTACCGTTTTGTTACATCGTGACCCCGGAACTCTGCAACTCAGCGTTATCGCTTCTGGAACCTGGTCAAGTACCTCCCGTTCCCGCTTGGACCCGCTGCTTACCTGTATTTTCCTCTCTTTCATTTCCATTCCTTTACTCCTTCTATCCTTGTTTTGCCCCCTCCTCCATACCTCCATACACGGACTCACTTACCTGCACCCTGGGACGCTCTGCTGAACTACGAGGATTGTTTCATTTGGACACAAGAGTGACTGTTGTGGACGCTCTCCTGTTTTCTTCTTTGGTCACTCTTTTCACTAAAAGCCGGGACGCTCTGCAGTACGACACAAACTGTTGTCAATCCTTTTCTGTTGGGATTACGGGACTTCTCCTGGACCTTCTTTATCTGGTTCTTCATTCCATTTCCTCCGTTGTGGCCAAGTAGGTTTCGGGTCTTGTTCTTCACGGAGCAGGTAAGAGTGGGAAATAGGGGGTGGTGTCGGATACGGTTGGTACTTTTGATCAAAGTAGTAAACAGCTGTTATTGTTGTTTCCTCTAGCTCTGTTGCTGCTGCTCCTGCCTTTTCACTCAAGCCCCTACTCTGTTAGGTGCTTTCTCATACTCCTACAGACTGTGCTCGTGTGAGGAAAGTTTGGCTGCAAATTGGCTTCAGGCAAAGAGGGGGTTGTGATAAAGATAGTCTGGTTTTGACAGGTGGCTCCAACCAGGCCCTCGCCCCGGGCTTCTGTGCACACTGCAGTGGCCATCCTGCTCGTCATGGCTTAGCCCCGGTGGGAGAGGGCACTAGAGAGCCATCCAAGATGGCAGCTCACTAGAGAGCTCTGTGCAGTGCCCCAAAATATCCTGCAAAGATTGCGTGCTGTGTGCCATCTCCCTACCCCCGCTGATGTATCCTGCAACTTGAACTCCCAGAGAAGCCCCGGGGGCTAGCAGCCGTGTCCTGAGTGCGCTCGTTACACCGACAACTGCGACAAGACACCTGCTGGGGCTACATCCCAAGTGGTCCGCGGGGGCTGGGGCGCAGATCACCGACACACCACCCTGACGGTTAGCAAGAGTGGAGGACTGCCGCCAGAGGCAGTGATCGAGACGGTGGCAGTTCGGAGCCCGTCTGGTCATATCAGCACGGCACTGCAGCGCCTGTGAAATTCCAGGAGAAGTGACCCCGCCGCCTTCCGGGATGTGCTGCGCCACCCTTCTGTCAGCTGCCTCGCGGCCTGAGGTGGAACACGAACTCCACCAGTGGCGTGACAAGGTGTGAGAGGAGCACTCCTGTGGCTGAGTCGCAGCGCTACGATAATACACCAGGTAGGGGCGGCATCATCCCTCCTCACCGTCCCCTACCGGCCAGTTACATCCTCTGACCAGGTGGCAGGCCTGGGACGGGGTCTCCCGGAGTGGAGGAGCAGCCCCGTCCCAGAGCCTGCAGATCTCAGCTCCCCGCTCGGATCCTCCCGGCCTGACAACACGCCACCGCCGCCGGCAACCATAACGAGGTGGGGGCCGCAGAACCCAGATGCAACAGGTGCTGTTGAGGCCCAGGAAAGCGCTCCTTCGGGTACAGTCCTTCAGCACACCGCGGCTGGCCTCAGAGCGGCACACGAACATCCTGCAGCCCCCCCCACGACCTCCCAGCAGCAAGGCCGGGACCAGCTGGGTGCAGTTGAGACACGACTCGCCCCCGGCAGAGGCCTACAGCGCAAGCCCCTTCCACTTTCACTGGCCTCCATCAAGACAGTTCAAGGAGAATACATCTGATTGCCTCCGCCATCACTAAACGCCAATACAGGAGTCAAGTCCAATGTCCAACCCCCCGGCCCGCACTAGAGACCTTACTATACAGACATTCCCTGTACTATTTGCCATTCCACTCATAGCCATCACGCACTACCAACTAAGTGCATGCGACACCAGGGTGGGTTCATGCAAGTTGTAGACAAGCTTTGCCCAGAGGCCACATAAACAAACTGGAGGTTCCCCACAGTCTACAATCAGCGGAGCAGTGCTCTCCAGTAGCCCCCGTAGCAACACTAAATTAGCCCTGGAGTGACCCTACACTTGCTGAACTATACAACCTCCTACTGTGGCTGGCCCATACAAAGAGGAGCTGACAGAAGACAAGCCCCAACAAACTGCTTCCACTCATCGCCCCCTGTCATTGTTTCGGCTGGTATCCAGACTAAAATGGGCAAAACAGATAAATCGCAGCAGAGACTGACTTTTGAAACCGGTGCCATAATGAAGAACCCGAAACAAGCGTGTCAAGCGTCAACTGAACCCCCAGCTACGGTGCATGACGGTGACGCCATGCAACCCCTGGCATTTGACATTCGGGAGATTCTCCTTGAGCTTAAGGTGGGCATTGGTACTCTTGACTCTAAGCTAGACACCTTGTCGTCCAAAGTGGACCAGATGCAGCACCGTCTGTACAAACATAGCGATAGACTCGACACAGTGGAACAAGAAGTCTCTGACCTAGATGACAACGACACATCACTGCTATCCAGAGTGACGGCACTTGAAAAGCAAATGAAAACAGTGGTCGACAAAAATGAGGATTTGGAAGGGCACGCCCGCCGAAATAATATCAGGCTTGTCGGCCTAAGAGAAACACAGACTCTTGTCAAAGATGGAAGAATTTGTGGAGAAGATGTGCAACGATCTCTTCGGGGAGGCAGCATTTTCCCAATTATTCATGGTGGAGCGGGCCCACAGGGTCCCGGCCAGCCGCCCGATCCCCGGAGCGGCACCCCGCCCCATCATAGCGAGGCTTCTCTACTTCAAAGACCGGGACACCATGCTCCGGCTAGCCACGGATAAAGGCGACCTACAGTATGATGGAGACAGGGTCCAGATCTGTCCAAACTTTTCACCTGCGGTGCAAACATCACAAAGGGCCTTCGCCGGGGTTAAGCGCTGTATGCGCGACAACCAAATAAAATACTCAATGCTATTTCCTGCCGAACTGAGGACACTCAATGGGGAGAGGACCCAGTTCTTCACCTCCCCCGAGCACGCCAGCTTCTTTCTAGATGGCATAGGCTGCGGCCCCCCTCGAGATAGTCCCAGAGCGCAGAGAAGGGATAGAGGCATGAGAGAACCACCATGAAAACACAGCTAATGGACCGGGGCATGGCCAGCGACAATTCCAGGAACATCGCATGAGCACGCAACTGTCAGATCCTCACAAGGGGTAACTGCTCTTGGAGGGCACTAGCTTCCCACGCTCTGCAATGTTTACTCTTGTTCAGTTCGAGGGGGTGGGATCAACAGCAGGCAAGTTGGGGGTTGCCTGATGGGGAGGGATTAAGGGAAGAAGGATCTCAAGTTTCAAAGGTTTCAAAGGTTGTAAGGGTTTCGGACCAGCTCGAAACTGTCCACCCCCCTGCAGGGAAAAGATGGGAAACGTTTAGACGCAAGCCCCAACGGCTTCAACGAGACTCTGAGTCTACAATACTCCACTAAAATACCTTGCCTCGGCAATCCATTCAAGATAATAACATGGAATATTAGGGAGGCCAATGCTCCTGCTAAGACCAGGAAGATTTCCCACTATCTGAAGCGACACAAGATCGACATCGCCCTCATCCAGGAAATGCACCTGACACGCACCTCTGAAAATCAGTGGGCCCTCATAGGAGGATGTCATCGTTATTACTCCTCGTTCTTATCATACGTCAGAGGAGTCGACATCCAATCAACAAGAAAATCACTTTCAAATTGATCAAAGTCTCCTGTGATACAGAGGGAAGAATGCTACTGGAACACGGAATCCTAGCAGACATCAACCTAGTCTTGGTTAACTCCTATGGCTCCAATGTCGATGGCACCAATTCCTTCGACTGGGTCATGCACCACCTTGCAGACTCCGACCATGACACAATCATATGGGGTGGGGACCTCAACACAGTACTAGACCCCACGCTGGACAAATCCAATGAAAGCACCAGACATGCGTCGAAGGCGAGCTCCCAAGTTAGAGAAATATGTGACACCTACGACCTGCTCGACATCTGGAGACAGTCTCACCAATCCGTCCGTGAGTACACGTTCCACTCATGGGTACACAGAACTGGCTCACGCCTCAACTATCTGCTGGTGTCAAGAACAGGAAGGCTACAGTGGAATGATTGTCAGATTTGACCTCGGACCATCTCCAACCACTCCCTGATTGTCCTGGAGCTACACCAACAGGCTGCAAGATACAGAACCGCTCATGGAGGTTCAAGTCAGGGCATCTCAATGATACAGTGTTCACCCAAGAACTGAAAGAGGAGATCGCATCTTTCCTGGCCTTCAATCAGGAAACGGTCCCAATGCAAGGCACCCTCTGGGAGACCTTGAAATGCTAAACGAGAGGTGTCTGCATCGCCAAGGAGCTCGCTGTCCTGAAGACAATTCGAAATGACCTCTCGAAGAACGAAGCCCAGTTGAAAGACCCAGAATGTATCTATGACTGCACAGGAGATCAGGCCACATTGGCCCTAAACAAAAAGGAATTGCAAGCCTTCAGGGACAACGCGGAGCGTGAGAGTCGCTTTTTAGCAAGAAGCCATCAGATACGCCAATATGGCAAAGGACAAAAGCCTGGGGCACTCTTGGCCAGAATGCTCGCCGCCGACAGAAAGCTACCAGCAATCGACTGCATCCGCAACCAACAGGGCACGCTGGTCCACACTGAAAGTGAGATTGTGGAGGACTTTAGAATGTTTTACCAGGAACTATTTAGCTCCAAACCCACAGGCACCACAGAAACACTCCAGGAATACTTAGATGACACTGAGCTGTTTTGACTGTCAGACGAAATGCGGGATCACCTCAACAAACCGATCACAGCCGAAGAAATCCTGACGGTTATAAAAGAACTACCTAGCCCAAAGGCACCGGGCCCAGATGGCCTAACAGGAGAGTTCTATAAGGCACTGGGACCACTGCTTGCCCCACTCCTTCTGTCAGTCTTCAACAAAGCTGCAGCGGCAGGACACCTGCCTCCCACATTAAGGGAGGCCAACCTCATCCTATTACATAAACCCGGTAAACGCCCAGAAGACTGTGCCTCATACTGGCCAATCTCGCTGTTAAATCTAGATAACAAAATCCTGGCCAAGCTACTGACCAATAGGCTCCTTCCATTAATGCCCGGACTAGTACTGGCCGACCAAGCTGGCTTCATACCAGGTCGGAGCACGACATTTGGTATCCGCCGTCTCTTCAGCGTCATGGAAGCGTTAGACCCATCAAAGCAAGCCGCAGCAGTCCTACTCGATGCGGAAAAGGCATTCGACTCCGTCGAGTGGCACTTCCTCTTTGCTGTTCTTCGTAAAATGGGCCTCAGCTCTACCTTCCTGAAATTAGTCTCACTCTTGTATAAGAACCCTCGGACCTACGTCATGCTTGGGTCTGCGAAATCCGACCCTATAGAACTGCAGAGAGGCACCAGGCAAGGGTGCCCCCTATCGGGCTTACTATTTGCCCTGGTCATGGAACCCCTCACAGCCAATCTCCGGAGCAAATTTATTGATAAAGGCATCTCCATTGGGCCCCATAGGCTAATCCTATCCGTCTACGCAGACGACGTGGCCTTACTACTCATCGACCCGGTGACCAACCTGAACCCGGTAATGAGGGAAATCCTCAAGTTTGGTGCCCTCTCTGGACTGAGAATCAACAATATTAAATCCATACTGTTTCCACTGACAGCAGGCACAGTAGTATTCGCTGACGATTTTCAGTTCCGATGGGAGACCTCAGACGTCAGATACCTCGGCATCATGATGTCCAGGGATCATGATTACATCTTTCGCGACAACTACGGCAGGGTCGTTGCATCGCTCACGGAGAAGATAGGTCGGTGAAAGCATCTTCCTTTAACACTCTGGGGCCGCGTCTCTATTGTCAAGATGGTTATACTTCCTAAGCTACTATATTTATTTGTAAACCTACCACTGCTGTTGCCTCAGTACTTTTTCAAGCAACTTTGGACACTTATCCTCGACCTAGTCTCGGCAGGCAAGCTGGCGAGTGTAGCTTATTCCACCCTGATCCAACCCATCGAAAAAAGTGGCATCGCTCTCGCCGACCTGGAATGCTATTACTGGGCAGCACAGGCACAGTTCCTGAGCCACTGGTACACGACCCAAATTATCAGGCCGCATGTTCAGATCGAAAGGGCCCTAGCTACCCCCTACCTTCTGAGAGCGGTGATAATGGGAGAGCAGCCCGTCCCGCCGAAAACCATGAACATCATACTGATCACGTACGAGATCTGGAAGAGGATAGGCCACAAATACGGCATCACGATCAGATACTCCCCCCACCCCCCTCCTCCCTGCGAAATTCATACCCGGGTTGCCACTTACCACCGAAAACGTATACCTTCAATTGGTGGACAAATTGCAGGTCACCACAATAGATGACTGGTTTGTTGAAGACAACTTCATGACGCTCCAACAGGTCAGGGAACGTAGCCCAGTCACAGCACTGGACGTCTTTGTGTACTTCAGAATCCATCACGCCTTCAAAGCCAGGTTTTCCACGTTCCCCGCACAACCGCCTACATGGCAGCTGCTGCACGAGGTTATCTTGGCACAAGGCGATGGCAAACTAGTATCTTCCATCTACAGGGAGCTTCTCACTACGGCACACCAACCACCAACCTCTAAAGCGAGATGGGAAAAGTCCCTGTCGCACCCAATCGAAGATGCAGACTGGTCCTACATGCAAAAGCAAACACAAAAAGTAGCTTTGAACTCACGATTCAAGCTGATTCACTTCAACTTTCTTCATTAAACTTACCTCACACCGAGCAAGCTGCATCGCCACCACGACTCTACATCACCAGCTTGCGCAAGATGCGGCCTCTCTACAGCCGACTTTTTACATCTGGCTTGGGAATGGCCACCTGTCAGCCGTTTCTGGGACGACGTACTATCCACAATGTCGGCAATTGCCGGGGAACAGATCAGTAGTTGCCCCATGGTGACCATGTTAGGAAACAGCCGGGGACTTCAACCAGCCACTAGGAAACTGATAAGTCTACTGCTGGTACTGGCGAGGCGACGGGTCGCTATGACCTGGGGCAAGGGACCTCCACCGACAAGAAATCTGTGGCTGCACGATGTAACATATTGCCATGAGGTTGAAATAGACTTTATCCGATCACTGCCGCTCCATGCCATACCACCAGACATTTGGGGCCCATACGTGAACTATCTTTTAACACAGTCCGATTGAACACCTCCAGCGAGGGCCACGTGAAAAGCAGCGGTGGGACCATAAGACTTTGCTGAACACCTGATCATCGCTTCTGGTACTATCAGCTGGGTGCGGGGGATGGCGGGAGGCTGGAGCCAAATGTTAGGACTCTGGGGAAGAGGGACTCGGGCGGAAGAGCGGGACTGCACCCTCACTGCAACCTTCTTTTATTTACTCACTGTCTCTTTGTTTGTAATGAAAATACAAAAATAAAGGTTTAAAGGGGCACTGTTGCGCCCGACTAAGATGGCTGCCTGAGCACGTTGCTCTGAGACGGGGAGAATCCTTTCTACTAAATTTGTCCCGATACTGCTGCGTTTTATCCTGGAAACTTGGGGACCACTTGCCAAAGATCTACTGGTCCCCTCGCTTAATCGGCGTCCTCCGGAGAAGAGCCGTTACGGAGATCCCTGCGTTTCAGCTGTGCCCGGCCTGGAGGTGCTGCATCACTCCACCTTGAGTGACAGCGAGGGATGGACTCCAAGACACGCAGGCACTGGGGATCCGGAGGCCCGCGGGGGGAGGGGAGGCCGCCACTCATCGTGGCGCATTCTTCCAGGCTGCTCTCTGCGACTGCAGCTGCAGTGCCGAGCCCTCACGCTCCCTCCGCCGGCGCGGCTGCCACTGCGGACCCACCTTACTGCCTCCATTGGATCCTGCTGGGACCCCGTTCGGCATCGTCTGCCGGGTGCTGCGGCTGTGGTCCGCCAGCCGAACCCGGACCTCTCCTGGAGGACCGGTGGACTGCTCGGGGCCCTGGTGGCTGGCCCCACTGGCGTGCTGAGCCCAGACCTCCACGAACGCTGTGCCGCACCGGACCTGCGCACGGGGGGGAGGTGCGACCGCCCCCCCATCAAAACTCAAGGTATGGAGACCCCCCACTCACCCGCTGGCTGCCGCACGAGGGGCATGATACCTACATTGTACCTACCAGCACTGTCTAACACCATTAAAGCGATATAACAAGCGCACATGCCATTACAGCATCGGATTGGCGCGGGCTGGGCTATACTTCAACCAGAAGCCTAATATCCACGCTGGTCTACCCCCTGCCTTCTGTATCATAGTGAGCCTGCTGCTGGCAAATTGCCCCCGCACCTAAGGTGGGATTGACCTTTAATATGCCACTAACCTGCTGAACTGGGCACCCTCCACTCTGTATTGTCTGGAGACTACAACGTTTCGGCACTTACCCGGAGACACCCCCTTAACTGAGCAAGGCTCCCCCTCATAGCTGGCCTTCTGCTGCCCTGCGATCCATAACGACGATCCCACCGCTCCAGCACGGGAGTGATATTAAACTGCCTGGGTACTGGACCTTGGGCGCAGCGCCCTCGCTGCCCATGGTACCGACAGCTGCCCAGGAACATTTGCCACGCTGACTCCACTGTTGTGCTCCTGGCATAGCTAGAAGGCAGCTGCCAGGATAAAACTCCAACACTACACGACCACCATGGGGGGATCCGTCTGCACAACACGTTGCCTGTTAATCTGGTGGTTGGTGAACTGAACTCCTGACCTGTGGACCCCTGCGCTCAGACGGTGACACTGGTGGTGAGACGCAGACGACTACCTACAACAACCCACACCCCCAGGGCCCATCCCTTTCCAAAACCATGACTAAAGGAGTGGGTGCGGGCAAGAAACAGAGCTCTCTGAATATGTTCGCCAAGACCCCTGCCAAGCCGTCAGCGGATTCACCTGAGGAGACCCCTACAACGTCGGCCCCGCTAGCTCCCGATGACTCCCAAAAAATGTTGGAAAACATCTGCGAGGGGTTCACCACTCTTCACACCAAGCTGGATGACATGAACGGCACCATTTCATCCATAAAGGCGCATATAGAGAAAACAGATGGCCGGGTGGCGGAAATTAAAAAACAAGAATGGGGGCCGCTGAGGAGGATCTTGGCTCCCTGTAGGCCACAGTCTCCTCACTTTCCACTCGTATGCTGGCGGTTGAAAAAAAGCGATGATTTGGAGTCCCGCTCGCGGCGCAACTATCTACGCATTATTGGGGTGCCTGAAGACAATATTAACGAGCCCATGGAAGATTTTGTGGAACACCTGCTACTGTCGGTTCTTGATTCTCCGAAACTTTCCCCGCAATTCGCTGTGGAAAGAGCCCACCGCTCCTTGACTGCGAAACCTAAGCCTGGTGCCCCCACGCGACCCATCATCGCCAGGATCTTAAATTTCCGCGACCGCGATGCTCTTCTGAGCGGCAAGACTCAAAGGGGAGTTGCGGATGGGGGCAGCGAGGATCCACCTTTACCCTGATTTTTCTGTGACAGTGCAACAGGAACGCAAAACCTTCATGGCAGTGAAGAGAAGGCTCCGAGACCATGGAGTCAAATACTCCATGCTGTTCCCTGCCAAATTGGGAACAGAACACTCTAACCATTCTTCTTCACGATCCCGGAAGAGGCCTCAACGTTTATAGATGAGCACTTCCAAGTCTGATATGTAACCACCATCATAGCACCTATGCAACTTGACCACCTAGCGCCGACTCCATGCCGGGAACCGCGCCCACGAAGGCGCTCATACATACTTGAAACCATATTGCATGGAACACATCGGCAACTGAATCTTGTTCATCCTCCGAACTGTTGACCCTCCGCTTATGCAGTCATTACTAGCGTCATTCAGGCAAGACTCTGGTATCGAAAATCTCCTTACAGACCAGACCCCCCGCATGAGGTGTCGCCGCCAGACCAGCCAGCAGGCCCTCAGGCGCTGATGCCGACGAGTTTGTTGTTATTATGGTTCTATTGGGTTGTCATTCCTCCGCTTGGGGGAGGGATGTGAGAGGGGGCAGGGGGATTTGGGAGTTATGTTAAAAAGCACTTGACAACCACAGAAGATGCCACACACACCTCAGTAATACGGCTCCGGCCATTCGGATGACATACCGTGCCTGCCCCCGTTGGGCTGGCTATGGCTTTTGCCGACACCTCCACACACATGGCTGATAGTGACTTGGCATTTATGAGTTGGACTGTAAGAGGCCTGGGTAACCACAAAAAGATGAGGCAGATACAATTATATGCAGAACGCCACAACATCAAAGTCCTATGTTTGCAGGAGACCCATGCCCGCTCGGAACAATGTGAAAAGTTCGCTAGACAGTGGGGGTCTCAGAGATACTTCACCAACTAGTCCACTCAAAGTAGAGGTGTCCTAACTCTGATACATAAGAGCCTAAAGGTTTCATGTACCCGATCATTAATAGACCCGCAGGGGAGGTATGTGCTGATCCATGGTAAATTACAAAATTAAGAGATAATTATCTTAAATATATACGGTCCGAACATCGACGACCCCGATTTCTACTTACACCTGGCATCAGTGTTCGAGAGCTACCCCCTGGTCCCGATCATATGGGGTGGCGATTTTAATACTATTCTTGACGTCAACCTAGACAGATCAGGCTCTAGACCCCGCCAACTGTCCAAAGCAGCCCATGCAATTTTGACTACACTGCCTCGTTTGGCGGTCGTGAATGCCTGGCGACTTATGTACCCTGACTCCCGTACATACTCCTACTATTCCACAGTACACGATTCACACTCCAGGATAGATAGGTGGCTTTTATCAGACATACTGATCAGGTGCCTATCCCGCCTACTGATCCTCCCTAGAACGTTATCTGATCACTCACTGGTGATTGTTTCACTCAACTGGGGGCCCGACTATAATAAAACAAGACAGTGGAGGATGAGACCCCATGCTCTACTCGACCAATCCTTCACAACTATACTCGAAACCTCCATCGAGGACTTCTTCGAGATCAACACTAACTCGGTCACATCACAGGCTACCCTCTGGGAAACATTTAAAGTATACATTACGGGTATTGCCATCTCTAAAGGGTGTGGTATCCTGAGGGGAATCCGCGAGGAGATCGCCAGTAGCAAATCGACCCTGGCTACCCTCGAGGCCCAATATGCTCTTGATCACGCTCCTGAAACATTGGCACGGCTGGGGTCGGAACAGGACACGTTCCGCACTCTGGCAGAGCAGGACGTCAAATTCTTAGACAGCCCACAGGCAGTTAGGAAATATGGCGAGTGTGAACGACCAGGGCAACTGCTCGCTAGGCTGATTCATCGATAATTTGGGGCCCCTAGCATACCAGCGATAGAGCGGCCGGACAGAACACTAGCTACGTCCCCTCAAGACGTTAACTCGGAATTCCTCTTATTCTACACCTCACTATACTCCAAGGTTGATGGCCCCCAGATACCCGAAATAGACTCCTATCTGGAAAACCTCCCTCTCTCGGTCCTCTCCACTGACACTAGTGCTTTCCTAGAGAAGCCATTTACACCAGAAGAACTCACCGAAACCATTGATTCGTTGGCATCGGGTAAGGCCCCTGGCCCAGACGGGCTCCCTATTGATCTGTATAAACGCTTCAAATCGCTCCTAGTTCCACATCTATTGACCCTATGGGAGGAGGCATGTGAGAAGGGTATACTCCCCCCCCTCTCTCCAAGAGGCGATGATAACGGTTCTTCTTAAGCCTGGCAAAAACCCCACTCAATGTGGCTCATGCCGCCCTCTTTCACTAATCAACAGTGATGTTAAAATATATGCTAAAGTACTGGCTATCCGACTGTCCTCATTTATGTCTCACATCGTCCACCCTGACCAGGTTGGGTTTGTTCCTGGTAGGTCTACTGCCCTGAACCTAAAAAGACTTTTCAACGTGATCAGTAGGATCGGTCCAGAGGTGCAAGCGGTTGCGGCGACCCTAGACATGCAAAAGGCATTTGACTCAGTGTCATGGGAATATCTATGGAGAGTCCTTGAAGTGCAAATTTGGCCCCAACTTCTGCACTTGGGTTAAACTGCTTTACACTGCCCCATCGGCCAGGGTTCGCACGGAGGATAGGTGCTCCTCCCCCTTCCAGATAGCTAGGGGAACACGACAGGGCTGTCCCTTTTCACCACTGATATTTGCTATAGCCATGGAACCCTTTGCCGACATGCTGCGCCAGTCACACTCCCACAGGGGTCTACTTACTGCAGGCCAATCTGACATTGTTTCGCTGTATGCTGATGATGCCCTCCTTTACATTCGTTCCCCAGAAGTCAACCTAGCCCCTATCCTGGAAGATGTGGTCCGCTTCGGGCACATATCGGGTCTAAGAGTAAACTGCTCTAAATATATCCTGTTCCCACTCACGGACTCCACACTGCCCCCCTCCGACCTGGGTGGATTCACATGGTCTCAATCCAACATTACTTACCTAGGGGTGGTGGTATCCCGACATGTGGCGAGGCTATGTGAAGACAACTATTGTAATTACCTCACGCACTTAGATACTAAAACAAAGAGTTGGACTAGACTTCCTATCTCCTTAGCAGGTCGGATAGGCATACTCAAAATGGTGGTACTACCCCAGCTCCTTTATCGTTTTACGAATCTTCCCCTGTGGCCGGGCGATGATTTCTTCTGTTCGCTAAGGCGTATAACTAACACCTTCCTATGGCTTCCGGTGCAGTCCGTCTCAAGCTGACTACACTGACCACCCCTGAGGAACTGGGTAGGTTCGGCGCCCCTGACTTCACCAGATATTAGTTAGTGGCTCAAGCACAATTCGCTTCCTACTGGTTAAACACCATAGACCCCCCGCCACACGTCCGGCTGGAGAAGCGCAGGGTCAGTGACCAAGAAATTGGCTCCCTTATTCTTAAACCGGTCCCAGCCGATCCAGACTCAGCTGATCCCGTCGCCAGTACATCCTTGGCCTTGACTAAGATTTGGAATCTGGTTTCAACACCCTACCCCTCCCACGGTGACCTCCCCCTCTGGAATTCTTTCCCGATGTCCCCTATATCTCACAATCCGTAGTGTCCCGCTGGGCTGATTCGGGCTTTCTGGTACTCCGGGATATTTATAGACAGGGCAATTTCCTTGAATGGACAGAACTCCCTACCCCCCTCAAGTGCAAGCCTTCTGCATGGTTACAATACTCCTCTCTCCGGGGGAATCTCAAGGCAGATACCCCAACTTCCCCACAATACCACCAGACGAGCCCATAATCGAAGAGATGTGCAAATTTGACTGCTTTAGAGGCAAGATATCTAGGCTCTATACCCTACTGCAGATTAGGGCTGCTCCCTCCTTTGGTAGACTGAGGAGTAGTTGGGAGGAGGACCTTGGAGTAGAGATCACTGATGAGCGCTGGTCCCACATGTGTGCTAGAACCCACAACGTATCCTAGAACTCCCGGTTTAGACTAATGCAATTTAAAGTACTGCATAGGTATCATCACACTTCGGGCAGACTACACCACATGTTTAGTTAGCTCTCTTCCAGCTGCCCCAGATGCAGTGCGGACCATGCCCCCTACATCCATATGATCTGGAACTGCCCGCCGCTCACACAATACTGGTCCGAAATATGCACCAGACTGTCTGCTGTACTAGATTGCACCATAGATCCATCCCCAATGCGCTGCCTCTTCCACGATTTCCCTAAACTGGGTCGAGACTCCAAAAAACTGGCTGGACTGTGTATGATACTGGCATTACACTGCATGCTGATGAACTGGCTCCGCCCCAGGGCACCAACGTACGCACAGTGGCTCAGAATGGTAACATGGGCACATGACACTGAGGAGGCATGGGGAGCGCTTCAGCACCCGCATTGAAGACCAAGAGACATCTGGCACAGATTTCGCAATTACATGTCCACTGCGACGGGCAATGATTCCTCCATATCTGACTTCTCCCCCGTACGACTGTCATCCCAAAAATAATGGTTCTTAAACCTTACACCCATGCCACTACTCAGCACCCTAATCTCTTTTTGACGTAACCGCAAGCCAGCACCTAACTGTGAAACATGTATTTATGTAATGGTGTATACTGTTGTTGTGTAATGAGCATCTCCTTTGTTTCTGTATGTCGTCAAGCCAAATAAATAAAAAAAAGGTTTAAAAAATAAATAAATAAATAAATGGCTCAGCCACTGTGGCTCTCATTCCTGGTGACGACCGGGGATGGGCTCGACGCTCCAGCACCATCCATTTTCAGGGCTAGTTGATTTCGGCAGGTGAGTTGTTACACACTCCTAAGCGGACTCTGACTTTCATGGCCACCGTCCTACTGTCTATATCAACAAACACTTTTTCTGGGGTCTGATGAGCGTCGGCATCAAGCGCCTTAACCTGGCGTTCGTTTCATCCCGCAACACCAGTTCTGCTTACCAAAAGTGGTATTCGAATTCGAACATGCCAGCGAGCCAGGCTTCTCACCCATTAAAGTTTGAGAATAGGTTGAGATCATTTCGGCCTCAAAACCTCTAACCATTCGCTTTACCAGATAAAACGGGTTTCCGAGCGCCAGCTATATTGAGGGAAACTTTGGAAGGAACCGGCTACTAGATGGTTCGATTAGACTTTCGTTCCTATACCCAGGGTGGACGAACGATTTGCACGTCTGGACCATAATAGGCCATGTCAAGACTGCTACAGACATCCAGCAGAGTTTCCTCTGGCTTCACCCTGCCCATGCATAGTTCACCATCTTTTTGGGTCCTATAACACATGCTATAACACATGCTCATGCTCCACCTCCCTGACAGAGCAGGCGAGACGGGCTGGTGGCTCTCACCTTCCTAGCGCCACTGGGTCTCGTTTGGCCCTGACTCGCATTCGTGTTAGACTCCTTGGTCCGTGTTTCAGGACGGGTTGGTTGAGCAACCGACATCACCACAGACCCCTGGTGCCCTTCGTGGGCCTCCCCGCCTGGAGGCATGACGGGTTCAGGGTACAGTGAGGACAACCAACATCACCACAGACCCCTGGTGCCCTTCGTCGGCCTCCCTGCCTGGAGGCATGACGCATTCAGGGTACAGTGAGGACAACCGACATCCCCGCAGACCCCTGGTGCCCTTCATGGGCCTCCACGCCTGGAGGCATGACGCGTTCATGGTACAGTGAGGACAGTCCACCCTAGACGACAGTCGCACCGGATCAGGGGGCACATTCCCCGTAGCCACCCTGGTGACACCTGAGTGGGGCTGAGACGATTGTGGGAGGAGGGCGTGGTAGCAGTCAATCTCCCTCAGTCCTGTGAACACAGTAAAACTGCTGCCAGAGGGCTGTAACTCTTTCTGACAGAGCAGAGAGCCACCTGCCCCCAGAGCCTTTCCAGCCGACCTGGAGCCGGTTGCAGTGCACCACTGCAGAGAAAAAGCGCCCCGCGGGGGCCGGGAGCAATCGCACAGCGGTCCCACCAGGGGATTCGCCGTTTCTGGTGACCGACCTGCCCGCCATGTTGAAACCTCCGGGTGGACTGCACTGACCCCACCTGTTTACCTTTTGATGGGTTCACGCCCTCTTAAACTCTCTCTTGTTTGCTATCGGTCTTGTGCCTGTATTTATCCATAGATGAAGTTTACCACCCACTTGCCATCCTGCTCAACCGTCTCCGTGATAACCTGGGTATCACCGATCAGGCCCTGGCTTGGCTGGCCTCTTGTCTCCGATCGACCCTCCCAGGTCCAACTTTGGTCCTTCCTCTCCTCTATCTCTATATCTACCTGTGGTGTTGCCCATGGGTCTAACCTCTCTCCCTGGCTGTTCAACCAATACCTGGCACTTCTTGCCCACCGCATTGCCGCTCTCTGCCCCAACTTTCAGTGCTATGCAGATGACACTCAGATCATTTTCAGGGTCCCTTCAGGCACCTCTTCGCCTTCTCTAATCTCTGACTGTCTGTCTGCTATCCAGGAGTGGTGTGCCACCAATGATCTCTGCCTCAATGCCAGTAAGAGTGAGGTTCTCCTCATCAGCACACCTGCTCCCTCCTTTCCTGTCACTCTCTGGCCAGCCTCTCTTGGCCCTCTTCCTGCTCCCACCTGTGAGGCTAAAAACCTCAGGGTCATCTTCGACTCAACACACTGATTCTCTACTCACATCTCTGACGTCTCTAAGAAGTCACACTACCAACTGCACCTCCTCAGAGGTATTCTTCCTTTCCTCTCCTTCCCCCAGAAGCTCACTGTCCCCAGAGCTCTGGTTCTCTCTAGGCTTGACTACTGCAACAGCTTCTTTCTAAATCTACCTGCCTCTACTCTCCGCCCTCTGCAACCCATCTAAAACAGGACTGTGAGGCTTGTCTTTGGCCTCAAGCTCAGGGATTGTATCTCTCCAGGTGTGAAATCCCTGCATTGGCTCCCAGTGCCTGCGAGGATTAAGTTCAAAACCCTCTGCATTGTCCACAAGGCCTTCTGGGGCCTGTGGCCTAAATACCTTCAACTCGTTCTTCCTAAATATCTTCCTTCTCGAGCCCTTCGCTCATCCGCCTCCAACTTCCTCAGGGTCAGTCGCCTCTCCAAGCAACACTGGTGGTAGGTCTCTTTCTTCGGCTAGGGCCTCCCTCTGGAACAGCCTCCCTGCCTCTCTGAAACTTGAGGAGGGCCATCTGCAGTTCCAGAAGCACCTCAAGACCTTCCTCTTTGCTTCTGCTTTCTCTCCTCCTCTCCCCTGCTGAACTCCTGGCTGAATCTGAAATTGCGCAGGTCACCTGGCTACCCTCTGTTCTCTGGCCCAGGTCCCCTCCCCGCCAGTTGCACACCTGCACTGCCCCCGTGGAACCACCCTGCACTCGGGGCCTGTTTCTGTATCCCTACAGCCCCCTACCAGCACCTGACACCTAATGTCTGCGCTTACCCATGCACTTGCCACCACTTGGCTGCACTTCTTATTTATTGTATTAATTGGTTTTTATTTATTTTATTGTTATCCTATGTACTACACTGCTCCCTCCCAATTCCCCCTCACACTTTTCCCCCCTACCCCCTCCCCTGCACTTGCGTGGTCTCAATGTAACCTGGCCTAGTAGGATCATTGTCTCTGTCTTCCCTCTGCTCCCCATCCCTTGCCTCGTCATGCCTTGAAACACTTGTGTATAGGTGCGTTACAAATGCCATATCATGTCATATCATATCACTTTGGGCTGCATTCCCAAGCAATCCCGCTCTGAGAAGACCTGATCCAGGCAAGCTGGAGGCTGCTACCGCCCTAACACAGTCCACGTGGTGAGCCTCGATCAGAGGGACTTGGAACCCCTGAGCGATGCTGGGGGCGTCGTCTTCTGTACGCCACATTTCCCGCGCTCAGCACTGGGCTCTTCCCTCTTCACTCGCCATGACTGAGGGAATCCTGGTTAGTTTCTTTTCCTCCGCTTAGTAATATGCTTAAATTCAGCGGGTCGTCACGTTTGATCTGAGGTCGTAGTCGGGGAGTCGAACGTCAGGGCAGCTCATCTCGGGCCTGAGCTTTGTAAATGGTTGCCCGAGCCCCTCGGCACAGCCAAGTCTGTGCTGTCCCGATCTGCAGCTGAAGCCCACTTGGGGGGAGGTATTAGAATGGATTTCTAAACTCTGGCCTGATGGACAGATGTTGAGAATGCCACCCTTGTTACTGAAACGGGCGACACTTCTAGGAAGATAGCCAGACCAATTCACAGTAGCTTGGAGAGCAGTTAAAGCTAAGTCTCAGGAAGAGTGAGGGTGATCAGAGGTCTCTGATGAGCACACACATTGAAACACATAGAATTACCATTAGACAGAAGTACATGAAAATATACAATTTATTAGTCCCAAGAATAAACACGACGAATGGAGCCTTGTGCTCAATGTTCGATGTGTGTGTAAAAACCCTCAGTCGTGTGTAAAAGTCACAAAGTACCTTTCTAGGAAGCTGGCAAAGTTAGGGACAGATTTCTGAAGGGTGAAAAAAGGTTCCAAAAGTCAGGAGAGGATATGCTGCAATGAACAAAGCTATTCCTAACTTTTGGTGGGCTTTAGGAAGCGGAGGCTACCCAAGCCAAAGAGAGGACCACAAGGAATCCTCGGTGCATAAAATGCTATGGATCAACCAAGGGCTACAGTAAGTGGTTTCCGTACTCACCGCCCTTAGCTCGGTTTTTGTCCAAACTTGGCATGTCTGGAAGGGGTCTTCGAAGGTTCGATTTCCTACCCGCGGCTCAGCTTCAAAATGCACAGACACTGCGTGTGCAGATGCAGATCTGGTTAGCAACAGGAGCTGTATCTCTCGATTTGGTTGATGAACAAAGAAAGCACTGATGCATCTGGTCTCAGGACATAAGAAGGAACGCAGGAAAACCACCTTCAGCTACCGTCATTGTCGCACAGTGACGCAGGGGCACCCAACTCTTGGTATCTGACGAAACCTTCTCTCTCACGGCCCAAAGCAGCTGGGAGAACGAAATTCAGCAAAAAGGTACTTTGCCGTACAATTTAGGATTCCCAAAAGTACTAGGCAAAACTTGATGCGGCAACGCTCCTGCACGGGTGCCAAGGTATGAGCTGGATAGTCCAGTGGATGGCCCAGGAACACTCCCGAACATGCTCTTTTGCAGGGCACCCAGGAGGCATCGAGAGTGATTATTCCCACCCCTCCAAAGGTTCGAAGCACCTTTGTGGGTCTTCTGAGATCGAGCGCAAAGCAGGGCTCTAACGGGACAACAGCGGGCTCAGTGTGCCAACCTTCTTCAGCGCGCCTCTGGACAGTGTTTTGTTCTGCTCGGCTCTTCCGGATATTTGGCTCAGTCCACAGGTCGATTTGGATTTGTTGCTGATCTGCTGGTCTATATTCAGGACCCCTCCTCATACCCACAAGTCTGGCAAGTGCTTGCACCCAGCCGGCCAATGAGAAGATCTCCCCCACTCATGCACGCCAGCAGTGGTCGAATCAGGGACCACTGTGGTGCTCACGCTCTAGTGCACACCAGAAATCCTGGCACCAGTAGTGTGGATTGGGACCAGACTGTCCCAGCCCACGTCCTGGGTACCCACGCACGTGACCTGCAGTAGCCCGCGAAAGAAGCTTCTTTTGCATGCAACTGCATGCCCAAATAAGGAAGTACAGGTTCACAAAGTCCAGGGGGAAGGCCAAAGGACAAGATGGCTAAAGGAATAGACAAAGGTCCTCGTGGCACGGCCATAACAGACATTAGCCAAACACGGTAAGCGTGGTATGGCTCGGTAAAAAGTTTTAAAAATACACCAAAAAGCTTCTGCTGCCACTAGTCTAATCCCAGGCACATTGTATAATCAAGTATAAAACAGTTCAACAAAGTAAAGGCTCAACTAAAGTCTAAAAATTCCCTTTTTTAGAGTTAGAAAGCAATTTGTCTTTTGAGGTCTCGGGGTCTCCTTCCCCAAGTTAGGACTCGGGGTGCCCTTCCCCAAGTTCCAAGTCACATAATTCAAACAGCCTTGAAGTGGAATGTTCCTTATTAGAATTCAATGTTCCCTTCCCCAAGCTCCAAGTGCCATAATTCAAAAAGAAACACAAAATGTCCTTGTTTTCCACAATTAAGTTAAATGGTGTTGTCAAATACACAGTTTGAATAATTTTGTAGCTTTCACACAGGTGGAAAAAATGTCACTAAAAAAGAACAGGCTTCAGTATCCTTTCGATGCTTGTTCCTTTCACATCATATTACATTTCAGCGTACTGTGGTTGGTTTAGAATTATATTCATTTTAGCCCTTCAATGTATGATGGTTTGCATGGTTTTAAACTTCCTCTCCTCTTATTGGCTTTCATCTGGTTAGTTGTAAAGTTGAAATTCAATTTGGTATTCAATAATGAAATATTCATTTTAGGGTTCCCTTTCCCTTAATTTTGTGATTCAATAATTGTTTGTTTCACTTTAATTAAATCATTCGATGTTTGGAGACCATTGAAAATGTGTTTCTTGCCACACGCGATCACGCTGATGCAAAATATTCCCCTTTGTTTAATAGTAGACAAATATAAGTGTTTGTCTCACTTTAATTGGTTTGTTCCACGTTCAGAGACTTTCGAAAACGCGTTTCTTTGCCAGACGCGACCACTCCGATACAAAGTATTTTCTTTGGTTAAATCATTGACAAGTATAATTGTTCGTTTCCCTTTAATTGAGCCATTCAATAATCAGAGACCTTCAAAAAACGTGTATCTCTCCACACGTGATCACTCCGATACAAGGTATTTCAGGAAACGTTCAAGTTCACACATGCGCACCGTGTTTCTCCATTACCAGAAACTCACTGGTCGAATTGGAAGTTGATTCTGCAGCGAGGATGACTCTGCCTTCTTTCTTTAGTGTCGAGGCTCCAGTTCCTACCCCTCAGACAATCCTGGGGTGGTCCTCCACCACAGGGGAAAAAGCACGTTGAATTGAAAGGAAAGGGGCAGCCTTCCTTCACCTTCCCCGCTCTGCTCCAGGAAATCTCCACTCCCACGCCACATTGGAGGGTCCTCTGCTTCCTGCTCCGGTCCTCCTCCTGTCGTTCCCCCTCCCCACTGGGTTGGGCTTCATTTATACAACTGCAGTACTTTAGCAGGCTGCAGGTTTTGATGATTGTTCAGCCTTGCCTGACCACAATTAAAGGGACATGCCTGACCTTCACTACTCTTATCAGGCATCTTCCTCGTCTCATAACTAGAGTGGTAAAAGAGCCCAGTCTTCATTGTTCTTGGTTTCCTCTTCTTCGTCCCAGTACTGTCAAGTGTCAATGGTGGAGAAATGAGGGGAGCTGACTTATAATAGCCCAGAAAGGTTGGGGCAGGGTTGAGTTGGTTGTCGATAGGAAAAGGGGGATACCATGTCTCGCCCAAGGGTACCCCACTCTCATTCCCCAAGGACCCTCTACCCAGGTGATCCTCCCTCACTTCTCTGTCCCTAGGGTCGGAATCCAATAGCAATGGTCTTTCCCTGGCAACCCGCAGAGTCGATCCAAGGAGTTGAGGAGTGAGAATACCCTCAGGTTTCTCACATACCAGTTCCCAATGCAAGTTTGACCAGGGTGTTTCACAGGGAAACCCGATAGGGGAAGTTTACCTCATTTTGCTTTTGATCCTCTCGCGGGTCTACTGTGGAACAACCAGGTTGACAGTCCAAGAAACCCAGTATATCCCTTAGGTTAGATCCTCTTTGTTGGGATATTGAGTCTGTTTCTAACAAATTAACATGTTCCTCCTTACAGGAAAGATTTCATTTATGTGCAATTTTCCCTCCATTTATGGACCCCCCAAACATTTTGCTTTTGTGTGGCTATCCTAACCTGACTTTTTCCAGTGGAGCCCAGCCATCAGCTGAACTCCCCTGGGCTTTAGCTCACTTGTTATGGGGAAACTGACACGTCCTTCAGACTGTCAGTACTGGGAAACATTGTTTCCCTTAGTCTTTGACTATGTTGCCATTTCTTGGTAACTTTCTAACAGTGCACAATATACCTTCCAGTGCCGTGTACTGGTGTCCCTTTTTCTTTTATGGCCCTAGACACCCTCAAAGGATTTTTTGATGATTGTACAAATGTACCTGGGATGAGCTGGTGGCAGCAGTTACTTTTAATAATGTGTTACTTCCTTTTACTGAGTTAAACCACTTTTACCACATTTGGCTCAAGACTGTGGCCATGTCCGAAAATGGCATAGACACAAAGTCTTTTGTTCTGTCCCATGGCCATTTTGTCCCTTGCTTTCACCCAGGTCGAGTAACCCAGGTTTTCCTTATTTAGGCATGCAGCTACCTGTGAAAACCGATCTCTTTCGCAGGCTTCCGCCGGTCATGTATGTGTGCCCAGGAAGAGGGCTGGGACTGTCTAGTCCCAATCCACACTGCTGGTGCCACGATATTTGGAGTGCCTGAATGACTGGGACCACTGTGGCCAGTGATTGGTCCATGTCTGGGATGCCTGCAAGAGAGCAGATCCTCTATTGCAAGTCCCCGATTTTTGTGCAAAGCTTATCTTGGATATGAGAAGGGGCTCTGCAGCCATACCAGGTCAATCACATGTGTACTTACTGAACTACAGAAGGAGCCAAGTCTCCTACACGAAGAAACGGACTTGTGAAACCGCCAGAGATGCTTTGAAGGTTTTGGCACCCTTTGCCCTCTGCTGTCCCGTCGGACCCCTGCTTTCTTCTTCGATCAAGAAGGCCTTCCAAGGGGCTTCTCCCCTTTGGAGTAGTGGGAACATCTACTCTCGGCACCCCCTGCTTACTCACTGAATGAGCACCTTTGGAAGTGTTCCTGGGCCATCCAACAAACTGTTCAGCTCTACCTCAGGTTAGCCTGCAGCACCGCTGCCGTCTCGAGTGCAGACGCAAGACTTGGGACATCGCTTGCTTGTGGTCCCGTGCAATCTCCCACCAAATTTTGCAGGCCCAGCTCCTCTGGGTCTCGAATTAGGAGAGTGCATAACGCTGCCCGCATCCATGATTCCCGCATCACTATCTGTTGGTGACAGTCGCTATAGGTCCCCTGCTGTTCTGCTCTCCTGTGCCCTGAAGCCAGATGCACCGGAATTTCTTCATACCTCCTTCGGAAGCTGAGAAAAGGCAACTGTACCATCACGGACACTCATTCTAAACTGCAGCCGCTGAGAGCCGGAGCAACGAAAAACTGCAGGACTCCAACCTACTAGCGACCTCAACTAAACTGGCAAAGTTTGCCCTGTACTGTGCTGAGAGTCGGTGAGTAGTTGCATAACGTACCTGTGCCCCCCTGGCAGAGCCGAGTGTTTTTACGGTATCCCTTAAAGGTACTTGAACTTGGCTGGGTTAGCCTGCGCTGCCTAGCTATACTCACCATTCAAATACTGCTTTGCCACCAAGGGCAGGGCCAACTCGAATAGTGGGAACTTACTCTTCATTGTCTCAGGCCACTTCCTGACTTGCTACAGCCCTACAAAGAAAACCCGCTTTTTGTTTACCTGCGCGATTGTGCGTTTTTACGCATAACTGTACTGTTGAGCACAAGGCTCCCCTCTTCTAGGGTTAGATTCAAGAGTAAGGGAACAAACTCTGAAGGATTACCTATTGCCATTTGTGTACTAATCTTAACCCTTTCTTTGCAGGTTGTGGTTGTAGCATACAACTAAATTGCACTAGGAAATGTAATGTATATATACTGTATAGTTTAAGGATTTGTGTAATATCTGTTTTTCACATTGCTAAAGTTACTTGTGTCTATTTGGTCCGGCCGACAATAAATCTATAGATATTTTTCATATACACTTGTCTAAGAGTAATTTGTGGTTTGTTGCTGTGTTTGCACATTGTGCGCTTCCAATCACTCTCACTCCAGTTGAGACATAGTATTGACCGCCTGCCAAGCTACCAAGATTGGTCTGGCTTGTCCAGAAGGTTCCCCTGTTTCACTAAACTGAGGGTGGCCTCCCAAACTTCTACCCACCAGGTCAGAGTTTAGAAATCCATCTTAACAAATTGGTGTCAGCGGTGGGATAAGATCGTAGGTACCCAGTGTTGTACACAGGTGTAGGACCCAGGTTACACTTACATGAGAGACACAGTGTCCTTAGATTAGAGTTAACTCTAAGTCACCTGCCTTATTTTATAGTATGGAAGCAATTACATATATTGCTTTAAGTGCCTCTAAGACTGAGACAGTAAGGAAGATGTGTACCAAAAGGGGCCTCTCATCCACTGGTACTAAATCCGAAATGATTCAAAGGATCACAGATTGGCAGGAAATTCTAATTCTGGCTTTGCCTTCTTTTGATAGTACAGAAGGTACTGGGGCTATCCCTGGTACCAGTAATGTGTTTACTAGTGCTACCACGGAGAGAGCCCAGGTTGATGATGTTGAATAAGATATGTCCTCTGTTTCACTGACCAGTTCTGAGGCTGAGGCCATGCTGCAATTCAAGAAGCAAGAGCTGCTGTTTAAGCAGAAATAGCTTGAATTTTGCATGTCTAAGCTGGATTTGGAGAGGTCAGAGAAGCAGAAGAATAGGGACCACCAGTTGGAGCTTGCTAGATTGCAGGGCACCGATGGTTCCAATAGAGGTTCTGGTAATGGGTCTGGCCCCTCCTCTCATCCAAGATTGCCAAAAGATCTGCTTAGTGTGTATGATGACAAGAATGACATCATGGACTGGTTGACTGCATTTGAGTGTATGCATGTCAGGTGCAAGAAGTAGTTAATGCTGATAAGATTGCATCGTTGCTCAGTCGACTAGACCATTCTGTTAGCAGTGGTATTATGGATATGTCAAAGGCTGAGAGAAAAGACTTTGCAAAATTGAAGCAAACTCTGGTTTTAAAGTTTGGGAAGTCTGCCCAATACTTGAAATGTTTCAGAGAATACAAAAAGAAAGAAGGTAGTACTTGGGTTTCTTATGTTGCTGATGCTTTTAAAAACTTGACTGGTTGGGTAGAAGGATACAAGGTCACCACCTTGGAGGGTATGATGTATTTAGTCATGTTTGAAAATATGCTTGCTTCGTGTTCCCCTGAGCTTAAGCAGCATTTGCCTGACTCTAAGCAGATAGATCCTAAGAAGTTAGCCATTGCAGCAAATTTATAGGTGTCACATAGAGTGCCCCATAAGGACAAACCAGCTTCTATTAAGCAGAAGGAGGGACAAAAGAACAAGGATAAGGAGGGTGGGAGATCTGAAAAATCTTCTTCCCAAAAGAGCCAGATAATGTTTTAAAAGAGTAAGTCACCTGAGAACAGTCAGAGTAGTGGGAGTAACCCTCCCAGGTATAGCTCAGGTTACAGTAAGCCTCCCTATGTGCACAAACCCAGTGGATCTTGTGTGGCTTGTGGAGCAAGAGACCATGTGAAGGTGGACCCCAGATATAAGGTAAGAACCTTGGGGTCCACTCTGTGAGTCTGGCCTTCCCCTCCTATGAGGAGGAAGACATTATCACAGGGGTATCCTTCTCAGATTTCTCCCCCAGTGGGGTCGAATCTGAGGTAGTCTTAGTTTCCCTGGGTTCCTGTGAGCCAGGAGATTCAGAAGCAATGCTAGGATACCTGACAACACCAAGCAAAACTTTAAAGACAGTGTGCTGATTAATGGAGTAGACACTCCAGCCCTTAGGGACAGTGGAGCCAGCAGACCTGTGCTGTATGCCACTCTGGTCAACCAGGAGGAGCTTGCCAGAGCTCCCCTGATGCCCACCAAGTTAGCGGATGGCCCCCCTCTCAAGTTCCCAGTAATGCCTGTTAATCTGACTATTAATGATACAGTAGTGAGGATTCCTGTGAGTGTACAGAGGCAAGTCCCTGGAAAGGTTCTACTGGTAAATGACCTCAGAGACATAGGTCTTGTGGGGGATACAGCAGAAAGACCATGCACAAGGTCACAAACAAGAGCTGCCCTGACCAAGTCCAAGGCTGAGCCAAAGTCAAAGGGGAAACCCAAGGCTAAGGACGTCAGAAAACGAAAAAGATGGAAAGAAAATATTCCCCCCAAACTCACCTACCACTGAGGTGGAGGCAGTTGGCCAAGCACCTGAACCTGAAGAGGAAGAGTGCTGCCTGAAATACTCAACCCACATGACCATCCTGACCTCCAAAGTTTATTGGTTGAAGGTGGTCCTGATATGGAAGAGTTTAGTAGGTGCCAACATGAGTGCCCATCTTTTTTTTAATTTTTTTTAATTTGATTTATTCAAACCTTTAAAATAACAATACAATCTCCCAGTCTCTCCTTCCAACTCTTAGTTTCCTTCATCAATCTGAAACATCGTCATTTTAATTTCACACATACAACCCATGTACCTCCTCCATAACAGTTCTCTTAATTACATAAACCCAGTTTCCCATTCTCAGTATCTAAATTACTTTTCAGCAGTCGAAGGAAATTTACTAGAACAAATAGAACTACTCTGTTGTTTCCCTCAAACAGTGCCTTCCACCAATCATCTGATTTCATGAATTGATGCTCATTGATCAATTTACCAAAATGTCTTTCTCTTTGTTGCTTAAAAGCCAAACAAACCATGACTAAATGTTTGATGGATTCATTACTCATTTTACAAAATCTGCACACTGGATCGATGTTAGCATACTTCGTCCATGTAGCCAAACGTTCTTTTGTTAGAAACAAATTCATTCTGAAACGCATGTACAGAGCTCTTGAGTATTGATCTGGTAAGCAGGTTAAATATGTATGTCTCTGACCATAAGCTTTTGCTTCTCCCGGTACCTCACACATTAGAATTGAATTTGCTCTTGAGTCGCAGGTCGATATCCAATCAGATCTCCAGATTTTCATTTTAGCCATGTCTGGGTTCTCTATTAGCAGTGAGAGACTGATGTTGTACTCCTCTAATAGAGCCTGACAGAGTACATTCCAGTCGAACAATGTAGTATCGACTCTGTCATTATCAGACTTATGTAATAATTCAAATTGCAGCACCGGAGTTTTAACCATTGTTTTTCTATATATACTTAGTAGGTTCCACGTGACTCTTGCATGTTGTTGATGTACCCTTTGGAAGCTGCAAGACACGGGACCAAAAAATGTTTTCTAGGGAATTCCACAAGACCTCTGCACAACCAAAAGCATTTTCTCCGCCATATATTAGTGCAGGTACCGCTTTTTGCTCAAAAAATAAAATGACAGGTTTTAGCGCTTGACACGCCAGCTGCCGGCACTTGCTTTTTGCAACAGTAGACCACGGCTCATCTCTTCTACTGGCGCTGATTTTCATGCCCAAGTAGGTTGAGCTCTTTACGATTTGTAGGCACTCATTTGCAAGTCGCCAGCAAAACTTTCCTTTTTTGCCTTTATTTCCCTGTAGCTTTTCAAAAATCAGAATTTCACTTTTTTCTTTGTTGATTTTGAGGCCGTTTTCTGTTGTGTAATGCTCAAGACAATTGAGTTTTCGCTGGAGCCCAATAGGCGTCAAGTCCACCAAAATGAGGTCATCAGCATAGACCAGGTATTCTATTGAGGATCCATAAAGTTTTGGAGGAAAGGTAGCTACACCATTGAAGGCTTGCTTTATGTCTGAGATGAAGAGATTGAAAACAATTGCTGCCAACGGGCAGCCTTGTTTCACGCCCTTATATGTGGCAATGTCAGCAGACAACGTACCTTTTTCATCCAAACGAAACTTAATAGAAGTGTCAGTGTGTAACTCGCGGATTGCATCCACTAGACTCGAGGGACAGTTCCACCTTGTGAGTTTTTCCCACAACAGCTCCCTATTTATGCTGTCAAACGCCTGTGACAAGTCTATCAGTGCCGTGTAGATCTTTGTGTTTGACTTCAGTGCATCCATTTTTAGCAGATTTAGCAGTAATAGGTTCAACTCACATCCTACTCCTTTTACAAAACCCGCTTGTCTGGGATCTACGTGGTTAGCAGCTGTAGCCCATTTTAGGAGTTTTTGTTGTAGGAGGCTGGCATAGATCTTCCCCAAGACGTCAAGTAGCGCTATAGGTCTATAATTTCGAGGATTAGTTCGGTCCCCTTTTTTAAAAATAGGTACTACCACCGCGCTTTTCCAAGATTTTGGGGTCGAGCAGTTCTTAATGACTCTTTCAAACAACGTTACACAAAAGTCTGTCCATAATTCTGGATTTTTCTTGAGCGTAAAGTTGGTTAAGCCATCTGGCCCGGGCGCTCTAGAGTCGTGCACATTTTTAATTACATTGAGTATATCAAGACGCTCAAACACCAAGTCCCATTTCTTTAGCGCCGTATATACCCATACTGTGGAAGATGGATCTTTAGCATATAGATTCAAGTAAAATTCGGCCCACTTTTCTTCCGAGACTGCATTAGCTTGTAATGCATGTTGAGGAGCCAAGCTGTTATTTATCAATCTCCAGTACTCAGCCGATTTTTTACCAGACATTTTCTGTAGCATAAGCTCGGAGTCATTTTGCATCAGAATTGCGGCATGTGATTTATGCCAGTTCCGGTATCTTTGTTTGATCATTCGTTTGCACTCCTTCCTGGATATGCTGCTTATATTTTTTAGGGCCCTTAATTCTTGTCGCATGGCTCTTTTTCGTTGCATGACAGCCATATCAAATTTGTGTTTTGCTCGAAACCCCTTATGATTTGTGTTATGTTTTCGTTCTTTGTAGTCGCACAAAAGGTCTTGATATTCAAGTGCTTTTGAGCCGTGTTGGAAATTATGTGTAATAGCAGTAACTTCTGTGTCCAACAAGTTTAGACGAATCCTACTGGAACCAGTAGTCACAGCAAAGCGCCAACCTTCCTTAACGCACGAAGTAGAATGTTCAAATATAAATTGAACCATATCGTTGATACTATGCTTCATTCTGACAACTTCCATTTTTTTTGTCCGTTTGTGGATGTTTTCAGAAACAAATATATAGTCGAGTACTGAGGCCTGATCAAATCTTCTCCATGTAGGACATGCAGGAATGTCTCCAACAGTATGGCCGTTGAGCATTGTTAGACCACGAAGCTCCATTTCTAGGCACCACTGAGCTGCTACTTCTTCGTGTTTATGAGCCTTCTTATCCTTTAGCCCAATTCTGTCTCCCTTTGGGGCACAAACAATGTTTAGATCCCCACACACAATTAGGTCCAATGGCAGCTCCTTAGTTAAGAGATCATCGATCAATGCTGTAATTTGATCAATAAAAAGCGTGTCATCCTTGGCCAGGTGATTCCAATATACATTAATGATATACAGGCATGGTGCCTTACAACCATTTTGGTGGGTAGTGATGGTGACAACCTGGATAAAAGAAGATGGATTGAATTAATTCAAAATCCGAAGGCCGGACGCTTTTTTTATAGCCACAAGCAGGCCAGCCATCGGTCTACCTTTTGCCTGCTTTATGGCTGGATTAAATGCCACTTCAAAGAACTTCCAACAACGGAGTTTGCAAGAGCCAAGTTTCTTGTAAGTATAATATGTCCAATCCACAGGCCCACGATGATTCAAAGAGGTGCGAAAAACCACGTGTATTCCATGAACCCATGGTGCACCCTTTAGGGCCCTCTGGTTCCTGGCATTACTTCTCCAATTGATTGTTTATGGTTGCAGCCAACCATGTCCAATCATCATCTCTGTTGCCTGAAGATTCTTGAGTCTTTGGGTCAACCCCTGTGCGCAAAGGGTTCATCGTTCCATTAATCGTTATTCTTATCGGATCCCTTGTGTGGGGTGCCTCGGTGGAGAGTAAAGCTTGATGCAGACCCAACGCCGACTCGCCAGTTTTGATTTTGCCCTGATTTGTTTCTATTTCTTCAATTGGAGCGTAACTTGTGGCAGCAACTATTGGTAGGTCTGTCTTCTCTTCAAGCAAGCCAAATTGTCGGCCTTCTTCAATTTTTGCTATGTCAAACCCCAGTGATATCAGCACGGGGCCAGCATCCAACAGGGCTTCCACAATGAGTTTAGACTGTAAATGTAAAATCACAGCATCATTTTTCTTCTCATTGAAGAATTCTACGATTTTTAGATCCGCGGATTCAATTGCTCTTAAACTTGGAATTAGATGGCACAACCATAACACATTATGTCAGTTTAGAATTAGTTCATCAGAGGTTTCAATTCGTTCCAAGAGGAGTCAATGTAGCACTTGTGTTGAATGTGCTTGTAACTTCCTCCCTTTCTTGTTGACTTTTGGAGTATGCACGTTTTTGTAACTCTGCCTCACTGTTTGCGTCTTTGGGTCAATTCCTGTATTAAGGCTTGAAGTTTGTCTATTTCTATTTGGTATCGGATGACCATTATTCACAGAGAGGGGCTCCATCTTTTGAGCTTGCGCGTTGTCAGTATCAAGCAACACCTCCTGGTCAACTTGCGGGCTTGACAACAGGCCTTTGATTTGCGACTTGGCAGCAATCATTCTTCGTTTGGCCTCTAATGTCGTAAATATAGGTTCCAAACGATCCTTCGCATTTTGTAGCGAGGGTAACGGTTGGATTAGTTGGCACTTTCTGGATGGAAAAGTCGAGGACGTCGCTGCAGTTAGATCCTGTGTTACAGCCTGTGTCACCGTGTCACATGCATTTATGTCTGCCTGGACCGCCGGCACAATGAGTCCTTCTAGAACAATTACGGGTTGCACCATATTAGGTGCTTCAGGCAAACTCATAGGGTGGACCACGGCTGGCTCCTTCTCTGCAAGTTCTTCATCATTATATGTTGAAAGGTTTATTAGTAGATCAGTGCCATCGCTGCTGCTGATTAAAGATTCCTCTAAAACGATTGGGCCAGCTGGTACTGCATGTAAACCTTCCTTTCTTCCAGCGTTTTCCGCTCCATGGAAGGGTCCGTTAACCGTTACATTGACTGTTTTAAGATGACGCAGGAATTTTCTTGAGTCAGCACTGCTTTTAGCTTTCCTGTGCGGCTGATTTTTACTTTTTTTGATCAAGCCGTTCCTTGGCTGTGCACTACTTGCAGTGGTCTTTTGGGTGTCCAATGGGCCTTTAAAGATGTTGTATAGTTCGGGCGTCGCATCAACCACTCCCTTGGGGGGCGTAGCTGGCGTTTGGGCGCTTGTTACTTCCCTGTTAGCTGGTATTGTTGAAGTCGACGGCACTTGTGGATTTAAAAGAGCCAAATTCGAGGCCACTTGGGACTCCTTAATAATGCTGGCGAATGCACTGCTGACCTTGTTTAGTTCTTTTAGAGGAACGTTCACAGGTTGGCAGTCAACTGCAAGTGTGCTCTTCGCAGCAACCACAGGCAGTGATACACCGCCAGGATTCTTCAGCGTTTGTAGTGAAAACGCCTCATTGCCGACAGGGCTCTGAAGGTTCAATACAGTTTTCATTTGCACGGGTGAGCTTAAAGTAGCATATTGTGCTGGGCTACTAGCGTGCTTTTGAACATTCCGTGTAACATTGGCACATTCTTGCTCAGTGAACCATTCCACATTTGCTGGTTTCGCTGTTTTAGGTGACAGGCAGGTTGCTGGACAAGGGGTCACATCCATTTGTTGGTCGTGCTTCTTTTTCTGTTGTTGAAAAATCCCCAGTGCCTCTTTTGCAACTTCAGCCAACAGTCTTTTGTCCAAATTTGCATTTTTGGCATGGTCAACAAGGGTTTCTAGGGCCCAATCGGTCTTTCGATGTATTTCATGAAGCACTTCTTTACAGAGGAAGTTTTTGTTTTCCATGCTAAGCAACTTGTTTATTGTAGCAACTACTGATGAAAGCTCTTTTACGTTCTCATTAAAATTTTCATACATTTTGATGAATGGAGCGATTGATAGTGTCATGGATGAGATTACGGTTGCTTGTAAATCTTTGGCATGGTAAACAGTGTCCCGCTCTTCTAACACGTTACTGATAGCACGTGGATGTACCCTATCACGATTCACAGGTCTTCTAATCTTCGGGTAGGGGCGTTCCATTATGGATGAATCAGTGGAATCTTCATCTGTTGAAGAAACAGTAGTGGCGGCTAGGAGTTTGGTGGGTTCTAACCGAAGTGTGTTCAGTGTTGAAAGCCGTGACGAAAGTTCCAGTGGAATAGTTGACATTTTCAGTTTTTTATTCTGTGAACAACTAACACTAGGCGACATGCTCCCAATTAGCCTCCTACGTTTCAATAGGGAGCCTGCCTCTCGTGTTTGAATTATAGGCTGTGGTAACGTTGGGGCTTCATCAACACACAGAGCAATATTTTCGCACTCCGACATGGACACTCCACAATTCACAAACATTTTTGTGGCTCTTTCCGCATTAAGGCATGTGAGGGCATTTAAAAGTTTGTTAGCTACCTCCAAAGAGTTCCTTCTTTCCGATCCAAGTCTCAGGTCGTTAAAGGGGGGCAGGGCAATCTTGGATAGGTGGCTCATTATTTTGGTCTTTGCCAGCCACCCTTCCCACCCACAGTGGTGTCACACTCTTCATTAACACAACATCTTCCCCACTTGACTCTGAGCCATTCTTACCCATGGATACCTCTTCGCTGGCATCATCTGCCACATGGTTGGTGTTGCCAATAAAGGCTGCTGTGTCTACAACACTGTAAAACCTAGGCCGTGGGGACATCAGATTTCCATTGGAATTGGGCGATTGATTAGTAGACAAATTCAAGTACAAAGTCACTACATCCATAGATCTCTGATGCTCGTCCTTGCCACCAGCAAGCACACTGTGTTTGCATGGCAGTTCACATGGCAGTTTGCCAACATCATCCATCAGGGCAACTAATGTTGACACCATATTTACTTCAACAGGGGATCCAATCTCCTCCACAAGCCTTACACGGGGCCCTCCGCCCACCACTTCCACGGCGGTAGGCCCCGCTACCCCGGCAACACAATACCCAGGGTCGAATCCCTCTCCATTTACATCCCCAACAAGGGTAACCCCACCACTGCCGCTCATATTATTCATTAAATGCCGCTCCTCAGACAATTGAATTTCCTGTTCCTGTACGTCCACTGATAACTCGGTAGAGGGCAGTGTCAGTGGGCAATTCTCCCAATCTATGACTCGTGCAGGGCAATTAGGTGGTTTCAGCATCGCACTGTGCAAATTCCCACTTCTTTGTTCACTTGGAAATGATCCTCTAGATAATGTAGGTGGTGGAACTATAGTGTTTTGTGCTGGTACGTCAGATGGGTGAATAACAGTGATTATTGACTCTGCAAGCCGCTCCGTGTGTAAGCCTGCTGCACTAGCAGCCTTCTGCTGTTCATTTATATACTGCGCCGGCTCCATGATTGGCGTAGATTCTAGTTTACGCTGGGCTCGAGTTTCTCGCATTGTGCGAGCCCGCTTAAGCTTTCACTGTAATGTTCCTTGGAGGTGAATGTTAACAGTTGCAAGAATAATTTAAAAATTGTCAGTAGAGAATTAGACCACATCCACGACAAAGTCACACACACCGGCTCCCGCTTCCACTTACCAGCATATATATAGAAATGTGTAACCGTGCTGTCCGGGTCCAGGGAGAGCGTGGAGCGTTGCAGCTTATCAGCGCAAACAGCAGGAAGCAGCGAGTCTTCTCAGCCCTTTTCTCCTCTCAGGGTATCAATAGTCACGCAAAGATGAGAAAGCTTACTGGCATCCGGCAGCCGCACACGCCGAACAGCCAAAGAGCACCAGCCCTTCTGCCACCAGGGCTTACGCCGCGAGTGTGGTGAAGAGGTGCCTTTGAAGTGATGCTGGTATCACGTGACACGGTCACGTGTTCCTCTGTAGCTCCACCTCCCTCTAGGCAACAAGAGCCCAGCGCTCGCAGTGCTGCTGGAGGAGGGAGCAGGCAGGCAAATGCGGGCACAATTTTAGAAAGAAGGCAGCACTCCTCATACTGCGTCTGGATTCGCACCAACGTTCTGCATACAAAGATGAGTGCCCATCTTTAGAAGGCCTTAGGAAGATAAGGCCTGCTCACAGCATGAGGGTGAACTTCTTGGGAAGCGTAGGATTTATTGGGAAGGTAGGCTCCTGTACAGTGAGCCCACAGAGTCTACTGAAGGAGACCATAGGAGGTTGGTGGTTCCCCTTCAAGTAAGACCCTTCCTCTTGCAACTGGAACATTAAGCCCCACTTGCTGGTCACCTTGGGATCAAGAGAACCAAGCAAAGTTTATCCATGCAATTCTTCTGGCCCAATATGCAAGTAGAAAGTCATTGCAGGAGTTGTGCCACATGCCAGATTTCTGGAAAAAGTGGCTCAATAATCCAGGCTCCATTGGTGCCACTCCCTGTTATGGGAGTGCCATTTTAGAGGGTAGGGATTGTCATTGTCGGTCCCCTTGACCCTCAGACATCCTCTGGCAATAGGTTTATCTTGGTGCTGGCTGACTATGCTACCAGATATCCTGAAGCCATCCCAATGAAGACAGTGACTGCCAAGTCAGTTGCTAAAGTTTTATTTGGCATATTTACTAGGGTTGGCTTCCCTAAAGAAGTTGTGTTTGACAGACGCAGCAACTTAATGTCCAAGTATATGCAAGCCATGTGGAAGGCGTGTGGGGTCACTTATAAGTTTTCATCAGCTTATTATCCACAAACAATTGGCTTAGTTGAGAAGTTTAATAGAACTCTCAAAAGCATGATTGGGGCTCTGGAAAAACCTCAAAGGAGGAAGTGGTTTCTCCTGTTGCCATGTTTACTCTTTGCCTACAGAGAGGTACCTCAAGAGGGGGTTGGCTTTAGCCCCTTTGAGCTTCTTTTTGGTCATCCTGTAAGGGCACTACTGGCCATAGTAAAGGAAGGATGGGAGCTCCCCACTCCTCCTGTCCCTACCAATGTAAGTGGCAGATTGGTCAAGGTTCAGTGGTCTACCTTGGGCATGAAGTAGGTGGAGGGAGGATTCGGCCTCTACCCAGCAAAGTACAAGCAGTACAAGACTGGCCTACCCCCACTACACAAACCCAAGTGAGAGCCTTCTTAGGACTTGCTGGGTACTACCGAAATTGTATGGCAGGCTATGGCACCATAGCTGCCCCCCTGACTGCACTCAGTACTCCAAAGAAGCTTAAGAAGGTCTCTTGGTCTGAGGAGTGTGAGAAGGCCTTCACCGGCTTAAAAGACTCCCTGTGCCAGGCCTCTGTCCTCAGGGCCCCTGACTACAAACGTGCTTTTATTGTGCAGACAGATGCCTCTGACACTGAGATAGGTGCTGTACTATCTCACTATCCTTCGCTTCCCCGCCCCCAGAGTTGGGATCCAATAGCAATGGCATTTTCCTGGCCACCTGCGTAGAGCATCCAAGGGATTGAGGAGTGAGAATACCCTGGGGTTTCTCACAGAACCCAAAAGGATATCACAGATAAGAGGGTTCTGTTGATGCTCTTTGACTGTGGAGTTCAGGCGAGATCTAGCACTACCTGAAACCAAAGAGACAGAAGAACTGCCTCTGTGTGGTGGTTTCAGAACAGAAGTAACAACACTATTTTCAGTTCCCATATAGGCAGATAATGTACGTTGTACCTGGAGTTCCTTATACAAATGGGAGTCCTTGTCCCTAAGGGGGCAGTCACTCCAAGTGAGGTCCCACTTGCTCAGACCCCTAGGGAGGGTCTTACTTAGTGGCTCACCTCCTCAGCCTCAAAGGGAGTGGCTCCTCTCTGGGAAGAAGGGACGAATTATCCAGATTCATCACAGTGGTCACTCTTATCTTTGCCCCGCCATCTCCCCACCTGCAGACACACAAATACAAATATGTTAAAACAATCAATATGCACATAAAAAGCGAGCTAACGCCTTTAAGGGTAGTCTGGGTATGGAAGGCTCCGGTTAACAAAAGATCCTTTTTATTATGGCTTAGGCAGGATTATTGAAAGCACCCCCAGCATGTAACAGAAAAAATAGGTTTAGTTCAGCACAGGCAGCTTTAGTGCATGGGCAATAGAAGTGAAAGCTTCTCTTGTAGAGAATAGGGACAGAAATTGCAAGCTACAACTACATCTTTCCGTTCTCGCCCTCTCTTTCCCTCTATTCCCGCTGACCTCACTCACCTCACCCCTTATTATAATTATAATATTTTACAACTTTTTTTCCATGCAGCTAGCACCCCCTAGTAGCCCACCTACACCCAAGACTAAGCCTCCAACATGTTTATGTTTAAATTATGCCAGAGTCATTATTTCTTCCAACGTAGACTTTAGATTTGGAGAGGCAGGTTGTAGTTTCCATAGGTTTTTGGGGAACCTGAGCCCGATATTCCCTGTAAGTTAGTCAAGTCCAAAGTTTGAAAGATGCCTTTTTACTTGGGAACCAGTTTAGGGATTGCAGTGCAGGGGTAGCCTGAACAGATGTTTCCAACGAAGGCTGTCTGGCTGCCTTATTTCAGACTAATTAAGCATTTGTCTCTGACATCCGAATGCAATGTGAAGTCAGACGTTTGAATTCTGGCATGTCAACTTGGCCCTCCATCCTTCAGAAGATAATAAACTGAATAGCTTCAAGATCCTCCTCCTCTTTCATACTACCCAATCTATGGAACTCAATGCCCAGGTGACTTCACACAGAGGATGATCACCTAAATTCCAGAACATCTCTCAAAATCTGGCTTTTCCCTAGATTGCAAAATATAAACTAGCACAGCACCCTTTAAAGACTAGACCAAGGAGCAATTAAAACCTCTAGCCACCCGAGGCTGGGACTGCAAGATTTACCAGAACCACTCTGATGAACCAACAGGCTCCTCCAACTGCCAAGGGACGGACTACTCGGATTGTAAAAGCATGATGCCTATCTCAAACCTGGACACAAAATCTAATCAGAGCAACACCCTCACATACATGAAAAATAAAGACTGACCTATTCTGGCCAGCCTCAATGATATGTGCCATACACCTTAGCCCAACACTTAAATCAAGAACACTTTGGAGATCGGAACCCAGTCAGTTCAGTCTCCCCAACCTTTGCTCCCCATCACACATAAGACACTGATGTCACCCCACAATAATTAGAAAATGGAACCCAGAACAGTAACAACAGCTCATTAAGACGGATAACACACAACTTGAATTCTACCATTTAAGTATAACCCAAAAAGTCTAAATCACCTCCCATTACCCCACCTTTACAATATACTAAAATCTTTAAACTGCACATGACTATGTGAGGAGTCAGAAATGAGAGGTGGACACAAAGTGGTCATACTCTCAACATAAGCCACTTTTTTATTTACCAGAAAGGGTTTTGGGTGAAGGCCTAACTTTCCCTATCCCAAGGAGAATGTCTCTTCCTATGAAACTAAAACGGACTGACTGTGTGACCAAACTATATCTGCCCCTAACACTAACATACACAATCAAAAGACGCATGGTAAATGTTTCTAATTTCAATTCAACCAAAATGTGCAAAAGCCTAAACATATAACTCCAACAAAATAATCCTTGTGTCCAGTGGTTGGCTCCCTTCCCCTGAATTGTTTCAGAAAACATTGTTCAGAATGTTCTGTTGCAGCAATAGTCTATTCAAGGCAAGAAAAATGTCTCTTTCTCCTAATACGTTCCCCAGGATGGCAAAACAAATGTTTCTTAAATAACACTGGTTGGAATTTAGCAACAGAAAGTCTTTCCTAGTTTTTCAGGATGGCAAAACAGAATGTCTTTTCCACAACACTGGTTGGAATATGGCAAAGGAAAGTCTTTCCTAATTTCCAGGATGGTTAAACAAATATCTTTTCTCCAATATTGGTTGAGGCATGACAAAAGTCTCTTGTTGAAAAAATAAATGTTCAATTTAAACAACAACTTGATCTGACAAAGTTTCTCTTTAACCCACCAGTTGCAACAATGGTGTTCCTGCTATACTCTCCGGCCAGGAAACCTCTCAATGGAATCTTTAGATATCCTGGTTTACTTCCCTGACAGGAATATCTCCCTTTTGGCTCATGCAGATCCGCTCGTGTACTCTCCTGCAAGGTATCTCTTCCCAAAAAGGTTCACTACCTGATGTGTATCTCTTATCAGGTCTTTCTGTAACATTCACATTCCTTTTAGCTGTAACACAGTTGCACTTCTTCAATGATACAACTTTGTTGACTTCAGGTATTGTTCCAACTTCTCCCATACTGACATCCCTTATATGAGGGTTTGCTCAAGCCCTGTCTGTTAACATTTCTTTCAATATCTCTTGGCAATGCTTGTTCCAGGTTTCCCCAAATTGACATCTCATATTAGGAGAATTGTACAACGTTTGCCCTTTCGTTTCTTCTGTAATGTCTTTTGGCAATGCTGGTTCCAGATTTCCCCAAATTGCGATCTCATATTCTTTCGCCGATGGAACCATTGCCGCTCTACAGGACCGCGTCTCCTCTGGTCTTGCTGCACACGGTTCACCCTCAGCGGTCCCTCTAGGGCATCTGCTGCAACTCCACCAGAGTTCCTCTCCTCTGGTCCTAAATGCCTCCAGACTTTTACCAGGCAAAGGTTTCCCGCTCCCCCCACGGATTGTCTCTGTGAGTCTGTCTCTGCAGGCCTTGCTAATTATAAAAAATGTCACCATACCTACAGGGCTAGTTACTTACTCAACCTCCTCGCCCCAAAAAATGATACTCGCCGATCTTAAAATGTTGGAAAAAAATCCACTTTTTTTGTTAAATGGTGCATTTCACCATTGATAAATATCATAATTGGCACAATGCTGCCACCCATTGGCCAACCACACACTGGCCAACCACACACTGTCACAGTTTATTTGCTATTTACTGCAAAGTACTTTGCTTTGCAGTAAATAGCATATTAAACATTTCTACATCCCTGTACATCCCTGTACTCGTCATGAAAGGCGAGGACAATGTAAATTGTCTTCACCCTTCATAAAATTGTCTATGCGAGTGGGCAAGGAGATTTTGCAAGCCCTGCTTTGGGTTCACTTCCCGCTCTGTGCCCTCTGCAGCGTCTCTCCTCCCCCTTCTGCGATCTGATACTTGCAGGTGATTTCCACATTTAAATGTCCTGCACAGCTGAAACTAATCCCGACAACTAGACTGCATGTTGTTCTTGGTGTCACATTCATCTCGACAGCGACTCCTTGCTTCTCTTCCTCGTCTCAGCACTTGAGACTTTATGGGACTTGGAGTCCAATCAATTTTTAGCAATGAATGGCTGTTGGCGATTAAGTTAGATTTGGGTTTGGGTCAGCAGCCAGTATTACTGGTGAATCTCTATTGAAATCCTGTGAGGGTTACGTTTGAGACAATACAGGAGTGTTTGATTGAGATATCCCAATCTTGGTATATGATGGGATTTGGAAATAGAATAATCTTGGGAGGCGATTTCAATTCCTACTGTCGCTAAGGGCGCTTTATGGAATGATGTAACGGCTACCCCTACTCACTTACAATATAACATCTTTCAGGGCATGCGTTGGGACCTCTTTCTTCTGAAATGGGACATGTGCCTGTTGGACTGCTGCCCATCTGTCCATCTTCCTCGGTATACATGGAAAAGAGGCAATAGAACATCTAGGAACGACCATTTTTACATTTCTAATGGTTTAAGGGCCAACTGTGCCTATTTGAATCACATTAATATCGGCTTGGGTGATCACTTACCTCTATCCTTCTCCCTGACCCGTCCTTTCCCCATTTTTGATGTTAGACCTGATCTGGTCGGGCTTTTGTGACTAAGAAGGGGACTGTATTAAAATGGAATAGAAAGTTGGTTGCGGTATCCAGTTATATTTTCGAATGTAATATTTTTGAAAGTTAATATGTCGAAAATATTATTTCCAAAGAACTTTATGTCGAATAATAAGTTAAAAAAAATTGAAATAATTCGAAGTACAAGGTAAGTGTATGTTAATAGTAATTAAATAATTTATTAAACAGTAATTTAAACAGTAAAGTAAAACATGTTTTAATTTGAACTGCTATCTTTTTTCACCACTAGATGGAACAATTGTATAACAAAATATCTCATAATGTATTTACATAATATTATTAGTTCATTGTGTAACTTTACGTATGCGTTACGTCGACATAAGCGCCATTTTGGAAGTCCGCTCGTTCCGGTCGGGTGTATTCGCTGCTGCTCTCTGGATTTTTCTTTTTATTAGGTTTTTTTTTGGTTTTCATCGCAGTTTTGGGATTGCATCATGGGATTCCTGGAATGGATTATGGTTTTTTCCTTGGATTGTTTTTTTTTTTCACATCCGGATTTCATTTTTTTGCATCGTGGGATTCCTGGAATGGATTATGGTTTTTCTTGGATTGTTTTTTTTTCACATCCGGATTTCACTTTTTAACCATGGAATCGATTATGGATTACTACTTTTTTTGACTGGATTGCACTATGGATTCTTTTTGTGGGATGGTTTTACTGGATTTTTCTGTTTTTTGGATGCTTAGTGGATTACATTTACTTAATATTGGAACTGTTTGGCATCGTTTTTATAGATTTTTGGTTATTTCGGATGTTTCATGGATGAACGTGGATTTTCAAAATGGTGAGTACATTAACATTATAGATTATATGCGATTGCTTCCAAATAGTTGTATGTATTTTGTGTTTCAAATTGGTTTACTATATTGCTAATCCGTTGTTCACAGTCTCTATATTTTTTCTTTTTTAAGTGGGCATTTGTCGTGATACACAAAATGCAAATTTGCCAATCAGGGCTTTAAATGACAGCATTAGCCGCTGAAAGCCAATAGTTTATTCAAAGTATGTGCTAAATGCTGACAGTAATCTGTTGTAGCACCTCCATTATGCAGTAGTGAGCTACAAGGAATATGCAGGCCTAGTAGGGGTGGTAGGTCACATTATGCATTGTAGATAGACAGGCAGGGCGAAGGCCCCAGTTCTGTAGCTAATAGAGACATTATTGGAGTGTTTGGAGCATTATGGCACCTATATAGCGCTTAGATGGCCTATCTTAAGTGCTATGGACACTAAACTATGAGTGCAGGCCTGGTATAGCTTGCTTACATGGGGTTAATTCATCTCGGCTTCTCTTAGAATATTCTGCCTTTCTGTAGCTCTGCATGGCTATGTAAACTAATCCTCTTTCTCTGGGAAGGCACTGATAAGACATTCCTGAGCTTTCGCGCAGATGGGCTCCAAGCAGGGAGGGGCACAGAAAGGAGCACAGTGGAAATTCACAGAGTTGGGTTTTTCCATGAGCAAGCCTATATTTTTTGCACAGGGAAAGTTCTGGAACTGTGCGTCATGGACTGACAGCACGAGATTACAAAAATGCATGCCCACATGACTCAGGTGGGAGATCGATCCGTGGACTTGGTTCGAGCAAGATCGAGTGTCCGGAACCTGATGCTCTGTCGGCACCCTGCAGCGCTGTCCTCTGAGCGGGGCTGGCAACAGCTAGCTTATGAGGGCCAGGGTCTCCCAGTGCTGATTGAAGGGGCGTAAGACTGTGTTTCTCTATGTTTCTCTAAGTTCTATGTTTCTCTATATTTTGTATTTCGCTAAGTTTTGTGTTTTGTAATCTTCTCTAACTTGAATCCCAAGATGCTGCTAAAATTCACTGTTTCTAATAAATGCTAAACATTTTGAAGGTGTCATTTGTCACTAGCATGAGTTCACTGCTCGGCACAATAGAACCTGTATTTTGGGCTGAATTGGGTAATTTTTGCTCTCAAGGGCTGGTCCCGAGGAAGATTTTCCCCATTTCAAGACATTTGGTGGCCGCTTGGGGATTTGTGCAGAGCAGTGCCTTGCTGTGAAATGACAAATTGTGTGAGAGAACACAGTGCAGAGTGAGGAGCAGGCTGTCACATTTCCTTGGTGGTCTCACTGCAGCTCTGAGACATCAAATGGACAGTATTTTTGGTATCGGCTTGCCGCGGCCGATAGCTTGTGTAGTTAAGACTTTCCCCATCAGTAAATCAGTCTTGGCTGACTTACTGCTTGGGAACGGAGCCAGGGAGCACAAGGCGATAAACAAGCGGGAAAATGGCTGTGTTTAAAGCGCTCCGATGAATGGTGAAGAAAGATTTATGTTCAATTAGGAAAGAATTTTATCATGCGATTTCCCCAGTTAAAGTTGCAATTTGAAATGCAAAGTGAGACGGAGTTCTCACTCTATTCTGTCATGAGGGCAGGGAAATAGTTGCGAGGATTTGACATGCAAATTGTGAATAGTGATTTAAACATTGAGATCCAGCCCCAGTGTGCTAGCGAGTGGGGGGCTGTAATGTAAGGAGGCGAAGGTTCGCTTTTTAAATGTATGCTTTTGAAGTGTTGACATTCCTGAAGATAACGTGGGAATGAGCGGGGTTTAGGAGAAAGAGTAACATCTGTGTTGAGAGCCTAAAGGGTTTGTTTTTTGGCAACTGTAAATTCCATGTGCTGGTGGTACATTCTGTTTAAGGAAACACACTAAAATGGCTACATTGCATTTTAGCTGTGCCATGCTTACAATGGGCGAGAGACTCACTTAAAAAAGAAAGTGAGGGAATGGTATTTGGATTTTCGATTTTTGTGTATTGATTTGGAATTGCAGAATCAGTTTGCAATGGTTTGGGGGGGGGGGGAAGACAATTTATATTTTCTAAATTGCCCCTAGAGTATGTGACTGTTCCTACGCTATGCCATGGATTAAAGTACTGTTGCTATTAAGTGATGTATGTTTTGGAAATAGTGACCTGTTGACTGTGATACATGGTGAAAAATGTTGTTGACACATTAACAGCCCACAAGCAATATAGAGTGTGGGTTGCTCTTGCAGAAAACATGCAGGGAGCTGCACTACACATAACATGTTTTAAATGCACTGAAATAATTGGTTTTAATCTGGCAATGGTACAACAGATTGAAAAATCTGTGTGTGATAAGACAGCACAAAGATTTAGTGGGTTGCGGGTTCTTTTTAAAGATGACACAGTGCATTGGATTGAGTTTGTGAAGCCAAACTACAAGGTTACGAGGAAAAAGAAAAATGTATGCCTTTACATGGGACATTGATCAGTTTAAAAAAGGCTAAAAGACGATTTGCAAAATTACATGGAGTTGAATCTGATGACAACAAATAGTGCCTCTTTTGAAAATAAGAGTCTTGCTGTGCAGAGCTTGTGCCTTGAAGATAACTTGCACTGTCTTGGGTGAGGGGCGCGAAAAAAAAAAAAACTGTTGGAGGAAGGCAGGAAAGCAGAATGCCGCGCTCCTGTTCAGTAAAATGGTGTTTACAGAAGCTGGCAGATATGGGAGCTTTTATGAGTGCAGAAAACAGTTAATCTGGGTGAACTGTCTGAAACGAGTGCCTTCCATTGAAGCCGCCCCAGCTTAAGAGTTATAGGCCTAAGAGCAAAGAGACAAGCTTGCTGCGTGTGTATGGCGCTGCCATGTGCACAGGAAAGATAAACAATGACATTCCTGCATTCCATCCCCTATGAGAGATACCATCAGTGTGAGCAAAGAGTGAGTAGGCGGACGCAAAGACAGAATGCTGAAACAAAACTAATCAATAATTGCCATGAGTGAGAAGATGAAAAAGAGCGCAATCTACCTTACACATGCTGACGTACGCATGCTTTCTGACACTGGCATGCAATAACACAGCTGATCAGAAGTAAAGAATTTGCCCAATATCAACACTGGAAGGAAAATAAATGCTGCATGCAGAATGGCAGACTGGGCGCATTGCGCATCTGAACATTTGGGGAAACTGTGCATCTGTGAATGGGCTAAGAAAAGACAGCTGCCCATTTCAAGAGACATTGCCGTGCAAGCTGCATCCCCATGTGCCATGTGATGTGAAGTGAAGAGACATTGCCGTGCAAGCTGCATCCCAGTACTCCATGTGATGTGAACTGAAGTAAAGCGCTGTGCACTGGAGAAGAAACCTCTAGGCGCTTTGAGAAGTGAAAATACACAGCTGGCAAAAATGCAAGCTACCTTGCCAGGGCTGGAGTAACTGACAAAGACATTATGGCGTTCCAGATGGAAGCAAAACTGACAAAGGTAGCCGTTTTGCAAGAAACAACATGCAGAACTGAGTATAACATGAACACTGCACATTAGCCATGATCCAGAAGCCTCACGGATTAGTGCAAGAATGAATGATTTGTTGAAGCAACAAAAGAAACGGACTTAGACTATCGCGCTCAAAGGGGTGGCCCAAGAAATCAGTAAAAACACCCTTTGGGAAAATTACAAGTGGAAATCCAGAGGCTTGAAAGACACTAGCTGTATGGAGAAAAATAAACAAAGCTGCTTGTGCAACTGCAGGCGGTATTGGACTGAAGGACTTTACCTTTGAAAAATAGAGTGATGCCAGCAGGGCAACCTAAATCAAGATCATGAAACACTGGAAGCAAGTTGGCGCCTGGCATTCGTGATCGCTCTGGTGACAAAGAAAAGCATTGATCCATTGAGAAGTGCGACCTGGGTACTTATTATATGGCTTTTGTAAAATCACAGATCAGTCTGAAGTACCATTGACCAACTATGATCGCATTGCACAAATGAGTTTGTGATTAGGCAGTTACACCCCGTATGGTTGAGTGTAAATAATCCGCGAGTAACACAAAGAAGGGTGACCAATAATTGTGGTAGCAATGATAAAGTGTGTACTTACCTGATGAGACTTCTGAAGGTGGGGGTGGTGTTAAGGGAAGGGGTGGATAACGCTGATATTGTAGTTTTGATGACATCCTAACGTGAATAACAATGACATTGTACTTTTGATGAAATCCTAACATTTCTGTTTGTATTTTGCATAGGCAAAAAACCAAGACAGTTGCGTGCCATGATTGGGGTAGATGTGTGCAATTTGCGGGTGACACTGATCAGTCAAGCAGACGCATTCTCAGAGAAAGCGGGTCACTGCGAGATGATATGTGAACTTTGAACCTGTCCTGCACCGCACTCAATGCTGCTAACATGCATGACGTATGAGGACATTTGTTCTGCAACCTGCGAGAAGTGTCCAACAGAGCAATAACTTTTGCTGAACTGGCACGGTGCAGACCTGGCTAGTTATCAAACATTTGATGCTGCACATTCAAATGATTCATTTGCTGGCAATAACCTGGTTGATATGTTTTGCCTTTCTTCTTTAAAGGACTGTGGACAATGGGTTGTGGACTGTGACATCATGCACCACAAACAGCTGTGTGACACAGCACTTGAATGCAAACACATTGAAAAAATTGTTTTTTAAAATGCCCTTTTTGAGATGAATCTGAAAAAACGAAAGGTTTTGCTCTTCCAACTTAATTGCTTTAACCAGAGATGTTTTGCCTTTTCTAAAACTACTACGTTGCACGTAGCCAGGAAAATGATTTATGAATTGTTGGGGCAGCAGGATTATGCAAGCAGGAGCGTAATATATTTTGAGATAAAATAAGTGCGCACACCAAAGTTAGCTGTGCGTAGGTTAAGGTTCTTAATTGGAAGTAATGCTGCCAAGCGTGTGAGCTCTAATTTGAGATGGTAACCTTTGAAACACTGGATACTTTTACAGCCAGCCTTAAGGCGGGTAAAGGAAACCAAGATACGCCATACTTGATTTTATGACACAGTGTGTGACACGGTTTTTGTTAAACCAACAAGTTTCATGTTTCTGTGGGGACGGCTGTCTCTTGCACACTGATGCAAAGAGTCACCTTTTGATTGTAGACATTTAGAATAATTCATTAGAAAAGCGCTACAAATGAGTATCCACATGGAACTGCTAACGTACTGGCCTGGCACATTGTTGGGCATCTTTTGTCACTGACTCATATGACTGGTGCTTATGAAATCCTAGGCCCAAATGTTTCAGTGAATGGATCCAACAATTTGTTTAATATTTTATGTTTTTTCTGACCAAGAACTGCAGCTAGTGTTCTCACCAAGATTTTATGGACTATAATTTGACTAAATGCATTTCACACAATGGTATGATGAAACAGCCACTGCCGGATGGTAGTATGGTGTTTGTAGCTAAAACTAATATTGTATATGGTAGGCATCCCACTTGGAGAAGGGTATTCTCCAAGTCACATAAGGTAGAAACTGTGAACATGCTAGATTTTCCAGTAGTAAGGCAACATTTAAATTGTAGGCTGGTAATGCACACCTCTAGTATTACAGTGATACACTTAGACATAGATTTATCACGAGGCAATGTTTCTTTAGTACTACCAAGCTGCTACAAATGGAGTCAATTTCTATGGCCCCTCACCAGAGTGCGCGTAGCTAGGGAGCTAGATTCATTAATTGCGGGAGCAACGGGGGGTAACAGGAGCTTTAAACGATTTTGACATAGAAACTGTGCACAATAAACTAGCCACTATGGGTTCTGATGCCAGCTCTGCTATAAAACTTCTGGCCTGGTGGGGCCCATTGATAAGCCCAACACTGCTACAAGTATTGGCCACCACTTCAGATGGCAAAACTTTAGCTATGAAGACGTTTTTTCTGCCATAGGGCAGGTCAACAAGACTGCTAAATACACACGATGCATTTTATGGCAAACATTGTTAAATCAGCAGGTGTTGACTTTTCGCTCTGAGTGGGGGCGACCATCCTCAACCCACTGGCACACAGAGCTACAGTTACCAGCAAACATATGGATTAAACCGCTTGCTTTTGATTGCATGAATAACACATGCCATGCTTTGATGCAAATTAGTAGAATTGTTTTTATTTAGATAACCTGGTGCCCATGGGTTCACCTTGCTCATGAAATTAGATGGTTTTTGGTTGGGTTCCACATACATGGGGGAAGTGTCTAATCACACAGCCCATAGTCACGTTTGAATGCCCTGGGATCAAGGGGAGAGGAGGCCCTTAGAGTGAAAGGCTGCCAGGTTTAGAATTGGTAGCCATACATAAATGCAATAGTGCATTGTAGATTACACTACACCGGATTGCCTTGATATTCTAACTGCATGCTGCTTTTTAACTGACAATCAGTTATATGATAACTATTTAGGTATTTTTGTGTAGGCCAGGTTTTGACAAGGGTATATGTCACTGTTCACTTTGTGTACATTTTTTGTTTAGGTAGTGTTTTTATTAACCTTGCAGGCCACGCTGACTAACCGCTAGAAGATAGTTTGCTTAAACCTCGTGCAAAGCCCCAAGGTCTTTCACCACCTCATTTATCACTGCACTACATACTATGTTGATGGGTATTAGCCAGCATTGTCGCCCACACTTTGAATAGGGGTCGAATGTCGTGATACACAAAATGCAAATTTGCCAATCAGGGCTTTAGATGACAGCATTAGCCGCTGAAAGCCAATAGTTTATTCAAAGTATGTGCTAAATGCTGACAGTAATCTGTTGTAGCACCTCCATTATGCAGTAGTGAGCTACAAGGAATATGCAGGCCTAGTAGGGGTGGTAGGTCACATTATGCATTGTAGATAGACAGGCCGGGTGAAGGCCCCAGTTCTGTAGCTAATAGAGACATTATTGGAGTGTTTGGAGCATTATGGCACCTATATAGCGCTTAGATAGCCTATCTTAAGCGCTATGGACACTAAAATATGAGTGCAGGCCTGGTATAGCTTGCTTACATGGGGTTAATTCATCTCGGCTTCTCTTAGAATATTCTGCCTTTCTGTAGCTCTGCATGGCTATGTAAACTAATCCTCTTTCTCTGGGAAGGCACTGATAAGACATTCCTGAGCTTTCGCGCAGATGGGCTCCAAGCAGGGAGGGGCACAGAAAGGAGCACAGTGGAAATTCACAGAGTTGGGTTTTTCCATGAGCAAGCCTATATTTTTTGCACAGGGAAAGTTCTGGAACTGTGCATCATGGACTGACAGCACGAGATTACAAAAATGCATGCCCACATGACTCAGGTGGGAGATCGATCCGTGGACTTGGTTCGAGCAAGATCGAGTATCCGGAACCTGATGCTCTGTCGACACCCTGCAGCGCTGTCCTCTGAGCGGGGCTGGCAAAAGCTAGCTTATGAGGGCCAGGGTCTCCCAGTGCTGATTTAAGGGGCTTAAGACTGTGTTTCTCTATGTTTCTATAAGTTCTATGTTTCTCTATATTTTGTATTTCTCTAAGTTTTGTGTTTTGTAATCTTCTCTAACTTGAATCCCAAGATGCTGCTAAAATTCACTGTTTCTAATAAATGCTAAACATTTTGAAGGTGTCATTTGTCACTAGCATGAGTTCACTGCTCGGCACAATAGAACCTGTATTTTGGGCTGAATTGGGTAATTTTTGCTCTCAAGGGCTGGTCCCGAGGAAGATTTTCCCCATTTCAAGACAGCATTTTCAAGGGAAATTGTTTGGGATAATTTAAATTCTTGTGCTGATTGTTCTCCTATTAAGTCTCAGAAGAAATGCCATAATGTCGGGTTGTTGATAATTTAAGTTTCTGTTTACTCTGTTGTGCCATCCTTCTAGCATATTGTTGGTTTCAGCTCTTCCTTCAATTACTGCATTATAACAGTTCCACCATGATATTTGATATTTCGGTCTCCTTCTTGTTCCATTCCTCCTTAATTGCCCCAACCATGTGCTTTCCATGTAATCCATTAAATCTGTTGTGTGCTCCTCATTGTTTTTGTAGTATTCTGTGTCTATTAAATGTTCATAAAATGTAATTACTTTATCTTCTTTCACAAACGCTAAAGCGAACAGTTTTTTTTATATTATGCTGAAAATCGCTATCTTCTATGTACTTTGTGTGTAGGCCTGGTTTTTGAAGTTTTCTCCCTATTGCTTGGGTAAAGTGGAAAAAACATCCTTGTATACCGGTTTCCTTGTATATTCCATTGAATGCCTTTATCTGTGCTAGTTTGTAGTCCATTACGATGGTGGTAGGCATTTTTTCAGGTACGGCCTCTTTAATTTTTTCAAATACTATTTTGTACATTTCCTCTGTTTTTTGGCATTAAAATGAAGATAGTGGAATAAGGTCGTTGTTAATTGACCCATGTACACTGTAAAATTGTTGGAATGGTTGTGGACAAGATATGAATGTGACGTCGCTTTGCCAAATGTCAAATTTACCAAGCTGTCTTAAATGAGTGTTTGTTGTGAAAATGAAATTTTTTTCCTCTTTTGTTTGTGTTGTCATGTAGTGAAAATCTTCACCTTTGTCTGTTTTTTTAAATATTTCCGGAATGCATATTTCTTTGTATCCTCTTGGTGCTATCGGTAGATTTTCCTTTTGTTGTTTTTTTCTGTTTAATGAACGCTGTATATGTTTTTCAGCTGGCATTTGTGCTGCTACGTGCAATGGTATTTTGGTGCAGGTGCGAGCTATCACAGACCCGCTGGCCTCACTCGGGTTTTCCATAGCCTTTCTTTTCAGTTCATTCATTGTTTTTTTTACCAGTATGGTGATTCTGTCCGGTAACTGGTTGTGTTCACCCTTTCTTTTTATCACTGTATTTTCTGTTATCACTCTCCCTGCACACTTTGTTTTTGGATATTCTGTGCACTTCCAATACATTTTGTTGTTTCTTATTAATTCTCTGTTGTATACGTAGCCCTCATGAATGAACTGTTCTCCTCCTCTGTGTGACTTCACATATTCGACTTTGTCACTCATTTTATAGCTACAATAACGAAAAGAACGTTTCACTTTTTTTGCTATGTACTTCTTACAGATCAATCCTATTACACATTTCAATCATGTCTATATTTTTATTAATTTTTATTTTTTTTATTTTATTTTGGTTGCTTAAAATAAATTAACCTTTCAAAACAAATTTTTTACATAAATGATTCATTAAAATACATAGTTTCCATTCTCAATCATCATTAATTAAAATATGCACATAAAAATTTCAATATTTTCGAAATTCTCAGAAGGAAGAGACAAAATTACATAAATGCAAATCACATTATTTACATAACTCAAGGAAAGAACCCGAGTTACATTCATCAATGATTACCTTCATAGAAATAGTGATTAACTAACTCAGACTTCAAAAACCACACACCAAAAAAATCAGTTTTGAATAACACTAATCTCACTATTACGATGAATCAACATAAAAGACTGATTGAAGAGTTACCTGTGTGCAATATTGATTTTAGAAACTGCATAGAAGCTATTCTTATTGAAATTTTAGGTGTGCCAAACAATTCATACCATAATTCGTTATCAGAGCGAGATATGTAATGTAATTGAGTTTGTTTGTGGAGAGTTGTTTCTCTTTGCATTTTTAGAGCAACACATACAATCAGTATGTGTTTAAGAGTCTCTTCCATTCCAGCAAGTTTACAAAATCGACATTGTGCGACTTCTGCTTTGATTAAACCTCTTCTCAATAAAATTTGATTTGTTGGCCATAAATTCAAGCGGAATCTTAGAATTTGATTTCTCAATGTGGCTGAAGGACATTTCAATAAATAATCAGCTGTCTGTCGGATTTTTTTATGACCAAACAGTGCTCTATCAAAATCTTTTAGTTCTTTAGTACCTTATTAAATATTACCTGTATATACGTCACTTAGCTGCAGTGTACTTTTGTTCGTTTGCTCTGACCTCAGATTCTGTCAGGTAATGACAGGTTCCCGCAACCGTCATCTGTTCATCAGCGGTCATTTAAGGTTCTTTACTCTTTTATTCACTCGTTTAACTCTTTGTAATCATAATTTATGTGCTTTTCGTCATTCACAATGCCTATTATTTGAGTGATTGTCGCGGAGGGTGTGAGGGTTCCGTGTGTAGTAGGGGACCCCCCCATGACAACAGTATTTTTCTGGACAAGTTAATACTGATATTTTGCCATTGGGTTATCGAATATTTTTTCAAATTTTTTTTCCGAATAAATGACCATGGCCATTATAAGTATGTAATGTCGACATATATACATTCGACATATTTTTTTCGGTAAGATGTTTTTGACAATATCACTATAAACCGTTGGTTGCCAAAGTGAACCATCTCTTGGCTGTTTCCTTGGCCAATCTGAGCTCTTCTCCCTTTTATCATAGTATGAGTGGAGGTTATTCTAACTCTTACTACAACACTATCTTGGCTTGTGTCTACAAAGTCACTCGAGAATGTCCCTCTGTTAACCGTGAGACAACTAGCTATCTGGGTGATGATAGAATCTTGAATTCGAAGATTCTTAAATGTAGGAAATTGGCTGTTCTAAAAAAGCAGTCCCTTGATGCTTCTGACTATCTGGCTGCTAATTCTAAAATCTGCCAATCCCATAAGAACTTGGTAAAATCGCTGAGGATGAAATCTTACCTACGGACCCATTAGACTACGCTGGAATACTTATTTAAGGTCAAGGATGCAAAATTTTGGTCTATCATCAATCGAACTTTGTGTTTAAAAGATAGGGGCACGGACTGCCCGATACAGGCACAAACCTGGGTTGAATACTATGTTAAGAAATATTTTCTGCCTGACAACTTTAGCGAAACTGGTGGTGCCGAGTTGGGGCCTGTTGTTGAGGGTACTTGCCCCTGGGACACAGAAGACCTCTCCTAGTCCATTAGTAAACTTAAGCCATCTCGTGCCCCGCGACCAGACGGCATTCTGCCTTTTGTTCTGAAAGAGGTGCCGCAAATATGGTCTGAACTATTGAAACCTATGTTTGACCAAATTTTCTTGACACGTGTAATTCCTGCTTCCTATGCTCAATTTATTATCATACCCTTCCTTAAAAAGGGGGACGTACTTTATCCTAACAACTATAGGCTGATCATCCTGATAGACCCTAGTAGCAACGTTTTTGCTATTCTTCCTTTGAGGGATCTAAACCGAGTAGTCCAAAAATATAACCTTTTGAGTCAACTCCAGGTTGGGTTTAGGCAGGATTTGGGAACCTCCCTCAATGCTACCATCATGGCCCTTTTAAGATATCACGTGCAACACACGTTAGGGAGGTATTTATAGCATCCCTAGATATGTCAAGTGCATTCGATGGAGTGATTCGATCTAGGCTCTGGCACAAACTACTCGGAATGAATGTTCCAAGAAAGTTGGTCCAGCTCCTCGCGCCTCCTCACACGAATACCACCATACATCTACGCTTGACTAAGGAAGGGTCATTGTTGTGAGACATAAGCTCACTTGTAGGGGTGAAACAAAGATATACTCTGGCCCCTATACTTTTCAACTTGTATGTGTGCGGCGTGGAGGGACTGTGGCAGGATCCATCTATTGCGCCAGCTAGGCTGGGAAACACAAAGCTTGAATGGATGGCCTTCACTGACAATTTTATATTGTTCGATTTAACCCCCAGAGGCCTGATATGTAAAATGAATGTATTCTTTCACTATGCCTTGGTTAATAATCTCCTTCCGATTGCCTCTAAAGCTAAGGTTTGCATGTTTTCTAGGGAGACTAAAGTAAAAAATAAGATCCTGGGCCTTGGGACTTGAAAGAGTAGAGCAATTCCTGGCGGTGACATACCTGGGCTATAATCTCACTAACAAGGCCACTATGGGATCATGGAGAATCAGCCTTCATGTGCACATTTTCTATGCTACCTCTACAGCATTACTATCTAGCCAAGTTTGAACCTGTGATCTTATAGGGCCTTGATTTGTCCCTTCACAACTTGGGCAACTTGCTTGATTCCATTCAAGGGTAGTTGTGGAAGGAGGTCCTAGGACTATCCTTGGAAATCCCCAACACTGTCATCAGACATGAACTCTGCCTCATTTAATTGAAGGCTCAGCACACGTGGAAACAGCTTTCTACCTTCAGGAAAATCCTTGGTCCTCCAGTAAACTCATTAAATGAGGTTCTAAATACAGCTATGTATACCGAATCTGTTTCGTCCATTAAATTGTATAAGTTGAGGATGCAAGGTGTACTGGATTCTATTGGGGCTTCTGAGTTGGATCAATGCGGCGTCCGGGAGTTGTCAAGATGTGTCTATTCAGGGCCGATTGGGTTGAGACAACAGACAGCATTGCATCATATGCTATTTATGTTGACTACCCACATTTCATACACTCAAGAGAATGCATCCCTCTGTACTTACAACGTTTTCCCTGTAAAATAATAGGCGTGACCTACATGCGCTTCAGGCTAAATCAGCTCCATACCAGTGAGAGGACCAATCATTGGAAAGATCATTCATTGTACCCACAACCCACTTCTATCTGTAGATTTTGTAGTATAGTGGACACAACTGAAACCTTAAGACATCTGGTTATTATGTGTCCATACTTTGCTAATACCCAGTTTTATGAATTAAGGATATAAGTGGTAATAGCACTGAGGTGTCAATGAACCTGTTATGGTGTCGGCTTATGTGGGGTACTAAAGTTTCTCTTATTTTAGCATTGAATATTTTTTTTTACTTTCTTAAAACTGAACTGGATAAAAAAAACAAATCAAGGTATGATTTTTAGTAATTATGAAGGGTATCAGAAGGTTTTGCAGTTTCTGTGTTTCTTGTCTGTATGGTCTTATACCTTCATTGTGATTTCTGTTAATGTCTACATTTTAAATGTGATTTTGCGTTTATGTTGTGTAAGGGTTCTTGTAAACCATGAATGCAACAATATAAAATAAAAAAGTACAAGGAAATTTCAGATTGATTTAAGTTACATTGCTGGACAGTTTCATTTAAACAACAATCATCATAAACATTAGATGTTAAATGACAACATGGCATCAAGACCAAGGAATTAGGGTTTCTTCCTCAGAGAAAAGGGAGAACACCATGTATCTTCCATCTGTGTCATCACTCCCCCCCCCCCAGTATTCATCTCCTCCCCCACGATCCTCCCTTCTGACACCACCCCCACGGTCCGCATCAGGTAGCGGTCGCCTTGAGAGGTCCAACCAGACCGAAACACGTGTCTGAGGTTTCTGTTGGTACTCTTGTTCAGAGGAGAATTGCCTAGCATTTCGGTGCTGGACTGCCCCAGGGCACAACAAAGACTGATATGTTTTGGATATTTCTCCTCTGTGAAAGATAGTGAGCTAAAGAATCTGGGTAAGGCTTTCATAACCGGGACTTATGCCTGGCAGAGGTACTCCCAGGACCCCCCTTGTTTTTTACATACCACATAGAACTATACCAGCACTCAGGAGTCTGGTAATTCTGGCCCACACTCATCAACACCACAGGTTTAGTCCCTGCCTCCACCTTATAACACCCCGCACCCCATCTTTTTTGGGCAAAACCACATGCCACAAAGCCACCAGAAATTTCATAGATGCACTACAAAGGACCACTATACTTTATATTACATACATTACCATTAATTTGGGCAATAATAAAACTAAACTTATTACAGCACTAGGATGAGGGAGGTAACCGACATGAATCATTAGCTAAACGTGATATTATTCTTGCTAAACTGCAAATAATGGACTAGGGTGAGATGAGCATTGTTAAAGACTAGCAGTGAGGGGGCACTTTAAGGAAGGCAGTTGAACTGTCATGTTAGAGTTGTAGTATGTACGTTTGTTTGGGGTTACTTACAGGGTGCTTTTGGTTAGACATTGAATGTACCTGATGAAAGGGAACAGTGGAGTGATTTCAGACAGTTATTTTCTTTTGTTATGTAATATTTCATTAATTATTTTAAAGCTAGCGCAACCAATGATGATAAAATGTGTTCAATGAAAAACACACAGTAAAAAACGCTTAGGGCTAAATGCCTTTGGCATTTTATTGAGGGCCTTTTTGCAACGGCTAAACATGAGTTCACTTTTTAGGATCAATATTAATTGATTCAAAACCTCTTTCTCAAAACTACTTTGAACTTATTTATTTAGTTCATTGTTTTTTTATAATGCTCCTAAGGGGCCCGGGATTCAAAACTCTGTTGCTTTGCATGGTCTTGCTTCCAAGACCAGCGCATTGCCCATATCCCAATATGTCACCTTTTTAAACAGCATGGTGAAATATATGTTTACTTAAGCCAGTTTGGCCTATTGGCCCTTATTTGTTTGTGCCTTGAAGAGATGAGGTATCCAGCAGAATACTCTAAACTGTGCAGTACGATGACTAATCCCCCACACTAACGTGAGATGGGGGTTTAGATTCTATTAAAGACAAGGAGGCGATTATTATGCATTAGAATCTTTACTCTGAAACCACAGAAGCAAAGAAAAAACTTTTACAAACAAAAAAGTTGTAAAGAACAGAACTAAATAGAGTTCAATGGCAATGTATGGGAGCTCCCCAATCCATCATGGAGGACAGGTCATGCCCTGCAGGCGACCAATGAGCAGGGACCCTTCCCCATATAAGTCCATTACTCCAATCCCAACCCCTCTTTCTGTAGCTGTCTTGAACCAGACGTCCACTGCACAGATCAGACGATAAACGATGAAGGCCAATCCAGTGAAGCTCTCGTACCACGCACTCCATAACTTGTAACTGCGAGCCACACTCCTGATCAGGACCTTAAACCATAGCTGTAAAAAAACAACAAGCAAGAAGGGTGGGTGGTTGGGCACAAAAACAAACCAAAGAATGTTTTCACTTGAACCACCTATGTACATGCATATCACAATTGACATCATATCATATCCAGGGTGGGAGGGTGGGATAATAATCGCCTCCTTGTCTTTAATAGAATCTAAACCCCCATCTCACGTTAGTGTGGGGGATTAGTCATTCTATGACAAGACAGGAGGCTCATATTATGCAAGTTCAAAGCCCTTGCATCTCATTAGTACAACATGATCCATAATAGAGCCAATATAATGAATAATAAAATAATAGGAAAGGAAACCTTAAATGTGTTCATTAAATAATCAGCTGACCGCAAGAGAATTGCCCAAGACTAGGATGCCCGAAAAACTGTCTTATAAGGCATAGACAAATCCACTGCAAGAAAACAAGAAAATATGTCAATTCCTGTGTTCCTTACCAGCCACCAAAACCAACTGGTTAAAAGAGGGGAAAACATTGAACAAAGTTCTCCTATACTAATAGGTTAGGACAAAACTCATCTGAAATAAACACCTCTGTTGTCCAATCAAACATTTAAAACACTTAAATTCATACCCTTTTTGGGAACCTAGAAAGCAAACCAAAGAAAATAAGCACCTAGCTCTCCTGGAGATAAAGAAAAGAAAAGTACCCCATAGGGGTGAAAGTCTTGTAGGCTCCATCCCATGCATTAAAGGAAGATATTGCATTAGAAATAGGGCATGTCGCAGAACTACACTGGGAACCAAGAGGGAAAGACAAATCTTCAAAAGGTAAAATGGGAGTACATTTTGTAATAGGACAACCCATCCTGAGCCGAGCGGAAAAGCAATAGAATTAACCCACAATTGTCTTCAGACATATATGTATACTAAGGAGGGATGTCTTCTGGAGGCAGAAACAGAATGGAAGAGAGGAGCCCCACCTGAGAAGCTAAACCCATCAAACCGCCAACACGGAGACCTTCAGACCTCCCTAACTCTTGCAGAAGGACTCTACTACATGACAAAAGGCAGATATTAAAAAACCTGATCCTTAAGAGGGCAAACTTGTCAAGGAGAAAAAATGTATCTGACATCCAATCGCCACCATTATAGTCATATGTAAACCCCCTTGTAGATATGCTCGGTGTTTGAACCTTGATCCCTCCTCCCTGGAGATAAACCCCCTAGAGGATCAAAACTAACCGAAGGAGGACACCAAAATTCCAAAGTCTTACTCTAAACTGCAAAGAACGAATCACTAAACAGTTAAACTGAAGTTGCACACCAGAATAGGTCCAGCAAATATTTGAGCCAACTTGCAGATTCTTGAAGCTCACAGCACCTTGAGCTGGCACCTTACTGTAAAAACGAACTCTTGTGAAAGAACCCAAAGGACCACCTGCCATGCAGGCGACTATGAGAACCACGTCAGTAACTAAATATAAATATCCCAGCCCTCTGGGAATCGTAGCGGCAGACACCTTCTGATAGTGCATGTATAGACGCTAGAACACACCAATAGAGGGTCATGAGAACGTGGATGGGGAATTAGTATCACTCCCAGACCTCTCTATCCCACCAAAGGATATTGAGTCCTCCCAAAAGAGGAGAAACCTCCCCCACTTATCCAAGGGAAACCTTGCAACCCAGAAGAAAGCTACCCTGAGGACCCCATTAAAGCACCGCTTTACACCCTTAAGAGAAATAAATACACTATAGCACCTCTAACCAACCCCTGACCGTGGACAGGATCAGCTTAACTTCTTGAAATACCAGATATTAGCAGAAAGGAAAGTAACTGACGGGAGGGAAATGCTCAGTGCGAGTCTGCACTGGTCACGCGTCAGAACTCCTGTAAAAAAGGAAAACGGAAAACCATCGGGTGTTACCCCCAGAGGTGTAATAATATGATGCAATCTCCCCCAAGGATGGCGGGAAGGGAAAGGACTCTGGATAATTATCAATGCCCCGTAAATGTAAGGTTGAGAAAGAAACTGGGACCACTGTCCCCTCAAACCCTGAGGACTGAATCACTGTATTCATGTGAGGCTGACTGGCCACTAAAGGAATCGGGGAATGAAAAACTAAGCACATTGTCCATAGCAAACCAGTACTTATACAGTACGACGAACCCTCAGGTATACGAGAGGTGCTTACTTATCGATCTCAGCAGGATAAAAGACAGATTTAGACCTTTCCAAATGTAGGAACCTGCATCAGTAGGGTCAGCACAGATATGAAAACAGCACTCTATTTGGTGCACTATAGAAAAATATATATGTATAAAGAGGTTAAGCAACGCTCATGAGGGTACAGAAGCCTACTTGTACTCCTCGAGCAGAGGAGAAGTTGCAATATACTATTAGAACAGCAAGCTGAACCATAGGCCAAGCTTTGGGAGGAAAACCATCGGGCAGGCGCCATAAAGTTATTACTTGGCAACTCATCTATCAGATACCATCAAGTGTTTCCATCAAGTGTTTCCAAACATTCCATCCAAGTAAAACATGGTTGCTCAACTTGTCATGCAACAAAAACTGAACAGTTACCCTCGAGCTGACCCTGTCTCCACCAAAATCCAATAGAATAATGAATGTCCAATGGAACAAAAGTAGGGGAGAAAAACATGTCCCCACTAAAGAGCCTTAAGCCCTGCAGACCTCACTAGAGACACTCTTTTTTTCTCCTCATGTTGAGAGAAAATACTGTAGCTTAATCAGCACGGGTATTGGGTGGAGCAACTGAGGTCGGGGAAGCAAACCTAAGGAAAGGACTGAGTTGTCCTGAACTAACTAAGGTAAAGGGCGACAGAATTTTTAACTAAAAGACGAAGGATAATACCTGTCATGATGCCTACCCCCGGAGCACCAGGCCAGGCCCAGCACCCCCGGAAGCAGGCATCATGCCCTCGGGTAAAAGCCCAGCGGCCCCTTATAGGGGCTCTTTGGACTCAGTCCTGGCGCCTTTGGCGCCAGGCTCATGTTGGACATCAGTCCTGGCGCCATAGACACCAGGCTCATAAAGGGAGGTGTTTTGTGCACTTACCTGATGCAGACCATGCTGCACGCTTCAGGCCTCCCTGAGACCTGAAAGGGACTATTTTTTCATAGGGACTATTTTTTCACTCGGGCGTGGCCAGGGAAGGATACATACCTAGTTGGGGAAGGATACATACCTGGGACTTCTTTGGAGGCTATTTAAGCCACGCCCAGACAGCAGCTCATGCTTCGCGTTGTTCTGCTTCCTGCAGCTTAACGCTCACCGTGTCTGCTCCTGCTCCTGGACTCCAGCCACGCCCGCCTCGAACCTGGAAGACCTGCAAGGAAGGAAGAGAAGGGAAAGGTGAAAACCAAGGACTATTTCAAACTTCTTACCTGCAACCGGAATCTTCTCGCCAGCATCCCTGAAGAAAGACTTCCATTTAAAAGCATTGCGTTGCTCACTGCAGCGCCACGCTTCACTCACCTGTCCTCGAGACATCTCCCGGCTCCATCGCGGCTGTCAGCATCGGACGCCACATCTCTGCACCTAGGGGAGAGAGGAAGAAACAAAAGGTGAGCAGAAGGAACACAGAAGGAAAGCCTGATTAACAGCCATAATACTTACCGGCTTTTCTTCCACATTTCGGGTCGGCGCCGCCCCGTTGGCAGGTACCGTACCCCGGCCCCTATGGGGAAAGGACAAGAGACATTTCTGGGGAATGATAAGGACATTTAGAGGGATCGCCCTCATCACTACTCACCTCGGCAGTTTAACCCCTCGACGCATCGCCTTCATTCTGCACCTGAAATAAAGGACAGATCACAGGTTAGAAAGACAACATAAAGGGGGCCTCACTTGAACTTTGAACTTTCATACTTACGGCGCATCGCTCAGGAAAGTCAAGTGGATTTTGCCAGCGCCATTCTGAAAACCAGTGAAGTAACTGGACGAACACGCGCCCCTGCACCAGAAGCAGGATGGAGAGTTCATCCTTCCAAACCATAAGGTGAGCTTAAACCGGGGTTTGGAGGGAGTTAGAGAGGAACAAAGGGGGAAGGGGGAAAGGGGGGAGCTAGCACACTATTCTGCAGACTGTTAATCCCCTTTCTCATCTGCAGAAGGATATTCCTACGGGCCAGGCAAGCACGATTTGGAGGTCCTGTCCAATCGGTGTTCCGGGTCCTGCGCATCACGCTAGAAGAGGCCACAGCAATCCAAACTAGACCAGTGCCCCCGTGGGAACCAGGTGAGCGTTACAGAACGCGAAGCCTTCCTACAAATTCCCACCCAGGCGCTATGGAAACTTCCGAAACTGACCAGTTGGCCCAATTACTGGGGGAATTACGGGCCGAAGTACACGCCGCTCATCAAGAGACTAGTGCCCTCAGGAGGGAAGTGATTGTAATAAAGGATAGAGCTGATGACCTGGCTAGACAGCTTTTGCAAGGTCAAGCTGGACAAACTCCTTTACCCGGTTCCGGGGGGAACCCCGCTCCTGTGGTTTCCAGTAACCCGGTGCAGATTAATCTACCTGGAAACATGCCGCCTGCCCCACCTGAACGCTTTGCTGGGGACCCCAAACGATTCGCCGTATTCATGAATCAGTGTCGTTTGCACTTCCTATGCAGACCCGGGGCCTTCCCTAATGATCAGACCAAGGTAGCCTTTGTGTTGTCATATCTCAGAGGCTGTGCTGCCGATTGGTCAGTCCCACTGGTAACTCAAGATGACCCGATTCTTCGTGATTTTCAAGGATTTCAAACAAGCATGGAAAGGTTATTTGCTCAACACTCCCAGGGACAGGCTCTGGATGACGAACTTCTATCTCTGCGACAGGGCAATCAAAACCTTCTATCCTACATTGCAACCTTCAATAGACTAATTGTGGAAACTGGTTGGCCAGAGGATAAAAGAATCACGTTATTCTATCGAGGTCTATGCGGAGAACTTAAAGATGTCCTGGCACAAGTTGTAAATCCGCCCCAAGAATGCACTGAATATATAGACTTAGTGGTCCAATTGGATCACAGGCTGCAAAACAGAAAAGCAGATCGGTCCAAGTTTGAAACCCGGGTGTTGGCCAAGACCCACGCTAACCCCAAGGGGGCTGATGCCTCGGAGCCTATGCAAATCGGAGATGTTAAAGGACACCTAACTCAAAAAGAACGGGAAAGAAGACGACAGATGCAATTATGCCTTTATTGTGGGTCCTCTGGACACTTTCTACGAGATTGCCCGGTTAAGCCGCCCAAGAAGGTGGTAGGAGCCGCTGATAAAATCCATGGAAACTCTGTATCGGGAAACGACCACGCCCGGCAAGCGTAGGGGTCAGCTTGCCGAGCTTGAAAACTAACTCTCAGACCTCGCATTTCATTGTGCCAATGGTCCTCGTAGATCCGGAACAGCCTAAATGGTTGCATGCTATAAAGGCATACATCGATAGCGGGGCTATAGGAAACTATGTGGATCGAGAATTGGTCTCTAGGATAAACCTCCCTCTGCGTCCTAAAACCAACAAAGATGTCATCACCACAGTAGATGGAACCGAAATTGCCTCTGGACTGGTAACACATTCCACAGCTGAGGTGACACTTGTAGGTCCGGATGGCCATCGGGAGGCAGTTGTGTTTGATGTAATCAAGGCTCCACAGTTTCAGCTTATTCTCGGAATCCCTTGGTTAGAGACACATAATCCTCGAATTGATTGGCGAGCGAAGAGAATAACCTTCCCGGATTGTGCACAAACCTGCTACCCAGAAAATACAAAGATTAATCTAGTATCAGTAACCTCTGTCCCCGTGCAACTACCTCCAGAGTACCAAGACTTTCAGGACGTCTTCCAAAAGGAACAGGCCAACACGTTACCTCCCCACAGATCGTACGATTGCCAAATCGATCTGGTGCCCGGTGCACAACCCCCTTGTAGCAGGATTTACGCCCTTACTGAACCAGAGAATCTGCATTTGAGACAATATTTAGATCAATACCTCGCCAATGGTTTCATTCGCCCGTCAAAGTCCCCGGCATCCTCAGCTTTGTTCTTCGTTCCTAAAAAAGAAGGCGACCTTAGAACTTTTATCGATTACTGCGCATTGAACCAGATAACTGTTAAAAATCGTTACCCTCCTCTGCCTCTGATCCCTGAACTCCTTGACCAGGTGAAGGACGCTTGCGTATACACCAAGTTAGATCTCCGGGGGGCTTATCATCTGGTACGAGTAAAAGAAGGCGACGAATGGAAAACGGCCTTCCGTACAAAATATGGACTATTCGAATACCAGGTGATGCCTTTCGGGTTGTGCAACGCGCTTGCAGCCTTCCAATTCTTCATGAACGATGTCCTTCGGGAACTCATCGATGTCTGTGTTGTCGTGTATATCGATGACATTCTTGTGTACTCCTCTTCGGAATCTGATCACAGAAAGCATGTCAGGGCCGTCCTAGAGAAACTGCGCCAGCACAAACTGTTTGCCAAGCTGGAAAAATGTGTTTTCCATACCACCGAGGTTGAGTTTCTTGGATTCATCCTGACACCTAAAGGGGTCCGAATGGATTCACGGAAAGTGGATGCCATCCTCAAATGGCCATCACCTAGTTTGGTGAAAGGTGTCCAAAGCATGCTTGGTTTTGCCAACTTTTATCGCAGGTTTATCCCAGAGTTTTCACGTGTGGTGCAACCCATCACTGCACTCTTGCGAAAAAATAAACGTTTTGAATGGACCGAGGAAGCCAAACAGGCCTTTCAGGAGTTGAAAGCTAAGTTCACGTCCGCACCTATTTTGAAGCACCCGTGTCCCGATCTCCCATATATAGTCGAAACCGACGCGTCCAGCTTAGCCATGGGAGCTGTCCTGTCTCAGAGAGACCCTGAAACCAACCAACTGCACCCCGTAGCATTTTGGTCCAGAAAGTTCTCGCCGCCGGAGATAAATTATGCGATCACCGATAAGGAACTATTAGCCATTAAGTCCGCCTTTAAGGCTTGGCGGCATTATCTCCTCGGCGCCCGGCATACCATCACCGTGATCACTGATCACCGAAATTTACAATATTTAAAAACTGCCAAGGCTCAATCGTCTCGACAGCTCCGATGGGCTTTGTTCTTTGCTGAGTTCGATTTTGTAATCACCTACCGCCCCGGCTATAAAAATGGTAAGGCGGACGCTCTATCCCGAATTGGAATGGAAGAAATAGACACAAACTCAGAACCTGTGCCGATAATTCCCGAACAAAGAATTTTGGGGATAACCACTTTACAAACCCTTGAAGACATTCAAGCATGAGTGAAACAATTCCTGGACTCTTCAGCCTTGCAGGATTGGATCAAAAGGGGGTCTAACTTTTCAGTCAAGGATGGCATACCTTACTTCCAAGGACGCTTATTTTTGCCAGAAAAGGAATTGCAAGAACTGGTTATTTCCCGTCATCATGATACCCTGATGGAAGGACATCCTGGCATTGCCAAAACAGAGGAAAAGGTTAAACGACAATTCTGGTGGCCTTCCTGGCGAAAGGATATTAAATCTTTCGTGATGTCCTGTGGAGTTTGTGCCCAAAACAAAGGTCAAAAGACAAGACCCGCCGGTCTTCTTCAGCCCTTAGACATTCCACCAGCACCTTGGCACACCCTGCCACTAGATTTTATCACGGACCTGCCCTCTTGTAATGGTTACAATACTATTCTGGTCGTGGTGGATTTATTTACCAAAATGGCCCACTTTATTCCGTTGAAAGGATTACCTTCAGCCTTTGTTCTTGCCAAAGAATTCCTCGAAAATATCATCCGTTTGCATGGATTCCCGTCCATACTAGTCTCCGATCGGGGAAGCCAGTTTATTTCTCATTTTTGGAAAAAGTGTTGTCAACTGGCACAAGTCGACGTAAGACTCTCGACCAGCCACCACCCACAGACCGATGGTCAGACGGAGAGAACGAACCAGACCCTTGAACAATATCTACGATGTATGTTGCACCAATCGGAGGGTAATTGGAAGGACATTTTATGGGTGGCAGAATATGCATACAATAACTCGATACACTCTGGAACTGGTCAGAGCCCCTTTTATACCCTATATGGACATCACCCTTGTACTTCAGACTTGGACTCACCTCTGAGCCTTGAAATGCCCGCAGTGGACCAATTGCATTCTACGATTACTCAAGCCTTCAAGGATGCAACTGCACATTTGCAACATGCGAAAGGGAAATACAAAAAGAATGCGGATCTGCATCGAAGAGAGGCGCCTCCATACCAAATAGGGGATCAAGTATGGTTGGCTACCAAACACCTATCACTCAAGGGGCCTCGAACTTTTAATCCAAGGTATTTAGGACCTTACTCGATCAAAGCTATAATCAACCCAGTGGCAGTCAAGCTCGATCTACCAGCTAACATGCGGATTCACCCCATTTTTCATGTGTCACTTTTGAAATCAGTGCACCCAGGAACCAGATTAACAAAGCCACCAGAACCGATTCAGATAGATGGGGAGCCTGAATTCGAGGTGAAGAACATTTTGGATTCTAAGATCTCAAAATCAAAACTGTTCTATCTAATTGATTGGAAAGGGTACGGGCCTCAGGAAAGGTCTTGGGAACCCAGTGATCACGTACATGCACCTCGGCTGGTAAAAAGGTTCCATCGGAATTTCCCAAACAAACCGAAACCTCCAGAAGGAACGACCTTGGGAGGGACCTTGGGGGGGGGAGTGCTGTCATGATGCCTACCCCCGGAGCACCAGGCCAGGCCCAGCACCCCCGGAAGCAGGCATCATGCCCTCGGGTAAAAGCCCAGCGGCCCCTTATAGGGGCTCTTTGGACTCAGTCCTGGCGCCTTTGGCGCCAGGCTCATGTTGGACATCAGTCCTGGCGCCATAGGCACCAGGCTCATAAAGGGAGGTGTTTTGTGCACTTACCTGATGCAGACCATGCTGCACGCTTCAGGCCTCCCTGAGACCTGAAAGGGACTATTTTTTCATAGGGACTATTTTTTCACTCGGGCGTGGCCAGGGAAGGATACATACCTAGTTGGGGAAGGATACATATCTGGGACTTCTTTGGAGGCTATTTAAGCCACGCCCAGACAGCAGCTCATGCTTCGCGTTGTTCTGCTTCCTGCAGCTTAACGCTCACCGTGTCTGCTCCTGCTCCTGGACTCCAGCCATGCCCGCCTCGAACCTGGAAGACCTGCAAGGAAGGAAGAGAAGGGAAAGGTGAAAACCAAGGACTATTTCAAACTTCTTACCTGCAACCGGAATCTTCTCGCCAGCATCCCTGAAGAAAGACTTCCATTTAAAAGCATTGCGTTGCTCGCTGCAGCGCCACGCTTCACTCACCTGTCCTCGAGACATCTCCCGGCTCCATCGCAGCTGTCAGCATCGGACGCCACATCTCTGCACCTAGGGGAGAGAGGAAGAAACAAAAGGTGAGCAGAAGGAACACAGAAGGAAAGCCTGATTAACAGCCATAATACTTACCGGCTTTTCTTCCACATTTCGGGTCGGCGCCGCCCCGTTGGCAGGTACCGTACCCCGGCCCCTATGGGGAAAGGACAAGAGACATTTCTGGGGAATGATAAGGACATTTAGAGGGATCGCCCTCATCACTACTCACCTCAGCAGTTTAACCCCTCAACGCATCGCCTTCATTCTGCACCTGAAATAAAGGACAGATCACAGGTTAGAAAGACAACATAAAGGGGGCCTCACTTGAACTTTGAACTTTCATACTTACGGCGCATCGCTCAGGAAAGTCAAGTGGATTTTGCCAGCGCCATTCTGAAAACCAGTGAAGTAACTGGACGAACACGCGCCCCTGCACCAGAAGCAGGATGGAGAGTTCATCCTTCCAAACCATAATGTGAGCTTAAACCAGGGTTTGGAGGAAGTTAGAGAGGAACAAAGGGGGAAGGGGGAAAGGGGGGTGCTAGCACACTATTCTGCAGACTGTTAATCCCCTTTCTCATCTGCAGAAGGATATTCCTACGGGCCAGGCAAGCACGATTTGGAGGTCCTATCCAATCAGTGATCCGGGTCCGGCGCATCACGCTAGAAGAGGCCACAGCAATCCAGACTAGACCAGCGCCCCCGTGGGAACCAGGTGAGCGTTAAAATACCAGAGAGATGGTTAGAGAGGAAGGTACAACCCCTCCATATGGGTCTGTTTACAACCACTTCCACACTCTCTTTTCTTCAAAGTACTTAATAAATAAATAATATATAATATATAAAATATATAATATATCCAACGAAGAGGGGCTACACCCTCACAGGGGTCCGAACCCCAGGCCCTTATATAAGCTGATACTCACTGAGCTATCCGGGCCACTGACAATTCTGAAAAACGAAAATGTGCTCCAGTCAACACTTAAACATATTGTTTATCAAAAGCGTACACTGAGCAAGTGCACCTCAACTGCTCACCCCAGGAGGGTGTGGCAACTAATAGTACACGAGGGAGCACCTCGCAGTATAAACCAGGCAAAGCCTGAAACCGACGGTTACTGCACGCCTACCAGAACAAACAATGGCGTCAGCCATATGCAGCACTTAAACAAAGCTGCCGACCTTAAGGGAGTAATACACTGAGCAAGTGCATCTCCAACTGCTCGCCCGAGCAGGGCGTGATAATCAGCAGTATACGAGGGGGTAACCTCATATTAGAACTCAGGCAGAGCCTGAAACCGAGCAGGTCATGGTGCATGCCAGTTAAGGTAATTACCCAAGTTGCCGACTTTAAGGGAGGAAACACTGAGCAAGTGTACCTCAAACTGCTCACCCTAGCAGGGCGTGGACCCAGCAGTATACGAGGGGACCCCTCGCAGAAAACACAGGCAACCTTGCCACCGAGCAGGTGACTGCCCCTTTCCAGGGAAGATAATGACATCTGCCACCAGCAGCCCCCAAACAAAAGAAAACTGTCAAGTTTAAGGTAGGAAACACTGAGCAAGTGCACCTCCAACTGCTCGCCCGAGCAGGGCGTGATAATCTGCAGTACACAAGGGGGTAACCTCGCAATAGAATTCAGGCTGAACCTGAAACCAAACAGATGGCACCTCAGTGAAGGCAAATCACCTAACTTAAGAAATAAGTAAATAAATAAACAATAAAATAAAAACTGCAGAATTGGCAGTGTATGAGGCTCTGCAGTAGGCGAACCAGTGTTAATATAAGTTGAAACATCAATATAAACACAAAATAAAATATCAATTTTTAAATATATATATATATACATAAACATTCATATTCAAAAGTAATTAAAATTACATATAATCTTGTTAAAGTGGAAAAATGCGGACTGGGCTCTCTCAAGTGGTCTTGCATAACTAGGGTGAACAGGCAACCCGGATTTCATTTGAGAAACCCCTCTGGGATTTGCATGGTTGGGCGGCATGGAAAATAAAATTGTAATTATTTACCCCAACACGTTCCGAATTTAAAAGTTGGAGGATTGGTTCGAACCTGGAACCTTCCAGGTACCAGTGACAACGCCTACTGCCTGCGCTACAGAGACTGGTTTCAAAATAATAGAAAAGAAGGAAACATAGGAAATATATAGGACCAAGCACGCCCGCAGCACCTGGCAGTCCCAGGTGTAATTCAAAGAAAAAAAGAAGCGCAAATGAACCATACATACATTTTTTAAAATATCCATGATGTTCCGGACATTGTATTAGAACCCTGGCACCCAGTCTCCCAACACCAAGCACTTAGCTGTTGAGCCACTGGAGGCTATGTTATCCAAAGGAACACTGCAGCCCACCAAAGGGCTTTGTACACAGGTGGCCAGCAGTGCAGGCCCTGAATAAGGTAATGTAACAAACACAGAGGGCTTAAACAAACAAAAGAGAGGCTTGCGTGCGCTGGCCTTGAAGCTTATCAGCTTCAGTCCGGCCGTAAACCATAAATAAACACAAGAATGCTCGCGCACGCACACCTGCACAAAGCATTAGCTTCTGTTAGCCAATAAATCTTTACATAAAGAAAGCTTCCATTCAGACCAGTGCGCACGGGATAAAGAAAACAGTACACACTTAAACATAATGCCCAGAGGCAAACCAGCGCAGCGAGCGTTGGAAAGTTAAACAAACAGTACTTTAAAATATAAAGGACTAATATATATCTTAAATGTATCACAAAGAAATGCTACAAGCATACAATATTTTTCCCATAATATAACCAATTAAGGTTTAACTTCTACTGACAACATGTAAGACACAAACTGAAAGGAGTGTACTTAACTGTGGTGTCAGCAGCAAAGAAAGAGGGGTTGGGATTGGAGTAATGGACTTATATGGGGAAGGGTCCCTGCTCATTGGTCGCCTGCAGGGCATGACCTGTCTTCCATGATGGATTGGGGAGCTCCCATACATTGCCATTGAACTCTATTTAGTTCTGTTCTTTACAACTCTTTTGTTTGTAAAAGTGTTTTCTTTGCTGCTGTGGTTTCAGAGTAAAGATTGTAATGCATAATATGAGCCTCCTGTCTTGTCGTAGAATTAGAGCTGGGGATTCCAAGTATAGAAACTCAAGTAAAATGGAGGTTTGCTTCCTATTTACTGAAGATTTATTTAGGTCACACAGAAAAAAACAATATGACTACGTTTTGGTGGAAACAATAGGGTCACCTAAAACAACTAATATGTTTGGTATAGGGAAGGGAGCAACCTTTTAGCAAGTTGGAATTTTGTAAATTAAGATAGGCTCAATCACTTTTTGTATAGCAGTTTGAATGGCACCTTTAAGCACGAGGCACAGTATGCACCCTCTCCACCTTGAAATTGTATGCCGATTTTCGCATGAACTCGCCTGAACATGCTCCTGTTAAACGATTGTAAGACATTAGTTAAGAGCTGCATGGAAAAGAGATGTTTCTGTACAATAAGAGTCCTTAAAGAGTTCGGCCATTGCAACTATTATTCTGATTCACGTAACAAATATCTAAAGCCCTACTTTTTGTTACAAAATATTAGGCTTTATTCGGATGCAATGTTTTCTTTATAATGAACGGTAATGAAATAAGTTGAATTACCTCTATGTCCACTCTTCCTCCTCCCAGAACTTATCAATGAGGTGTCCCACCTCCATACAGGAACCCTCTTTCTATTTCTAAAATCTTCAGCCCCCCACCTCCCCACCTCCCCACCTCTCGCCTACAGGCATAACAGTGCGCCTTCCCCAAGACCCAACAGTGCGTTTTTTCCTGCCTGTGGGCAGGGACTCTGTTTTCTTCTGACCCCCCACTCCTCGGCATTGCCACGGGGGAGGATTCGTTGGTGTTTTCCCGCCACGTCGAGGGTCCTTTGCAGGGCAGGGACCGGCTCGAGTTGGCGGATATCTCTCCGGGGTGGGGGAGTCCCTGCAGAGCAGGGCCCCATGTTGAGTGCGGGCAGGGTCCCCGGTCCCTCCTACTGCCTCCGGCATAGCCGGCGGTGGTGGTCGAGTCGAGGTTGCCCGCCCCTGTAGGGGGGGGGCGGGGCTTCATGAAGCGGCTCGCCCTCCGGAGCTGCTTAGCCCAGGGTGTTTTTCACCCGGGCAGAGGTAAGCAGGAGCGGGGTGAGGCGTGCTCTGTGATTGTATGCACCTGGCCTCCTGGGCTGGGTTGCGTTGGATAGCCACCAGGATTTTAAGTGTGCAGGGGGCCCCCGAGGAGGTTTTCTCTGTTTTCTCCTCCGTGGATGCTCCTATCTGCTGGTGGCCTAAGCTTCTGTGTTTTTGTACTGGCACATGGGGAAGCGCTCCTCTAAATCTTGCCACATAGAGCCCTGCTCTCCTTCACCTTCATATTCTTCTTCTTACTGCTCCCCTCCCCCTCCTAAGAGGCATGGGGATTGTAGGGTTCCTGAGGAATGGCTCCTGCATGTTTTACGGCAAGCCCTGCAGGATGAAGATATTCAGCCTCATCGTTGAAGGGGGGTGTCCCCATCCTCCTCCTCATGTTCGGATGGCTCTTCCTACAGCCTGGGGGATTCCCTGAGGTCAGCGGAATTCAAGGGCAAGTACCTAGACAAGGAAGCCACGGCGGATGTTCTGCTTCAGGTGTCCCATTATATGGGGTTTCCGGACTCTAAGCCCCGTCTGCTCTGTCTGTGGGGTTCGGCCCCCAGCGCCTCAGTTTAAACACACTCTCAAGAAGGGTCTTCCGCTTCGATCTGAAATGAATACTGAGATTTTAAGGAAGTGGGTTGATCCGGACAAGTCAGCGGTTCCCAGGTTCCTTGCCAAGCTGTATCCCTTGCAGGGGGAGGAGGTGGCCCTGCCACAGGTGGTTTTGGTGGATGACATCATTCCCAGTCTGGTGGGGAGGTCATCCTTGGCCTCGGATGATTCTCTGCGGGACCCCATGGATCGTAAAGTGGATGTCTCCTTGAAGAAGGCTTATGGTGGGGCTCATCTGGCTTTAAGGGCTGCCACGTATGCCTCGTACACGGCGAAGCCTGTCTTGGGAGTTTGAAATCCGCCCTGAAAGCGGATAGTGAGGGCTCGGATCCTGCGCCCCTTCTGAAGGCCGTCAAGTCTCAGGTGGAGTTTAGTCAGACTTGGCGTATGATGGTGTGAAGGCGGCCGCCATGTCTATGGGTTCCAGTGTGGGGGGCGTCGACACGTTCTTATCAGGGATTGGAAGACAGACGCCAGCCAGAAGTCTACTGCCATGATGTTAGGCAGAAACCTTTGCAGTTCCCTCTGGGACCACTGCAAAAGATTTAGGACTACAGGTGTTTGGCAGTAAACCCACTTGGTAGCAGTCTGTACCACACAGATTCACTTGGTAGCTGTGGCTGAGCAGTCAGACTTCCCTCAAGAAGAGTTAGGCAGTATACAGAGTATTCACAATAGGTCAAGAGAACACAGTAGAACAAGTAAACACTGATCAGGGCTTGGTGTAAAAGAGATATAATTATTTATTTAAAACCACATCTAGAAAAACACACAGGCACTAATAGTAAGCAATTCAAAAACACGGTCACTAAAAGATATACACTCCCTTAAAATAATATTAGACAAGTCTTAAGTAAAGCCCCACTTATTTTCAGACAGCGGTGAGCGCTTAACGTAGATGGCACTCTAATAATTCGTTTTAAAAAGGGAGAGAAGAGCAGAGAACAAGTTGAAACAGATCCCAACACTTTTACCAGAACATAACAAGAGAGGAAGGCAGAGTAAAACCGTAAAGTGAGAGTTCAAGAGGTCGGATCCACCTTCAGAGGATCCAAACAAAATGTGTCCAAGATCACACGGTTGCAGTGCACAAGTCTTGTAAAGGTTCAAAAAGGAGTTGGACCAAAGAAAGGGACCAGTTAGAGGGTCAAGGCGGCCAGCCCAGTCCAGAAGGTTAAGGAGTTATTATTACCTTGTTGCAATTTTTAGAAAGGGAGGCCTGGTGGACACGGTACCTTAAAGTGGTGAGAACGCTCCAGCGGGGGAAGTTGTTCCTGGCAGCGGATGCAAGTTGGTGCTTCGTCCGGGGGAAGAGAGGATCTCGTCGTGGAGGAAGACAGGAGTCCGTTGCACTGCCAGGGAAGAAACCAGCCGCGGAGTTTCTCAGGTACAAGGAGCGGTCCGGTGATTCGCGGTTCAGTGGTGAGTGGCTATCCGGCTGCCGGGGTGCTTGGCACGGGCAGTTCGACCACAAACCGGGCTGGGGTGCGAAGAAAGAAAGGAAAACTGGTTGTGCCCACCAGTCAGGGGAAGAAGCCTCTCCAGCCGGGAGATCTTCTCTGTCGTCGGAACTGGTGAGTCGGTTCTGCAGGGCTCCACCGGTGGTGTCGTCGTGGTAGGTCAGCTCAGCTTTTCCCTCGTCCGATTCTCAGGTCCTGTGGCGACTTCTGAAGTTCCAGTCCCCAAAGCCCTGCTTTTATGCAGCATACCGGCTCACCACTTGGGCCAATCACACAAGAGTGCAGCTTGAGTTACCAAGGTAACTCAGTCCAGGGTGCCTAAACCCCCTCCCACAACCCCTATGGTACCCAGACAGAGTGGCACCACTTTTGGAGGCTTCTGTGGAGAAGCCCGCCAAAAAATGGAACAAAGGGATCGACTTGGGTTGGAGTCACAGAAGAGAACACAAACGCCATTTTAGAATCGAGTCTTGGCAAAAAATACCAACCGGAGAATTAATATTAATTAAATAAACCGGCGGTATGTTCGAGGCTATGAGAATTAAATAATTAAAGTTGGTAGCCTCGAACAATGGGAAAATCCCATAGGAAAATATTTGCGGTCGAATATAAAAAGTACTTTCCACTGCCACCAGCCAAAACTCGATCAGGGGGGACGGAGACGTGCCCCCTCGACTAACAGACCCTGGGGCAATTGAATTGCCCCAACCAGTACGTCCACAATATGATGGTTTGTACTGGTTTCTGTTAATAATTTGGGACTAGTAAAGCCAATGGTGACTTTACATGCCCTGGGAGACAGTAGTCAGTCCCAGGGTATGGAGTCTATGGTGGGGTGTCACTATGACACCCCTGTGTTACTGCACGGAGGGTGCTGTGTAACACACATATGAAAAAACACATGAGACCCTATGGAGTAAAGGACCCCATAGCCCATAAAACACATTACCAATCACAGGAATACCATGAATCATGTCCAAGAGTGCGAGAAAAAGAGTCACACTCTTGGCAGGAGGAAAAAAACAAACTCCAGAAATCCAGCAAAGCTGCTGGGGGACTTACTAGGTTAGGAAATTAAGCCTAAAGAGAGAATTCTCCCTAATACTCGTCCCCCCCCCCCCAGACTAAGGGACAGGAGGATTTAATCCACTCCTGGATGAACCTCTTACCTCCAGTCGATGACATACATCCTAGAGAGTCCATCAGCATTTTGATGGTGACACCCTGACTTGTGCTCAATGGTGAAATCAAACCCTTGAAGGCAGATTGACCATCTCAATAGTTTTGGATTTTCCCCTTTCATTTGCCTTAACCATCTCAAGGGTTGGTGGTCAGCCTGAATGACAAAAGTAGATCCATAAAAGTATGGTCTAAACTTCTTCAGTGCCCAAGCAATAGCAAAGCATTCTCTTTCAATTGTTGCCCACCTTGTCTCAGGATCCTTCAGCTTTCTGCTGATGAAGCAAATGGGGTGCTCCCTACCTTTCCCATCCAGTTGACTGAGGACTGCACCTATTCCTACATTTGAAGCATCTGTTTGCACAATGAAAGTTTGGTGATAGTCAGGAGCTCTGAGTACTGGGGCTTGGCAAAAAGCCTTTTTCAGAGTTTCAAAGACCTGATTGCATTCCTCATTCCATCTAACCCTTTTAGGGAATTTAGGAGAGGAGATGACATTCAGTGGAGAAGCTATGGACCCATAGTTCTCAATAAAATTCCTGTAATACCCAGTGAGACCTAAGAAGGCTCTCACCTGGGTCTGAGTAGTAGGTGTTGTCCAATTTTGCACAGCTTCAATCTTACTGGGCAAATGCCTTATTTCTCCACCTCCTACCTCATGTCCAAGGTAGACCACTTTACTCTGTCCAATCTGGCATTTACTTGCCTTGATGGTCAGATTGGCCTTTCCAAGAGCCTGCAAAACATATCTCAGGTGGTCCACATGTTCCTCCCAGGAATCGCTGAACACTGCTATATCATCCAAGTATGCCATGCAGAAGTCCTCCATCCCATTCAGAACCTGGTTTACCATCCTTTGAAACGTAGCAGGTGCATTTTTCAATCCGAAAGGCATAACCTTAAACTGGTATAAGCCAACTGGGGTAGAAAATGCAGTTTTCTCCTTGGCATGGTCTGTCAGGGCTATTTGCCAATAGCCTGACGTCAAGTCAAATGTGCTGAGGAACTTGGCTGCACCAAGTCTATCCACCAACTCATTTGTCCTTGGCAAAGGGTGGGCATCAGTTTTAGTGACTGCATTAAGAGCTCTGTAATCCACACAGAATCTAAGTTCTTTAGATCCTGCCTTTGGTACTAACACAACTGGGCTAGACCATGGACTAGTAGAGGGCTCTATTACCCCGAGATCAAGCATCTTGTTGACCTCACCTTTGATGTGGGTTCTTACATTTTCTGACATTCGATATTCTCTGCTTTTGACTGGCAGACAGTCACCAGTGAGTATGTCATGCTGTCCCCAAGGGGTCAAGCATGGTGAAAGTGAGAACGAGAACAGGGATGTGAACTGATTCAACATAGATTTGCACTCTTCCTGTTGCTCAGGTGTCAGATTCGAAGAGAGATTTACTCCTTCAATCTTTTCGTCTAAAGGTAAGCCTCTGAGGAGATCAGGAAGAGCTTCACTCTCTTCTTCTTCTTCTTCCTCCGATGATGCTAGAAGCAAAGCTCCTACATCAGGTCGGGAGACATACGCTTTTAGTCTGTTGGTGTGGAAGACTGTTGGAGCCTCCTTGGGGTTGCCCAAGTCCACCAGATAGTTGACCTCTCCAAGTTTACCCACAACTTTGAAGGGTCCCATCCATTTGTCTTGCAAGGCCCTCTGCCTTGTGGGAATCGTAACGAGAACTAGCTGGTCTTGAGTAAACTCAACCATGTTAGCCTTTTGGTCATGCCAGTGCTTGACCAATGCTTGTCCAGCTTTCAAGTTATCACTTGCTTCTGTCATCGTTTGTGACATTCTCCTTCGGAGACCTATCACATAGTCAGTCACTCTGACTGGCTTGGGGGAAGGAGCACTCTCCAACCCCTCCTTGATCAGGGCCAATGGACCTCTGACCGGATGACCATAAAGAAGTTCAAAGGGAGAATAACCTACTCCCTCCTGAGGGACTTCTCTATAAGCAAAGAGAAGGCATGGCAGTAGAAGGTCCCACTTTCTTTTAAGGAGATCTTCTAAAGCACCTATCATGCTCTTCATGGTTCTGTTGAACCTTTCAACCAGTCCATTTGTTTGAGGGTGGTATGCGGTTGAGAACTTGTAAGTAACTCCGCAGGTTTTCCACATGGCTTTCATGTAGTGGGACATAAAGTTTGACCCCCTGTCAGAGATTACTTCCTTAGGAAACCCAACCCTGGTAAAAATACCAAGGAGGGCCTTAGCCACAGCCGGAGCTGTAACAGTCCTCATAGGAATTGCCTCAGGGTACCTAGTAGCATGGTCTACTACAACAAGTATAAACCTGTTGCCTGAGGAAGTTGGAGGATCAAGGGGACCAACAATGTCAATCCCTACTCTCTCAAATGGAACTCCCACAACTGGGAGGGGCACTAAAGGTGCCACAATTTGGAGCCAACCTTACCAGAAGTTTGGCAGGTGTGGCAGCTCCTGCAGTATTTATCTACTTCGGCCCCCATTTTTGGCCAATAGAGGTAGAGTGAGAGCCTTTCCTTAGTCTTCTTGAAACTCAAGTGACCAGCCAAAGGAATCTCATGGGCTAACTGCAAGAACTGTGGTCTGTTCTCTTGGGGTACTACAAGTCGTTTGTTGTCCCCAGGTGCAGACTCGGTTGGTTCACTGTAGAAGAGGCCATCTTCCCAGTGTAACCTATATTTCCCAGGCTCTTGCCCTTCAGCCTGAGCCTCTGCCTGGTGGCAAAGACCTTTCTTTCAGAGTTGGACATTCTCTCTGTCCCTTACTGAAGTCTGCCCTATTGGGTCCACCTTCTGCCAGTAAAGACTGCAGCTCAGGATGGTCAACAGGATCCAGATCTCCAATGAGTTCCTGGCCTTCCACTAGCTCTTCTTCAGAGTCTAGTTCAACCACACAGGGTTGTACCTCCCTCTCAGCCTCAGCTGGAGGGGGAGTTACGGGTGTAACTTTGGACAACCTAGGGGAAGTCCTTGTTGGCTGCACTGGAGTGCTCACTGCTGGTTTCTGGTTAGAAGTCTTAGGTTTCCCCTTTGCTTCTGGTTTCTTAGAGACAGCAGCTGACATCTCTAGTGGAGCAGGAGTGATCTCTTTCTTCATCATCTCCTTGGGAATACCTCTCATGGTTCTCTCCCTTGCAGGTCTGGTGAGCTCCTGTAACCTTTTACTAGGAGGTCTGGGGGTATGTGACACTACTCCAAGAGTTTTCAAGTCATTACCCAGCAGAACCCTTCCTGGCACCTCACTTTGTATGCTGACAGGTATCTTCACAGTCATGTCATTACACTGGATGAGAACTGGTAATTGGAGAAGCATCTGCACAGGCCCTCCAGCTAACTTGGTGAGGCGTTTGGGTGCCTTAGCAACATTCTCAGCCTGAAAAAACGATTTGTCCACCACAGTTATGCTGGCCCCAGTGTCCCTAATGGCAGGAGTCTCCTGACCATTAACCTGGACACTGTCCTTATAATACTCTTTAGTATTATCTGGTATAGAATTATAGACATCTAAGTTCTGTTGTTCCCACAGACCCAGAGACACTAAAGAAACACTAGCTGAGACCAGGGGCGTCGCTAGGGGGGGGCTAAAGGGGCTATAGCCCCGGATCCTTTGCTTGTAGCCCCGGATGAAGATCACGGGGCTACAAGCAAAGGCTAGCCCCGAACATTATGATGCAGGCTAGGAGGCAGCAGCAACGTTCGCGATTAGCTAGAATAAAAGCACACTGTGACACGAACATTGCTGCCTCCTGGGCTGCTACTCGTGCTGCTGCTGCTGCTGCTAACTGTCGTGGCTGCGCAGTCTGCACTTGAGCATAGGGAGCAGGGCCCAAACGCACGTGCCCTAGGTCTGCATGCGCACTTGCGAAGTAGGCAGTAGGTGTGAGAGACGCTTGTAGACACTGGTGCTTTCTGCGAGGAACTCGAGTTGCCATGCCACCACCTGCTGGTGTGACCCCCCAGCTGTCACCTACCCATCCCGGTCACCGGTGACCCCCGCCCCCTTGAAGAATTTACTAGCTGCCGGCCTGGGCGCCTTGCCATGTGCACCCATCCTAGGTAGGTAATGTATGCACACGCTATAGGCCTACGATTGGAATTGGAAGCGAATCGACATTATTTTAGACAGTTGAGTGAACTGTCTAAAATAACATCGGTTCGGAGTTGAGTTGTACGCACTGACCTCCTGCCCCCAATCAAAAAGAGCCCCCACAAGCTGTGACACATCTTCAGCCTGCCCCTGTTTGTGCTCTGTGGCGTGCTGTTTCTGTTCAGGGTTTCACAGCTGTGCCTGTGTTCTTTGTGTGCGTGGGTCGGATCTGTGACAGGATTCAGTGTAGGTTTCCCTTGGCATTTCTTTTTCAGGACTTCAGTGATGGACCTCAGTGTGACTTCATATATGTTTTCCTTAAATATACTGGCGGGGCACACCATGCCCGCACTGGTTTTAGGAAGAAGCCCTCCCCTGCATGGGCTGTGGATTTCTGCCCGCCACACACACCCACAGAAGTGGGACTTCGGGACTCCCAGGATGCTGCCCCATCTTTGCTTATTTTGCTGTATTGGTTTCTGAATGGATTTTCCTGGAAGGTGCTGCGCTGTTTCCTCAGGTGGAGATAATTTCTAGTTTGGGCCCTGGTGAGTATAATATATCTCCTCTCAAAAGTTTGGTCTTTTCCCAATTTTTGGTTTTCAATGGAATAGTGCCTCGTGGCCGGGAGTGGGTGTGTACAATAGTTCAACGTGGATGGGCACACCAGAGAATGTTGAATCTTAAAATGCAGTCAGGGCTGGGAAAGGGAGTCGTATCAGGCGGTGCAACTGACTTGCCCTATACCTGCCAGCCGTGCAGTGTGCAGCGTTTTCACGTTTTGTCGTTTCCCCCCTCTGTCTATAGGGCTATAGGGATTTTTTGCTTGGCGCGAGGCTCTTGGATTCGTGTACGTTGATTTGCTTACCATGTGTGCACTAGTGTGCTCCCGCAGCGAGCACAGTCCACTCCTGGCCGTTTCAAAATGTTCTCGCTGGAAGTGGAGTGTGATATGCTTCTGTTATTTGATGACTTCAAAGGCCCTTATTCGTGGCCCCTGTTCCTTGTACTGTATTTCTGCCGCAACCAAGCACTGGCAAAGCCAACAGTTCTGGCTCTTGTATAGGCATTTACCAGGAACTGCAATACTATTTATTTGTATAGCGCATAACGCAAGCCCAGAGGCATAGTGGCGCTTATACAGGACAAACAACAGGCAACAAAACATGTCGAATCAACACGAAGGTAAGAATGCCCAGGTATTACCATTTGCCAACTGTTGCTATCCTCTGGCCAGATAAAACCCGGAAAATGCCAATCCATGTGCCCACAAACAAGCCAAAACGTTGCTGTGCTTTTTGGTTTTTCATGTGACATACTGTATCAAGGTATACATATATTTTTTGGGTTGTGTGGAATGCGGTTCTCTGATTCGAATGACTGCAATATATTATAAGGCACACAGGTATTGAGGGCTTTTTTTAGCCGAATGTTGAGTGAGGGGGGCTTTACTGGGATTGGTTAATCTTTATATGAGATAAGCAAATCGGGTACTCTACGCTATGCTAACTTAGCTTGAGGCTCCTAAATAAGGAATATTTTCGTTTGTTTTGCCTCACTTGTTTGTGCCACCACCGTTTACCAGATGTTGACCGGTCCACCGTAGAGGGTTATGCATTCTACTGCACAAAGCACTGTGTCCTAACCGTTCCATGCTGTGTGCATCCTGTCCCATCAAAAGTAGTCCTTAGCAATGCCTGGAGTATCCTCTTGCAGAGTGTGCAGATGTGGGGTACAGGGTATGCTCTTTTAGCATAAATGTGCATGCACTGCAGATAAACAAACTGATTTTTTCATTACTCAGTTTACGTGGTTAGTCTCCTTCAGAACATTCCCCACCTTGATACTGGCAGAGAAAGTTGGGTGTTACTCTGCTTACAAGGGGAAGAGGTTTGTAGGGCTGGATTGAATGCAATTGTCCTACCTCCCTCATTGTACACTTGTTGATTTAGATCTAGCAATTCCACCATTTTCCCATGCATGCCTCTACATAGATGCCAAGTTGCCCTTTGTCATGCGTGACACCTCAATCCAGTCCATGTTTTTCCCATTCTATGCTGCGACTTGTAGACCTTTAACCTCAATGGTAAAAACAAAACCACAAATCCCAGCATGCAGTTTGCCCTTATTTGTTCTATGCCCTGCCAGGCTTCCTATTGGCTGTGCTTAGTACCATTGGGGATTGTTTATTTAGTGCTGTGCGGGTCAGTGTGGCAGCAAGATGTGGGTTCATGTTATGGCCTGCACACACCCGCCCCCCTCAATCCTACTGAAATAGCTACAAAGAGGAGCATTTATTTACGAAATTCTAGCATGTGTGTTTAAAGTACAGGTGTGAAAGGGCACAATGGGGAATGTAGCACATGAAAGCAAAGGTTCTGACTGTGGCTACCACCTGCTGGAACTCTGCCGGTGGTTTTCTTGCGCACATGGAAACCCACAGTGGTAAACGTAATAAACGGTTAGCAGCACTAGATCTGAGTAAATTAGTTTTAACACTGGTAGCTTCTGAAAACCGTATTTAGTGTCCACTCTAACATTTCAGTGGAACCTTCCTACCTAGGACAAGGCGCCCGAAAACTAATCAGCACCCGCATTCTTATGCTGGGCACTTTACAAAATAAGATGCGCTTTAAAAACAATCTACTTACAAATGTAGGGGCGTATGGTTAAACTAAGCTTTAAACAACATGGCCATGAGCCCCCCCGCCATCCGATTTCACATTTGGGGTTCCCCATCGGCCTTGTACAATTCATGAATATTATCCCATGTAAGTTTGGAAGAGGTGTGAAGGCAGTGTAGCAAAGTTAGATCTCCATGCAGCACCTCCACCCCAAAGGCCATGCACCTCCTTTATTCCGCCTCCCCTGTCCCGGCTTGGAAAAGAACCATGAAACATCTTTCAATGTGTGTGTGTGTGTTTGTTCATTTTATTCATTTTTAAATTCATATACATAAATTAGTAATTGAGGCAGAAAGTAAAAGCATATTTAAACCAAACCGAGTTTTTGTTGGGTAATGTTAACACAACTGTGTAAGAAGACAGACATATTTGTAAAAACTGCTCTCCCACTTGACCATGTTGTGTGAACGTGGGCAATACTTTCCTGCACTTGCTTTAGTTCCCAAATCTTCAAAAACTGGAATCTCTTAAAAACAGCCAACAGCTAGCATTGAACCCCTTTATTGAAACTATATATTTGCATAATTAGTTCCGTAAACTGCTTTTGCCCCAAAAAATGGTTTCTATTTGTCCTAGCCACAGTAATACATATTTGGCAGACTCAACCAGTTAAAGCAGACTTGTAGAACTAAATCCTTTGACGTTTTCTTTACTTTGATTGTGTACTAATTAGCTGTCTATCCAATAAGATGATTGCGATTCTGGTGAAAGCAATGCTTATTATGGCCGCCTCCATATGCTTGCACAGTATTCTGCTTTGGCAGCACAGCTTCTTGAAGGTTTTTTGGGATTCATCAGGTTTGGTTGGACATGTGTTACTACTGAAGGGAATAGTTTCTTACCTGTAACTCCATTTCTCCAGCATTGGTATCTTTCATGGATTCACATGCTTTGAATATTCCCCGTCGTCAGGCTGGGAATCCCCGGTACATTATATAGACCCTTTCCCGTAGGAAAACTTTTTCGACGCTTATGCGTCCTATCCACCTCGTTTTGTATCATGCGTGCCCGTACCGTCAGGACGTCATGATATAAATACAGGCCCCGCCCCCGCGCTCCCTCAGATTTCGGCCCCCAAAGTAGTGGGGGAAACCGGTTTGCATGATCAGGGGAGGCAGGTGGGCGCATGTGAATCCATGAAAGATACCAATGCTGGAGAAATGGAGTTACAGGTAAGAAACTATTCCCTTCTCCAGCATTGGATCTTTCATGGATTCACATGCTTTGAATAGATTACATAGCAGTACTACCCCCAAGAGGAGGCGTGCATGCAAACCCATATACTTTCTTCGCAAAGGCCGTTCCCTATGATCATGTATACATCAGTAATAGTTAACATAGGAAAAAACGAACCACATACAGTCATAAATTCCACAGGATGCAACCCCGCAGCCGGGGCTTACCTTATTGGAATAGGTGTCGAAGCACCGCCTGTCCCATCCGGGTGTCTTCGGCATGTTGCTGCGACAGGCAGTAATGGCGGGTAAAGGTGTGTGTAGCCGCCCAGGTAGCCGCCATGCAGATGTCCCCTAGAGGGACTCCGGCCCACAGTGCTGTCGACGATGCCGCTGCTCTAGTTGAATGAGCTCTTGGCCGTCGTAGAAGAGGCTTTCCTGCCCTGGAATGGCAGTACGAAATGGTAGATGACACCCATCTTGATAGTCCTTGCTTTGAAATGGCTTTTCCTCTAGCACCCAAACCATAGGCCACGAACAGCTGTCTCGTTTCTCTGAACGGTTGCGTACGATGAAGATAAAACTTGAGAGCCCTTTTTACATCTAATGTGTGTAGCATGCGCTCCGCTCCCGAGCATGGCTCCGGAAAAAACGTAGGTAACACAATAGAGGAGTGTTTATGGAACACCGAAGGAGCCTTTGGTATGAACTGTGGGTTAGTGGCTAGGACTACCTTGGTCTTGAAAAATCGTAAGTATGGTGGGTCTACCATTAGAGCCTGAACTTCTGAAATACGTCGGGCTGAAGTGATGGCCACCAGGAAGGCCAATTTCCACGACAGAAACTTTAGAGACGATGATGACATTGGCTCAAAAGGAGGCTTCATAAGAGACGTTAAGACCAGATTGAGGCTCCACTCCGGTGGAAATTTCTTCTCTGGAGGGAAACTCTGAAAGAGGCCTTTAAGGAAATGCTTAATCAGGCGGTCGCTGAACAATGGTGCCGAGTGCCGTCGACGAGTAAACCTGGAAATGGCTGCTAGGTGTACCTTTATTGATGAGACCGACAGGCCCTTTTGAGCTAAGAACAGCAAGTATGGAAGGAGCTGTTCCGGCTTAATCGATTGCGGGGTCAAACCTGGTTGATCCTCACACCATTGACAGAAACTTTTCCATTTGTACGCGTATGAGGCGTTTGTGGAAGGTGCTCTTGCCGCTTTCAGGATACGCCGACAGTCCTCCGGAATCGTTAGCTGACCAAATTCGGCAAAGTCAGGAGCCAGGCCGTCAACTGGAGGCTGTCCGGGTCGTGATGCCAAACGACACCCTCCTGTCGAGACAGAAGGTCGGGGGTCTTCTGGAATCTCATTGGTTCCGCCGCCGCTAAGTGTAGTAGGTCTGAAAACCACACCTGTCTGGCCCAGTATGGGGCCACCAGAATTACCCGACATGGGTACCTGAGGATCCATTGCAACGTCCTCCGGACAAGGGGAAATGGAGGGAATGCGTACAGGAATTTGTTCGTCCATGGGAATGAGAACGCATCCCCCAGTGAGCCCTGCTGCGGCCATCTGCTTGCGTACTGATGGCATTTTTTGTTGTTCTTCGTTGCAAACAGGTCTATGGAAGGGTGTCCCCATTCCTTGAATACTTGTTGAAGTTGTTGGTCGTTCAGCACCCATTCGTGAACTTCGTTCATTTCTCTGCTGAGGGCATCGGCTTCCACGTTTCTCACTCCTGGTAAGTGGAACGCTAAGATTTGCATGTTGTGTTGCAGGGCCCAATGCCAGATTTTCTGTGCCTCCGTCGATAGGGACCTGGAACGTGTCCCTCCTTGTTTCCTCAAGTAGAACATCGTAGTGGTGTTGTCCGTCATGACACGCACCACCGAGTCCTTCAGTTGAGGAAGAAAAGACTTCAGAGCCCATCGCACTGCTCTCAGTTCCAGCAGGTTGATATGCAGGGAGGACTCCTGCAAAGACCACTGGCCTTGTACCTGTAACGTATCCAGATGAGCTCCCCATCCGCTCAGCGATGCATCCGTCACCACCGTCTTTTGGAACTCTGGTTCCAGTAGAGGCATTCCTTTCGTTAGATGAGTAGACACTTTCCACCAGCCGAGTGCTTGAACTAGTTGTTCGTCGACGACCAGTCTGTCGGACCAGTGACCTCTGCTCTGCGCCCAACGGTCCGCCAGAAATTCCTGGCAAGGCCTCATAAACAGACGGCAGTTGTTTATCAACGGAATGCAGGACGACATGGTCCCTAGCAGGGACATGTACTTTCGCACTGAGACCTTGGAACCGTCTCTCCATTCCGACGCCTTGTTTTGAAGTTTCTGAATTCTTTCGCTGGATGGTTTCACCAGGCTTGTGTGTGTATGAAACTCCGCTCCTAGAAAGACCAAGGTCCTCGAAGGCTCTACGGAGGACTTGTTGAAGTTTATTGCGAAGCCCAGTTCCTGTAAGATGGACATTGTGGCTCGTAGACTGTCTCGTGTTTGTTCCTTGGATGATTCTCTGACCAGCCAGTCGTCTAGATATGGATAGACATGATGACCATCCTTCCTTAAATGGGCCGCTATAGGGGCCAAGCACTTGGTGAACGTCCTGGGGGAGGACTTGAGCCCGAACGGGAGGACCTTGAACTGAAAATGCTTTCTCCCGACGACGAATCTTAAATATCTCCTGTGTCGTGGGCGTATTGGGATGTGAAAATAAGCATCTTGAAGGTCTAGTGATGATAGATAATCCATGGGTTGCACCGACCTGATAACCTCTTGGAGCTTTAGCATTTTGAATTTTAGGCTCTTTAGCCACTTGTTGAGTGCCCTCAGGTCGAGAATGGGCCTCCATTTGCCGTTTGGCTTTTTCACAACAAAGAACCTGGAATAAACTCCTTGTCCTTCCTGTGCCACAGGAACTCTTTCTACCGCCCCTTTTCGCAACATAAGCGCCGCCTCTTGTCGTAGGATTCAGAGGTGGGGCTGTGTCGAGAATAAAGGGGGGTGACGCGGAGGCTTGTCTTTGAATTGCAGCGCATGACCCATGCGAATCGTGTCTAGGACCCATCGATCTGTGGTGATGCCTTTCCATCGGTCGAAGTGATGAGAGACTCGACCCCCCAGGACGTTCCGAAGGCCGTCATTGGTTGCTGGTTTGCTTGTTCTTCGTCGACGACGGACCTGAGCCTCGCCGCCTGGAGGTTTGATAGTCCCTGCTTCTACGTGCCGACTGGGACGCTCGTCTAAACCCTTGTGAAGAGTACGAGGGCCTGTTAAATCCACGGTCCCTCGAGGCTCCAAAGCGGGAGTTTCCAGAAGCACCCCTGAAGGGGCAAAAAGAACGAAAATTTCTACCCGTTTGAAGGGCGCCGAGGGACCTAGCAGTATCCGTGTCTTCTTTCATCCCTTTGAGCGCTTCATCAACCTTTTCGCCAAACAGGTGTTCCCCTTCGCATGGCATGTCCAGGACTTTGTACTGTACTTCAGGACGGAAAGTAGTACATTTGAGCCACGCTTGTCGACGAAGCACTACTCCATGGTTGATTTGTTTAAAACCAGACTCTGCTAGGTCAACTGCGATATTAATAGCGTGGTTCGAGGCCTCTTCGCCATCCCGCACCAGTAACATAGCTGCTTTCCGGTGTTCGTCTGGCAGGTGTTCTAGGATAGGGGCTAGTTTGTGCCACATTTCCCTATCATATCGTGACACGATCGCTAAGGAATTGGCTGCTCTTACTGTCGTCGCTCCGACCGAGAGCACCTTTTTTCCAAAGGCGTCCTGCCTTCTAGCCTCGCTTTCAGGTGGCGTTGAACATTTTTGCTGGACCCTGGCCTTCCTAGCCGCTGCCGCCGACACCACCGAGTCAGACAGAGGCTGTGATGTTAGACATTTCGGAGTGGACTCCGGAGCTTTAAACTTTTTCTCGATCCGTCCCTTTATGGCTGGCTCCGAGAACGGATGGCGCATCGTCTTGAGACCTTCTTGCCACACGTGGTCAAGGATTGGGATGGCAAATACCGATTTTCTCCTTTGACCCATATGGTCAAAAAGGAAACAGTCTTTCTTCTGCTCCTCAGGAATCAAGCCGAATTCGGAACAAGCTTTCCCCATCATTGCATGGAAGGCTCCCACATCATCAGGGGGAGATGGCTGTGTCTGGCTCCTCGTAGACTCCAACTCTACATCCGAATTCCATGTTGGGTCCCTCGACGGTGACATGGAGATGTCTGACCCGGAGTCATCCAGTATAGAGTCGGGCTCCGACAACTCACCCTCCTCCTGAGCTCGAGGACGATCTTTTACCGCCTGGGGAGCCGATGGGTGTTTCGTCGTCGAGCGAGCCGTACAAGTTTGCTCGTCGACGGAAGGTACAGACAAAAGTGACAATGACGTCCCAGGTTGAGGGAACTGCGTATCCAGCCGCTGCAGGAGCTTCTGGAGAGTATTAAGCACATCCAGAGACAAAACCGTCTGGGGGGTCAGTAACGTGGATGATATAGGTACCATACCCCCGCTCGTACTCGTCGTCGTCGACGTGGAAGGCCGTAAGCCTAAATCCGATGGCTGCAGAACCATGTCACCTTCCCCTTCCGCCAAGCAGGCCGTGTCTGGCTGCAGTAAGACCTCAGGGGGGATCGGGTCATAGACCTCAGGCAGCCAGGCCATAGACTGAGTCTCCGTCGACGAAGGATCCCAACCGCTGCTGCTTGAGCGGTAATAGGCATCGTCAATGACACCGAGGTCGACGAGCCGGTCGTCGTCGTCGAGCCCTTAGACTTCGTCGTCGATTTCGATGCCGACTTCCCGGCTGAAGCTTCTCGACTCATGGAAGACCTGGGACGGTCCCCTGAGGAGGATTTTGACAGCGCTAGCCTCTCCGTCTTAGATGATGAGGAGGAGGAGGGCTTTTTATGTGATGAGGAGGATCCAGCATGTTTCCCCTTATGCTTGTCCTCAGCGCAAATTTCTGCTGGCCGTACCTTCTTCGATGGAGGCTCCGACTTGCTCCTGGAGGCCGAGGAGCCAACTTCCGAAGCCGGGTAGGCACCCGCTCCGTCATTAAGCCAGTCGACCAGCCTTCTTTTACGGTCCTTAAGGGTTTTTTGGGAGAAACCCTGGCATATCTCACATGTATCCGCAGTGTGGTGCGGGTGGAGACAGTAGATACAGTCCATGTGGCCGTCTCCTTCATAAACCTTTTTTAGGCCACAGGTTGCACACGGGCGAAACAACGCCTTTCCAGACATAATTCTCCAGAATTTGAACTTCGCCGAAGCGAAACAGACAAAACAACCTAGTTTTCACTAGTAGTAAAACACGAGGATCCCACTACTTTGAAAGACGGTTGAAATCTGAAGGAGCGCGGGGGCGGGGCCTGTATTTATATCATGACGTCCTGACGGTACGGGCACGCATGATACAAAACGAGGTGGATAGGACGCCTAAGCGTCGAAAAAGTTTTTCTACGGGAAAGGGTCTATATAATGTACCGGGGATTCCCAGCCTGACGACGGGGAATATTCAAAGCATGTGAATCCATGAAAGATCCAATGCTGGAGAAATTGTATTTGCTTTCCCCTCTTGCTTCTCCACTCTTTTTGACTGCTTACTCTCTCTGTAGTCTCCTCCTTTCCCTTTCTTCATTTTCCTATCTCCTCCCTTCCCCCCCTTACTTTCTTCTATGCACTTCTCTATCAGAATTTTTCCTGGACCTAGTATGATAGCAACCTCGTCTTTCTCCTCCCCCTTTTCTTACTTGTCCCCCCCCACTATCTGAAATGTCATCAGGCCTAGTATGATATTTGCTTGTTTTGTTCCTCCCCTCCCTTTCTGCTCCCTCTCCATCACCCTTTGTTTTTTTTCGGCTCTACTAGAAATGTCGTCAGGCCTAGTATGGTAGTCGCCTGCCTGTTTCCATTTCCTATCCACTCTCCCCCTCCCGTCCCCCCACCCCGTACCACCCTGTTCAAGTTGAGGCTCGCTCGCTCCATAATTACATTTGTTATGTCCCACCACTTCGTAAGCCCACTAGCTACCCCCTGTCAGTCCAACAACCAGCAGTAAGTGACTGTATGGTTAAGGTAGCAAACAGATATTTCTCCAGTTGCTGCTTAAATACAATTTTTCAATCCACGGCAAGTCTTTGACTGTCCTGTCCAAAGGCTTTTCTTTGATTTATATAACCTCATAAAGTATTACATAGCACTACTGGATGAATGTTCAGGTTTTGGAGTGGCAAATCTTTCAAATGAGAATGAGCACTTTGAGCATTATAGTTTGCAATATTAACGCATGAAATCGCAATGCGGCGCATTCGTTCATATCATGTAGTTATGTGACGTCCAAGCTTACAATGGGCTCTAGCCCCGGATCTTTTACAAACCTAGCAACGCCCCTGGCTGAGACTCCAATGGGTTCATCAGCCAGTAATAGAAAGTTTCCACTTGCCATTTGGACTTCCTCCTCTGGAGCGAAGGCTAAGGAGACAAGCTGGACCCCTGAAGGTTTACCCTTACATCTGGGATCTCCTTTCACATGGTCAGTAGAGCCACAAACAAAGCATTTACCAAATGCTTTCTGGAATGGTGGCTTGTTCTGACCTCCTTCTGGTTTGGCACCAGGAGGTACACTAGCCTGATTTGGTTTCCCTGGTGGCTTACCCTTTTGGTTCTGTTTGGGGCCCTCTTTGGAATTGGAATTATTAGAATTCTCTTTGGTGTCCTTTTTCGGCTGTTTCCCCTCATCCTTTTTCTGAGTAGCCCCAGAATCCTTGTGAGTGGCCCGGTTGGCAACCCACAAGTCAGCAGCCTTAGCTAACTTCCTGGAATCTAATTCCTTTGAATCAGCCAAGTGCTGTCTGAGCTCAGGAGAGCAGGCATCATAAATTGACTCCAACATTACAAGATTCTTCATTCCTTCATAAGTGTTAACTCTGTAACCCTTAATCCATCCCTCTAAGTTTTTCAAACTGTCACTCACCCAGGTAGCCCAAGGGGTACCATAATGCTTTTTGAGGGTCCTAAACCTCTTAAGGTACTGGGAAGGGGTCTTCCCAAATCTAGCTATCAAAGCTAGCTTCACACATTCATAATCCTTCTTATCCACCTCCCCCAACTCCATTACCACATCAGTTGCAACAGGGGGAAGCCTAGAGAACAACCAGGGAAGTAACTAATTCCCTGTGATGTCCTGGAACCCATGATTATACTCAAACATTTTCAACCAATCCAATACATCCAATCTAGGTTCATACATACCCACTAATTCCTTAGGCATCCGGGGTCTTTTGGGACTGGAACTCCTAGAAGAACCAGAGGAGAGAGAAGCATTTTCCACAGACAACTTTTTCATTTCTAACTCATGATTAAGCTCTATTTCTCTGAGTCTTAACTCAGCTTGCTTCTGCTCAGCCTGGACATTCATTCTTCTGAACTCTAGCTCTTGGTTTCTTTCAGATTGAGCTAAAAAATGTTTGTACTCTAATTCAAGGTTCATTTTTTCAAGTTCAAAATAAGCAGGGTTACATGTAGGACCTGATATGGGCCCTGTAGGTACAGAAGGTAAGGCAGACAGAGGCTCAGAGTGGCTAACTTCATTAGGTTCACTTTCCTCTTCTGACTCATTCTCAAGACTTTGATTCAGATCAATACCATCACTGTTTTCTACATTTGCTGGGGGGGTAGATTCCTCTGTACCACCCAGACTTTGGTTTTCTTTTTTTTTTTTTACTTTTATTTTTGTTGACAGAGGCAAAAGGCATACACACACATCCGAGCAATAACCACAAATTTGTTGCATATACAGGTGAATACAGAGCATATAGGCAAAATTATGGTAACAGTGATAGAATAATGACATATCACAGAGCACCAAGAAGCCGAACAGCAATAGGGACGTCAGGGGGATTCATCCACAGAGGAAGTGTCATTTAAGCTAATCAAGTAGCTGTTGAATGCAGTCCATATGTTTCGAGGACGAGAGCGTACTGGGAGCATACCCAGAAACTCCTCCTCACAGTTTCGGGACCAGGTGAGTAAATTTAACCATTTCTGGAATGCGGGGGGGCTGGGGCTCTTCCAGCTTAGTAGGACACACTTTTTGGCTATGATACAGCTCACATTTAAGAATTTAATAATGTCTCCCGCTCCCCCAGCCTGCCACACTCCAAACAAAACCCCCAATGGGTCAGGGTCTACCTCATTGTCAGTGATCTCAGACAGTGTCTCTATGACTTTACTCCAGAATGTGGCCAGCTCCGGGCAGCTCCAAAACATATGCAAGTGGTCGGCGCCCTCCGCGCCACAGCGAGGGCACAGCCGAGGATCGGAGCCAGCAAACCTAGACACTCTACCTGGAGTGTAATACAGCCTATTAAGCAGTTTATATTGTATGGTGCGATAGCGGAAGTTTAGGGACACTTTGCTAGTATGGGAACACATCCTCTCCCACTGTTGGTCAGTAAGTATCAGTTCCAACTCGGAGGCCCAGTCGTCACGGGCCCTGGACGGAGATGGAGAGGGCGAGGACAAGAGGAGCTTATATAATGAGGAGACCACCCCGCGGGCGCCACCCGAGTTGGCGATGTAAGCAATCGCAGGAGAGTCCAGAGGTTCGATGGGGAAGATAGACCATAGATTTTGGAAGGCAGCGCGGAGTCTGTAGAACTGCAGGAGCTCCAGAACAGAACCCGAGTGCCCCGGCTTCCACGTCTGCGGTGTTATAAACTGTCCCTCTGGATAGAAATCGGTGAGGGCGCGGTATCCCAGGGCCTCCCAATGGCACGCCAGGGCGGTGTCATGCGTGGGTTCCAGCCCGGGAAACCTCCAGGCGGGGAGCCATTTGTAGTACGGACATTGCTCGTCGCAAGTTTTGAATATCTGGCCCCAAGCTTGTACCGTGGTCCGGACCGGATCAATGGGAGAGTCCGGCACATACTGCCGGTTGAGAATCAAGGACATGACATCAGTGCCTGCCGCTGCCAGAACCTCAAGTTTGACGTGGGGACGAGGTGGGGGCCCAGGGTACCAGTAAGATGCGAACTGCGCCTGTGAAGCAGTCCAATATCGCAGCAAGTCTGGGGCTGTGAAACCCCCCCTGTCGTAGGGTAGTGACATATCCGACCACTTTTTACGCACCGCGCCAGAGTGCCACAGGAATTGGGAAAACAATTTATGCAGATTCGTAAAATATTTCCTACACGGCCAGACAGGAACATTACCAAATATGTACAACAACTTGGGTAGCAGGATCATTTTTACCAGCGAGAGTCTGCCGGCCAGTGATAGTGGAAGGGTACGCCAGCGCATGACTTTCGCCTCGGCTTGCTCGGCCACTGCCTGGTAGTTGTCTGCTAGCAGCGATTCTCTGGTGAGGGACACCTGGACTCCCAAGTACTTAATCCCATTCGGGCACCAACGGAGCGGGTACTCGGTGGTGGGCTGTATCGTGGAGCTAGTGAGGGGGAGGATCTCAGATTTCGTATAATTTATTGTGAACCCCGAGTATGTGCCTATGCGGGTGACGTCACGTAGGATCGGGTCCAGATGAACAGCTGGGTCTCTAATAAAGAGTAGCACATCGTCCGCATACATCAAGATGATCTTAGGGGAGTCCTTCAACCGCACCCCCCTCCGCGCATGCCGCTCCCTGACGTAGTCGGCCATCGGCTCGATTGCCAAGGCGAAGAGGATCGGGGAAAACGGGCAGCCTTGTCGGGTACCTCTAAAGAGAGGGAACAAACCGGACGTCTGAGAGTTAACTCGCACCCTGGCCACCGGGGAAGTTTACAGTAACCTAAAGTGTGCTATCATATTGGGCCCTACCCCCATATTTTCCAAGACCAACCAGATGTATTTCCAAGACACTATGTCAAATGCCTTCTGGGCATCCAGTGTGACCGCAACCGCTCTCGCCCCTTGGTCAATACGTGCCATGATGTTAAGCAGCCTCCTAATGTTGTGGGATGTTGATCTTCCGGGTACAAAGCCTGATTGATCCTCGTGGACCATGTACGACATGACCGGGAGGAAGCGGTTGGCAATCACTTTGGCGAAGATTTTGGTGTCCAAATTCATCAGTGAGAGGGGCCTATATGATCCACATTCGTTAGTGGGTTTACCGGGTTTGAGCAGGACCGTGATGGTGGCCTCGCGCAGCGAAGGGGGAAGAGTGCCCACCCGTAGTGACTCGTTCCAAACCTCAAGCAGCCTGGAAGCCAAGATGGCCACATGCTCCTGGTAAAACTCAGCTGTCAGCCCGTCGGGACCAGGTGCGCACGCTCGACAGTGAAGTACGGTGAGAGACTCGGGTTGCCCAGCAGATCCTTGAGTAGAGCTTCAACGGCGTCCTCCATGCGGCCCTTAAGTGCGTTCTCAGGGACCCCGATTATACGCAGGTTGTTCCTACGGGAGCGCGATTCTAGGTCGTCACACTTGGCTCTCACACTCTTCATATCGCGCGACAGGGAGGCGACGGTGTTCTGCAGCACATGAATCTCGTCCTCGTTCGTGGATATCCTACTTTCGGCCTCAGTGATTCTGGTGCCCGCCTGGTCCACTCGGGTTTTAAGAGAGGCAACATTGGCATTAATGTCGTCCAATTTTTCATGGAACGAGGCAAAGTTCTTGGCCATGGATTCCATAAGTGTGGTCATGTCGGGGGTTCTCGCCCCAGAGGGGGTGTCACTTTCCGGGTCCTCCTGCAAGGACGATGCGTGTCCCATCTCCTCCCTCGGGACGGATTTAGCAAATTTGTCCATGGTTCCTCTCCCAGAGACCCCCTTGGTTTTATTAGGCATTGTAGATAGAGACACAGAGATGGCAGATGGCCGCTGGGGCAGACGACGGAGTGGAGGGACCAGTCGTGGGATCCAAACAGTGGAAAGCCGCAGGAGAGTAGGAAGCCAAGGCTGTGTAGGAGTCGACAGGCAACCAGCCCTAGCGAGCGAGCGGCTCCCTGATAATGAAGCCGGGCAGTTCTTTCATAGAGGTCCCCCTCCAAATCGTGTCAGAGAATACTGAGTAGATGCCACTCGCCAGGTGGCCCCGGCGGAGTGGGAATGTGTAGGCTCGGTACCCCGCCGGGCCCGAGACACGGCGGCCACCAGTAGCTCGCGTAAGGCGCGGTCCGGGCCCCCAGTATGGGAAGCAGAGATCCAGGCCCTCAGAGAATGCAGGCCGCACAGATGTCACTCAGGGCAGAGTGAGAGGGCCAGGATTCACAGGAGCAGGCAGACAAGTAGATGGGGGTCCGCCCGGTGCACCCCCCCCCCGCTCCTCACCTCCTTAGTCCAGTAATGTGAGCCTCACAAGCTCAGGGTAACCAGGCTCCCGCCAGCCGCCTAGACGAGATGAGCGCTCCGGCGCTGTATGCAAAGGGAGAAGTGGCAGGCGGGGTCCCGGTCCGGTCGCCACGCCGGCGCCGACTGTGGAGGAGGAGGCGAGTGCACGCGGGTCCCGGCAGCGGACCTCCGCTCGATGGTGTCCTTAGGGGGGCCGCCGCGCCCGCGGCTGATGAAGGAGCCAGGCGCCCGCCAAGGCCCGGCGCGGCAACCGCCAGCAGGCCCAGAAGTCCCGTTCGAAGGCTTCCCAGGGCCGATTCGGGTCGGGATTGCAGCAAGATTGCCAGAAGAGAAGGGGCAGCAGCTCCACCAAAGATAAGGCAGTGCAGGCAAAAGGAACCGCAGTTGATGACGGATTTCAGCCGGAGCCACACGGAGCTCAAGAGCTAGGCAGCCATCTTGGGCTGCTCCACAGCGCCACCCCAGACTTTGGTTTTCTAACAATCTTTCTATAAGTTCCATTTTCTTGCCCTTCTCAGAGAGATTCTTATGTCTACACAATACTTTTAAGCAATCAGCAGTTTTGGCAGACAATGATTCTAGGGTATAACTCTCCATAGCAGACATAGTTAGAAAATCAACTTTTTTTTAGTGCTAAGCTCTGTGGTTAGTTGTCCTAAAGTGTTCAACAAGCACTCTAAAATGTATACTCAACACAAATCCCACCGCTGTACACCAGTGTTAGGCAGAAACCTGTGCAGTTCCCTCTGGGACCACTGCAAAAGATTTAGGACTACAGGTGTTTGGCAGTAAACCTACTTGGTAGCAGTCTGTACCACACAGATTCACTTGGTAGCTGTGGCTGAGCAGTCAGACTTCCCTCAAGAAGAGTTAGGCAGTATACAGAGTACTCACAATAGGTCAAGAGAACACAGTAGAACAAGTAAACACTGACCAGGGCTTGGTGTAAAAGAGATATAATTATTTATTTAAAACCACATCTAGAAAAACACACAGGGACTAATAGTAAGCAATTCAAAAACACGGTCACTAAAAGATATACACTCCCTTAAAATAATATTAGACAAGTCTTAAGTAAAGCCCCACTTATTTTCAGACAGCGGTGAGCGCTTAACGTAGATGGCACTCTAATAATTCGTTTTAAAAGGGGAGAGAAGAGCAGAGAACAAGTTGAAACAGATCCCAACACTTTTACCAGAACATAACAAGAGAGGAAGGCAGAGTAAAACCGTAAAGTGAGAGTTCAAGAGGTCGGATCCACCTTCAGAGGATCCAAACAAAATGTGTCCAAGATCACACGGTTGCAGTGCACAAGTCTTGTAAAGGTTCAAAAAGGAGTTGGACCACAGAAAGGGACCAGTTAGAGGGTCAAGGCGGCCAGCCCAGTCCAGAAGGTTAAGGAGTTATTATTACCTTTTTGCAATTTTTAGAAAGGGAGGCCTGGCGGACACGGTACCTTAAAGTGGTGAGAACGCTCCAGCGGGGGCAGTTGTTCCTGGCAGCGGATGCAAGTTGGTGCTTCGTCCGGGGGAAGAGAGGATCTCGTCGTGGAGGAAGACAGGAGTCCGTTGCACTGCCAGGGAAGAAACCAGCCGCGGAGTTTCTCAGGTACAAGGAGCGGTCCGGTGATTCGCGGTTCCGTGTTGAGTGGCTATCCGGCTGCCGGGGTGCTTGGCACGGGCAGTTCGACCACAAACCGGGCTGGGGTGCGAAGAAAGAAAGGAAAACTGGTTGTGCCCACCAGTCAGGGGAAGAAGCCTCTCCAGCCGGGAGATCTTCTCTGTCGTCGGGAAGTGGTGAGTCGGTTCTGCAGGGCTCCACCGGTGGTGTCATCGTGGTAGGTCGGCTCAGATTCTCCCTCGTCGGATTCTCAGGTCCTGTGGCGACTTCTGAAGTTCCAGTCCCCAAAGCCCTGCTTTTATGCAGCATACCCCCATTCACTCAGCCTAGCTGTCAATCAAACATGCTAAGTGGTGAGCCGGCCGGCTCACCCCTTGGGCCAATCACACAAGAGTGCGACTTGAGTTACCAAGGTAACTCAGTCCAGGGTGCCTAAATCCCCTCCCACACTCCCTGTGGTACCCAGACAGAGTGGCACCACTTTTGGAGGCTTCTGTGGAGAAGCCCGCCAAAAAGTGGAACAAAGGGCTGGACTTGGGTTGGAGTCACAGAAGAGAACACAAACGCCATTTTAGAATCGAGTCTTTGCAAAAAATACCAACCGGAGAATTAATATTAATTAAATAAACCGGCAGTATGTTCGAGGCTATGAGAATTAAATAATTAAAGTTGGTAGCCTCGAACAATGGGAAAATCCCATAGGAAAATATTCGAGGTCGAATATAAAAAGTATTTTCCACTGCCACCAGCCAAAACTCGATCAGGGGCGACGGAGACGTGCCCCCTCGACTAACAGACCCCGGGGCAATTGAATTGCCCCGACCAGTACGTCCACAATATGATGGTTTGTGCTGGTTTCTGTTAATAATTTGGGACTAGTAAAGCCAATGGTGATTTTACATGCCCTGGGAGACAGTAGTCAGTCCCAGGGTATGGAGTCTATGGTGGGGTGTCACTATGACACCCCTGTGTTACTGCACGGAGGGTACTGTGTAACACACATAGGAAAAACACATGAGACCCTATGGAGTAAAGGACCCCATAGCCCATAAAACACATTACCAATCACAGGAATACCATGAATCATGTCCAAGAGTGGGAGAAAAAGAGTCTCACTCTTGGCAGGAGGAAAAAAACAAACTCCAGAAATCCAGCAAAGCTGCTGGGGGACTCACTAGGTTAGGAAATTCAGCCTAAAGAGAGAATTCTCCCTAACACATGAAAATTCCCTTTGATAGACAGATGCTGTTTAGGGATTCCCTGGAGGACAAGGTCCATAAGGTCTTCAAGGTGGACAAACATGCTGGCCAGCTGTGTAAGAAGTCTGCCCCTGCTCGCAGGGGTTCTGTGGGGCAATCTGCCCCTCCCCAGTGGTCTTGCCCCTGTTCTCGGGGTCGGCCTGTGCCTGGGCGGAAGTGGCGCTCAGCTCCAGTTTCCCCCCTCGCCAGCAGAAGTCCTGACGCTGGGCCTGTCGGGCCGCCTGACATTCTTTTGGAACCAATGGTCCCGGCTCTCGGGGGATGCCTGGGTCAATAATCTGGTCAGATGTGGATACAAGTTGGAATTGGTCTCCCCTCCTGTTCCGTCTGGTCCGGACTCCTCTGCCCAGGTGCCCTGTCAAGAGGTTAGTTATGCAGCAGACACTTTGGGAACTCCGCTCCAAGAGGGTCCTTCGGCGGGTGCCTCAATCGGAGAGTGGTTTAGGGGTTTACTCGATTGTCTTCCTGGTGCCCAAACCTTCAGGGTTTTTCCATCTGATTATAGACCTGAAAGTCTTGAACCGGCACATTCTGACTCAGAGGTTCAAAATGAAGTGTCTTTAGCGGGTCATTCCTCTGGTGAAGAACTCGGATTTCCTGGTTTCCTTGGATCTTCAGGACGCCTACCTACACATTCATATTTGGTCTGCCCATTAGAAGTTTCTCCGGTTTGCTGTGGACAAGCATAATTTCCTGTTCCGGACCTTGCCCTTCGGTCTGAAGTCAGCTCCCCGGGTCTTCACCAAGGTTCTGGGGCTGGTCGTTGCCGCTCTGCACCTTTGGGGGATTCACGCATTCCTGTACCTTGATGACTGGCTCCTGAAGTCCCGGCCGAGGGTTCTTCTGCTGCGAAACCTGGAGTCTAATTGTGCTCTGCTGACCTCACTGGGGTTTCTCATAAACCGGAAAAAGTCCCATCTCCACCCCTCACAGGACCTTCAGTTCATTGGGGCCAGGTTTTGGACTGCGGTGGTGTGTTCTTCTTCCCCTTGTCAGAGCTTGGACGCTGCAGGATTGCCTAGTGCATCTTTTGGCTCAGGATCGGCTCCGGCCTCTTCAGGCTCAGGGTTAGATGGCGGCATGTGCATTCGTCGTTCCCTGGGTGAGACTTCACCTATGTCCCCTGTTGCTCCATATCCACAGGTTCTGGAAGGAGTCGTCTCTGGACTTTGAGACTTCTATCCCTGTGGGTCCCTGCCTCAGAGTACAGCTTTTTTGGTGGCTGAACCTGCCCAATCTGTTGTTGGGGTTCCCGATTTGCCCACCTTCTCTGATCATTGTTACCATAGACGCCTGTCTTGTGGGGTGGTGGCTCTGGGTCAGGAGGTGCAGGAGAAGTGGTCCAAGGGGACGCAGCCAAATGGAGGGATCTCTTGGCAGCCTTCAAGACTCTGAGATCTTTTTGCCTGTTCTTGGTGGGGCAGGCTGTTCTACTCTGCTCAGACAATACTGCCACTGTGGCGTGTGTCAACTGCCAGGGGAGCTCTCAGTCTCGGTCACTGGGGTCTCTTGCTCTTCTCCTCTGTACCTGGGCGGAGTCTCATCTGTCCCTGTCTACTTGTCACATCAGGGGCCGGGACAATGTGGTGGCGGATCGCCTCAGCCGTGTGTTCCCCTCAGGGGATCGGGTGCTGCAGGAGGTGGTGTTTCGGAGGATCTGCAGGGTTCTGGGGACTCCTTGGGTGGATCCGTTTGCCTCTCCCCTGTCTGCAAAGGTCCCTCGGTTTTTCTTCCGCTTCCCCGCTCTGGAGGTGTGGGGGGTGGAGGCTCAGACCTCCCCATGGCCGCTGGGGCTCCTGTATGCCTTTCCGCCCCTCCCTCTCATTCAGAAGGTGTTACTGTGCATCTGGGACTCTCGGGCAGTGGTGATCTTTGTTGCTCCGCTTTGGCCTTGCATGTGCTGGTTTCCCCTTCTCCTGGATTTGGCTGTCCCCCCATGTTGCCTCTCGCTGGGAGCCTGGATCCGGTGGTGGGGCCCTTAGCGGTGGAGGGTCCCAAGCACTTGGTCTAGTGGGCTTGGAAACTGAAAGGCTGAACCTTTTTTTTGAGGGGCTGTCTGATGAGGTGGTGTCTCACATTCAGAGAGACAGGCGTCCTTCTACCTTGAGGGTCTATGAGAGGCACTGGGATTTCATGTCCTGGTGTCTGAGTCATTGCAGTTGCTCCTCCTTGGGCTCTGGGGCTCCTGTGCTTCAGTTTTTTCAGGATGGGTTTAACTTGGGTCTCTGTTTCCACCCTGAGGGCTCAGTGGGCTGCAATTCAGGCCTTTGGGGGTACGGCTGTAGGTGGTCACTCCTTGGTGGGTCACCTTCTTCAGAGTTTTTCTCTTACTTTGCCTGTCCTTGTTTCTGGATTGCCCTCCTGGGATCTCCCGTTGGTCCTTCGGGCTCTGCTGTCTTCTACTTTTGAGCCTTTTTCTGATGTTTCCCTTCGGGTCCTCACGTTGAAGGTGGTTTGCGGAGCTTGGTGTCCTCTTCTGTGAGCGGCCCTACCCGGTGGTTTCACCTGATGCGTTGTTTCTTAAGTGCCGCCCATCCTTTCTTCCCAAGGTGGTTTCCAAGTTTCATCTTGCCGAGGAGATTTTTCTTCCTTCCTTTTTCCCCTCTCCCTCAGCTCCAGAGGAGGTTCGTTGGGCTGCTCTTTATGTACAGCGGGCGGTTCTGTTCTATTCGGAACGTACTCAGGCTTTTTGTTCCTCCCATAGCCTATTTGTTACCTTAGGTGGGGCGGCCTCCGGACGGAAGCGTCTGTGCCCCCCATCAGCCGTTGGCTCGGGATGCTATTGCTTTGGTTTACTCTTCTGTGGGGTCTCCCCTTCGCAGTGTTCCTATCCAGGACATTTGCTGCGCAGCCACTTGGTCTGATCCACACACTTTCATTAACCATTACCGTTTGAATCTGCACCGTTGGTAGGCTGGTAGGCGGGGCTTTTATTTATTGTTTATTTGTATAGCGCCTATACACAGAAGATTGTTTCAAAGAGCTCAAGGAGAGAAGGGGAACAATGTTAAAAAAACAACATTCATTCATAGCCCTTGACTTTCTGAATGATACAAGCCTGCACAGAGCAGGGTAAGTGCAGGAATCAGTGCAAATAATACATATAACAGTGGAGATAACCATTTCATGTCTGACAACAGTCCTTAGTTTTTCAAAGTGCCTTACACAAATAGGGTAAACGTGGGTGGGAGTGGACAGGGAAGAAACCCAAAAGCTACTATACAATGCAAGTTGGAAGTGGATCATACAGTTATATAGTGGCGTGACATCAATATATTGGAGGGGGCTAGGGTGGAATGAGAGGGGAGGTAGAACTGGGAATACTATGTTCAGAGTCGTTTTAGCAGTTTAAGGTATAAGGAAATGGGCAGGTAGAGTTGAGACGAGAAGACGAGAGGAGAGTGTGAGGATGGGTTGAAACAGGGGAGGGACAATACACCAACAAAACAGGAGAATAGAAAGAAGAGGAGAGTGCTAGCAAGGAGGGTAGGGTAGGGTTGGAGGGGAAGAAGGAGAAATGGGCAGGGAGTAGAGGTCAGATAGAATTACGGCAGGACAAGGTGAAACACATGAAGTAGCTGGGCACATCTAATTTAGAATTACGGCGGGACAAGGGGAAACACATGATGCAACTGGGCACATCCAATTTCGAATTACGGAGGGACAAGGTGAAACACATGCAGCAGCTGGCCACATCCACATTTGAAATGATGGCCGGAAAAGGTGAAGGACATGACGCAGCTGGGCACATCCAAACTCGAAATTATGGCGGGACAAGTTGAAACACATGAAGCAGCTGGGCACATTCAAATTCGAAATTAAGGAGGGACAAGGTGAAACACACGAGGCAGCTGGGCCTATCCAAATTCGAAATTACCACGGTACAAGGGGAAACGCATGAAGCTGCTGGGCACAACCAAATTCAAATTAAGGAGGGAAAAGGTGAAACACATAAAGCCGCTAGGAACAGCAAAAAGTGGGGGTCCAGATGAGAGGGAATGAGAGGTGGGGAAAGTTCAAGGTCTGGGGAAGAGATCTGGGGAGGAGGCCTCTTTAGGGCAGCTTTGTTAAGTGTTGCGCTCTTGTGAAATACCTTGTCTGGATTTGTGTATTTCAATAAATTGGTGTTGGTCGGGTTGCATTTTCCATTTATTTTTTTATTATTTTTATTTTAATGTGATATAGTTTTATGAACAAAAACTTTACACATAATTCAACATAACAAACCAATTACATAAAAAAAATATATAAAAAAAAACCCCATCTTATTCAATTTCAATGTTGCAAATTTATCCAAGTCAACATCATATGCACCGCTAGATAACTTAATCTAGTAACTTATTTCCTTGCTATTTCTGCGGTGGGTAACTGTTCTTCGAGTTTTACCTTGACCATATTCCATACTCTATAAAGAGCCAGATGTAAGCTTGGATTCAGGGTATTAACACACATATACCAGAAATCTTTTGACTTGATGTGATCTAAATTATGAACATACTTACTATAATGCTTCATATAGATTGTACTCAGTCTGGGCATAGCATGAGGACATGTCTCGTCGTTTCAGGGGCGGTTTTATTCTTACATATCCTGCAGAAGCGCTCTAATTTGGGGATAGCCCTTTCAGGGCCGAGAACAGTTAGGACTGGTAGATGGTTAATACGTAGCAGTAATATAAAACGTCTTAAATTGTCCGAAGGACATAGGTTCAAATATCCTTGTGCCTTTCTATAGGTGTAAAGTATATAGGATATGAACCCATAGCTATGTAAGCTTTCAAGATGTTTGAAGTTATTTTGCCAGTCCCAGATTTTTAATCGCTCCCCCATTTGATATTTCAAAAGTTCGAAATTCTCACTCCAATTAGGGGTCCACTCAATCCTCTCAAATAGCGATGTCATTTCTCTTACAAACTTGATCTGCTTGTTCCCAATTATCTCTTCTTTCATTGTCAACAGGAGAGAATTGGCAGTGCTCGTATGCATCTTAATGTAGAGCTCAGCTCTTTTCTTTAAGACTAGAGCTTTTAGGGAGAGTAGCCCCAGTTCCAATCTTAATATCGCCATCGGTATTCCCTGTGATAGGCCCAATAGCCTACGCCAAAACCTACCCTCCAATACCTGGAGCCATTCAAGATTAAGATGGATCAGAGCTTCCAGTCCATAAGTTACCATTGGCACCAAGCATTGGATGTAAAGTTGGCGGGCCGCCCAAATAGAGTAGCCACTCTGGTTGTAAGAAAACTGGCAAATCATAGCGGTTAATTGTGCTGCCTTTATTTTACGATTTTGTTCGCAGGATTGGAAATTTCCTCTGGAGTCAAATTCCACTCCTAGGTATTTATAGGAATGTGTATATTGAATTTCCAAACCTCTAATCATCATTCTGGGGCGGCTCACCTTGCCATGACTGTAAAGAATCAGTTCTGTTTTCTTATGATTTATTATGAGTTCATTCTCTTCCGCATATTTCCAGAGCCTCTCCGCCGAGCGTGAGATTCCACTGAACGTGTGGTCAAAAATAACCACATCATCCGCATATGCCATGACTAAGCAGTGCTGGGTGCCTATTTTGGGGGGGCAATTATGCACCTCTCGTATATGTTCCGGGATATCAGAGACGAATAGATTGTACAGGGTGGGAGCAGTTACACACCCCTGTTTCACCCCTCTGATTTGCTTTATCACCCTGGTTGTAGTCCCACTTCCATCTAGCCTCAGCTGAACTGAGGTATCTTGATGAAGGAGCTGTAGGTAGTAAAGCAATCCTTCGGGACATGCCATTCCCCTTAACTTCCTCCACAGTTTCTCTCTATTGACAGTGTCAAATGCTGCCTTAAAATCAATATATAAAGCATACAGCGGAGGGTTATTAGGTGAAAGGGCTTTATCTCTAAGACTATTCATGATCAGTAGGTTATGAGTAGTAGAATATCCCATTCTGAATCCGCTTTGAAAGCGGTCCAAGACTCCTGTCTTTTCTACCCAGGTCTGTAATCTCTGCAGAAGTAAAGAGGCGAATAATTTGCCCGAACAGTCTAACATGGAAAGCAGGCGATAGTTTCCTGGGTCCGATCTGTTACCTCTTTTGAATACCGGCACTAGAATTGCTTTTTGCCAGGTTTCTGGAATTCTCCCCTCTATTAACACCTTTTCAAAAAGTATTTTTAGGAGATTAGCCCAGAAAACCGGGTTATTCTTCATGAGTAAATTAGAGAGGCCATTCGGCCCAGGTGCACGCGAGGCTTTAAGTTTAGAGATCTTATCTATAAGCTCTTCAAGATGTACCGGGAAGGGCTTAGGGATATGTATGGTAGTACCAGAAATTTCAACATTACCAACCAATGTCCCATTATGTTTCTCAAGAAAATTGACCCATTCCTCAGCGTCAATCGGATTTATTTGAGGGGTTTCCCTGCTTCCCCTTGCCTCCCCCAATAGTGCCCAAATATTGCGGGAGTTTCTTGAGCAAATAGTTCTCACAGTCTTTTGCCAGCATGCCAATTTTTTTGATCTTTTCCAATGTTTTAACCATGACCTGTACTGATTTTTTATCTCTTTAGTCTTAGTATGTAGGCTGATGAGGGATTTTGTATTGGCCCTAATTCTACGTATCTCCCCCCTTAATAAGCGTTTGGCATCTCTTATTACCTTGTCATAGGTCACAGTCGAGCCCTGTTCTTTAATAACAAGTAATGATTTTTTAGTTACATATTTGCCCGTAAAGTTATAGATCCACCCTTCCAGGTCAAATTTTCCATTTGCCCTTTGGTGTTTTTCTTTGTGCTTGGCCCATTCTCTTTGGAGTTGGCACGCCTCATTGATAAGTGCTGGGACGAGGAAGAGTGGACGTGGAGGTAATGCTCAGAGTACTTACCAGTAAACTTATTTACTCCTAGTCCTTTTCTTCGTCATCCCAGCACGAGTTTTCTGCCTCTCCATGGTTGGGCAGTGCATACTTGCCAACCCTACTGCTTTAGGGAGTAGGATACTGCTTTTTATGCAGTCCTACCACCTACAGATTTTGCTTCCTATTCCTACTGCTATTTTTAGCTTCAGGCCTGGCTCCTGTCAAGGCTCGGCACAGCCATTTCCCCGTTGTGAGCCGATTCATTTCACTGCTCCAAGTATCAATGCCACTTGCAGCCAGTAGATGGCTTACAATCGATGTGTTTGCTTTGAAAGAACAAACAAGCATTTTTCAAGGGTGTCTTAGAACATTTTTCGTTTGCTCTTTCAGAGCAAGCACATCAATTGTATAGCATCTGACTGCATGTGGTATTGACACTTGGAGCAGTGAAATGAATCGGTTAGTCACTAAATGAACCAAAACAAACAGGTGTACATCCTCCTTTCTCCGAATTTGTAGGTTGATTGCCCAGCCCGAATCATCTGCCTTGTAAACACTCATGGCTAAAACCCAGACAAGTTAAGGTGTGATACACTTTGGCGCTACTCCACTCTGCCAGCTTGGTGTGTCTATATTAGGTAAGAAGCTACTGAAAGAATAAAGGGCTTGCATTCAGTTTGTATTGCTATGACTTCTCCATGCTTGGATTGGGAACACTGCATAACGTTTCATTGTAGGGTCTGTGGCTAAGTGGACTAATGCATCCACTACAGGGACCTGTGTTTGACCTCATGGTTACAGGTTTGAATCCCGGCAGGTCCACTCAGCCCTTCATCCCTCTGAGGTTTATAAAATGAGTAACATTAAATTGGGTAACAATAAACATCTGTTATTAGAGTCAAGATGCCCCTTCGGGGGGGTGAACTTGCACTTTACAAATACACCTGTTATGTTATATTGAGCTCATTAGGAGATTAGTAGCATATTTGAATCCACTGGCCGGATCACACCCATCCAAGGTAAACTTAGTACCATTACAATTGCATTATGAAAGCAGCTATTATTGAAGATAAAAGTGGGATGAATCCAGTAGGAAGCGCTTTATAAACAGGCATGTTATTATGGTATCACGGGTACTCATTTATTCCCATAGTGTTTGGAAAACCTCTTCTGAGTGGGATGGGTACCGCACTACATCTCACTGTTTTCCATGATGGTCTATTTGTAGGGATATAAATTGCTTTTTCACTTTGGGCTTTACAAGCAGAGTTTCCTCCAATAACAGCATTGTCTCCATGATATCTGGAATGTTTCAGTGCAGTATGCTAGCTTCCTGTGAATGCTACCAAACTTACAATGAAAGTAAAGATGGAGGCAAAGTTTATCTGGGATGTCCAACTGGGAGATTACTGGGAATGTTTTGACAAAGGTCATCGGTTACCACCTGCCAAAATACAGCATGCAAACTCTTGACTTCATCTCATGAATATCAGCAGCGGTTTTGAAGGTAGTGCGGCCGCATGGGGCTGCTTGAGAAATTAGATGAGAGGAAGTATCAGGGGCGAGTTAAACTCATGGGCTATCGTTCCCAATGCGGGGCACAATCCCTGCCTGTGCTTTCTAATAGCTGTTGTAATTACCTGCTGGCAAGAATATCTTCAATGCTACAATGTTGGAATTTTGACAAAATGTACATTCACGGTCTAATCTTCCAGCCCCCCAAAAAAATCAAAAGTGTAAAAGTGAAGTTGCCCAGTCACTTGAGGAATGCTTACGTTTTGGGACAAATTGCTCTAAAAGGCATTTGAAACGTAAATTTGGCTTGAGACGGAGAAAGCGATACAAAAGATAGTGCCACAAAGCCTAATGTTTTTAAGAATAAGTCTAAAAATAATACAGGTACCAACTGGTTAACCTAATGTCAGATATAGTCTTTTTGCTTTCAACTCCTGTTACTTTTTACTCAGAACTTGACGTGTTGTGGTGTTTGTTCAGTGTGACTCTCGCTATCGTAAAGCTCCCTCTGACACTTTTTCCATGCTCTCTCCTTTTGCCTCGTTCAGCAGGTAAGAGGTAGACAAGGCAGTGTGCATGTTTTTTTTCGCTTTAAGAAAAACAGACTAGAAAACTAGAATGAGAGAGCTGCAATAATGAAACACATGCTTTACTATTTGATTCTAAACTATTTTTGAATGCAATTTCTCCAGGGCAGAGTAATAATGAATCTGTCTTTTTAAACAATGTCTTTAAATTGTTTCATATAGAATACAGTAGTGGGCCCAGCCACACACATCCTGTGCCTCTCAAAGCTGCCTGCCTGAGCCCATACATGGATACTGTTTGTTCAGAGCTCCGAGCCGGTACTCTGTCTCAGTGCAGACCGAAATTCTTCCCAGTGTCTGTCACTGTGCTGTATACACATGTTAAGAAGGATTTCTGAACTCTGACATGGAGGGGCAGAGGTTCAGAAGGCCAACCTAGTTTATTGGAACAGGGTAACCTCTGGACAAGCCAGACCAATCAGGGTAGCTATGGTAGGCAGTCAAGACTAAGTCTCAGGAGGGGTGAGGGTGACTGAAGGACCTCAATGAGCACACAGAGCAAGGACACTTACAAATTACTCCAGACAGGTGTTAAATCAAAAATATAGACACATTTATTACAAGGCCTTTGTAACATAGACTGTAGCAAAAGAATCACAGTATCACTTAGTAAACCAATACATCACACTCAATACAATATATATACAAGACCATGGGGGTCTAAAGGGGTGACTGCACGAAATATGTCGAAAAACTAGAGGGGAAGGAAACAGGCAGTGCAGGTAAGCTTTAGACCCAGTTCAACATCAATAATACACCTAACTAAGAGGCAGTCCAAGCCGTACGTAGAGAGGAGCCTTGTGCTCAATAGTACATGCATGCGCTTGTGCCAATGGGCGGAATAGGGTCTCTTCAAGGGTCTCTAGCAGCTCAGGATGGTGGATGAGGTGATGCAGAACAAGTTCCCACTATTCAAGAAGGACCTCCACTTGAAGGAAGAGTCAGTTCGAGAGTGCGGGATGGAGTCGCTATTTCGCAATAGCTGTGGAAAGGAGAGGGGGCCCCCCTCTCCAAGGGCCACTCATGTGTAAAAATTGGCTCTTGCGCTAGGGGCCGCCAGTTGGGGTAAGGAGTACTCACCGGTCCCCGACGCAAGCAGACCCAAACTTCGCCAGTTCAGTCCACTTCGCTGGCAGGTTCGAATGCGGCAAAAAGGACGTCTCGGCCCCTTTCAGTTCCTGAGATACAGCGATGATTCCCAAACGGTACAGTGGCGATTTCTCTGCTCCAGGTGGAGGAATCGGCCCAGTTTCATTGCAGCAGGCTTCAGGGGAAAGAGGGTCACAAATGCAGCGAACTTGCACAGGTCGTTGCCGCGGTATGGCAACACGGTAACCGCGTTTACTCCGGTCCTGGCGCACTCGTCTCACTTCAAACCTGGGAACGCCAAGTGTACGAAATTCGATGTGAGGGTGCCGGGGACACAGCTAGCAGTATACCAAATTTCGAGGGCCTCCTCGAAACGGCGGCAGTGACAGAGCAAAGCAACTGGGTAAGCTAGTCAGTCCACTGGTTGGCCCAGGGACACTTCCGAGAAAGCTTACTTGTAGGGTTTGATGAAGGTACCGAGAATAGTTGGTCCCACTATTCCAATGGGTCGAATCGTCTTTCACAGACCTTCTAGGACAACCAGATGCAGAGGGGTCCCACAGGACGACAGCGGGCTCAGGGTGCCAAACCTTCCAGCGGGTCATCACCAGTTCCTCGACTCAGCTTCGTGTTGCAGGATACTTGGATCCTATCCTTTGTTCAGTGAGAACTCAGGAGATCGACATGCTAGTGGTGTTTTCAGCCTCCTCTTATCCAAAGTTCCCTTTGCGCCAAAAGGGAGAGGACCCAATGGGAGATCTTCTCACAAACACACACTCCATACGTGGACCAATCACGGAGCACGGTGGTACCAGGCATTCATGGCACTCCAGACTCTCTGGCACCCAGGATGTGTATTGGAATCAGACATTCCAGCCCACATCCGGGAGGCACATACACAAAGCATGCAGAAGCCTGCGAAAGCATTGGGATTCGCGGGAAAGTACATGACCAAATAAGGACTGACCCGGGTCGACTTGACCTGGGGAAGGTGAAGGGGCAAGATGGCCAAAGGACAGGACAAAGAACCTTGTGGCATGGCCATTTTGGAGCCAGGACACCTATTCGCGCCTAACGTGGCAGGAACGGGTTAAAAATAATGCGAAAAGATAGCTGCCACCAGTCCTGTCCATGACACATCTGCACAGTTCATAAAAAGTCCAGCGAGAGTATCTAGGGCCTTTGGAAATGACTAGAGACCCAAGTGTGCTGTATGTTAAGCTACATTGCACACTTGTTACATGTTGCACAAAAGCTGCAACATGAGGAAAGGACTAAGGGAAACAAAATCTCCCAGGATTGGCGGTTTTAAGGGCATGTCAGTTTCCCCATAAAAAGTGAGCGAAAGCCCAGAGGAGTGCAGCTGAAGGCTGTGCTTCTCTGGCAAAGTCAGTCAATGGTGTCTAAACAGCAGCAAAATGTTTGGGGGTTGACACATGGAGGGAAAATTACATACAACTATGAAATCTTTCCTAATAACACACAGCTGCAAACATCTCCAATCTTGGAGGCAGGTAAATTAGTTAATTGTACTAAATATTTGACAATTGATGTGTCAAGGGCAGGCACAGCATCCAAGCCTTTCCACTCTTTCAGTTGAAAGGGGCCATTAGCCTCAGGGGGGACCCCAGAAACTGCTCCATGTTGCCTGTCAGCAGTCTGATGACACAGCAATATATTTCTCCCTATATTACTTTCGGTCTGAGGCTTTAAATGTGTGCTTTGCAGTGCTCACCTTACAAGCTGCATTTGCAGGAGCCCCGGAGTCCATCATTTCCCTTGGTTATACAGAAGTGTTATCACCTCATTGTATGTTTGAAGAGGAAACATGTGTTAATGAGGAATTAGCTGCTCACAGGTCACTCATTTGGTAAATTTCTTTTTCATGATGGCCCAGAGGACAAGCAGTCCTTTCCTGCGATCTCTTCAAGGACATATGTCAAGTGAAGTAATGTCATAAGGTCAAAGTTCCCATGACATAATTTCCTGTGATGTCATGTCCTGTTATTTCATGGTGCCAAGTTGATGTGACATCCTTTCCTGTGATGTCATCACTATGCTAATTAATATTTTCATAGCTCTCAACGCACACGCTTTTGGCGGGTGTTACCCGCCTTGTAAAAGGCTGACTCACCCGCCAAGGCTCCCGCACGCCCATTCATTCCAATGAACGTCTCACCCGCCTTTGCAATACAAATGGTTGACAGCTATGTATTTTTGAAACGTTAAGATTCCTACAGATTTTTGGTCACACAATGTTGGCATGTATGGCAGTGTTATGTACTGTTGGGTCTTGGGGAAGACAGGCTGTTATGCCCGGGGGTGGGAGGTGGCGGCTCATAGCTCTCAACCATTTGTGTTGCAAAGGCGGGTGAAATCACCCGATTTTGTTTTTGGCAGGTGAGACGCCCATTGAAATGAATGGGAGTGCTGGAGGCTTGGCGGGTGAGTCAGCCTTTTACAAGACGGGTGACACCCGCCAAAAGCGTGTGAGTTGAGAGCTATGGGTTCTGAAGATTTTACAAATAGAAAGAGTGTTCCTGTATGGAGGTGGGACACCTCATTAATAAGTGCTGGGACGAGGAAGAGAAGGACTAGGAGGAATGGAGATTACCAGTAAGTAATCTGAGCATCTATTGCGTATGTCCTTTTGTTAGAGAAGCATTTTTTCGTCGGTTCAAATTTACGCCATTTCCTTTTGATTTTATTAATTTCATTGGAGTTGGGTTTGCATATTTTTTGGAAACTGTATGAGCTGATCTAATGGTGAACTTTGTCATTTGGGTGCATTTTTTTTTTAGTCTATTTTGTTTTGCTAGTGGAGAAATCAGATTTTTATTAAAGATTGATTGTGCGACCGCTCGGCTGCCCCTCTTCCATTAAAATTGATTTCCTGAGACGGCAGTGGATTGTGGACATCTCAAGTTTCCCGAATTCCCGTAGCCACGCATGAGAGTGCCATGCCATCCAGTACTGTTGCAATTCTGGGACTTGTAGTCTCTCATTTCAAGGTGCAAAGGAACTACAATACCCAGAATCCAAAGTGCGGAAAAACAGCACTGGAACACCTCTCGCGCACGGGAAATTTACGAGCGCTGAAAGTTCCTACAGGATCGTGAAACATACCGTTATAATTATACCCTTTTTGATTGACATGTTTCTGTTATTATTTCTTTAACGTCAGTGCCTCACGAAGACGTTTCTGCATTATCATCCAGAACCATTCTAACGCCAACGTGTCCAGACGACAGACGTTAGAACATAAATTATAAAGCCACCGAAACCTCTCTCCGAACTTTTAGCAAGCGTTTACGCGTAACATGACGTAACCAGATAGTGTGCGACATACGTTGACCGGTACGTTGCCTCATAGTCACGTGACTAAGACGTATTTCTAGGGCCGGAAGTAGTTGGTGGCCTTAATTAAACGCGGGAAGCTGAAGATGAGCGGAGAAAGGTGAGACTGAAACATGGGTGACAGCTGGGGTGGGAGAAGTGGGTGGAATAGAGAGCAGGCGTTATTACTGAGATACGGGATTGGGGATGGTGTCAAGGCAAGGAGAGGTCGACAGGAATTGGCCACTAAAGATTCCTTCAACCTCCCCCCTTCCCCTCCTCATTCTGCTAAATTATCTCGAAATGCCTCATTCCGACTACTTGTTGGTTGGAGAGTCGTTGTGCTGTTACTTCGAACGCCCCTCTACTATGGTACACCCCCTTAGCCGACACTCCTCCACATTAAAAATATCCCTTTCATAGGACCACGCTAATGCAAGGTTATTTGCCTTTTGTCTTCCCTGTCAGGTCGAGGGCACGTACCGGCACCCATGGGCACACTAGCCCCACATGTTTTGGAAATTGGACTAAATGCAGTAATTGAATACAAATAATATTTTAAAATCTGTCTATTCTATTTCCCTGCAAATTACTTGTTTGGCAGCTAAAAACGAACGTATTTGTTCTGTTGAATTGCAGATTTAATCCGATTTTGCTAAACTGTATGCTGGTGTCTAACAATGACTACAAGAAAATGCTTTTATTATAGGCTCTTTTGGACTCTGGAAGAGTTTACAGCGATCCTTTTTTTGAGGTGACTGCGGTTCAGCAAGTAGTGTTTTAAGGACACGCCACCCTGCATTCTGATTCTTGTAGCTGAACAGTTTTAAAGGGTAAATAACATTATAAGTACATAATCCAGAATTAGCACATCACTCGGCTATGCAATGCTTTAAATGGAAAACGGTGCAGGTACGACGGACATTCCAGTGCAGTGCACCATGGGCACGCCCTGTTTGCAGGCAATGCCCACTGATATTACATGATGTGCCAAGGAGCCACTGTAGTAAAGCAGTGTATCTGAGATACTTTCACACAAATCTCCAGTTTGTTATGCCTTGTGTTAAAATTTGAATATCTATATTAAATGAGACTTTCTTTTAGTGTATCAAACTCTCTTTAGCAAATGAGTTTTACTATCCTTGCTCGGTAGGTAACTGGAGCAGTGTGCTAATTTGCAGTCGAAAATATTTCATCACAACTCCAATTACTTAAACCGTACGTATTAGAGTGGGCACTACTAATAAAGAAACATCTTTAAAAAGTAATTCCCAGGCTTTCCAAATCAATCCCTGCTCCATCAAAGGGCACCAAAGGTAAGAGCAGAGTAGATGCATGTTTGTCTCTTCTTTCGTTCTGCAGGGTGGGACCTGAAGGAGACATTAGGCATTGTGGGTGGTGGAGAGAGGACGCTGCTTTCCCTAGCAAAGGCTAGTCCTTTAATTTCTGATAAAGTGAAATGAAAAGCTTTATAATTTTCACTTCGCAACATAGTTGAGTATCAGTACTCTTTCAGGCGTTGAGAAGTGCAGGTACTGAAAAGCTACAAAATAAGAAGTGCAGGTACCAGGTACCATTTAAAGCAGTGCGGCTATGCTTTTTTTGAACAACTGTGAATGATTAAGGGATTACGTCAGGTGATAACATTGGGCAGTAGTTTGTCAACATTGCTTGGTTTATTGAAATTCGGAATTTCACACTGAGCAGTTCGTTTCTATTTTCAATACTATTGTGTGGCAGAATAGAAAGAATGGTCATACAGCCGATCAAGCACATTTAACCCAAGTAGCCAGATGACACAAGATCACACCGATTCACTCCAACAAGATGTCATTAACTCGCTGTGATTTCATGTCCTCTGGTGTCACTCCTTGTGATGTTGTGCATCCTGCATGCTAAATATTTCCCTGATTTATTTATTGTGCCATGATCTATTACTTTGATTTCCAACCCATTATACTCTGAAGTAGAGCTATAGAGTGCCTTTTTTCCAATCCCATTGAACCAATATGCGGTAATCCGTAGCTACAGTGACAGTAGCTTTCAGGCCACTCTCCTTTTATTTTCACTTTTAGTCAGTATGCAGCATCATTTCTGTCCTGTGGTTTCTCTCAATTATGCATTCCTATCTGTTTCACTGGAGTTTTCATTCGGGTACCGCTCGGAGATACGCCTTTCCATGTCAGGAGAACAATGATTACGTCCTAATTTTGAAATAACACAGGAGTTACTGTCATGTGTAGTGAGGTGTGTGATGAGTTGGAGATCATTGCCAATCTGATGAAATGCTTGACACGAGTGTTTTGAGAAAACCCGGATCTAAATTGGCTGACACTATTGCTTGAAATGAACACAATTTACTCTGTGAACCAACTACCAATGGCAGACGTGCCGAGTGTCACACATCTAGTGTGACACACACATTTCTATGCACTCTATTACCGTATATCAAGCCAAGGAACATGTTGCACATAGTTTAGTGGCCTGAGCAGAGTTAATACAATACCTAGATGTATAGCCCATACTCAAGCGAACTGCTGCTTATCAGCAATTTTTCCTTCATGATGCCCTTCAATAGCCCTGCTCTCTTCCCCTGACCATACACCGGACCCTACACCCAGAAAACCAGCTGATCTCTACTGCCCAGCACATTGGATTAAGCTTTTATCATTTTGTCACAGCGCAGTACTGGTTACGCTGAGCTCGATACGAGGTGCGGCTTGACACGCTTTCCTTGCCCGGGTACGCACGTTCCCTCCACGCCGCTGGGTCCTTTCCTCTAACGGAACGAGGAGCGGCGGTGGAGCGACGGAGGTGCGGTTGGTTTGGCACAGAGGCTCCCGAAGCCCGTGGCAGCAGACTAGTGACTGCACGACGAGTCACTGCGTGGTCCTCGGTCCTCCTACGCCCACGGGAGCCGTTGTATAGGCTGTAGAGGCGGAGAGGCAAAAGGACGGGGACGGTGACCACGAATCCGGCGAGGGGAGTCCCGGAGCTGATTAGGAGGTGGGGTAACGTGCTCTCTCCTGTCGACTGGTGATACAGCATCACAAGGGCTTTGCTGTGATTATTGGAGGTGAGTGGTGAGCTGTGAGGCATATCCCTGGGGCTACACCTTACGCTCTCCGCATCTGACCCTCATATAGTCACCATTGAGGCTCATTGGGCGCTATGCTCGCGTTTGTCAGCATAGTAAATTCAGAGTGCCAGCTGCGATAATATAATAATCTGGTGTAAAGTTTTCCGCCCTATTAAACCTCCACCTACCTTGATCAGTGGCTTTCGTGGGAGTTTTGTTGGATCCCATACTCATACCTTGTGACCATTTTTTGTTAAATTTGAGCACTGGGGCCAGTGTTGCCCAACATACGCAATCGGGCTTCAAGGCCATACGCTCAGGAGACTGTGGGCCTAGGCCTTTGATCCTGGGCGTGTCGTGCTACTGTGAGTGTTGAGCATTTTCTCTGGCCCCAGGCGTGAGGGACTGTCTGGATAACGGTGGCCAATCCCTCCCCATTTCCTCTGGGGTGAAGGGGTTGATAATCCTTTTCCAGCAGCCACTATACCTTTTTCTTGATATTGTCCCTTGTGATATCTAAGTGCGGAGGGCGCTAACTTGTGAAAACCCGTATGCCTCCGAAGAAGAGAACTACACAGTCAAAGTATAATCTTAGAGGATCCAAGGGAATGGAGACTGCTAAGAGTCCCTCGAACAATCTTACCGTGCGGGTAAAACCCAGAAAGAAAGCTAAGAACGAAATACCTGCAGACCAGGGAAGGATCACTGAGTTTTTTCCACAAAACCCACTCCCTGAAACGAATTCTACCACGATTGAGGAAGCCTTGGTTCTCGTGCCTTCTAATGAAGGATCCCTATGTCCCTCTAACTACGATGACATTGACAATAATTCATTATTGGAACTATGTCTTAATATTCAAAGGAAAATGACTCCTGCCCCAGGATCGATACCTACCAACATGGACTGCGCCAATGCTAATAAGCAGAGAATTACTCCATTAGTATCCCCTACTCCAGTTGAATACATGGGCAGACTATCAGCATCCCCAAATTTGGCGATGGCTTCAATGGAAGATAGCCCCATAGCTGAAAGTGAATGCCTGGCTGATACCTATCCGGGAGCGACAGATATTGCTGAGATCCAGTCCTCAGTTGCATCACTGTAATTTGCCCTTAAGGTTTAACTGAAAATGACGGGGAGAATTCTGGACAATTCAAATGCCCTAACCTTAGAGATGGCCACGAGAGAGAAAGTAGAGGGTACTGCTGAAGTTGATCAATCAGCAGAGTCCAATCAGCAGAGTCCAATCTATCGGAAGCCATAAAACTGGCGGACATAAGTGAAGAACATCATTCTGAATAGCTACAAAGCCTGGGGATGGTGACAGACAAAGAAAACAAAGAACCATTCTTCTCGCGTAAGCAACGCAGAATGGCCAGGAGGGCAGCGGGGATCAAAAGAGCTAAAGAAATGGCCATCTCCAAGTCTGTTAAGGAATCCGCCGGACACCCCTCAAAGAAAGCCAAAAAACGGGCAGCCAGAGCAAAGAAAAGGAAGAACAGCGGTGAGGGCTGCTTGACTAGTTGGCTAATATCTGACAGAGAAAAAATGATTGAACCTAAGGAGGTGGAGGATATATGTGAGGAGGAGAATCTGAGGGAAGGGCCGGAGATTGTGGACAAGGACAATCTTGGGAGTCCATTAGAGGTATCAGCAACACCTATCATAACTCGTCCCACCGTATCTACACCTACCATGGAAGGAAATCGTATATGTCTTATAAAGAATTTATATCTAAGTGAAAACTTAAAATGGCGCTCTCGCTCAGAATTGTTAATTAGACTGAGCTATGTGCCACAACTGAGGGTCCTTAAGTCAGATGATTTCCAATTCGTGGAACCACTAAAAGGCCCTAATCCTCAGGTCTCAGCATTGCATTGCAAGTTCCTATCTACCGCGACATTGTTAAGGAACTATAAGACCGAACTGAAAGCGGTTGATGTGGAGGTTGATGCTGATCTCAATGAACCAGATCTAAGACAACTGCCCGCCAAGTTAGATCTGACAGCTGAAACCAACCCCCGCCCCAATTTCTCTGAAGGAAAAAAAGTGGACATTTCAGACATACAAAAAGCATTAAAATGGATTGCGGATTCACTACCTGAAGTATTGCTAAAGCAATGAGATATGTCTATTCTGTCCTGGAACTGTAGGGGTTTTGCTCACTTGTTGTCAACTGAGGGCTCTGTTTTTGCCTTCAAGAAACTTGGGCCATGGAGCCATTGATTCTGGACGGCTTTGTCATTTATCAAAGGGCAGCTAATAAAGGTACAAAGGGAAGACCCAATGGTGGACTTATCATAGGGGTGGCTAACATGTTTGGTTCTAAATTAGTGAAAACTGACTGTCCCAGTAATTTGATGGCAGTTGAGGTCGACTATAACAACAAGACAGGAATGGATCACTTGCTACTAGTTAGTCTATATAATCCCCCGGGAGCACTAATAAGAGAACAACTCCAAGAGGCCTTACAAAATCTATTGGCTACCTGGCTGCTAAAACTTGGGAATACTGGGGTAATAGTGGTTGGAGACTTCAACTGCCACATGAGTGGTAACATAGGGAAGTCTTATAACCCTAAGTTAAAAGCTAAGAATTACATGCAACGCACCAAAAAAAATGATCCCGAAGGCCAAGGATGGAAGCATTTGTTTGACCTATGGGACATTGAAATGCTTAATGGTAAAACTGTGAGCGACTCTCCAGGTAATTACACCTGGTCCAATGGCATTTCAAGTAGTACCATAGACTACATTTTTGTTTCCCCTAGGCTGTATGAGATAGTTGAGGATATGCAAATAACCCCTAATAAGTGGAGTGATCATGCCACACTCATATGCAAATTGAACATTGGGACAAAAGCCCCTCCTAGTATCAACATGGGTAACATCGTGCCAAATAAAGCTGGCACTAGGATCAGCTGGTCAGATAAAAATGTCGCTCTTGCGGTGGCAGCTTTGGTTAATATTGATCTAAACTTGCTAACGAATTTCCAGGAGATGTCGAGCGACGCCATTGAACACTGGATCTGTACCTTTGCTAAGAAACATGCGATCTGTCGTACGGGGTCTATGATTAGCTGTGGTAGGGAAAAGCCACCCTTTGATATAGCTATAAGAAACCTGAAGAGAGAGCGTAGAGCGGAACTCCGGCTGGCCAAGAGACAAGCCTACCCTTCAGACATATTTTATTAAGGTTAGGAGTGTTAAAAACAAATATAGAGCTATGATCAAGGCCAAACGGAAATTAGACAAAATCACGGCCTGGCAAAGATTAGTAAACACGATCTGTACTGGTAAAACACGTAATATCTGGGCTCTGCTAGGTGATGCGCGAGGTACTGTACAAGGTAATTTAGCTAACCCTATTAATGCTGAAACATGGATAGCTTTCCTTGAAAATAGGAATTCCAAGGCAGACACAGAGGAACCCCATACATTGATCAATAGGCCGTTAAACCCTCCATTTAATGTGACATATCAAATGGTGCTGAATACAATCTCGGATTTAAAATCCTCCCGAGCCCCGGGCCCAAATGGCCTAGCAAATATTGTGATGAAGGCGCATCCTGAATTCTGGGCATCCCTGTTAGCTATAATGTTCAAAAAGATCCTAAAAGAAGGGAGAATACCCCGATCCTGGCAAACAGCGGTGCTCATACCAGTCTTCAAAAAGGGTAATCGAGCGGATCCTAGCAACTATAGACTGCTCTCAATGCTGGATGTCACAGGCAAAATATTTGCCTCTCTCCTTCTAAAGGAGCTGCAGCTCTTGGTAGAGCAATCTGATATACTCTGTAAATTCCAGAGTGGTTTTAGGCAAGGGTATTCTACGGCACATAACATTATGGTTCTGGACCTTCTAAGAACACGAGCCAGATCAGGAGGGCAACCACCATTATATGCCCTCTATATAGACTTTTCGGCAGCATTTGACTCTATTCCCAGAGAGGCCCTCTGGCGGAAGTTAAAAGCAATGGGTTGCCCGGAGGGCTTGACCTATTATCTCAGACTACTCCATCAGAATACATCTGCTAAAGTAAAATTAGACCAGGAAGGACACACTACTAGAAGTGTGCTCCAAAATAGGGGGGTCAAACAAGGTTGTGTCACGGCCCCGCTGATCTATAATATGTACGTATATGACATTCTGGAGGCCATTAGGGCTGCGACAAATTGCCCACCGAAAATAGGAGATTCCATCTGCCCTGTCCTGGCCTATGCGGACGACCTGGTTATACTGGACCACACTGTTAGTGGGCTTCGAAGGTCGGCCACCGCTCTGTGGGAATACGCCAAGAGGAATGGCCTCAAAATTAATCTGGAAAAAACAAAGGCAATGAGATTTACCAACAAGAACACCACGCGTGTACAGCTCAGAGTTGGTTTAGATACCATTGCCTATTCTCCTCATTAGCGCTATCTAGGTATAGAATTTGAGAGTATCGGTGACTATGAACTCTGCAAGCAGTTACGCATTGTAAAGGCATCCCAACTGACTGCACTGTTCTATAGATTCACACTAAATCAGGGGGGATTCACCATATGGGGCACAAGGCAACTGTACATGCAGGTATTATCCCCTATGATCACCTATGGTCTCGAAGCCCTCCTCAACTCTGACCTGAAATGGCTCCAGGTGATTGAGGGGAAATTTTGGCGCGCTATTCTGGGCCTATCACCGGGAATCCCTATGGCAATATTAAGACTGGAATTGGGGCTGACCTCATTAAAAGCGATTAGTACTAAAAAAGCGAGCCCTACTTTATTTGAGAATGAGGGAGGAGACTAAAAATGGGCTACTCAAGGCGGTTTATCTAGAGATCTCGAAGGATAAATCCCCGTGCCCTTTGAAGGAGCAAATGTCTAAATTCCTGACAATCATTGGGTGGCAAATAAGGGAAGGCAATGTAACTGTAGAAATGCAAAGGGCTCTGGTCAAATGCATAGAGCTCTGGGACTGGCTGGAGAATTTCGCTCATCTCCAGAAGCTGAAAAGCTATCAGTTTGTCCAGTATAGACTGTATAACTACAAAAATCTGCAGAGCTATCTCAATTTATGCCCGGATAGGAGACTTAGACGATTCATATTACTTCTAAGGCTAGAACAACTACCTACTCTAATGATAACAGGCAGAAGAGACATGATCCCCCCAGAATTACGGCTTTGCCGGTTATGTAAAGGAGTGAATCAGCTAGAAACGGCCAGACATGTATTGACTGCCACAAAATGTTAAGTACCATAGACCTTGGCCTGGGTCAGTTTGTGCATAACCAAGGTTACATTAAAGAGGAGCTATTTTGGCATCACTGTATTAACTCCAACAGTATACGACTCATGATGGCACTGTACAATGTTTGGCTGAAGGTGGAAACAAGACTTAAAATAACCATATAGGAGGATATAAAGAGGAGTTGATGTATAGCCATCGCTGAAACCCATGAGGGGCTGTTGGCTAATACAGGCCACTATTTATACAGGAATTGTAACAACACTGAAATTAGATTGATACTCCATCTGAAATTTTATTGGAGAATATACGGTAGGATGTGGTTAGACCTGGTTCCTGAACTATTGCAAATGTGAACTTAAAATGAAGCTGTTTTATATGGTTTTTAGGAAATGTATATTTAGAGAATTTAATGTATTGTCTTTCGTGGTAATTTCTTCTTATGTAACGTTTTTGTTAATTACCGATGGTTTTCTTATTATAATTTTGTTCCTGTTTAGGTATATCTTATGTGTGAAGTTTCATTGTAAACTAAGTCACAATAAATTATATTATTATTTTATCATCGGACTTCTTCAGCACAAGTCCCTTCATGTGTCACTCAAAATCTCCTATAATAAACATGGAGATGCCACTACAAGCTCATTGTACACATGAACTTGTGAAACATATACAAGCTGAAAACCTGGCATCTTTAACACAACTTTGCAATGTTGGCAGTTACTCTACCGCTCAGCCTTCATATTACTGCCTGGGAGCATGCCCAAGAGAGGACTTTAATGTTTAATTCATGTTCAAGGGTCCTTCCAGAGCACAATTTCTGCAGGTGCTATGCCCATCATTTGGTCGGAGGAGGATTAATCTGTCAAGCTGGGTCACCTGACAGAGGTTGGGCTCTTACTGGGGGCGTCTTCTCACCAGGCATCCCTCAAATGCTGAGGTCCACATCATGGCTTCTTTCTGCCAATACAAAGCAGTTTTTGACGACGGTGTGCTGATTGTGGGGCACACGGTAAGAGGGCAAGGTGCTCACCATCCTACCATTGAACTGGCAATTGCCAGGCATCTAGTATTTGTGTGAGACTCGAGTATTTCAATGCATTTTGCTACATTCCAGCAAGACGAGGCAAATGCCACACATAGGGGATGTATTAGAGAGGGGTACAAGAATGCCTTATGAAATGCTCGTACTCAATGTATCTGCTGTTCATCATTAACCTTTCCCTATCCAAGATCTCGTTTCATAATTGGTGGTTGTAGACCCTCCTAAGTGGAGTACATTCCATGTTTATTCTCAGTAGAGGTGCTCCCACACTCTTGTAAACATTCATAACTCCTTATCGGCAACGTGGGGATCCCCCATTTGCATTTACTACGGTAAACCCAGCAAACCAACCGACACATTCTGTTTGGCGGTTGGCTTCAGGGTGCTACTGCTCCAGCCCCTGTAAGTGTCACTCAAATTGTCACACACAAATATGGAAATGCCACACATAAGTACAATGTAAACATGAAAATGGCACACATGCACACGTGGGACCTTCAATGTTGGGGGTTGACTTGAGTGCTGGGAAGGGCAGTGCTGGGGTCATTACGGGCAACTTATGGGCTAAATGGGGATATTGTAGATATGTGTTCTTAATGTTTTATTTATAAACACAAATTCCACCAAAGATATTGTTATAGCAGTGTCTGTTTTGGTTCTACTTGTAACTGGATTGCCTGTGCGTGTGGTGTAGTAGTGCTCCCTCTCTGACACTGCAGCTTCATTTTCCCGTTTTGTATTGTAATTGTTCTTTCTCACCTTTATTTAGACCAGCAGTATTGACTCTCTCGTGGAGAACCGCAAACATTTCTCTCATGCATTTGGTATAGCCGTGTTTTCTCGCTTTTTTGTTTATGGTGAATGGCATGAAACTGCCAACCACTAAAATCTTTTTACAAACTTCTGCACCGCACTACCAAATGACAGATGTTCCCTAACAACTTTGTAAGAAGCAAGTTGGGCGCTGGGATTTCTCATATTGGGCTATTTTGGCCTATTTTTGGTATACTTTTGACAGCAGATCTGTTTTTTGTCCTCTCTAAGCTGCCTTTCTACACCGACATTAAGTTTGCTGGTTGGATTTTGTTTGGGCTACTTTTGACAAGTCCTCCATAGACTGCTTTGTTCGTGGTTTTTGCCCCAACCACCCTATTGTTGCTCTCTCTACCTCCTCCCTCCCCGTCCTTTCGCTTTACCTCCTCCCTCCCCGCCCTTTGTCTCTACCTCCTCCCTACCTGCCCTTTCTCTCTACCTCCTGCCCTTTCTGTTTCTACCCCCACCCACCTTACCTCCAGTCTCACCCAACCTCCACACTCTACCCCCACCACCCTACCTCTGCTCTCTCTACCCCACCCACCTCTCTCTACAACACCACTCTCTACCCACTCTCATTCTTCTTACCCTCTCACTCTCAAACGTTCTCACTCATATTTCCTCTTCCTCATCTATGGCACCCTCTCTAAATTGTTTCCTCCTTTGCTCTATTCTCCTTCTTTCGCACACCCTTGCCTCTTATCGCATCCGCATTTGAAACTTTGCACTCTCCTCCTTGCACTCTGGGGCCTATTAATGCAAAGAATAGCAGTAAACTCCAAAACTGTTGGCTTTGCCAATGCTTGTTTGTTGATGCAGCAGTGCTCTCTTCTATATATATTTCCCAGTGCGTCTCGTAGACTACACATCCTCTCATGCATGTCTTTCAGTGTTGCTGTGTTTCTAACAGAAATGCTAACTGTTTTTTTTGTGCAGCAAAACAGTCTCTATTGTTCCTGCCACACTTCAGATCACGGCTTTGCCTGCTGCTTATGGCTCTGGCACATTGCCTAGTTTCTCTTTTACATCAGTGATCTATGTCCCTGTTTTGCCTTCCTGTTTTCTCAGTAATGTAAAGATATCTTTTTTTACTTAAGGGGTTCCCGTCTGCACTTAAGCTGGAAGGCAATGTGTTTTTTCTTGGAACACAAGAATTCATTCACACTTCATGTAGATTTGGATATAGACCTGTCTCAGGTCTTTTTAGTATCGCAATTAAAAATTACCACAGCAAAATACATATAGGAATACATCACTGTTACCGTTTCTCTAACATTCTTCATCTCTGCCAAGTCTTCACTGGAAACCACCAGGGTACGAGAGCCAACGGGAATAGGCCGAAGGAAACACGTCTGCTTCGGTCTGCCCAGCTGGAGTTCAAAGTGACTTTTTCTATCTGTGTGATGTCTTTCCCTCAAAATGTAATCCAGTATTTTTTCAGAGATGTTTACCGTCAGTTGAACCCCACAGCTGCGCAGCCGTTGCAGCTACTGGATTTCACTGAATTTGTAAATAATCTCTGGTTTCTCGTGAGAAGCAGACAGACCTTGCTCTCGGCAGCTGAAAGAATGCAAAACAAGCTTTTTCTGAACACATAAACAAGATGTCTTTCCATGGTCTCTGGAGGATAGCTCAGGGGCAACGTGCTCTCCTTGAAAGCAAGACGACACTGAGCAACACAGGTTCGATCCCCGGGTCTGTGCTTAGAAACCTCTGTGAATTAAGCACGTTATAAATAACCTATCATATCATGGCTTCAGCAAACGAACATTGTGCTTAGAAATGGGCTTCTCTTTAATCCTGAAATCTAATGTTCACTGGTGTTCCCAGAATACCACTCATTTTTACTCCATATTGGAATCAAAGCTAATACATTTTTAAATGTGTTACATGCCACTCATGGACATTTGATTTCCATAGCTTAATGGCACTGAATTAGGTTTTTTAAATCTACAAAGCATTATAGGTGAGCTAGAAATACATTGTCTCATCAATATTTGGGATCCTTGCAAATAGCCAATCCCTCCAATTACCGGAATGATAAAAAGTAACCTCATTGGTCAAGTCCTTCAATTTGTTGATATGATTTTGCACATACTGGGAATGGTCGCTGAAATTGAAACAGTACATCCCTTCAAATGCATTGCACCCTAAATTATGTTTTAATAAAAGATAGTCTATGGCATCTCTATTTTGTAAAACTGCTTTTCTCATAACTCCTATTTAAAAGAAATTCTTCTAATGCCTGAGAAGTATAATTTAATTCTTTCACTACTAAATATGCAAATTTGATTAGGCTTTTGTATCCCCCACCAGCTAATCCCAAAACTCCCACCAAAGAGTAAGCAAGGGCTAGGACCTCGGATTCTGACAATAACTTCACGTTGGCATCGCAAATCGTGAGTGTAGCCCTATAGATTCAAAAATAGATCACTTTATTCTAGGTAATGCTGGCTGCAAAGGAAACCTGGTTAGTGCTAAACGTGTAATGGCACATGGACCTCCAGAAATGATGGCAGCTATATATGTTAGTCATGTTTCCACAGAAAAGTAGCCACCCTATTGGTGGCTTAACATGGCTCATATGACTGGCCGTTACAATTCTATGATTACATTTCACCGAATTTGTTATGTTGATGCATGTGCTTGAGGCACATGCACATAGTCTCTCTTCAAACACAGTTCGGCTGATTTCTTGATTTAACATGAATTGTTGACACTTGCCAACCTCCTTTGGCTGAAACCTTGCTCCATTTGTCGTTTGTCTCTTGGCAAAATTGAAAGTAACTGAAGACTGAAAAAGTTTGACAAACATTTTTGTCTTCAACTGAACACTCTTTGTGAAGTACTTGAACGATTTGTCTTAATACTGGAGCAGGAGTTTGCACCGCTACCGGACATGTTGTCGATAAGTCAATTCCACTATGAGCATCCAATAGGCAAAAGTAAGACGAATTAAGGATTTCTTTGGCAAAATATTCCAAACATTTTGTGTTTGAGCAAATTTCATTGGAGTAATTCTTATTTCCTTTCTAATCTGTTTCTCAGTGCCTGCCGTGACTGGTGTTTTGGTGTTGTCATCACAAAATTTATTAATCGCATTCTCCTCATTTGCACATTGATCCTTTGCACAAATGTGGCATTTTGAATTGGCTTTTGCATCTTTTTATTTGATTCTTCCAAATCGAGATCATTGATACTTGAAGTTACACCAGTCGGGCACACCCAGTACAGAATCTGTAAAACAAACCAGAAACAGGCATATCAGTGTTGATCATTTTTCTCTTAAATAACATTTTTCAGCAGGAACATAATTCAATTTTTTTCTAGCCAGGTTCCACGGCCAGAACTACTTGGTCTCTGCCTGCGGCAATTACCTCTGCGGTACCATGTGGTCTGATGAACCAAAACCACGCCCCCCCCCCCCCCCGACTAGTCAGTACAGTAGGGGCTCTCCATTTTTGATCAAAAACAGCTTGACTGGTATGAGAATCAATTGGCCTATCCTATCTCCTACATGGAAAGGCACAATCCGATCTCCACTGTTCATCAAAATAACTTTAATCTCCCCTTGATAGTGAGCATCTATCACTCCTCCCAACACTTGAATGCTTTTCAATGCCAATCCAGTTATAGGGGCAATTAATCCCATATGCTCTGAGGGAATTGGGTTCCAGACGGATTTCTTTCTGAGCATACAAATCTACACCTGCTGATTCTGGAGTTGCTTAATAAGGAGCAAAAGGATCTGGTGTCAATTCCCAGTAACATGTTGCACAGGTTCCTTTGCCAACTCAAAGGCTCTCTGCTGCTCTTCGGCCCATTCAAATTCATATTTCTTTCATGTCTCTTAGTGCAGTGGGGCCAATATTTGCCCTAAATGTGGTATGTGCTGTCTCCAAAACCCAAACATCTCTATGAACTGCTGAGCTTGCTCCGTGTTCATGGGAGTAGCAAATTAAAGTATTGTTTGCTTGGCTTCTGGCACTATGTCTCGGTGGCCATTATGCCATTGAATTCCCAAAAATACCACTGTCCCAGCTCGCCCTTTAATATTTGTAGGGTTAATTTCCCAGCCTTCCTTTTTCAATCCCTCAATGATTGCTTCCAATTGATTTTACAGTCTGTGCTCATCCTTTCCCTGAATCAAAATGTCATGAATGTAGTGTATGAGTTGGATGTCCGACTCACATGGTATCTTGTCCAAGTGTTCTGCCACCAGCCGGTGATAGAGTGCAAGCACCCCATAGGCAATCTTGTGAAGGTGTACTGACGCCCACCCCAAGAAAATGAGAACTGTTCCTGGAACTCGTCTGCATTTGGCACTGTGAAAAATGCATTTGCCAAATCTAGCACAGCATACCAGGTTCCCTCAAACTTCTGGATATTCTTAATCAAGGTAACAGTATCTGGCACTGCAGGAATTAAAGGCGGAGTGTGTTTATTTAACTCTCTATAGTCCAGCCATCCTCCAGCTCCCACCCCCCTTTTAAGAGGCTAGATTGGGTTGCTCCAATCAGTAGTGCCTGGCTTTAACACACCTGCCTCTTCATGTTCTTTGATGGTGTCTGAAATATCCTTGTGCGCATCCCCCCCCCCCAAAGCTTCGCAGAATGTGGTGGCGGTTCATTAACACACGCTTTGTGGCCAATGGCACGTGCACTGGAGGGATCTTCAATTTGCCTACAATCATTGGTGTACAAATCCATGCATTTACTCCAAATTGATGTTTTACCTCCTAACCCTGAAGTCAACCCTTTCCAAAATGTCAAATCCAATCATGTATTCCGGTATCGGGACAATCCATACTTCATATTTCTGTTTTTTCAAATTGCCAATCTTCATTTCCGCTCCTGTCTGTACTGCAGGTGTCTCTTTGCCACCCAGTTCAGTAATGGTAAAATGTCTACCTTTAAATCTTGAAGGATTGCCATGAATCAATGAGGCCTCTGCCCAGTGTCAATCACAGCTCCAACCTCTTGTGTATTTCCAGGCTTCCAAAATTTCTTTACATCAACATGAGGTCGCTTGTCCATTTTTATACGAGCTGACGCCACCTGGACTTGGCCATAAGCCTATTCAGACTTTGAGGGAGTCTACCCATATTCGGCCTTCAACATTGCACTCACTATTCTTCTCAACTCAACATATGTTGGCTGGTACTTGGAAGGAGTTCCTATAGACCTTTCTCCCTGCTCCTCCTCAGGAGGCGGAGAAGGTGAAGTGTCTCCCTTCTGCTCAGAAATCACATGTCTCTTGACTTGCTTATAGCGTTGTTTCCCAACAAGTCCTCTCTTATAGAGTTCATACATCCCTTAGGTTTCAATCATCCCATCTATTTCTTCCAGTGGCACACCATCTTTCAATAGCACCCACAACATGTCCTTTCTTGACACTTTGGCATCTCTGCTATCTTGTCTGCTGCCCCCTGTTCTCCTCTCACTGCACCCCTCCCTCTCACAGGGCTTGTCTTCTGTTTTGTCCCATTCCCCCAGATCTGGTAATTGCTTTATGGCATCTACCACTTCATCAGTGGGTTTGCCAGTCATCCCTATTAGCAAAGTCATGATGACATTCTTGCATGCTCGAGGGGTAGTTCTGGTAACCATATTTCGGTTTATATGGATAGTGGCACTTCACCCATGTGTCCCGGATCATCAATATGGATTGCCTCCTTCATTGCATGTTCCCCAATCTTTTGAATTGCCTCTTTCAAAGTATACCATCTCTTCTCAGAGGGCCAATCGATGGTAATCGGGTACTTTCTATTACATCCTTGAGCTGTAAGGTGTAATAATGACACCTGTGAGGCCTGTCCACTGGCATCAGGCCGTGGTCCAGCTCTCAACACTTCCTGAACATTAGTATCATTTGATAAAGGTAGGAAGAGCTGTGAGTCAGTAGAGTCCACTAACAAACCTGCCCCACCTCCATTATATAACCTCAACATCCAAGCCAATAAAGGCTCGCCTGACTTTTGTCTCAATCTATTGATTATTTCACCCACGTGTTGCTGAGTGAAATCCTCAAGTGTGGTTAATATGCCCCCCCAATGGATTATGCGGATGAGACCCAGCTCTGTGCCGGGTCACTGGGTTCACAGTAACTTTCTTCGCATCTTGTTTCATTGTAGGTTCTGTCTTCATTTCAGGGTCAGAAGATGTACTACTTGAAGAGAAATGCCATATATTCGCATCCCAACAATCCATATCCCACTTTATATCAGCTGTTGAAATGACAGCTGCTATGTTGCGTTTATCTATTTTACCTCTGCGCTTCCTATATCTGAATTGGGCTACTCTAATCGAGGTATTTTCCGCAATTTGTTGAAATTTATAAGCCTTGTCACTCCAAATGTTGCAACTGTTGCATTAAAGAAGCCTGTCTTTCTGTTGCCAATTCTTTTTCTAAGCACTTTACTTACTCTTCTAAGTGCATAGATGTTTGATGTATGTTACGATAAGCGTCAAGCACAATCCAACCTCTCCTACCCACAGCCTCTGATTCCTTCCCTTTAGTACTGAACATTTTGAGAGCCAGCAATCCCATCTGCTGGGTCTGCCTCAACTAAGAAATCCTGCCATTTTTCACATAAACCAGAGCCGCTCGCAAATTCCTAAGCTAAAGCATTATACAGGGCAATATTCCATCCAGGAATGAGTAATTCGCACATGCCAGCAGGACAAGTTTTATCTCTTTTCCTGAATAAGGAATGCATATCGTCGCAAAACTATGCACTAATTCAATTACAGCAAATAAATCACTGATGTCGCTTTACGAAGCCAAAATAAAGTCACACAATGCAGCGATCAGCGCACACAGCAAAAGCTTTCACTTGCAAAACAAAGCCAAGAAAAAAAATCAGACCTTTTTAAAACATTGTAAATCAAAGTACATGGAAATGAAATCTCGCGTTACAAAGCACAAAAACTGCAGATTACCGCGAGCCAACGAATTAACAGCACAAAGAAACTGATTGTGACGCCAATTGTTTTGCCTTCCTGTTTTCTCAGTAATGTAAAGATAGCTTTTTTATTTAAGGGGTTCCCCTATGCACTTAAAAAGAAATAAAGCTGGAAGGCAATGTGCTTTTTCTTGGAACACAAGAATTCATTCACACTTCATGTAGATGTGTGAATAGACCTGTCTCCGGTCTCTTTACTTTCGCAGTTAAATATTACCACAGCAAAATACAGATAGATATAAAGCAGGAATACATCACTGTTAGCTTTTTTCTAACATTCTTCATCCCTGCCAACTCTTCACTGGAAACCACCAGGGTAGGAGAGAGCCACTCACCAACGGGAACAGGCTGAAGGAAACGCGCCTGTTTCGGTCATCCTAGCCAGAGTTCAAAATGACTTGCTCTTTCTCTGTCTGTGTGATGTCTATCCCTCAAAATGTAATCCATTATTTTTCCAGAGATATTTGCCGTCAGTAGAACCCCACAGCTGCGCGGCCGTTGCAGCTGCTGGACTCCACTGAATTTGTAAATAATCTCCGGCTTCTCATGAGAAGCTGACAGACCTTACTCTCTGCTGCTAAAAGAATGCAAAACCAGCTTTGTCTGAACACATAAACAAGCTGTCATTCCATGGCTCCATCAAACGCACATTTGGCTTTGAAATGGGCTTCTCTTTAAGCTTGAAATCTAATGTTCACTGGTGTTCCCAGAATACCTCTCATCTTGACTCCATATTTGAATCAAAGCTAATGCATTTTTAAATGTATTACTGTCCCACACTTCGAAGTGTCTTTCCTGCTTAAGGCTCAGTTTCTCACTGTTTATTACAAAAGTGTTAACTCCCCTCTATTTAGAGTAGCTCTGCTGTCTCTTCTCTGCTTGCTACAGCAATGATGTCGCTCACTGTATCTGGCACAGCATTGCTATAGCTTCTGTTTTTGGTAAAATGGAAGGATTCTGTGAACAAACTAGTACACTCTTGAAGTATTAGGAGAATAAAATTGAAAGTTAAGAACATTTGGTAAGGAGATTTCGATGCAAGTGGTGAGTGGGATTTATTTTGCAGTTTTTCATTTTCACATTCACTATCCACATTATGCAAGAAATGAGTGCTTCAAAATTTTAAAAGAAACCCCTTCCTCCCCCATCTTGCTAAACCCATTCAGAAGGGAGCAAGCTACAACCATCAAATAATAATACTGCAGTCCTAGTCGAGTCTGTCAAAATAAAAGGGCCTATGCTAATAAACGTGTTGGTAATCCTTCTAAACGCAAAATGTTGTGGGACAGTAGTGTATGCAAAAAAAGAAAAGTGTTCATGGAACAATATGTCAGGCCAGTTGAGCAGTTGGCCTCCCTTCTCCACAATTTCAGCACGGGACAAGGCAGCATCCTCGAACCTTGTGCACGCTCTGGCTTCCTCGGCACGAGGACGCAGTTCAATGGTTCCGCTGGTCTCCCACCACTCTGGCAAAGTCTTTAAGAAACAAAAAGGATTCTCAAAAAGTAACATCTCTTGTCAAAACACAGGCTTCCTCTGCCGTGAAACAAAGTTCACTTTGCTTATCAAACACAGACTTCCTTTGTCAGAATACAATCTTCCTTCATTTTACTTGTCAAAACACAGTGTTACCTTCTTTCCCAGTGACTGCTGGTACTTGTAGTTCCTTTTGTTATTCGTACAGTTCAATATCTCAGTATCAGGACCTTCTGTGTCAAAGTCTCTTTGCCATTCAAAGTCTCTTACTCCAGAGGGGTTGATGTAGCAAACAAAAGACAAAAGTTCCTTTTCTTTGTCAAGATTCTCACATTCATAAGTTCACGATTGGTCTCCCTCATCCGTGCTCTGACCATGGATCGCCCTCTTCCGGGCTCAGAGCCCTGTTGATACCAGAATCAAAGAGTCTAGACTGTGCGTGGGATTTTGCTTGACCCGTTGCAGGACCACTTAATTTTACAACTCTTTAACTGTCTCTTCTCAGCTGGATATCTTACAGACACCTTTGACTGGGCACACCCACGGTGCCGGACCACTCTGTCTCCCACCGTTGCTCTTTTGGACAAGTCCCAATATGCACATCCAAGGTTATGTTCCCACTTTGCCAGTTACTGGCACTTTTGGGATTAACACAAAGTTCTTGACACAACAGGTTATCCCTCCTTAGCTTCCCCGAGTCACAGGGTCTCCCATCTTTTACCCTCAATGATGAGGTGTTAGCGGGTCCTCAATAGGGATTCACTCGAGGTCAGGGTCCCTGCCCCTGCCCCTCAACTACCTGAGTCTCTGCAAATTGAAGCTGTAGTTTTGGTTCCCTGGGGCCCTGCTCCCCTGCCACACTGTCGCCCCCTTTGTACTCCCAGTCCTCAGTGTCTTGGCAGTCCGACCCCCTTCTGACATCCCAAGGTTTGTCCAGCTGCTGACTTCTCCTTCTGGTCTACACAGTTCCTTCATCCCCTGCTGGCTCAGTGTGTGCCTGGGTGTCTGACCTTTTATACTCTTTGAAAGAGTTGATTGGAGTCAGGTGTGAGTAGTTATTCCTGCCTGCCTATGCCTGACCTCATTATCGGGACAACATGGATACTGCCCGTAGGAAGAATCCATTCCCCAAGGATTCCTATGGGCAATTCTCATGGCCCATCTACTACTTCTTCCTCTCAGTAGTTGGACTTCTAGAATGGAAGTAGGGATTGTGGGACTTATAGGTTTTCCTGGCGATCATGGAAAAACCATGTAGGTTTTTTCCGTTTGAAGGGGCTAAATGTATTATGATGGGTGAATGGATTTTCTATTGGGTTTTAATTTCCCTGATCGTTTTCTCCTTTTTCTTACAGAAAGGTACTGTGGTATGATGGGACTCTGCTGACAATATCCTGTGGCAACTGAGGGGATATCGGCTAGGGGTGTAACAAAATGGGAGGAATACCATGTCTCGCCCGAGGGCGTCTCTCCCATAGTCCCCAAGGACCCCCTGCCCAGGTGATCCTCCCTTGCTCATCCGCCCCCAGAGTAGGGATCCAAGAGCGATGGCCCACCCCTGTCCACCTGAACAAAGGATCTCTGAGAATAGTTTGTGTTGAAGTCTGCGTTGGTCTTTAAGTCATCCCAGATAGAGAGAAGTGATGTCTCTGTCCCGCTCATGGGTCTGAAGCCGACTTGTGTCTGAAATAATAGTTGGTGGTTGTGTTCAGTTTTTGTTCGTACACATAGATCTCTAGTAGTTTTGCCGTATAGGGAATGTTTGATATCGGTCTGTAGTTAGAGGGGGCTACCACCTCGCCCGTAGTATCCTTGAGTGGTTTGATATATGCAGATTTGAAAGCCTGCGGTACTCTCCCTGCTGAGAACGATTGGTTGAAGAGGTTTCTGTGGCATTCCAATGACATGCCTTGTGTGAGTATTGATTTATAGATGTCTGGTGGGTAGGGGTCCCTTGGGGGAGCCTGCTTTGTTGCTATGTTTTACCGGCTTGACAAAATGTCTCTCCTGATATTTGGATGAAGCTTTGCAGCTTGTTCTGTGGTTCCAGGGTAGGTGGGGCATGGTGCACGGTCTAGTTGATTGGTCTGCTTTGTTTGATCCGATGTATGTCTGTGATTTTATTTTTAAAATGGTCTGCAAGGTTGTTGCATAGTTTTTGTGAAGGTACTGGTGTGTTGTTGCATCCAGCTGTGTTTCTCTTCTCATTTAAGATGTTGAATAGTTCTTTCTGGGTGTTTGTGACTTTTGTGATTCGGTTGTCGTAGTATTTCTTTTTGGCTTTGAGAATTTCCTTTTTGTATGTCCCGATTTTTTTGGGGATATTTTATTCTTTCTGTCTGGTTGTAGTTTTTCCTCCATTCTAGTTCCAGTTTCTGGTTTGTTTTTTTCATTGTATTAAGGTAGGGCGTAAACCATCTTGCCACTGCTTTCTTATGTGATGGGATAAAGGGTTTTTCCGGGGAGATCCCATCTATTGTTTCAGCAATCCATTTCTGGATTAGGTCTGCTTTTTCATCTAGGTCAGTTTCGTCCAAGTTTCTGGTTGGTGGTTTAGAGGACTGCTGTAGTTCTTAGTTAATACTTATGATGGTATTCCAGTTTCTTTTCCAGATCGCCGGGAGCTTTTGGGCCTGTTTAGGTGCTTTAGTTGGTAGTTGGATCACGAATGGTATGATGAGGTGGTCGCTCCATAGTATTTTTATTGGTGGCACAGTTTTTTGATGGTGAAGATTGCGTTGACAGTGTGTCCTGCTGTGTGTGTTGCTCCTTTAACCTTCTGACGTTGTTTTATTATACCAAGCTGCTTGATTTGTGATTTTTGTGAGTTTGCGTTCTCTTCAAACCATACGTTGAAGTCGCAGAGGATTATCGGGTGATCATGTTTGATGGCCAGGTTTGTGATGGCTTCTCCAAAGGTTGCGACTTATGTCGGTGGTCTATAGATGAGTATGAATGTGAGGTTTGTTTTTGAGTTCGCTGTCGGGCGAAGGACGAGGGATTTGCAGTTTCTGATGTTCAGCGGGTCATCTGTTTTTATTTTCATGTGTTCTTTCTAGGCTATTGCAAGTCTTCTTCCTCTTTTTCCTTTTCTGTTTACCTGTGTACATTTGAAGTTGTCGGGTAGACAGCTGTGTAGTGTGACTTTGTAGTTGCCATCTAACAAGGTTTCTGTGACAAATAAGATGTTTATTCCACCGTCGTAAAGTAGATCGTAGATCTTTGTTGCATGTTTGGACATCGATCTTGCGTTGATTAGATTGCAGTGTATTTTCTTTAACAGTGCAGAGGGCCATTTGTCGTTGTCAGACTTTGCCTCCTATCTCGGGTCCCCTTGGATGTTGCAACCACAAAATGTGGCAGAGATGAGTCTTGTAGTACATGTTGGCGATTTACCCCAAGTTCCAAGGCTCAAAGTGGAACCGTGACATCTGCAGCACTGTACCCCTAACTCTGAGCTGGTCAGCCACTGTGTGATCTAGGGGCACGTCCAAAGGTTTTTCTTTGCAGGACTGCAAGCTGATGTTGAGAATGGATGTTGCCGCTACTCCAAGGGTCACAGCTCCTTCGCAGGACTGCTGAAGGTCACCTACAAGACAGGGCTTTTCCAGGACAGCATCAGAAGTTATTCACCAGGCCTTCTTCCAACGGGTCCACGGTCTCCTTGCACGTCTTGCAGATGGACAGGATACTTGACTCCTTCGGTTTCTTCCAGGATCTCTCAAGAATGGATGCAGGGGTCCTCTTACTGAAAAGCAGATAAGAGCCGAAACTCCCACTAGCCAATCGATGATCTGGCCCACATACCCCAGCAGTGGTCCAATCGGGACCACTGGTGGCACAGCTCATGCATACCATTCAGACACTGAAACTGGTTTGTGTTTTGATATTGATATTTTATTTGTGTTACACATCGCCGCAAGTGGTCTCTATGGGCACGGACCCGCTTGTGCGGCGCTTTGATTCCTAACATCTTCAAGTTGGAAGCTGGTGATTCTCCCCGACTGGCTGGTAGCGGTCTAGTTGTTCCACGCTCCCTTGACGTGCGACCGACCGATCACGTGATCCTTTATCCAGAAATGAAGCGGCCAGTGCTTCGCGTCGCTTCTGCCTTTGACGCTCCGTGAGTTCGCTTCTGAATCCTCCTCTCTCTCCATGCTTTAATTTCCCTCTGTGTTTGCGGTTCCGACTTACCCTGTGTTACTTTCTCTCTTCAGATCCTTCCCTCAGCTTTCGCTAGCTTTGTTCTCAGTCAGCTTCGCGGATCAATCTCATTTGTCTCCCTTTCTGGCCAGTTCCCCATCTGAGTAAGTTCCCATCCTCTAGGGTTCTCTTGAGTATTTCTACCTGGTTCTCATCTCCTGTTATCCTTCCAGATTCTCCCGAAGCTTTCCTACTCAGCCAGGTTCCAGATCCGAACTCTCGTCCCCTTCCCCTTCCCTTAGTCCTTTTCGGGTGAGAGGATTTCCATTGATCTCTCTTTTCCTTTCCCTTCTTTGGGCTCTCCTCTAATCTGCTCCCTATTTCTTCCCTTCTCATACCTGCAGACAAGGTGTCTTGTGTGATTCCCGGGGGTTCCTGTCGGAGACGTCCAACCTTCCACCATCAGCCTGATCTGCACGAGCGGGGATTTGGTCCAGGGTTTTCTTCCCATTGAGGGTTTCCCTGGGAGTCCTGCCCTCTCTCCTGGGTCTCATTACCCTGGGCTGAGTGGCCAGGGCTGTCACTGGGAAATCCTCACATCTGCTTTGATTCTCCCAGTTGGAGTCGATTACCAAGGTGAGCCGTTTTTGGGTTCTTACCTAAATTAGTGCTACAGCAGCTTTAATTACATATATATACAGTGGATTAACAATTTGTATCGCGCTCGTAGATAAGTGTTTCAAAGCGCGACGAGGCAAGGGAGGGGAACAAGGGAGAACAAAATGATCTTACTAGGCCCAGTGAGATTGAGAACGCGCAAGTGCATGGGACAGTCCCAACCAACATCTTGGCAGCAAAGACAGATGGCTCTGCACTAGCCCGTGAAAAGCCTGGAAGTCAATATAAGGATTTTCCTGGCCTTGGACAGGAAGAAGCGTTAGTGACAAGATGGCCACGGGACAAACGAAAAACCTTGTGGCACGGTCATGTATTGACACTAGCCAAACGTGGTAAATGCGGTAAGGCTAAAGTAAAATACACTAAAAAATAGCAAAAAGCAACTGCTTCCACCAGCTTGTCCCTTGAGCACACCTAAAGTATCCAAAATTCCTCTGTTAGTCTAGGGCAAAAACAGAAAGGGTACCCTATTGTACTGCATTGTAAGATGCATTGTACAATGGTAAAATTTACCAAAAGTGATAACCATGTCACAAGACTAAGGGAAGCAACGTTTTCTCAGTAGTGACAGCCTGAACGACATGTCAGTTTCCCCATGACAAATGAGCAAAAGCCAGTTTAGTGAAGCTGAAGGCTTCACTGCACTGCAAAAAGAGCAGGTCAGATTAAAAAATAAAGGCATAAAGTTTGAGGGTTCATAAAAATGGACAGAAAGGTGTTGTAAAGAGAAATCTTTCCTAACACCTATTCGTTCAGGTTGCCTAGTATGCTATGATAGGTTCATGTGGGCCAGTATAATCAATCACTGTAATTCATTTCTCACATTGTCTTGATGACTTCTAACCTCATCCCACTTACCCCCTAAATCTCTGGTGCCTTCACCCAACAGAGGTCATTGTATTGCGTTATTGAAAGTACAGGGGTCAAGCATACAACAGTTCCCACTGTATTGATAAACCTCTGTAAATATCACTTTTAAACCATGCAAGAAGCAGTTAATCCGTCCATTTGTTCGGTATTGTGATTAATGGCCACTTTAAAGATGTTGTGTACCACCTAGTGGAAGGCACAAATTTAGTCTGCATCTTCAAATCTGACTTTTACTTCTTAGCGGTGAGCTGTGGTTAGGAGAACCAAATTGGAACTATGCAGATTTCAGCCAGGCCTGTTCTTTCAACAAAACCCATAGCAACCCTGGGGTCTGTAAAAATGTGTTTCCCTTTGACAATCACGTTTTGCTTTGCCGGCTGCAGAATGGCGTATTTCAGAACCCTCTACTGCAGTTCCTGCTTAATTCCTTGGAATATCTTTACTTCCTAATTGTTGAGGTTTTTGGCGTTCTTTAAGTCTGGGTAAAAAACAATTGTGTCATTACCATATTTAAGTGCACCAGCTTGCCTAGGTGCTCGTGCTATGGCTTAATGATTCTGACAATGATAGTGTACGTTTTGGCACCCGGCGTTGCTCTTGTGCCAAGACCTCTGTAGGAGCAGTTTAGTAAAAAGACCTTTTGAGAGCTGTGGTGCCAGAAGTAGCTGATGTATTCATTTCTCACCAAAACCTGCCATTGGCATTTCTATTCCCAATTCTGAAATTAGGGTTTGTACTGTGCCCAGCTGCCATTTGCAAAGGGTCCAGGTGCTATGGCAGATCTGAAAGAGAATTTGAGGGTTTGTTTAGTTAGGAGAGGGTAAGGCAAGATATTGTGTTGAGGTTGCAGATCAGAAGTACCCTGAACTTTGCGTTCAGAGCGAAGCCCTGTGCTTGTTCTGTGGTGGTGCGTTGGCCAGAGGCTGGGTATGTCAGTTGGAGTTGGAGGTGTACATTTTGTCTTGTTCGAAGTCTAGGGTAAAGGTAGTGTATTTTTAACCATGTGCAGGTGGCCGGTTTGGCTTTTCTGTGTTGGACTGAGATGTAGAGAAATTTATGTGTAGTCATACGGTAGGATAAGCTCTCGTTGATTTCTGTAGTTCTTTAAAATTGTTGGTCTTGCTATCAGTTGCATTGTAAGAAGTTTGGATTTGGCTGCATATTGTTGTTGCTCATGCAAGGTCTCTTGATTGGTCTGTTGTCCTGTCTGCTTTGGCACATACATCATTTGAGCCAGTGGTATTGGTTTATCGTCAGATGGTCACATGAAAGGTTAGGTAAGGTTAAAAAAGTGCTCTTGGTCAGCAACCCTCTGCTAGTAATTTTGGACTTGCCACATGTGGCTCTGTAGTGCAGGGGTTAGTTTGGGCTTTTGTTAGGGGGATACTGGTTAAGGTGAGTGCTGGGTATGGGCTCTGATGTATTTGTGCAGCTAGATGTGCTTTGGGGGAAGAGCAGTCCCAGAGTTAAGTTGATTACAGTGTATGCATTGGAGTGAGGTGTTGATAGAGTGTATGGTATGCATCTATGTATAGTATGTGGGCCATCTGCCAAACAGTGGATGTGGTGTAAAATGTAGTAGATTAAGTGGTGAGTAAATTGAGGGTTGTCTAATTGGGAATGAGGTCTAGGGTCCATTTCTGGTGATTTGTTAGGTTTGTGGCGCGTTAGCTTTGTTTTAGCAGCTTTATTTTAGCAGGCGCGATCCCTTTGTCGGGGTTCAGATGATTTGGGTGTTTGGGCATTTACAAGCTTTAAGGCATAAAAGGTCACTTATGCCCTCAATTCTCCACATAAACACACCACCTCGTTGCTCACGATTTGTCATTAGGCAGCGACTAATGGAAAGTTTGAGGCATTAGCTGAAGAGCCATGTTTTGAGCGGTTTCCTGAATGTCTGGGAGTTCGTTTCAAGGTGTAAGGGTTTGGCTAGGGATTGCCAAAGTTTGGTAGCTAATGAGCGGGACAATCCTCCTTGTCCTTTCCTCTTGAAGAGGGACAAGGACTAGAGCAAATGTGAATCAGGCTGGGCGCTCTCTGTGGTAAGCATGGTGGGCAATGGCAAGGGTTTTGCAGTGTTCTTTTATTTGATGTGCAGGGGTGATATGTTTGAAAGTTGTCCTTCTAAAGAGTAGTCTCTCTGTTGCCTTTTGTGCCCTTTGTAGATTTGCCATGAAGAAGTCCAAGACACATGGTTAAAGGCTGTTGCTTAATCCAGTCTTGTCAGGTCATGTGATAAAAGTTCTTGTAAGTGAATGAAAGTAGGGTAGTATGCACTGTAGCCTGCAAAGTTGGTAGACGTAGCTTCTGATGATGGCTGTGACTTCTGGTTCTAGTGTGAGGCTACCATTCATTGGTGTTCTGAGGTTACTTACTGTTGATGATGGTACTGGGCATGGGTCCAATGCAACGAGCCAGGTGACTGAGGAAGTGTTTGTGATGGGGTTTCACTGCAAAGCAGCAGTTCAGTTTTGGAGAGATTGAGCTTTATTTTTTGTCATCATCCATGCGTGGAATATGTCTTTTTAGGACTGGCACAGCAGTTAAAAGGGTATTTTCCAGTTTGCAGATAATTTGGGTGTCAAATAATCCTACCAGATGAGTCCAGAGAGGCTTATGCAAGCTACTCCTGGAGTCATGTAGAAGTTGAAAAGAGGAGGTGCTGGTGTGAAGGCTAAGGATACTCTGGAATCCAATTGGTGTAGTATGGATTTAAATAGGGTTATAATGCTGGTTTTGGTTCTGTTGCGGGAGGAAGTAGGTTATCTAGCATAGAGCTGTTCCCTTGATTCTAATGTCTTCCGTCTATTCAATCTTACCTTATGGCCAATGGTGACAAATAGGGGTGTCGGGGTATTGATTTGCTGACGCTTGTAACGCTCACCTGGTATCCACGGGGACGTCACTCAGCCTGTTCTGACCTCTTACGACCTCGAACCCTTCCCTGGAGGTTAGACTGGGCCTTAAACACAGGATTGGTAGAGTTTAACTCCCTATTGTCTCTGTGTGCTTGAACCCCTTCTTCCCCGGAGTCCAACCCTTCCCTTTGATCCACAGCTCACCTTGTTTTCTTGGATAGTATGCTCTCCATCCTGCTTTCAGTGCAGGGGCGCGTTGATTGATGCAGGCTCGTTGCTGCATAGTTACTTCACTGGCAAGAGTCCGACAGGTAAGTATGAGTCTTTTGAACAGTTCTTTAACTTTGTTCCTTTCCTTCCTTAGATGATGGCCGACGTCCGGAGATGGCGGCGTGCTGCTGAGATGAGTAGTGTTGAAGGTGAGTGAGAGCGCGATGCACCCCTTTCGTATTTGTATTGAACTGAGTTCTTTTTCTGTGTCTTTTAGGTGCCGCAACGTTTTCAGCGTGGATGCCGGTTATGAAGAACAAATGCGGTGGGTAAGCGCGGTATGCGGCGCCTCTAGATGTTTCCACACTAACCTGGAGCGTCTTTTCCCTCTTGCAGATGGATGAGAAGTTCCGGAGACAGAGTTCCCCCAGAGCGGCTGGGATTCAGGTAAGCGTTTGAATCTCGTACAGTATTTAACAATAAGCGAAGATTTGCAGAATTCTTACTAATGCCTTTTTTCTGTTCTTTTCCCTTTTCCTTAGGAAGTGGCATGCCGGGATGGGAATGACACCGCCGAAGATGCCAGCAGAACAAAAGGAGCGATGAATGATGGGCAGAAGCGCTGCAAGGTTAGGCTGTTCCTAACGGTGTTCTTGTTATTGCAGGAGCTGAGCGCAGAAGAAAGATGCAGGCCTACTGGAGACCGATCCGAACACGGTGAGTGTCTCGCTGCAGGTGCAGAAAACGCAAAGCATGTTTCTCAGCCTGGGTGTGGCTTAAATAGTCTCTGGGTATCCCAGGTGTCTCTGGCTGAACCACACCCAAAAGACTAGACCGCACATGCAGTTCTGGGAACCGAAATATGTGGGGGCATCCATCTTGTCCCCATCAATGCACTACAAGTCCAATCCCCAACGTTATCCTATGGGAGTGAGTGAGTCTGGTGCAACAAGCGCCAAGTTTGACTCCAAGTGGGTCTTTGGGGGGATGGAGAGGCCCTTGAGGGCCATGTAGGTGATCGTGGCCTGGCTCCAGCCTGACATCTTGCAGGACATGAAAGGCAGGAATCATGACAGCACTCCCCCCGCCCCCCCCCCCCAAGGCCCCTCTCAAGGTGGCTCTTCAGTCTGGTCCTGGTTTGGTTGGATGGTTTTGATGAAATCGGCTAAGCAAGCGAGGTGCATGGATGTACTCACAAGGCTCCCTTGTCCTGTCTTGTGGACCATACCCCTTCCAGTTTACTAAGTAGTATAATTTGGTTCTGATGTACTTTGAATCTAGGATGTCCTTGACTTTGAATTCTGGCTCCCCGGCGACTACTACTGGCTGCGGTGGCGTTGCTACCCGGGTCCCAGGTTGAACAGGTTTAAGGAGAGACACGTGGAACACAGGATGAGTCTGCATGTTTGACGGCAAAGCTAGTCTGACCGCCACAGGATTGATCACAGAGGTGACGGTGCATGGACCCAGGTATCTTGGACGGAAAGTTCGGGTTCCTTTAATGGACACGTGTTTAGACGCCAGCCAGACTTTGTCTCCCACTTGGTAGTTGGGGGCCTTTGCTCGGTGTTGATCAGCAAACTTCTTTTGGCGATTCTTAGCTTGAAGTAGGTGTTCAGCTGCCCTTTTAAAGGTTTGAGAAATGGTTGTGTGCAAGCTTTTTACTGCTGGCATTTCCAGGGTTGTAGGAAAGTCCAACTCAGAAGTACGTGGGTGCCTGCCATACATGGTATAAAAGGGTGTCTGCCCAGTGCTGGTGTGTAGGGAATTATAAGCATATTCAGCTATCCATAATTGGTCGAACCAGCTTCCTTCAGCTTGGTGTAACATGCAGCGCAGATACTGCTCAAGCGTCTGATTTGTCCTCTCAGTTTGACCATCCGTTTGGGGATGGTGACTGGTGGATAGCCGGATGTCTATCTGGGCCATAGAGCAGCATTTTCTCCAGAAGTTAGATACGAATTGAGCACCTCGGTCTGAGACCAAAACTGAAGGAAACCCATGGAGCCGTACGATGCCTTCAAGAAATACGTTTGCCAGAGTGGAAGCATTTCGGAGCCCCTTAAGAGGAATGAAATGTGCCATTTTTGAAAATAGGTCCACGACCACAAGCATAGTGTTAAACCCTTGACTGGGTGGTAAGTCAGTAATAAAATCGAGGGACAACGTGTGCCAGGGTGCTGGTGGGATTTCCAATGGTTGTAATAGCCCGGCCGGTTTCTGCTTGGATGACTTGTTTTGAGCACACACTCCACAAGATAGAATGAATTGGATAATGTCTTTATGCCACGTGGGCCACCAATAATTTCGTTTTACCTTGGCTAGGGTTTTAGCGATTCCGGGGTGGCCCTCGATCAAGGAATCATGATAACCGGACATGACTTGTTCTCGTAGTTCTTGGTTTGGTAACAATAAACGATTCCAGAAGTAGGGCAACTGATCTTTTATCATGTAATGTTCTCCTTGTGCACTCCACGCTTGTAATTGCTCCGGACTCCTCATGTTTTGGATTTCTTCATGTAATTCCTATGGTTGCTGTGATTCCTAGGAGCTCATCACTCGGGATGATTGCTATTGGGTAAGGGGTCTGATACCCTTGCTCTTCCAACCCCATACGGGAAAGGGCATCGGCCTTCCTGTTTTTCACCCGTGGTCGGAATGTAATCACGTAGTCGTATTCAGCAAAAAAAAGAGCCCAACGTAGTTGTCGTGAGGATTGGGCCTTTGCCGTTTTTAGGTAGTGGAGGTTCCGATGGTCAGTTATTACGGTGATTGTGTGTCTGGCGCCCAAGAGGTAGTGCCGCCATGCCTTAAAGACTGACTTAATGGCCAGGAGTTCTTTGTCTGTGATAGCGTAATTGAGTTCAGGGGGTGTGAATTTACGTGACCAGAAGGCAACAGGGTGTAACTAGCCCGTTTCAGGGTCCTTTTGTGAGAGGATGGCTCTCATAGCCATGCTTGAGGCGTCCGTTTCCACCAGGTATGGGAGATCAGGGCGAGGGTGGCGTAAGATTGGGGCAGATGTGAATCTTGCTTTGAGTTCCTGGAAAGCCTCCGCGGCTTCTGTTGTCCACTGGAACTTGTTGTTGCTTTTCCTTAGTAATGACGTGATGGGATGCACGATTTGCGAAAATCCTGGGATGAACCGGTGGTAGAAGTTTGCAAAACCCAGCATACTTTGAACCCCCTTGAATGAATTTGGGGATGGCCAGTTCAGTATAGCATCTACCTTGTGTACATCCATTCGGATTCCATTCGGGCTGAGAATAAAGCCCAGGAATTCCACCTTGGAGACTTGGAATGAGCACTTTTCGAGCTTGGCGTAGAGCTGGTGTTGACAGAGTTTCTCCAATACGGATCGGACGTTTTTAACGTGGTCCTGCTTTGATGCGGAATATACCAGGATATCATCGATGTACACTAGAGCACAGGCACCAATCAATTCCCGTAGGACATTGTTCATGAAGTATTGAAATGCAGCAGGCGCGTTGCAAAGGCCAAAGGCCATTACTTGATATTCGTACAAGCCGTATTTGGTGCGAAAAGCGGTTTTCCATTCGGCCCCGCTGTTTTACACGAACAAGGTGATATTCCCCCCTCAGGTCTAGTTTTGTGTAGATTTGGGCATCTTTGACTTGATCAAGCAATTCAGGGATCAGTGGCAGGGGGTAGCGATTCTTTACGGTAATCTGGTTCAGTGCGCGATAGTCGATGCACGTTCTCAAGTCCCCCTCCATTTTCGGTACGAAGAATAGAGGACTGGCTGCTGGAGACTTCGAGGGACGGATGAACCCGTTGGCCAGGTATTGGTCAAGATAGGGCTTCAGGTGCTGGTTTTCTGGTTCCGTGAGTGCGTATATTCCCCACAAGGGATTTGTGCGCCGGGTATCAGGTTGATTTGGCAATCGTATGGTCTATGCGGTGGCATGGTATTAGCCTGTTCTTTCTGAAAGACATATTGAAAGTCCTGGTATTCACTTGGTAGGGTGCCGACTGCCACAGTCGCAAGCGTGGAGGTTCTGGTGTCTATTGGTTGTTTCTCTTGGCGATAACATGTGTGGGCGCAAGTCTCGGGGAAAAGCCAATTCTTTTGCTCGCCAATCGATTCGAGGATTGTGAGCTACCAACCATGGCATTCCCAAAATCAACCGGAACTCTGGTGCCTTAATGAGATCGAAAAACATAGATTCTTGGTGTCCATCCTGGCACAGAAGGGTTAAAGCTGCAGTGCATTGGGATACTGGACCAGAAGCTATTTCCGTGCCGTCGACAGTGGTGACAGTGTCGGTGGTTGATTTAGGGCGTAACGGAAGCCCCATCTTTGCCACAAGATCCTGGCTGATGTAATTCCCAACGGCTCCACTGTCTATGTACGCTCTTACTGTGTGCATCCGAGATGGTTGTTGGTGATTGATCAAGACCACAGATAGTGCAAAATGGGAGGTGTGTAGTTCACTTTCTTCGCTCGACAAGAGGACCCCTACACTTGCCGGGCTGGGGAGTTTTCCGATTCCTTGATGGTATCTTCCTTGTCCGTGGCCCCTACCGTCCTCTTCGGTGGCTTCACAGGGCACTCTTTAAGGAATTGACATGACCTTCCACAGTACAGACATAACTGCTGCTGTCTCCTTTTATCCCTTTGCGCTTTAGTCGAGGGGGATCTGACCCCCCCCCTCCCCCGATTTGCATTGGTTCTCCTGAACCTTCCGTTGTTCGGACAGTATTGTCCTTTGAACGCACGTACATAGGAAGAGGGTCCGGTCTCCTCTTCGGTCCTGCAACCTATGATCCAGTTGAACAACAAGGTCAATGAATTCTGAGCAGTCTTTCGGGGGGTTCACTACTTGTGCGAGAACTTCCTTGAGCGCCCCCCACAACCCCGATGAAATAACGTGGTTCTCTTCTCCACTGGCCATTCTGCTTCAACTACGAGTCTATTGAACGTGCCTATGTATGTTAATAGGTCTCAATTCCCTTGACGTAGGGACAGAAGTTTGTTGTCTAATGCCTGCCCATGAGTACGACAGGCGAACAGCTTTTCCATCTCCTGCTGAAAGCCCCTGAAGTCATGCAGCAAAGGATCGTCTTGGGCCACAAAGGGTACAGACCAGTCCGCGGCGCTACCACTCAGGTAGGATAGGACAAAAGCGACCCGTGATTGGTCATTCGGAAAGGCCCCTGGCCTACAAAGGAAGTGCAGGTGGCACTGGTTCATGAACGTTGCAGACCACTTGGGATCCCCCGTAAATCGTTCGGGCGGGGCCAAGGGAACTGCCCCAGGAAGGGATATCTGAACGGGATTGGCTGATGGCGCTGGCATCGAGGGCACGCTTCCCGGCAATGGTGCATGCCCTGCTTCTGATTGGAGAAGTTGCCGGCTTAAATCAGTGCGTTCTTTGGCTACTATCAGCTCTCTCCTCAGGGTGTCGGTCTCCTGCCTGGCTGCATGTACTTCGGAACGTAGCTGCCCCAACATGTGGGCTAACTGGTCGGTTTCTGACGTTTCCATGACGCCCAGGTGGATTTTGATGTGAGGCTTTGCGTTCTGTAACGCTCACCTGGTATCCACGGGGACGTCACTCAGCCTGTTCTGACCTCTTGCGACCTCGAACCCTTCCCTGGAGGCTATTCGACTGGAGCTGAAACACGGGATTGGTAGAGTTTAACTCCCTATTGTCTCTGTGTGCTTGAACCCCTTCTTCCTCGGGGTCCAACCCTTCCCTTTGATCCACAGCTCACCTTGTTTTCTTGGATAGTGTGCTCTCCGTCCTGCTTTCAGCGCAGGGGTGCGTTGATTGATGCAGGCTCGTTGCTGCCTAGTTACTTCATTGGCAAGAGTCCAACATGTAAGTATAATGAGTCTTTTGAACAGTTCTCTAACTTCGTTCCTTTCCTTCCTTAGATGATGGCCTGCGTCCGTAGATGGTGGCGTGCTGCTGAGATGAGTAGCGCTGAAGGTGAGAGAGAGCGCGATGTACCCCTTTTTTATTTGTATTGAACTGAGTTCTTTTTCTGTGTCTTTTAGGTGCCGCAACGTTTTCACTGTGGATGCCGGTTATGAAGAAAAATTGTGGTGGGTAAGCGCAGTATGCGGCGCCTCTAGATGTTTCCACGCTAACCTGGAGTGTCTTTTCCCTCTTGCAGTTGGATGAGAAGTTCCGGAGACAGAGTTCCTTCAGAGCGGCTGGGATTCAGGTAAGCGTTTGAAGCTTGTACATTATTTAAAAATATGCGAAGATTTGCAGAAAGCTTACTAATGCCTTTTTTCTGTTCTTTTCCCTTTTCCTTAGGAAGCAGCGTGCCGGGATGGGAATGACACCGCCGAAGATGCCCGCAGAACAGAAGGAGCGATGAATGTTGGGCAGAAGCGCCGCAAGGTAAGGCTGTTCCTAACAGTGTTCTTGTTCTTACAGGAGCTGAGCACAGAAGAAAGGTGCAGGCCTACTGGAGACCAGGTGTCTCTGGGCTGAACCACACCCAAAAGACTAGACCGCACATGCAGTTCTGGGAAACCGAAATATGTGGGGGCATCCATCTTGTCCCCATCAGTGCACTACAAGTCCAATCCCCAATGTTACCCTATGGGAGTGAGTGAGTCTGGTGCCACAAGCGCCAAGTCTGACTCTAAGTGGATCTTTGGAGGGATGGAGAGGCCCTTGAGGGCCATGTAGGTGATCGTGGCCTGGCTCCAGCCTGACATCTTGGAGGGCTGGGGAAATGAGGGGCAGGAATCATGACACGCTATGATAACCTTCGTGCCTAAAGACGGTATACCTTGGTTATCGCTGTGTATATATAGCACTCTTATTCAACTGTAAGCTGAAACAATATTTTGCTATGAAAGGTCACAAATTGCCATACTCCCACGGCAAACAAGACAGTACCAAGATATCTTTTGCTATTAATGTATTCTATGTAACTAAGCAGAGCCAAATTTTAACTTCGGCTTTTGGTCTAATTGGACCAGACCATGCCAAAGTGTGTTCACTAATCAGACAATTTTCATTATTTGGTATGGAGGCAGTGAACTCCCTTGCAGATTAGTGAAGGTCATGATGTGGCTTATATTATGAAAAGTAAATGATAAAACCAAGGTATTAACCCAATTGTATTATTGATTTCTTGGTCCGTTTGTTTTGCGCCGGAGGACGCAGGCATTAGGGCGCAGAAGAAGAAACCAGAATCCAGAGTCAAGTTGCCAGAACAGTTTATTCAAAAGAGTTTTCAGGCGTTTTCAGAAGTTTAACAAATTTATTTCTGTGCGTATGTCCTTCGGCAGTTTGTTCGATGCCGTGGATGCCTGAACTGGGAAAGATCTCCCAGCTCCTGTGAAACGCTTACTATATGGCACAATCGTACGTACTTTTTCAGTAAGTCTAGTTGTTCTTTTGGCAGTATGTATTTTCATTCGGTTTTTCAAATATCTAGGTGCTTGTCTATAACAGCACATGTGTACAATAGTTAGGGCCTTAACCCTTTAAGTGCCATGGGTATTCCCCCCAGTGCCAGGGCCTTTTTTGGTGATTTCGGTATATGGCCATTCAATGCCTTGTAACTTTTTTGTTACATGATATATCTCGGCCAAATTTGGCTCCTTTTTTCCCCACATGTAGGCGGTCGTAACGCCACCCAGGAATCCTAAGTTGCTGTAGGGGGGTGAGAGAAAATAAGCAAAAAGGGCAAACATTTTGGGTTTTATTTTCATAAAATGCCAATAAAATGATGTAGAAAGAAGCCTGTGGTTTTTTCCTTGTAAGAGCTAGGAACAAATGGTTTGCTGTGCTGAGTTCCCCAAGTTCCTGGCTTTCAAGAACAGGTTGAGTGGAAACGTAAAAAAAATATTTTGATGTGGTTATCAACCGTTTTCTGAGAGGTAGGCGATTTTGCCCATTTTTGCCAATTGGACATGCATGGACGGAATGGAAGAAAAGGGTAGGAAAGCCGAATTGGAGGACAGAAAGGCATATATTTCTGAAAAGTAGACAAAATTCCAAGTTTAGGAAGGGGTGATTTGCGTAGGTCAGGCAACAACTATGGAAAATGTCATAGATTGGGGGAAAAGCGGGAAAAGGACTGAAAAAAAAGGTGTGTTGGACATGATTGGCTTGGTATGGCAATGGCTTCTATGAAGTTTGAGAAAAGCATTGCTCCGCTACATTCCCCCGACTCTTGCAGTTAGGAAAGCACACATTTTTTGTAGTGTTTTACAAAACAAGCAATACCACAAGCCAAACACTGAGCCATGGTACACTGGAGTTTTATGCTCACGGCCTGAACAGACGCACTTAGCATGTGTAAATCTGGAAAACCAATGTGGCGAGGAACAGCAAGCATCCATTTTTTGAAAGAGAACAGGCAGACCTTTTCAAGGGTATGTGACTTGTGCAGGTTACAAAAGTGTATGGTGCCTAAAGGAGCAACTAAATGTAGGTCACGTTTGGGAAATGAAAGGGTTGTGTGACAAAGTGCACCAACAAATGGGTCAAAACGTTATGACAACCACACAAACACAACAAATGTTATACCTTCCTGCGTTCCCATAGGTGTCCCGATGAAAACGGTACCTCACATGTGTGGGTGCACCTACCTGGGCGCCAAGGGGAAAGCCTAAAACACAGGTAACCCCAAGTCTGTTTCGACACCTGAATTTGACACTTTCTCCAGACAAGCACAACATACAGATATGGGCCTCGGGTGTCCAAGCCACCAAGGAAAATAGGGAACCCCGTGCATTTCCAAAAAGAGGACACCCGTGGGAATCCGCAGAGGTATGATTTGTGCAAATCAACCCAGAATGTATTACCCAGAAGCCCCGGCAAAGTCTGAAATGTGTCAAAAAAACCCACCTTTTTCACTTTGTCAGGGGTTCTGGGTAAAACATTCTGGTCCACTTCGTGCAAGTTGGACCTCTGTGGATTCCTACTGGTGCCCTCCTTTCAGAAATGCATGGGGTTCCCAGTTTTCCTTGGTGGCTTGGACACCCTATGCCCAAATCTGTAGGTTATCTCCCCAAACCCTTCTGTGGTTACCAGTGGGTTAGCCATTTCCCTTTGCGGCTAGATTGGTGAACCCACACATGTGAGGTACCTTTTTCGTTGGGACACCTGTGGGAACGCGGGAGGTATGACATATGTTGTTGGCGGCGTGTTTCGGTGGTCGAGCAGAGTGAAATGTCTGGAAATTGTGTTTTTTACATGGCCTACCTTCCCGTGTCCCCACACATGTCCCGATGAAAAAGGTACCTCACGTGTGGGTCACCTACCGGGGGCGCAAAAGGAAAAGGGTCACCCACTGGTAACCCCGAGCCTTTCATCACTGCCCATTTTGTTAATGTGGGCAACCTACAGATTTGGGCCTAGGGTGTCGAAGCCAGCAAGGGAAACAGGGAACCCCATGCATTTCCCAAAAGAGGACACCCGTGGGAATCTACACATGGCCAAATTGGAGGGGCGGCCCATCTCATGTAGCCCTCCCCAGGGGCAGATAAGGTGGGGAGCTGTCCTGCACTCCTCCCTGGGCTCAGGCGTCCGTTCCTAGGAGCAGATATCTGGTCCCAGGGAGGGCTGCATGACATGGCACCCACTCCATTGGGGGTGGGGGGGTCAACGCCCCATCCCATTAGAAAATACCCAGACCCTTTGGGGTGCCCCACAGCCCCCCCCTAAAAAGTGTTCCACCATTTTCACTTTTTTCCTTTGGTAATCCAACTCCCCTTGGTGCAGAGAGGCACATTGATGTGCCAATCTGGCCCCGGGTTGCCCAAACCTTACTGCCCCACCCACTGGGGGGCCTGTCCCACCGTTATTGGGGGCCCTCTCCCCCCCCTCACCCCAAATGGGTGGCAGGGGCACCTCATGCAGGCCTCCCTAGGCCTCCTACAAACTGCTGCGTGAGGTACACCCCCCCATTTGGGGTGGGGGGAAGAGGGCCCCCAGAAATGGTGGGACAGGACCCCCAATGGGTGGGACAGTAAGGGTTGGGTACCCCGGCACCAGATTGGCACACCAATGTGCCCCTCTGCACCAAGGCAGGTATAGTAAACAAAGAAAATAATTCAAAATGGCAGGCTGCCCTTTAGTGGGGGCTGAGGGGCCTCCTACGCCGTGGTATAATTTTCTATTGTGAAGGGGTGTGCACCTCTTCACCTCCACCCCTATTGGAGGGGTGGTGCATCTCATGTAGCCCTCCCCGGCGACAGATAAGTGGGGGGGCTGTCCTGCACTCCTCCCTGGGCTCAGGCGTCCGTTCCTAGGAGCAGATATCTGGTCGCAGGGAGGGCTGCATGACATGACACCCATTCCATTGCGGGTGGGGTGGATGGGGTCAATGCCCCATCCCATTAGAAAATTCCCCGACCCTTTGGGGTGCCCCACAGCCCCCCCTAAAAAGCGTTCCACCATTTTCTCTTTTTTTCCTTTGGTAACCCAACTCCCCTTGGTGCAGAGAGGCACATTAATGTGCCAATCTGGCGCCGGGGTACCCAAACCTTACTGCCCCACCCACTGGGGGGCCTGTCCCACCATTTTTGGGGGCCCTCTCCCCCCTCACCCCAAATGGGTGGCGGGGTACCTCATGCAGGCCTCCCTGGGCCTCCTACAATCGGCTGTGTGAGGTACACCCCTTCCATTTGGGGTGGAGGGGAGAGCGCCCCCAAAAATGGTGGGACAGGCCCCCCCAGTGGGTGGGGCAGTAAGGTTTGGGCACCCCGGCGCCAGATTGGCACACCAATGTGCCCCTCTGCGCCAAGGCAAGTTTCGAAGGGGCACCCTAAACCGCCAAGTAATTTTCGAATGTACCAGGGGTGACCCTCTACCCCCCCACACCAAATGCAGGGGGGGGCATCTCATTCAGCCCTCCCTGGAGTCAGATGCCCCTTCCTAGGAGCAGATATCTGCCCCCAGGGAGGGCTACAAGGGGTGCCCCCATTTCCCCTTGGGGTGAGGGGGAGAGGGCCACCCCCCATTTCTGTAAAATATATCCCTGGTGGCTAGTGGCCCCCACCCCACCCAAAATTCCCTTTTCTTATTTTCATTTTTTGTTTTGCCCCCTTCCCTGGGGGCAGATGATCAGCCATCTGCCCCCAGGGGGGCCTAACCTGCAGGCCCCATCCTTTGGGGGGCCTGCCCACTAATTCCTGGTAGCCCTCCCTCCCACCCCCCAATTGGATGGGGGGCCACCTCATGTACCCCTGCCTGGGGCCATAAATCTGCCCCCAGGGAGGGCTACAAGGGGTGGCCTCCCCTTTCCACTTGGTGTGGGAGGGGGAGGGCCACCACCATTTCATGGGGGCAAAAAAATCCCAGACCCCCCCATCCCCGTTCTATTTATTATTTTCTTTTCTTTCCCCCCCCTTCCCTGGGGGCAGATGATCAGCCATCTGCCCCCAGGGTTGTGCACATATGTGCCCCCATGCTTTGGGGCCCGGGGGCGGGGGAGGGCTGCTTACTTGAAGCAGCCCACCTACCCCCCACGTCACAAATGTTTCCATGGTGGTCCAGTGGGTTGCTGGTCACAGATTGAGCTCTCTGCGCTGATCTGTGACCAGCAATGCGTCATATACGTGGTGTCCTTGGAAAGGGGAGAACCTACCCTTTCCAAGGACACCACCTTTTCCTATATCCCTGGTGGCCTAGTGGGCCCCAGGGCCCCAAACCCCCTCCCACCTCCCCCCTTGCCTTGCCTTTTTTTCTTTTCTTTTTCACCCCTGGGGGCAGTGATCATCTGCCCCCAGGCAGTCTCCAGCACTGTGGCCCCATGCTTTGGGGCCAACAAAAGGGGGGAAGGGGGCCGCTTACCTAGTAAGCAGCCCCCCTCCCCATGCGTCACAAACGGATCTCTATTGATCCTCTGACATTGCTGCTCGTGGATCGGACGCCCCGCGCCCGAATCGTGAGCAGAAATGCCACACAATGGGTTCCCCCTCAAGCACTCCCTTGTGCACCCCCTCCTCAAGAAACCCTCTTCCGACCCCTCCTGCCCGGCCAACTATCGCCCAATCTCCATTACTCCCTTCCTGGGCAAGCTCCTGGAGAAACTGGCCATCTCCCAGCTTAACCTCCATGCTGAATCTGTTGGTAATCTTCATGACCATCAATCCGGCTTCAGAGCGGCCAGAAGCACGGAAACTGCTCTCCTGAACATCCGTGAGGACCTGCTCCTGAACCTCGATTCCAACACTCCCTGTGTTCTCATTCTGCTCGATCTCTCCTCTGCCTTTGACACTGTCAACCATGCCATCCTGCTCAACCGTCTCCGTGATAACCTGGGTATCACTGGTCAGGCTCTGGCATGGCTGACCTCTTTCCTCTCTGGTCGACCCTCCCAGGTCCAAATGGGCTCCTTCCTCTCTGACATCTTTTTCTCCACCTGTGGTGTCCCCCAGGGATCCAACCTCTCTCCCTGGCTTTTCAACCAGTATCTGGCACTCCTTGCCCACCGCATCGCCGCCCTCTGCCCCCACTTCCAGTGCTATGCGGACGATACCCAGCTCATTTTCAGGCTACCCTCGGCCTCCTCCTCTCCTTCCCTCATCTCCGACTGTCTGTCTGCTATCCAGGAATGGTGTGCCGCCAATGACCTCTGCCTTAACGCCAGTAAGACTGAGATTCTACTCATCGGCGCACCCACTCCCTCCTTCCCTGCAGCTCTCTGGCCGGCCTCCCTTGGCCCCCTTCCTGCCCCTACATGCAAGGCTAAAAACCTCGGGGTCATCTTCGACTCCACACTCTCCTTCTCTCCTCATATATCTGATGTCTCTAAGAAATCACACTACCAGCTGCACCTCCTCAGAGGTATTCTTCCCTTCCTCTCCTTCCCCCAGAAGCTCACTGTCTCCCGAGCCCTGGTTCTCTCAAGGCTGGACTACTGTAACAGCCTCTATCTTAATCTCCCTGCCTCCACTCTCCGCCCTCTGCAACTTATCCAGAACAGAACTGCGAGACTTGTCCTTGGCCTCAAGCCCAGGGACCGTATCTCTCCAGGACTGAAATCTCTTCACTGGCTCCCAGTGGCTGCGAGGATTAAGTTCAAAACCCTCTGCATTGTCCACAAGGCCTTCTGGGGCTTGGGGCCTAAATACCTTCAACTCTCTCTTCCTAAATATCTCCCTTCACGAGCCCTTCGCTCATCCATCTCTAACTCCCTCATGGTCAGCCGCTTCTCGAAGCAACGTGCTGGGGGTAGATCTCTCTCCGCAGCAGGGGCCTCCCTCTGGAACAGCCTGCCTGCCTCCCTGAAACTTGAGGAGAACCATCTCCGGTTCCGGAAGCACCTCAAAACCTTCCTCTTCGCTTCTGCCTTCTCTCTCCCTCTCCCCTGCTAAACCTGCTTAACTCCCCACTGAATTCTGCACTTAACCTGCATCTGGGCCACTCTCAGCGACCTCGGTCCAGGGCCCAGCCACTCTCCACTTGCACTGACCCCCTGGCTCCCCCTGCACTGTGGGACTGTCACTGTATCCCTACAGCCCCCTGCCCAGCACTTGCTCTGCACTTACCTCGCACTTGCCACCAGCTGGCCCTTTTTATTTATCATTTATTATTTCATTACGCCACTTACCTTGTACTGCACTTCTCCCCCCACCTCCTCCCCCTGCACTTTCTCCTTTTTCCCCTTACCTCTGCACTTGCGCGATCTGAATGACACCTGGCCTAGTAGGATCGCTTGTCCGTCTTCCCCTTGTTTCCCTCCCTCCCTGCCTCGTCGCGCCTTGAAACACTTGTGTATAGGCGCGTTACAAATACCATATCATATCATATCATATCAAGGGGAGATTCGCCCCTTTCCAACGATTCCCGCCTCGATCTCCGGCTTGAAATACAGCCGGAGATCGAGGCTGACAAAGAAGGGAACTCTCCTTCTTTCTTCACTGCAGCAGCCGAAAATGGCTGCTGCAGTGATTTTACTTTCAGTTTCACGCCGACGTGATTTGCGCACGCCGACGTGAAACTGAAGGTAATCCAGCCCCCTGGCAATGAAGGGGGGATCTCAAAACAGAGTGCCAAAAAGGACAAGATATCTCGTCCTTGGCACTGCACATGCAATTCCAATGACGAGATATCTCGCCCTTGCCACTGAAGGGGTTAAAATGTATCCTGGCTTTTACCGGGAGCTAATGGAGACTTTTCCTATGCTCCGAGATGGGCTCATATCAAATGTAATAGTCTCAGATGGTACTGAGTTTTTTTCATTGTGTTGAACGTGGGCCTCTGAACTAAGGGCAGCTTCAAAAATAACCCCCATGATTTTCACCTTGGGGGTGACAAGAATATGATCATCAATGGAGAAGCCGGCATACAAAGTGTTACACTTCCCTCTAGCTTGAGATGATCCAAAGATCAAAAGCTCTGTTTTCGCAGCATTTAAACACATATCATTGTGTCATCCAATTTTGAATTTCCTCATAAATTTGTATCACTCTCTTAGTGCTATGACCAGCCGAGTATCGTCAGCATAGTTGGAAAAGTAGACACCAAGTCTTTTAAGTAGAGCACATAGAGGTTGGCAATAGACATTAAAGAGTGATGGTGACATACAGGAACCCTGCGGGACCCCACAGCACAGAATTTCATATGGAGAGCAGGCGTCACCCCGGACCACCCTATGTTCTTTTTTATCAAGAAAGGATGCAAACCAAGTGGTTGCCTCTTCTGTGCATCCTCCGACTGATTTTAGCCTCTTCACGAGTTGTTCATGGTCCAAGTCGAAGGCTGTTGAAAGATCTAATAATATCAGCAGCCCTGTTTTGGCCATATCCATCAGAAGTAGCATCTCTGTCTGTAGGTCCAGGAGAGCACTTTCACTGCCATGATGGCCTCTGAACCCGGATTGTCTCCAATGCAGAGGCTGTGTTTTTTCCAAATGATCTTGAAATTGGGCCGTGGCAAGCTTATCAATAACTTTCAAGAGGAAATGGGCGTTCAAAATCGGTCTTAGATTAGCGTAATCTTTAGGATCCATGCCTAACATTTTTGTTAACTGAGTCACTGCCATCCTTTTAAGGGCGCAAGGTACTCTATTTGTTCTAAAGGAGGCATTAACCAGGCGTGTGAGGAAAGGAATACATAATTCACAAAGCTACAGGATCGTTTTGCTCTGAAGAGTTTCTCCCGCACAAGTAGAGGATTTCATGGATTTCAGGGCCTTAGTTGCTACTTCGACATATGTAGGTCTAAATGAGAATCTAGGATGCTCTGTTCAGGCCCATTGAGTATCCTCTGCAGAAGTATCAGCAGTCAACTGTTCTTTACTTAATGTGTGCATTAGATATTTTATCTGCAAAGGCCTTCTGGATATCGATGCAGTCAGAGTCGGAAGGTGGACTAGCACATGACATAACTTTTGGTTTTTCAAGTTCTCTAAGGATCTCACAGTTTTTAGCGTTAGCAATTTGCGAGCATCCTTATTCACCAGCCTTGGTGTTTTTTCCAAAATTCTGTCTGCTTTACATTTTTTCTTTTTTCGGCTTTTCATATGCATTAGGAAACATTCTCATTTTTAGTTTTGCTGCAAGGGTGGCGCTGTACCACCATCTATAAGCTGACTATTGCCTTGACTGGCCATGCTAACCCCAGTAGCCATTCCCTCCCCATTCCTGCCATTCCCTGCCCTAAACACACCCTTCTGGGATCTCTTTAAATAGCCTATTATTTGTGATCAGGTATGTCTGGTTCGGGAAATGGGGATATAAAACTGTTCCAACTGAAACTACTTATGTGTATTTGTAAACCACCACATTAATGTATTTTTGTTGACAAATTATTTTGTAGGCAGGCTTTTCCAGCTTCAAGGTAAGCAAGAGGGCATTTGCAGTGCTCCCCCGCCCCCACACAGCAGCCGGTCCTGTAGGAATCCGTGAGAAAACTGCGATAATTGAGCTTTGATGACAATTACTCACTGGGGCCCAGTGAGTGTGTGAACACGCATACACATTCTCAGTCAAACAAGACCAGCTGCAATGACTGAACTACAATTTTTTGGGCCCCTAGAACAGATGCTGCTGGCGCCCGCTATCCCTTGGCCTCGATTGGTCTAATATATATATATATATATATATATATATATATATATATATATATATATATATATATATATATTCATACATACATACATTATGCGTCCTGCTGCCAGATCTGCTGGTGAACCCTTGAGAATGTATATTTTAAAATAAAGGTTTATTTTCTGAAGATACCTGGCTATTCTTTCTGGCTGTGTGCTATGATACAGCGGTGCCTGGGAGTGCAACTCGTCATTTTGATGTTTCATGCTCTGAAAGAAGGAATTATATCCCACAGGGTGTTGCATGCCTAAATGGCAGGATCTTCCTCTACAAACACAAGCTCTTTGAAACTGATTTATGAAAAGGAAATCTTTAATCTAAAATGGTATGCGTTAAATTCTTTTCAAATTCTAAAGCTAAGTGCTATAAAAAGCGATACATAAAGTTAGCAATATATGGGGGGGCAAATTTAAACAGGCATTGTTTGAGAGAAAACGATTCCTCAAAGGTGCTAAACCTGTACCCTGTGCTGTACACGTGTTATTGTCGAATTATAGTAGGTCCAGACCATAGAATATTCAGCAGTAACAGCAATTATAGCCCTTAGCAAAGCCTGCACCACCCCACCCAGGGTACCTTTACTGCGAGTCCAACTCCTTTTAGGTCTGAACAATACTGAAATCCATCATGGCGTGTCGGGCCAGAAAGCGCTTTACTTACTACAAGCCTGCGACACTGAAAGGCAGGCTGAGCCCAGTGCTCACACAATCTGATCCTGGGCACTTACAATCTTTACCAACTTTCTCAACCCAAGCAAAGTAGCTCGCTCCAAGTAAGACCCAGCCTCCCAAGTGTCACTCGAGCCAAGCTCTTTCTGCTTATTGCAGATAATGTGCACCACTGGCTCGTCCTGCTGGCTGGGTAAAATCGACACATTTACATGCCTGCTGGAAGGATGTTTGTTTAGCAAAAGTGCTACTGGATCCTGGCTGCTCTCATCTCTAAACGTTTATTTTTGTGCACTTCATTAATGCCATACATGAACAAAAGGAAAATGAAACGCAATGCTCACTTTGACACGTGTCTGCCGAACACGTGTGATATCTTCTCTCCCCCTCCTGAGAGCCTGTAGCCTGGGCCAATTAGACCTTATCTGTGACATTGCTGCGTGTCTGCCGAGCAAACAGATTTATGACCTATGCTGATTGGGTGCCAGGGAGGTTTGTAAAAGTAAAAGGGATGAAAGTGGTCTAATCTTTGTGCATGTCTGGAAGTGTGAATCACCAAAAAAAAGGCAGTCCGAGCAGACGCCACAAAGCCATGCCATACTGCAGCCTCTGATTTAAAAGCACGCTTAGCAATAGCAGTCGGCTCCAATACAGTAAACCAGTAGGAACAAAGTGATGATTTTTATGTTTTCTTGAAGGGGTGCACAGTATTTATACCGTTACAACCTGTCATGGTGCATGCTCCCAAACCCTTGAATCTAGTGAGGGCACCCTTGACACTGGCATCCTTAAGAGTTTATCAAGCCCCTAAGAAGTACCCTAGAATCTCCTGGACTCAGTCCTGGCGCCGCTGGCGCTAGGCTCATAGTAGGTGTTGAACCCATGGAACTATATTTTCAGCTTAGTGAGGCTGAGCCTTCCGGTACAGGGTGTGGCTGTGGGACTACTTTACCTGAAGTGGCAGAATACGGTTTAGGGACTATTTGCCTGGAACTACTTTCAAGGCTATTTAAACCGCACCCTGCAAACAGAACACGCTTCGCGTTATTCTGCACTCCTGCAGCGTAACACTCACCGTGTCAGCTCTGCTCTTCTTCAGCCACGCCCGTCCAGAGTTTCTATCCATCGGCACCTGTGAATGGAAAAGAGAAGAACAGGAGTTATTAAGCGACTAAGGCCTTCTGCAATCGAACATTCCGGCCCTGCCTTCCGCTTATTCCCGGACCGCTGCATCTGCAGAGAAGAAGCAGAAAAGAGGGTACCGCACGAGCATTCATCCTCACCTGGGCCGGCATCTTCCAGGAACTTCATCGAGCGGTCCTTCCATCGTCTTCCTGGAATCGCACTGCACCTGCTGAATAGAAAAGAGACAGCGGGTTAGTCACGCACAGCAAGAAAGGCTATTCAAACATTCTGCGCGCCTCGCATATCACTATACTCACCTGCAAGAAACCTGCTTAACATTGCAAGGAGAGTCAACCCATCATCCGGAAACCGCCCGACAATACGCCTAAAAGAAAAGAACAAAACGCTAGTTAAAAACCTGGGCGACAGAGACTTTAAGCATCTATTCCAAGAAGGCATTGGTATAGAGATTTACCTGCTTACTCAGGTTCTTCCAAATCAGCAGCAACACCCATCGGATCAGTGAAGTAACTTGATCCTGGGGAAATACTGAACATACCGCGCCCCTGCCAGATGCGCAGGACGGAGAGGCCACCTTTTAAAAACCCAAGGTGAGCCAGAAGAAGAGAAGGAAATCGGAAAGTGGTGAAGCCAACCCGGCTCCATTCAGTTGGCTAATATCTTGTTTTGACGTTGCAGGCAGCTCCTTCCGAGGTGAGATCGCAGGGAAGGCGCGGGCTAGCACCATCCTAGAAGCAGTGCAACACCAGTGCAGACACCAGCCTTCAGCCAGGAGCTATGCCCCCGTGGAGACCAGGTGAGCGTGACACACCCCTAGTGGGAAAGACTGCTAAGATGCCCAGAAGGATAAGAGCACTCAGAGTCGTCATCCACATTGTTCGTTAACATATTTCATATGGAGTGCAATGTTGATTCTGTGCCCCTTGTGGGTCTGAAGGCATGATGGCCCCATGAAGCAAGTTATTAGATGCATGAAGTCTTGAAATTGACTGTTTGAATTTCCTTTGTATTTTTCAAATGAGCAAAGTTTGAGATTGGGTGATAGTGTGCAGAGTTGCTTGGGTCCCCTGACTGCTTTTTGAAGTGGCCTGACATAGACTGCATTTAATACTAGTGAGATGATCCCAATGGTGATGGAGATAATGAGGAATGCTAAAAATGACGATTACTATTTCAGATTTTTCATGATTTTAAATGGGCTTGGGGGGGCAAGGATCTATTCGCAGAGCATGCAGAGTGGCATGAGTCGATAGAATTGAGAAGGTGCTGCAGGGAGATAGTGCGGAAGGTGGTTAGTAGTGAGAAGCTTGTTTTAAGAAGTGGTGTTTCCTTGTAGGTGTTGGTGTTCCTTTGTTGTCTAGATCTTTCTTAGTTATGCTCGTCACAATTTGATTGCGTAGTGCTTGGGATAGATTATGGATTGTGTTGCAGGCTGGTGGGATTTTACTTTTTTTATTATCTTGAATGTTTCCTTTTGGCTGGTGTTCGTAAAGTGAAGGCTTGTAGAGTAGTACACTTTCTTGGCTGTGAGGATTTCATCCCTGTGTACATAGCTGTTGATGGAAGGTTAATGTGTCTGTACATTGTTTCCTCCAGATATCGCCTGACATGAACTCTGCCTAATATAAGACAGCTTTTCATATCTCATGCGGCTTGTGACCATTGAAGCAATGAAAGATGTTCTTCAAACATACAGCACACTTTAACACAGAAGGTTAGTGTTTGACACTTATTCTTAGGCTCTGCAAGAGCAGCAGATGTTGAGGAAGTGGTGCTTTCCTGTTCTTGTAGATGGGCTGACCACAAATGACAGCTAACAGCCTGTTTCATCTGCATCTCATTAGGTGTTCGCTTTGTCTTCACACCATTAGGTGTTATCTGAGAGCAGCCGTTTGACCTCACACTGGGAAGTGTTATATCTGATAAGGATTTAAGAACCGGAAATTGACAGACGCGAACAGAAACATCATGCACATTCGCACAGTTAAGGCCCGTAAGGTGCCATACAAAGTACTGAGTGACAAGTGCGAGAGATGTCTCTTGATAACAGATAGCCGACTAATATAGCCCATAGAAGCATACCATGTATAATGCTGCAGAGCTTCACAAATGCCATAGAGAACAGTGAAGGCATTTACCAGACAGGTGCATGGATCTCACTGTGAGGTGCAAAAGCCACCTAATGTAGTTGTACATTGAAAGCCTAACTCGAACGAACACAGTGACGCACTAGCTCTAGCCCTCACTGTTGTAAACAGCGGATATGATGAATGCACATGTGCAGGGCAACCATGTTACTTTACTTGATACATATATAGCCCAGCACAAAAAGGGGAAAGAAAGCCCAACAGACTTGCCAGTCCGTTGAAGCTGGAGTGGCTGGGGAAGAGTGCAGAGCAGCAGCATACGGGCGAGTATGTACTGCCAGTCTCGGCTAATCAGAACTCGTCAACCCAAGAAGGAGCGGTTTCATTTGAAGCACACGCCGCTCTAAACATGAGTGACAGGTGGGGGCTTGCTGTGTGCATGGGGACTGATGACGTATAGTAGCATAGCTTAATGAGAGATAAAGGTTACACATGCTGTTGAACTAAAACCACAACTTGTTCTATTATTTACATATTCAAACATGCTCTTTGCCCACATGGCAATCTTGTTTATAGGTGTGATGTTATATCTGCTTTTGCTTTAGCTTGTTTAATGAAAATAAGAACCCTCAGAAGATGGGAGAGGGGGGGTCACATTAAATGCATTAACATAACTCCTGTGTCAAGTGTATAATTCAGAGTAATGTATCGGAGTGGTATCTCTGAGTCTAAGAAATTCACAATTCCTCAATGTAATGTTTAATCATGTTGATAAGCACATGAACCTAGGCATGCCTGTATTTTAGCGTTGAGACACATCCTAGGGTGAATGTTGACATGAATGACCGATGACCAGGGGTCTGTTTTCACAGCCTCAAATGAGGTAGAGATAAGAGGCTCATGATCACGCTTAATTGTGTGCAATCCAGACACTCCAACTTCCTGTTCTCTTAATTCGTGTTATGTCATTTTGGTGTTTACCATTTTGCAAAATTATTCGGTGAGTTTTAAAGGATTTTTGGGGTCCGTCACATCTAAAGTCACATTCATCTATTTGTGAATGTGATATAGTCCTTGATCTGGGGTGTTTGTAGGTCAGTTTGGTGTGGTGGTTGGTATGTTTAATTCCAGTAATTCTAATAAGGTATTATTTTGTGCTTCATACCAGTTGTGACAAATCCAGGGAATGCATACCCCCCAACCCCAAGGGGAGAGGGGTCTAGGGAGCTGAGTCAGCTTAGCTAAATACCCCCCAGGGGACCGGGCAAGCGGATCCCACAAACGGGGGTGGGTCTGCACCCCTTTAGAGGACAGGCAGTCCCTAGATAGGGATTTATGTTATCTTCACTTGTCCCCAGAAACTTGGTTATATGGGAGTTAATATCTGTAATAATTGGCAACTGTATACACCAATGGCTGGTGATGTTTCTGACCCTTTTCAGACGCCATCAGTACTGGAAGAGAGAGCCGGAAAACTGGCACACCCCCTTGCACGGGGAAGCTAAAGCCAGCGAGCAGAAGAAACCCAGAAACCTCCTTTGAGGTGTGGCCACAGACCAGAAGCACCCGCGAAGTGTGCCGAACGGAGGCACAGACAAGACCATGGAAGGCAGGGAGCCCTGTTGGGAAACAGACCAGAGAGACCATCTCCCAAAGAGCCGTGAACAGAAGAGGGCACCTAAGCATTACTGAAACACTGCAACAAGGAACAGACACGGGAGACCTGTCGAATCACATCGGGGAAGGGAGCCAAGGCTTCAGTCAATGCTGAACCAGAGGAGGAAAGCGAAGGATAGAAACCGTGTCGTTCTACCCTAATGCCCTACGGGAGGAGCACCTCTCAGAAATAGAAGGTATTCCGTTGCTCCAGGGCAACTGGTGGAGGGCAGAAGGGCCCCACGAGACCCAAAGGTGGGGTGAAAGGAGGCGAACCTGAGGGTCAGTTGAAAGAAAGGTTGTCACAAGGCGGGGAGAGAGACAAACGCCCAAGGCAGGGTGAACTCAGCCAGACCCCAAGGTGGGGTGGGAGACGGGCCCCAATTCGGGGTGAGGAACCTCAAATGCCAGGCAGGGGTAAACACTCCAACTGGCGAGAGTACAGTAGAATTCCTGTATGGGAGCTCAGGGAAAATACCAGGTGTAGACATACAAACCTGCAAGTGTCTTAAAGACTGAATACAGACCGGGACAGTGTGTCTGCGCATTCCAAAGAAAATAGACTGATCAGAGATTGTTCAAAACGCCAAAAAAGGGGGCAATCCTATAAGGTTGGTAACCTGAATGGAACTGCAACGGGACAAGGAGCCTTGTTTGCTGAGAAAGAGACAGCACTGTGGGGTCAGAGGCCAACCACCATTCCTCTGTTTGGGCAGTGGCTCTTCTTATATATTTTTTTAAGAGTGAGGTTATTTTCTCTGTATAAAGTGGTAGGGACAGAAGTCAGGCCAGAATAGTTTTCTGGACGACGGACTTGAGTTCACTGTTTTCTTCTTTAGATTAGGGCAATAGATATGGGACTGCTGAGGTTTTTGGAAGTTTCCAGAGAAACCTTAACCCAAGATGCCCCTTTGTCCGTCTCCTGATTGTGTCTTAGCACACAGCTTTTAGACAGGACCAAACGGCCTAAGGAAGGTGCCTCATGTGGAGGAGCTTCTGTAAAGATTGTGAAAGGGATGGATACATGCCTTCCCAGGGCAGGTTGGCTCGGAAGCAGATTGTGGCATTGTCATCATTACAGAAGATTGCTGTTGAGCATGTATGGCCACCTATGTGTTTAGGACCCTTTGCTAGTTTGAGATGGGAGGCTTTCACTATTGTGAACCTAATGCAACTAACCACCTGAATTTAGTCCCATATGCCAAAGTTGGTCCGAAACTGCCAGGGTAGCCCCTGATAGTAAGGTTAAGTCTTAGTCCGCCATGGTTAATCCCTAACTGCTTGGTTAGTCACTGCCTGCCAGGGCTAACCCACAGTCGAGAGAACACTTCCGACCCCTGGAGTAACCCCGTCTCCAAGAAAAGCCTGACCCCGTGAAAGTCCTCCCATCTGGGACATAGCCACCCTCAGAACAGATCGCACCACAAAATTCCCAGCCACCCTCAGAACAGATCGCACCACAAAATTCCCAGCACCAGGAAAGACCAACGCACAAGGAACAACCGTAACAGAACAAACGACGTGGAACAAGCTCAGAAAGCCGCAGGGTTTAAAATTGAGTGGAGCCGGGATTCATTTAGCTCCTGCTTGTAGCCTAGGAGAGCCTAGTTAGCTTCACATCAACAGTTACCAAGAGCTACTTTTGACTCCCCAGTCTAACGAATGCCGAACAAACACACTTTTGAAAATGTAACAGTGCATTTTGGGACAATCCCCAAATAAACATTGGGAATATCTGTACAACAAAGCATTTAAAGCATAGGGGGTCATAAATAATGGCCATGGCCAAAATTGTATATTTGCATCTTGTGGAAGTTGGATTTGCAGAATGCTGTGCACTAGCTCCTTGTTCCTCAGTGATAGCTCTTAGTCACTGGCCAATGCTAAATAACCAGGAGCTGCATTTAGCTCCTGCTTATACAATCCCAATTTTGATCCCTGACGCCACTTCATGGAACAGATGCATACTAAGGGATCACACACCTAGACGCTCAACGGAAACGGGTCCACTCGCAAGAACAAGACCATAATAGCTCTACTGAACACACAAACTGTCAACTTGCCACCCACTCGAACGTCCATCTATCCTCAAGAATCATAAGCACATTAGCAGGATAACCGGAAACCTAGGGGAAAAAATGGAAAACGCACAGAATGAAACCAGAAGGAAGTGACACTAACACGCCAGTCGTCACAAAAAATGGTCCAACAAAAAACACAAACCTAAATAAGTAATCTGGAAAAAATGACCAGCACCAACACAACCACCAAAAAACACAGCCGAAGACCAAAACATACCACAAGAAACCGAGAAGATACACTGCAACCTAGTCAACGCCAGATGTCCAAGCACACAACAGAAATAAACGACTTGCTATGCGATGGAGGGATAGACATCCTATTCCTCGCAGAAACCTGGCTAGCTGAAAATGACAAGGTAATAGTGCACAACTGCCTACCCAACAACATTAAACGCAAGCAGTCCAACAGAGAAGGAAAAGAGAACTGGCTGCAATATACAAGGACCAGCTAAAAATAAAAACAGCACCACTGTTAAACATCCCAAACTGCAAATCAATCATCCTACACCTAACCTAGCGCCATGATGCCTATGGGTAGCACCATGATGCATGTGGGTGACGTGCGCTTTACAAGTGACCATAACATAACCTTAGACCCCCCAAACCAACTTAACATTTCTACTCGTCTACATGCAATCGACCTACAACTCGACCTTCGTGGACGCCATCAATAACATGGCCATTAAACTTAACCACCTGATCATAGGTGGAGACTTCAACATCTGGCTCGAAGACGAGAACAGCAATTCACCCAAAACACGAACTAACGACAATGCTTCTACAACAATTAGTGAAAGGAGCGACACACACAGCAGACCACACACTAGATAAAATCTTCTGCAACAAGAACCTGGTCACAACTGCACCTCCAATGTAAATCTTCTGCAACAACCACTACATTATACCCTTTGTGATCCAACCACCAACAAGGATACTTGATCATCTCCCTGAATTCCCCCCCGCCCCCCCATTTGGAAAACCCCCCAGTTCTGAAAGGAAACTGGAGAGCCATTAACAGTGTGGACCTAAACACGAGCGTGGAAGCCACAAAACCATCAATCTCCATCCCAGACTCTGCCAGCCTAGAAGAAAGAACAGATGCAATCCAAAAATAGATCACAAAAAGCCTGACTGACATTGCACTTGAATCACCTGTCACCCCCTCACTAAAGAAAACAATGGCAAGATGGTTCACGCCCCATCTAAAAGCACTGGATAAAAACACGAAACTAGTACAAGAATGGAGGAAAAACTAGGACGAACACACAAAACCATACACCAAAGACAGATTTGTCTATACAAAGCCAAATTACTCAAAGCAAACACCCAGAAAGAAATGTTCAACATTGTAAACAAGAAGCCCATCCATGTGCAACAACCCCTCGGCAAAAACTATGCGACGACCTTGCGGACCACTTCAAAAACAAAATCTCCAGCATGCAGCAAATAATAGAAGGCAAGCCAAAAAGCACCCCAGACTACCCCAACCAGCCAACACCAGAACCACCAACTAGACTAAACCACTTCCTGCCGATCTTGAGAGATGAAATCAACAGCATGGTGAGCAAAAGCAACAGAGCAGGTTCTCCAGTAGACCAACCTCAAACCACTCCGGGAAACACGGAAGACCTAACTAACTACAGACCAATTTCAAATATCCCATACCTGTCAAACTACTAGAAAGCTATGTCTACAAACACATCTTCGAATGTGTTATAGAGTTAATAAGGGTTGGTTATTGCGCCTGATGGTTAATTGTAATGATACTCCATTGTTTTGAATGTTCAGTAATTAATGTCCTTACTCCTTTTTTCTTGAGTTACTTTGGTGTTAAGATATGATTTCTAGATGTGTAACATATAGCTCCAATGCTCATATTGTTAATATTCTAAAGAAACACTGGAATATTCTACGTCTGGATAAAGATCTAACTTATTTTCTTTACCCACAACCATCCATGAGGTATCTGAAAGCAAATACGATTAATAAGCAGATAAGTCCATGTTTTTTGGAACCAAGTTGCATGGCGAAAACTAACACTGCAAGCAATATGGAAAATGCCAGCAGTTAAGGGTGATCGTAAATGTGGCAATTGCAAAATCTGTCCACAAATAATACATGGCAAAGATAAGATGAAACACAGCAACAAATTGATAAATGTATTAACTGCAACACCAAATATATACAATATCCTTTGTCCCTGTGATAAATGGTACATTGGCAGTACTGTTAAATATGCATAATCGAACATCTAAGAGCTATCAGGAATAAGGACTGCAGGTACCCAATGGCAGCCCACTATAATCTGTCGCACTCAAACTTGGTTGATTGATGGTTTCAAATGTATGGATTTTGAAACAGTGAACTTGCCACCTTGGTGTGGCAACAGAGAACACACATTACGCCAAAGGGACGCTAAGTGGATAAATATTATGGACACATGCCAGACCAGTTTGAATCAAGGTAATGACTTCTATTCTACCTCTCATACTATAGAACAACCAGGTATAGGAATGGCAAAATAAAACGGTCTTAACTTTCTTTCATTTCAAACATTTTGAGTATAAGAACTTGCATAAATGTATAATGAAGTAACAAATAGACTAATAATATATTTATGAATAACTTATGAAAAATTTATGAAGTACTGTGGGCGAATTGGCAACACATATATCAATTAACCTTATGTTGATCAAGACACCACAGAAAACATTTTGATTAGCATCTTTGACGGCACAATTTACTGATGGAACCACCATAATGGTACAATATATTAATCTACAACTATGATTCACTATAATTTATTTCTAATACATGAATTTGAAGGTTAATTACTGCCCATAATTAAACAAAATATTGCGATTGAAACTATGAAGTCACACCCATTTGGAATAACATATAGAACTTAGTGAATGGCTTACGTCATCAAATGAAAACCCACATGATTTATAACCAATATGGCGACCACGCTTTGGGAGATGGAATGACGTCATCACGGCACACAGTGAACGTGATGACGTCATCAGTGTTAAAAAAATTAAAAAAAAGCATCCGCAATCTTTAACCGCCAGATCCACGCGGCACAGCGGTTTTGCCCCTAGAGGTCTGGACTAACATCCAGATTTAAAGAACAGAATCTAACATTATTTGGTAGAAACTGCATCGCCAGTATTATTACTAAAAACAAAAATTTTGCTGGAATTACCCAATCACACAGGTAATTAACAGCATATGGCTACTTATCTACTTTTCAGTTTATACCAAATAAATATCTTTAAGTGACCACATATGGGGGAAAAAAATTGGAAAATGTTTGCAAACACATCAAACCCACTAACGGAGAATGTTTAGAAGTAATCTATGACCACATAGACAATCATTGGGCTAAAGCACACGTTTTAAAACGTTTTTTTCCTCTTTTTCTTCTTCAGCTTACAACATACAGTTTAAAAAAAGTGTTTGCCAACAGAACCTCCTTATAATCCACAGTTACTGTTGTAGTGAAACATGCGACGAGTGACTTTTGATATAAAGAGATTCTTGATACTATAAGAGATTAGAACTTCAAGAGGATTGTATTTAGAGGAACTCGTGATACACAATGGCTAAAATCCTTCATGACAGAAAGACCAGAAAAAACCTGGATAACGCCATTCAATTCTGCGCCTTGGGAGAAAAAAAAAATGCAGAGTACCGCGGCTCATTGCTGTCCCCGTTCCTCTTCAACATCTACATGACCCCCCTTGATTAACCTCATCAAAAAACATGGCCCAAACTGGTACAACTACGCAGATGGCACTCAAATAGTCTATAAAAATCAATGCCAGCGAAGAACAAAACCCAACACTCACTGACTGCCTCACACCAGTGGATGAGCACCAACAGCCTTAAACTGAACCGGGACAAAACAGAAATCATGATTGCACCCAACGATCTGTTGAGCAATCATCATCTATGGCCAAGTAAGCGGGAAACCCGCCAGAAGCATCCATAGTGGTCAGAAGTCTAGAAATCCTAATGGATAACGAACTAACACTAGAACCACAAGTCAATGCAGTAGTTAAGAAATGCTTCTTCCACCTACACACCTATCCATATCCATAAGATACTTCCCTTCTCCTTCACACACAGAACACTCGCTGTCATCTCTCGTCGGTATTTCCCTGTTTTGCCGCTTGTGGTAATTTACTGTGAAGTATAATTATTTGGAAATGTCATTGAAACAATATAGGCATTTGTGGGTGGGGGTAAAAGGGTGTGGGGTTTGGGTTAGGGGTAGTAATGAAGGGGGGACCTCCAAATAAAAAAAATCAATGACTAATTTTAAAGTAATTACTGATGGTGAAGACCCATGGAACCCTCTTGCCATGTCAAGAAATAGACTACACCAACAGCATCTATCTCAGAATACCTCACGAGCAAGCTACAACGAATACAGAACGCAGCTGTTGAAAGTCTACTCCTCAGACTCACTAGAAACGATCACATAAACCCAGCGCTAATAACACTGCATTGGTTACCAGTCAAAAAAAGTATCTTCAAAACTCTGCGTAGCACTAACAGCGATCCACAGCCAAGGGCGGAATTCATACAGGCAAAAGTCACCATCTACAAACCAGCACAAAAACTAAGATCCAGCCATGACATTTGCCTCGAACCGGAAGTGTACGCAAAACAAAAGTTCGGGGATCAGAGTTCTCCGACAGAGCAGTGAAACTATGGAACTCGCTCCCAAATGAAATGCGAACAACAGAAGATCACCAGCAATTGAGGAAACTATTAAAAACATGCCTCTTTAGGGCACCAAGCTGAAGAAAAAAACATTGAGAGAAACTCCACCACTGCAACGCAAGAAAACACTATGAAACTGGACGACCCAAAGAAATATTCAACGCTAAACCGAAAAGGAATTCAACGAAGCTGAAGGGTCAACCCAACGCAGAAACAACCCCCTGCTAACCATGCTAAAACCTATAACCCTCTGCATACTCACCACCCAACGCAGACCTCTGCCACAAAGTGCCAAAACTACAGACACTCCACCAACTCTCCATAATACCCTACGCACACAGGAAACACTGCCATACAACCACCCACAAAACATCACACAAATGCCAACCAACTAAAATCATACCAGCACAGTGACACGTTTTTCCAAGCTGAAGCTACCAGCAGCACATCAAAACTCTCTTGCGCTTTTCCCACTCAACCCTACTAACTAACTACCCCAACTCCCTTCCTTTTCAGAATCGCCTGAGCGCCTGGAGACTATGAAAAATGGCTTTGGTGTGCGGTACAAGTCGCAATAACATAACCTAACATGTAGTGCAGTGAGATTAGCTGTGAGAGATTTGATTGTTGTCTTTCTCAAGTCAGATGTTGAAATGGCAGAGTACTGTCAGAAACTGACGGCTGCATCGTCGAGTTTGTCTGCAAAAGTTGGGCTTTAGGAGGGTGGCCTGTAAATGATGAGAAAGCTTAGTCAGGATGTGCGCGAGCATGGATCAAAATTGGATTTAATGGAGCAGGAGCTGGAAATAGCTTGTGGGTGTCTGGAATTTCCTCCAACCAGGAACTACTATTGTAACACAGGCGCTGTTAAAGTCCAGTCTCACAAATGGAGTCCCTGGGGGGGGGCGCTGTTGCGCTCGATGAAGATGGCCGCCTTCTGAACAGCTCCGTTCCGCGAGGCGCTCCTTTCTTATAATCATCCTGTTTGCTTTGGCGTTTCACCACCTAAGCCACGGAGGGGAAGGCTGGTGTGTCGGGGACCCTGCTGTTTTCATCCTGTCCTCCAGAGTTCACTTACCGCCGAGCTTTTGGCCCCTGCGGGTTGAGCGGGAGCGGGTGCTTCCTCCGATCCTCTGCGGGGCTCCAGGGAGTCTCATCCGAGTCCCGCGGCTCGCGGCCTCCCGTTGGGGGAGGGGCGTTCTTCCCGCCCTGCGCACCAGCCTACTACGGCCCGTCGGGAGAGCGGCTGACGGGCGCTGGACCTTCATCGGAGCCGAGAGCGGTTGCTCCGCCGCCCCGTCCTGGGCGGTGTGCCGATTCAGACCGGCTCCGGGCGGCGAGTGGGTCCCTGGTCTCCGCGGGTTGCACCAGACTGGCAGGCGACCTCCGTCGGAGTGGAACCGCTCCTGAGGTACGCATTATCCCCGCTGGACTCCCTCTCATGCGCGTGTGCGCAGCGCCTAGCCTGGGGCAGAATCCACATTTTGACTGCATCCTGTTGCCCTCCCCGGCTGCCCCGTTCCCCGGGCCCATTAACCTGCACCATAAACTGGCCGGGGGACGGCGGGAGGTGCCTGCTCCTACCTACAGTTGGTTTCTTCACGGTGCCAGGGTGTACCCCGACCCCCTGAATCTCCTGTACGGACCCACCTTGATTCGGGTCGACTAGAGGGCTGGCCGCCTGGCGGTCTTCCCGCAGCTCGGCAGCTGCCGGGGGCTACTCCTGGTTCTCTTGCTGGTCCCCCTGGCCCTAGCCTCCTCAGGGTCCCGGAGGTACACTTGTGGATCACTGGCCATTACACACAGCGGCTGGCCTGGACGACACTCCTGCCCTTGACCTGCGACAACACCGCACCTCCTGTCACATTTCTGGTGCTCCTTCCCGGCGTCCCTCACCCTTCCCTACCGCTCCGGACCTGGTTTCAACTCTTGCCGACATCATGCCAACGAGGACGGGAAAGAAGCAATCCTCTATCAACATGTTTGCTAAGCCTTCGGGGGGAACTGGTGCTGAGACGCTCTCACAGGAACCATCCACAGCACATGAACCGGAACCATCAGAATCTCAGAAAATGATGGAATTCATCCGTGAAGGATTCACCACAATACACAGTAAACTAGACGACATGAATGGTACGATATCCTCCATCAAGGCACACATGGAGAGGACGGATGGTCGGGTGACTGAGATCGAATCACGTATGAGTACCGCTGAAGATGGTCTGGGCTCACTCCGGGCGGAGGTCTCCACGTTATCCACACGCTTGAAAGAGGTGGAGAAAAAGAATGAGGACCTCGAGTCTCGCTCAAGGCGCAACAACCTCCGTATAATCGGGGTTCCGGAGGATGGCATACAAGAACCCATGGAAGACTACGTGGAGAACATGCTCCTCCGACTCCTCGATTCCCCAAAACTCTCCACTCAATTTGCAATCGAGAGAGCCCACCGTGCACTTACAGCGAAGCCCAGACCTGGCGCTCCTCCTCGCCCTATAATAGCCAGGGTCTTAAATTTTCGTGACCGGGATACCCTTCTCAGGGCGGCGAGAATCAAGGGAGACCTTTTGTTGGGCTCAGCCAGAATCCACTTATACCCGGACTTTTCGATGGCGGTCCAGCGCGAGCGCAAATCCTTCCTGGCGGTGAAGAGACGATTACGCGACCTCCAGGTCAAGTATGCTATGTTATACCCCGCCAAACTCCGGATCGAACATGCGAACCGAGTATATTTCTTCACGCTACCGGAGGAAGCCTCTAAGTTCATGGATGAACACTTTCCCGGTTAAACCATACTTGCATTAATCCTTGCTTTTGCTTGGGTCTTGGTTCGTTGGCCCACATACTGCACTTTTGGTAAAGCGCGTAATGCTCTTGTTGTGGAATCGGCACCACATAGCCCTAACCCAGGACTCGGTTGGTCCCACAACGTGCCGTCAATCCTGGTTGCATTACTGCAGGGGCCCTGGGCCGGGGAGATGCCACCTACCTCGTCCTGTGGACACCGTACTGAAAATATGCTTGTCTTTGTTTTTTCTCTATGAGATGCAGCTGTTGGTGTGGGTTGTGAATCTCCAAAGTAACCCCTTGTTTCCAATATCGGGTCTAAACACACACACCATCCCATACAAGCTGTCGGATGACTCCTACATACAATCTTGTTAAATTGGTTCATTATTTATGATCATGCCTGCCTCCCCTCCCCCGCGGGGACATCCCCACATGTCTCACGCCTTTATTCCCAGGCATTATGTTAATCCTCAAATTGCCTCAAGGTGCGGAGCTCCGCCGTCAGGCCGACTCACAGGCCCCCCAGGCGTTGATGCCATTGTGTTGTATTAGGTTTGTTACCTATGGGGTTTTCATCTCTCCGATTGGGGGAGGGATGTGGGAGGGGGTGGGTGGTAGGGGAGTTAACGTTAAAGGCTTGGTAATTACGGTGAAGGTAGAGTTCAGAGCGCCAGGGGATCTATGCCACCACGGCCCTGACAGCAATGGGGTCCACTTATGGGGGGCACTGTTCCATCCACCTGTGTTTTTCCATGTCTACTTCGAGGGTGCCGGGTGAGGAAACTCTTACATTCCTGAGTTGGAACGTGCGGGGGCTGGGGAACTTCAAGAAAATGAGGCTACTACAGCTGCAGGCCGAACGACATGGGACTAAGATCCTGTTTCTTCAGGAGACACATGCTGTAACTGAGCACTGTGAGAAGTTCGCCAAAGGATGGGGACCACAGAGGTACTATACCTCCTATTCCACACAAAGCCGGGGGGTGATGACCCTAATTCATAAGAGTATCAGATATAACCCCATAGCCACGACAATAGACCCCCTGGGCCGATTCGTTCTGCTTCATGGCATATTACAGAATAGGGAAGTGATCCTACTAAATATCTACGGCCCCAATATCGATGATCCCGAATTTTTCACACATCTCGCGTCCCTTCTGGATGGTTTCCCGTTGGTGCCCATTCTCTGGGGGGGCGACTTTAACACAATATTGGATGTGGATCTCGATAGATCTGGTTCTCGCCCTCGTCACCTTACCAAGGCCGCATATGCTACACTGTCTTCGCTTCCCCGCTTGGCCCTGTTTGATGCATGGAGGCTTCTTCACCCCGATTCCCGCACCTTCTCCTTCTATTCCTCGGTACATGATTCCTTTTCCCGCATTGATAGATGGCTAGTCTCTGATACATTCATAAAAAGCATCTCAAACATGTCGATTCTCCCCAGGACTCTCTCCGACCACTCACCAGTAACTATTACCCTATCCTGGGGCTTGGATCAGGTCCGTACCAGGAACTGGAGGATGAAGCCACTCTCACTCCTTGACCCGGTCTTCAGTTCGGAATTGGAATCGGCAATTGAGGAGTTCTTTGAGATCAACTCCGGTTCCGTCTCATCACAAGCCACCCTCTGGGAAACTTTTAAAGCCTACATCAGAGGCATCGCCCTCTCTAAAGAAAATGGCATCCTTAGAACTATCCGTAGGGAGATCGCCGAGAGCGAGGCAACACTGTCCGAGCTGGAGGCCCAATATTCACTGAAACAAACTTCTGAGACCCTTGCCTCGATCGGCACAGAGCTAGACACCTTCTGCGCTCTTGCGGATCGCGAACAGAGATTTCTCGATAACCCTGGGCTGGCAAGGAGATATGGTGAGGGTGAACACCCGTCTCGTCTCCTGGCTAGGCTTCTCCGCCGCGAGTTTGGTTCCCCACCCACTCCTGGCATTGAGAGACCTGATGGATCCCTAGCCACTTCCCCCGGCGATATTAATTCCGAATTCCTCTCCTTTTATCAATCCCTGTATGCTAACTCAGATACAGCCACCATAGCTGAAATAGACGCCTTTCTGGACGGGCTTCCCCTCTCGGTTCTCTCCCCCGATACCATCGAGACCCTTGAGAGCCCATTTACTTCCTTGGAACTCTCGGAGGCCATAGACTCCCTCTCATCAGGCAAATCCCCGGGATCTGACGGAATACCGGTTGAGTTCTATAAACGGTTTAAGACCTTGCTACTCCCTCAATTGGTTGCGCTCTGGGAGGAATCGTTGATGGCGGGTCAGCTCTCACCCACGCTCCGCGAAGCCACTATCACAGTCCTGTTAAAACCGGGCAAACCCCCCACTCAATGCGGTTCTTACCGTCCACTATCGTTAATCAATTGCGACGTCAAGATTTATGCTAACTTAATGGCTTTACGCCTGGCCCCCTTCATGCCACATATCATTCATCCTGACCAGGCGGGGTTTATTCCGGGACGCTCTACCTCCGGGACGCTCTACCTCCTTAAGTCTGAGGCGCCTTTTCAACATTATAAGTAGGGTGAGCCCGGACGTCCACGCCGTGGCCGCCACACTCGATATGCAAAAAGCCTTTGATTCCGTTTCATGGAGTTATCTCTGGCGTGTACTTGATAAATGCAAATTCGGTTCCACGTTCCTGTCCTGTGTCAAGCTTCTATACTCAAATCCAGTGGCCAGAGTCCGCACCGAGGACCGCTGCTCTTCTCCCTTCCAAATAGCTAGGGGTACTAGACAGGGTTGTCCCTTTTCTCCATTAATTTTTGCAGTGGCGATGGAACCGTTCGCGGACTTGCTCCGCCAATTCCACTCCCATAGAGGTCTACGCACCGCCGGGGTCTCGGATATAGTTTCCCTATATGCTGACGACGCTTTACTTTTTATTCGGTCTCCTGAGTTCAACCTTGCCCCAATTTTGGAGGATATTGTCCTCTTCGGTAGGATTTCTGGCCTGACGGTTAACTGCGCTAAATCAACTCTTTTCCCGCTCACCCCCAGCACACTCCCCCCTCCCGATACTTTTGGATTCACGTGGGCCCAATCTGAGGTTACATACTTGGGTGTAGTGGTGTCGCGACACATTGATCGGGTTCTCGAGAAGAACTATCTAGTATACCTCACAAATCTCACGCAAAAAGTTCGGGGTTGGAACAACCTCCCTATTTCACTGGCAGGGAGGGTGGGAATACTGAAGATGGTGGTACTCCCTCAGCTATTGTATAGATTCGCCAATATCCCACAATGGCCGGGAGTCGAGTTCTTTCAGTCATTAACACGGATCCTCAACACCTTCCTCTGGCACTCCGGGGCGGTCCGCCTTAAGTACAAGACGCTGGCCTCTCCGATGGAGTTGGGTGGGTTCGGTGCACCCGACTTTCTCAAGTACTGGCTAGCAGCCCAGCTTCAACACATTGCACATTGGTTCAACGTATCCGACCCCCCCCCCCCCATGTCAGGTTAGAAAGATTGTCGGTTGGTGACCGCGATATTAGATCCCTGGTGATCGCACCTATCCCAATGGAATCGGGCTCATTGGACCCGGTGCGGTGCACATCTCTGGCTTTATCCAAAACTTGGCAATTATTGGGCACCACCCATCCCTTTCATGGTAACTTCCCGATCTGGAACTTTCTCCCGGGAATCCCACAGGTTCCCCCCTCGGTTGTTCGCACATGGGCTGGGGCAGGATTTGAATTGCTCCGAGACATATTTGTAGATGGTAATTTCATAGAATGGCCTGACCTCCCTTCGCCCCTCAGACAGCGTCCTTCGGTATGGCTTCAATATTCATCCCTCCGTAGAGTCCTCAAACATAAGTACCAGTGCTTCCCAGCACTACCGCCTGATGAGCTGGCGATCACTGAATTGACCTCTCCTTACCCAATGAGGGGAAAAACTTCCAGACTATACACCTTGGTACAATCCAGATCGCCCCCTTCATTCTCTAAACTAAAGCATGCTTGGGAGTCTGACCTTGGGGTGGAAGTCACCGAAGACCGATGGTCCCATATGTGCTCACGTATCCAGAGGGTCTCATTTAACTCCCGATTTAAATTAATTCAATTTAAGCTACTCCACAGGTACCATTATACCCCAGCCAGACTACACCGTATGTCGAATAATTCCTCCCCTAGATGTCCTAGATGTGGCTTTGATGGAGCTGGCTACTTTCACATGATATGGTCATGTCCCCGCCTCACCCAATTTTGGGACGCTGTTTGCTCCACTGTCTCGTCGATACTCGACCACCCTATCCCCCCTAGCCCAATGAAATGCTTGTTCCATGACTTTCCCGACCTCCACCAAGATTCTAGGAGACTGGCTGGCCTCTGTATGCTTCTGGCTGTTCGGGCGATACTACTCTGCTGGCTTCGACCTACCATTCCGACACATGCAAAGTGGCTTGGAGCCGTCACTTGGGCTTCCGATACGGAGGAATCTTGGGCGGTACAGCAGCCCGCCTGCTCTAGGCCCAGAGACATCTGGTTGAAGTTCCGATTATTTATGTCTCCCCCCGACACTGACTCAGGTCCTACATCCCCGGTGCCTTCCTCTTGTTGACCCCCAGCCCTCCCCTGAATGGCCCCTTACCGGGTCTTGCACTGTCCTGCTACTCCCCATTGCTGGCGAGTCGAGCCCCTCGACCTGTTCTATGAGACTGTGTTGTATTAAGTTGTTTGATTTTACATGCTCTTGTTGCTCACCTGTATCTGTTCTACCAAGCTGAATAAAAATAAAAGTTTAAAAAAAAACAAATGGAGTCCCTGAAAGATGGTGGAACTTCCTTTTTTCCAAACTCTGTCATGCACCTTAAAATTGACATCTTAAACCAGTCTTCTACACCATTGCTCAATGTTTCTGTTGAATCCTCTGTCTATGGCCATATTGCTTCACATCGCCTCATTTTTCGCATTCTCTTTAAATTGTTTTCCCTTTTTACATTTGATCTTTACATATCATCATCATCACCACATTGTAACTCTGCCACTACATCTGTTAATGCATTAATCTGTTACTGTCTCTTGCGAAGGGTCAGAAATGTGAGACGGACACTAAGATAGTTTTCTCAAGAGTTGCCGTTTTATTTAAATAAAAAGGTGGAGATATAAACACTTTTATTTTCCCTAACCTAACAAGGATGTCTCTGTTTAACAAACTAAAGCCAAAGAAAAATGACCTAGTGTCTAAAAATTCTTTGACCCTCACACTTATATACACAACACAATTATACAAGGGATATTTGGCTGTTCTCAGCTCATAAAAATGATTTACCAGTTTAAATTTAAATGTTTTGAAAAGTCCTCCTTGTGATCCGGGTTGGACTCCCTTCTCCTACGTCCGTTTAGGAACACCTTGAGCAAAGTTCTGATTCAACAAAGCTCTGTTCAAGGTAGCATACAAATTATTTCCATCTACTACATCCTTCCACTTTGTAAAGCAAATGTCTCTTACACCAATTTTTTGTTCACAAATCCAAACAACTGTTGGTTTCCACAGTGTCCTCCTTAGTGAGGCAAATGTCTCTCAAAACACAAGTTCATAAACCAAAATGATTGTTCTCTTCAGAATGCCAAACAATTATCCGCATATTGCACCTTCAAATGAAACCCTTTTGTCAGGATAACGCAGCAACTACTTTTGATGAGGCAACAGTTTGTCAAAAGGCTGCTAGAGTTAGTAAGGTTTTTCCACTACACCGTTTTGCCACAAACGCACTCCTTCAAATGATCATCTTCTTTCCTGATATACTCGCCTGCCAGGACTAACTGCTTTGGTCCCTTTCCTGGTGTACTCGCCTGCCAGGAAGAAAACTCCTACAACTACAAAAACCCCTTAGTGACAATGCTTGTTCCAAGATTCTTCACACCAATATTTCTTGTGTGGAGGACTGAACAATGGCTGCCTCTTCTTATAGTCTTGTGACGCTTGCCAATGTAGGTTCCAGTTTTCCCCAAACTGGAAACTCAAGATGGGAGACTTGTTCTCAGACTGCTTCTTATCTACTTCTTGGTAGCCTTTTGGATGCTAGGAATGTGGGTTACAAGTTTCCCCTTGTTGGCGTCCCCTATAAGAAGAATTGCACCCTTGTCTCTTCTTGTGTGTGTTCTTCACGGCCTCTTGACTGTTGGCAATGCGGGTTATAGGTTTCCCCCAACTGGTATCCCACACAGGGAGAAGTGCCTCTTTGATGTCTCTTTACTTGTTTGATAATCAAAATTGTAATTTGTAAGTTTTCCTTTTCGGAGCACCCTCGGGTCAGTGTTGGCATCCAGCCAACTAACCGGTCTTCTGTGGCGTCTCCTCCTCGCGTTCGGCTAGAGCAGCCATGGTGCTCCTGCTTCCTGCCTGCGCTGTCGCCATCTCCTGCATACCATTGGTGGGCAGCGCGGCTCTTCCCTGGAGCTCTGGCAACTCCTACGGTCTTCCGGAGTCTGGCGCACTCCAAAACGCCATATGCTGAGGTGGGAGCACGTCTTCCCCCTCATCTGTGCTGCTTCTATACGCTGCTTTCTGCTGCACACACTCTGCTTTGCTGCTCACCTTCACTCCTCGAGTTGGCATCAGCTGGCGTTCTTCCTCTTCCTTCGACAGCAGGTCCAGCATCTTGGGCGGCCTCTGCTTCTACTTCTTTCACTTCTCCTTCCCTCAGGTGTATCTCATACCCGAGTTTAAATGTCCCGCAACTAGACCGCACATTCTGATTAACAGCACTTTTAATCCTCATTGAGACTGTGGCCCTCTTCCTCGTCCCAGTACCATAGACATTATGGTTACTGAAGTCCATAGTGGATTGTACATTAGCAACAATAGTTTGTTTCTACTCTACAGTTAGTTAGTTTTGACTATTTTATGAATTGAGAGTTGTCAGAGTAAGGGGAGGTTGTGGAAAGGGTTTGTAGTTTAACATGGAAATTACGTTTTCTACCCAAGTCAAAATTATGACAATTAAGAGATGTCCTATTTAATTCCTGAACTCCTAAAGCACAAACCTTATTCTGTTGAGATGATTTCTCTTAACATGTTCTTTGGGTAGTTATATGGGAGGGACTTGTACATTGCCAGCATGCCATTAAGTATTTAGGAATGATCAGACGCTCATCCTCCGGAGAAGATGAATACTTCACATCTCCTAAAGGAGTCCCCACTTCTCTCCTGATAGCCATTTCCTCCCCTGTGGTCCTCTCTCCTAATGCCACCCCCAGGGTTAGGATCAGGTAGCAGCTGCCTTCCCCTGGCCACATGGGAGGAGACTTTAGGCTGGGGTTTAGTGACAACTCCGCTGGATTCATCACACTCTTTACTGCCACATTTGTGTATCTTCTGACTGCTCTTTTCTGTGATGTGCCCTTGCACACACTCTGCTGAGGCACTAATACATGACAAGCAACCAGTATAACTTGAGAAGCAACTACAGGCTTATGTACAGTACATATGACCATTCATTCTTTACAGTTCTTCTATAGGTTTACTAAGATACCTTTTTATGCACATTCCTAGACACGAGTTAATGTCAGATAGATAGATTTACATGTGTTGCACCATTTGGCTTTTGAGAGACAAAAGTAACTCCTCTTATTAAGATGCCAGGCCATTCTAGGCCTTATCCAGGAGCTAAATAAAATCTCAATTCTCAGCGATTTTTTAACCCTGTGAGAGGTCTTGCAGATGAGTGCGAGAGAGGCACAATCTGGAATTTTGTTGCGACTGATGGCGTAGAGACTTAAATAGAATCCATGTGGATTAATGATTTGCGCATTTAATCTTGCCTTCGCTGGAATGCTTTTATGTATTACTGGTGATTGGTCAGTAGACCGATTTGGTCCTCTAATTAGTAAAACATGTCCCAGGAGTGTTTGGCGATTGATCTTACGTTGATCCAGAGACATCTTGTGCCATCCATATTATGATCAGTCGGAAGAGGCTGTGTGTTGGTTGGATTTTGCGTTGCAGTCCGACTTGGCACGTCCTTTCCACGTTCTGTGTGCCTTTCCTCTAACCTTTGTGGATTGTTGGTTGCAGAGTTCCGGTGCCTCTGTGCTCCTGCTGTATTTTCTAAGTGGCAGCTGTGGCTTGGGGGCGAAGGTAGCAGTACTTTGCTCATTTACTATGAGCAGGGGATGGAGAGAGAGTCTCGAGCCCCGAGCCAAATTCAGGTCGGTGACCAGCCTGTGTTCGACTCGGCGCTGCCTGCAGAGTTCTGGGCACTGCATCCCACCCCAAGGTAGTGGTGGCGGCAACCCCTTCATGGCAAGATAATTAGCTGCATAAAAGTGATGTCTGGGCAAGCAGGGGCCACATGTCGCTTCCCGTATTGGTATTTGCACTGGAGTAGCTGCTTCAGACGCAGCAGGGACTTTTGAATTGTATATTATGTTTTTTGTTGTGGCTGAAAGCGGTGGAAAGTGAAAGGATTCTTTCATATAGAACTCACTCTGCTATTCTGCTATGAATTTTCTGTGGCTCAGCTGACCTAATATGGGTAATTGCAATGCTATTTGTGTTTAGCATCCTAAGAGTGTAAAGGATTAAAGGGCGCATTTGCTGTTACTTGTAGCCCTTGAACTTTACGTGTTTCCTTGTGTGCTTCTATAAATCCATCTAACTGTAACGCCCAAATTCATCGCTGCAGGATTTGGAGTTTTTAGGATTCGCTGCTTTAAGAAATTCTGTCTGCAGCTTTGGAGTGACAGTGCCTTTGAACCCCAGGTCCTTTTGTGTGATTCCCAATTATGGCCTCTAGTGCAGTCACTTTACGACAGCATGCCTGTTCTTTGACTCTATTGGCATTATTTTCACATGCAGTGTCTGTGAATTTACATCTTTGAGCCGCATGTGAATTCTATCCCCCTCTGACATTATTCACTTTATTTCACACATGGCGACTGTGGATATATATGTTTGAGCCGCCTGCAAATTTTATCAACCTCTGATTCTTCCTACATTATTTCACACGCAGTGACTGCAGATTTGTATCTTTGAGCTGCCTGTGGAATTCTATCAAGTCCTGCATGGTGGTAGAAGCCCTTTGCTACAAGAACAAACAGATTCTAATATTATGAAGCTACAAAGCAAATTGAGAGAAAATGACAAAAAAGGCTCTGGAACTGTGGCTGCTATCATGGGAGAAGTGAATACACAATTGACAACAGCCAGGGCAAATAAGATCACTGACTTTTTCGTTGGTTAGCAGGCTGTTATCGAAATACATGAAGAGCTTGTCCTTAATGCTGTGCCTCTTAATGATACAGCATCTACAAATTCTGAATTTGACAGCAATAATTCCCTATTGAATCTGTTATCGCCTGGAGGGGCAAATGTCAATTATGGAACGTGCATTGCCTCCTACGGCAACGGAGTGTAACAACAAGGCATCTAATATAAAAGGGCCTGCCTCTAATGATGCATATGTAAATGCCAATGTACTTCTATCTGAGTGCTTATCTTGCTCCCCTTGTTTAATAGGGTTGGTAGACGGAACTCCTAGTAGGAGTGCCGAAAGCCAAGAACAGATAACGTTGCTGGATAATTATGATTGTGCAGACTGCATATATGTTACTCCCGTAAGTTTAAAGAACTGAATGCCCATAATATTGCCACAAGTTTTGCCTTAAAAATCCTCTTAAAATTGTCGCACAACATCTCCTGTCATGTCGAGGAAAAACTCTGCACTACTAATAGAGATGGCAAAAACTAACGCTGGGGGTAGTAAAGCTTCCGATAAGAATGCTGAAATACAGAAGTTTAATATTAATGTGCCACCAAAAACTAAGCAAGTGGTCTGTGAACCGGCGAACTTGAAATCTACCCAAGTGGAGGTACTGGCGGGGAGTGAAAATGAAGATAATGATGATTGCTTGCTGACAATTAGGGAGTGCCGAAGGAAGTTGAAATTGAAAACTGGCACTATTGCTAAATGATCTTTGAATGCTGGAGATAAGGATATGAACGATTCTTTGCAAATTCCTATTATTCAACGCACCTCCAAAGGAGCAAGGAAGAAAGCTGCTTGAAGAGCAAGAAGAATGGCTCTTAAATTCAGTAATTTAACAAACTGGTTACTTGGATCATCGGCACAGAAAGTTATATCCAAAGTGCTACCCCAAGCTGTTGAAGATGATTCTTGCATCAGTTCTACTGACTGTACTAATTCTACATTATAGAGCAGTATAATTTCAATTAAATTCCCTGTGTGAAAAGTAATTCGTGAAGGGAGTAAGTTTGGGGCCAGGTCTGTCTCTTTTAAGAATTTCCATGTGCTTAAGAAAAATGGTAAAACTAGGCGATAAGAACTGCCATCTTGAAACGAAATTATTCACTATTGCGAATACTACTAACGGAAGGAAAAATCCCATAAATAGAAGTAATTTATTGGAGAGTCTTAATTATCATCTACCATTAAGGATCATTAAAAGCAGTGATTTAAAATGTGTTGAACAATGCTCAAACCTTGTAACAAAGGTACACTGCTTCTCAGAAGCAGTTGTTGTTTTAATTAGGGATTCTCCTCCTGAGTTGAACTAATGTGGCTATGACATAGATTGTAGTGGTACTGTGAATGAGCTTTAAAAACGGAATAGCAAGAAGAAAGATGAGGTTAAACAACATGTCAGAATTGATCCCACCGTTATGAATGATGCTGCTGTGAAATCACATTGGGAGCGGCCTTGCTTGTTTCTAACTCCAGTAACCACTCATAAATGAGGTAATATAAAAATCTTGGAATACGTGTGGCCATAGACATCTTTTAGGCCTTTCTGGGTCCTATAGTCTCCTGGATAAAGCAGAAATTATATTTCTTCAGGAGACTTGGTTGCTGGATTCGGTCCAATTTGATGGATTAACCTCCTATTTTAGTGACACCAATAAAGGTGAAAAAGGTAGACCATATGGGGCCTGGCTACTTTGGTTGCCAGTGATATACACTCCTTTGAGTGTACCTCTCGAGTGAGCAACCATAATGTACTAATGGTAGAAATTCAGTTGGAAAGTTATTTAACATTTTTACTGGTTAATGTTTATGATCCTCCCGGTGATGACTCCACAGTGGCAATACAGCTTAATATCTTTGAATGTTTAACTGATAACTACGCAATATGCGGAAATGTCAATCCTCTAGTTGGAGAAGAACTGAATGCTAATAATATTGGTGATATCCAACTAACCAATGTTAATAATGATGGTCTCACTAGAGAATATATAAAAAATGAGAGATGGAAAACCTATATTGCTGACATGGACCTACAGCTTGTGAACGGGTTTGTAAAGGATAATCCATCTACTGGTAACACGTGGTCCAATAGTGCATGCTCATCTACCTCGGACTATATATGGGTTAGTGAAAAGATATATTCTCTGTTGATGGATTGCCAAATCTCATCTAATCAATTCAGTGACCATGCTATGTTGGTCTAGTTTTGATTCAGAAAAAAAAACAAAGGCTTTTGATAGGATTGATGAGATAACTGACACACCGAATGGTAATAGACTGGGTATAGCTGGGCTAGCATTTGGTGTAGAAGTCGAAGTTGGGTATACATGTCTATGGCAACTGCAGATGAGGTAGTTGGCTGAGTATCCTATTGTATGTATGGATTTATGCCTATGGGAAAGAAATTCTTACCCAGGAATCAGGTTTTTTATTGTTGGGGCCCCTTTGATAAAATGATATGTTTAAAAATGCATAGTGAAATCAGAGCGATTGATCGGAGTAACATGCATTTAGATGTAGCTATCCCCAAGAAACGAAAAATTAAAAATGCATATAGAAACTGGCATAGAAGATACCGTGCCTCTGAAGACAACTTAAATTGGCAAAATATGCTAAGAATATTGATTGATGGGGATAACAAAATTCTGGACCAACTACAAGAGAGTTACCAACAACGGTCAGCATGAACTCATCTGCAGTATTGATGGGTCAATATGGGAAAAATATCTTATCAAGTTCTCTGGTGATGTGCCATATGTGGGAACAAAACCATCTAAAATTTTACAATAGACTGTGATGATATAATCTAAATCATCAAGAAGCTGAAATCTTCTAGGGCCCACGGCTCTGATGGCCTTCGTAATTTAATTATCAAAGATAACCCGGAGTGCTGGTCTGACATCTTTGTAACACTCTTTGGACCAGATAATAGGCACTGGTGTGATACCTAATTCATGCAGTACATCTCATATTATACCAGTGTTTTTTTTAAAAAAGGCTCCGATATCTTCCTGAGAACTATTTGGCTTTAACCGATGTCCCTAGTAAAATCTTTTGTACTTTGATTCTGAAGGAGATCAATGCCTGGATAGTGAGAGATAATATATTTGACAGATTCCAGACGGGGTTCAGAAAGGGATGTTCTACTAGTTATAACCTTTTTACAATAAACACCCTGATAGAGAGGCAACTCATAATTTCAATTGGCCTGCTCAATCTATTATTTGTGGACTTTTCGTCCTCTTTTGATATGGTTGACAGATCAAAACTGGGCAAAACGAGAAAAGATGGGTATGCCTGAACACCTTCTGTATGCATGTAAAATGATGTACGAAAGTAATGCTGCCAGAGTCACGCTGAATAACCTAGGTCTGATGTCCGGTTGAATCCCTATTAGAAAGGGAGTCAGACAGGGCTGTGCCATAGCACCTACATTATTTTATCAGTTTCTTGCCGCCTTTGGCAGTATCTTTGTGGCAAAACTGAATTCATGCCCAAAAATTGGGAGCAATAAAGTGGGGTGGATCGGCTATGCCGATGATTTTAGATGACACCTTTAGGGGCATCTGCCGTAGTGTTAAGGCTATTTTCGCCTATGCGAAATTGAACGGCCTGAAGATAAACCTATTAAAACACAATTCATGGCTGTCAGTCGGAAATGGTGTAAAAAGGCTACAATAGCTTGTCCTTTTGTTAATATCAAAAGGGTCATCTGGTATAAGTATCTGGGCTATGGGGGGGGGCGTGGCTACATGGCCGCGTGAGTGGGTGTGTTCTTGGACGTCTCCCGCAGATCCGACATTGATCCTTGGATATGAACGTGCTTCACCTTTGCCAAATGAGCCTGCTGCACATCTATGGGCGCATGAACGCCGGGGGCACGAATGGTGCGCAATGAGGGCACGATCCGCAGTGTGACAGGTGTGGGATGGATGCTGGAAGATTTGGGGAGCCCGAGTCTCAGGGCTAAACAAAATGGCGGACGGTGAACAAAGGGCCATATAAACTGACCGCTGCGTTGCAGGGAGAGGTGGCAGACGAGGCGTGTGTGCCAGCGACGGAGGACTTTGGAGGACGGGATGAGACTCTGCCAGGTCGGGATGAAGGCGCTGGGGCCCACAGAGCGTAGAGGTGCGGTATGAGGCCCCGGGTGGCACTGTACAGCCTGGAGACACCCCTGGTGTGGCCCGGCCGGGCCCTAACACTAATAGCAGCCTAGAACTTTACTAAGCCCAGGGGCCGCAAGTTGTGGGGCTCGCCCGCACTCCTTTACCACAACACGATGACCAATAAACCTTTAAGAACAAAGGGCAAGCAACCCACGCTCGACGAATACGCTAGATCATCACCGGGTGCTGAAGGAGCCAGGAGCAAAGACAAAACCCCTGTTGGGGGCACAGCCACCATGGGCACGAACCAGGAGATCCTTGCTGCGATTGCTGATCTGAAAGTGGCCTGGGAGATCAAACTGGGTCTGGCCATGACCGAATTGAAAGCGGCACTAGAGCTCAAAGTTGGAGCGGTGCAAGAGGAAGTGAATCTTCTCCGACAAGATGTCCGGTCATTGGCGGAACGCACAGGGAACTTAGAAAAAGAGGTGGCCCCGAACACAGCGGACTGTGCAACCCATAAATCGGAACTTCATGCCCTGGTACAACGCGTGGGGAACCTGGAAAGTAGGGCGGAGGAGGTAGAAGGACGTGCCCGAAGGAATAATATCTGCATTGTTGGTCTGCCGGCGGGAGCTGAGGGACCGAACCCCACGGAGTACATTGAATCCATGCTGCTGCAGGAGATAACCAGTGGTGTGCTGACCTAGGGGTTTGCTGTTGAGAGGGCGCACAGGGCCCTGATGAGGAGGCCGCCGCCAGGGACCCCTCCTAGACCGGTGATCGCCAAGATCCTGAACTACCGGGATCGTGAAAAGATTCTCGAACACTTTCGGAAGGGCGGAACAATACAAAGGGGGTCGGCACACATCACTGCATACCCGGATTACACCTTGCAGGTGCAGCGCTGACGCATGAACTTTGGGACTGTGAAGAGAAGATTGCGTGAATCAGGCCACAAGTACATGCTGATCTACCCGGCAAAACTGAAGGTGTTCCACAAGAACAGAACTTTGTTTTTCGAGACCCCAGAGGATGCTGTGGGATGGCTGGACATGCAGAGCTGCCCCCAAGAACCGGATATCCAGACAAGAGAAGGAGAAGATAAGTAACAGAAGTATGGGGCACCCAGGGTGTCACAGCGAAGGACAATGGGACTTGAATATAGTCTGAGACATGGCCTGCAGGCGGGTGTTGCTTGGGCCATACAAGTATGTAGGATCCGTTGGCACCGAGAAACTTTGATATTAGGGCGGGAGCCTTACAGAGCCTGCCCTCATACCCCCACATCGAGAAGTCTAGTTAGGTCACCGGAGTCCGGTGACACCCTGCAGGTTCCTGGCCTTGGCATTCCGAGGCAGGGCCAAACGCGGGGGAGCCTGTGATCAGGGATGGAGCTGGGCACGTGTTGGGGTTAGGCGGGGTGGGGGGAGGGAAGGGGTTGTGTGCAGTGGTTTAAAGTTGGGAGTAGGGAGTTTGTTGGAAATGGGAAGGGAACGAGCCAAATTTTGTGTCACATTAGGCAGGAGGGAAACTGGGAGGGGAGGCGGGATACTTCATAAATGGCGTCTGGTAGCCTTAGAGTAGTCACCTGGAATATGAGGGGCCTCAATAGCTATCTGAAGCGTAACAAAGTGATGATGTACCTGAGAAGGATGAGGATTGATATAGCACTGTTACAGGAAACCCACCTTACTAGGTAGAAACTGGAGGTAGTCCGGAGAAAGTGGAGGGAGTGTTACGGGAGCCACATACTCAGCTTACGCAAGGGGTGTTCTCATATAGGTGGCCCGCATGCACCATTTCAATTGATTCAATCCACGGGGGACCCAGAAGGTAGGATGATAGAAGTGCGGGGGATGCTGGAAAACCGAGAGGTGAGCATTATAAACTTATACACCCCTAACCAAGATACAGCAGCCTATTTTAGGACCCTATATGGGAAAATTAGCCCCCTGCTGGGTGGCACGATCCTGTGGGAAGGGGACTTCAACTGTACACTGAATCCTAAATTGGATAGATCAGATTGTAAACAAGACAAACCCACCCCGGCCGCAAAGGCGTTACAGGCCCTGTTGAGAGATTTTGGACTCGAAGACATCTGGAGGCAGCTGCATCCAGCGGACAGGCAGTACTCGCACCACGCGGCACCTCATGATCTGCACACAAGGTTGGATTATGTGTTTGCTGCGGCTGGGTTAGTAGGAGAAATGATGAGCGCGGAATATAAGGCCAGAGTGCTTTCGGACCACTCTCCCTTGGTCCTGGAGTGGCAACACCAACCCCCTAGAGTGCGAATCCCAACGTGGAAGCTCAGAGCTGAGGCCCTGCAGGACTCTGGATTCCGGGAGGACCTAAAGGAGGCGATCACCGAGTACTTCGATATTAAAACCGGTAGCGTCCAATCTGAGGGAACTGTATGGGAGGCATTCAAAGATGTAGTGTGGGGCGTAGCTATATCAAAATCCAGAGGGCTCCAGGGGGGTATAGAACCGGAGTTGCAGGAAACAGAGAGGGAGCTGGAAGACATAATGCGCAAGGGAGGCACCACTCGAGAGGATGGGGTAAGGCTACTACTACAACAAGCCAGCACTGAGCACTGGGATAGATTATGTAAATTGAGCTATAAGAAATATGTCGAAAGACAGCATGCGGGGGGAGATGAGCTGGGCAGATTGCTGGCCTGGTTATATAAACGTGAAACATCACAACCAGTGATCAGGGAAATTAGGGGGGGGGGACGAAGGCCAGATTTCGGATACCCAAGAGGGAGTAAACGAAAGAGTTCCTTAGATATTATAAGCGTCTTTATGAGGACATAGGAGAAGATCGGGACCAAGAGATCCAGGACACACTAGAAGACATAGGCTTGCCCACTGTAGATGATCTGGAACGGGCAGGCCTGGATGCTCCAATCACCTTAGATGAACTAGAGATAGTGATCCAGCACCTGCCCACATGCAAAGCTCCGAGGTCGGACGGGCTCCCCAGTGAATTCTATAAAACACATAAACAAGAGCTGCTCCCCCCGCTGCTGGCCATGCTTAATGAGGCATTTGAGCGTGGTAGGTTGCTGGAGTCCCCCTCTTAAAACCAGGTAAGCCAAGCACAGACTGTGGGTCTTATAGACCCCTATCGATGCTTAACCAGGACAGCAAGATCCTCACGGCAGTTCTGGCAAACAGGCTTAAGCGAGTCATCGGGAGACTGATGCACCCCGACCAGACAGGCTACGTCCCTGGTACAAATATAACTGACAACCATAGGAGACTCCACCATATTATTGACCAAACAGAGTAGGACCCTGGCGAACTGGCAATTGTTTCGCTGGATGCGGTTAAGGCCTTCAGAGATGGCCCTGCTTGCTAGCGACTCTTAGAGAATATGGAATGGGGCTGGGGTACCTAAGGTGGGTTAAAATGTTATAAAGTTCCCCAATTGCAAGGGTCAAAACGGGCGCTACTATCTCGGATAAATGGCAACTTAGCAGGGGCACTAGACAAGGCTGCCCTTGGTCGCCTATGCTATATATCCTAGCGTTGGAGCCATTGGCAGTATGCCTCAGACAACAATATGGGGAGATAGGGATCCACACCTCGGGAGGCTCGCATCTTAAATCATTGTATGCCGATGATATACTTTTATATCTAGGCTTCCTAGAGGAGAACCTACAATATGTCCTTGAGGTGATGGAACGATACGCTACCCTCTCGGGCATAGTAGTGAACCCCAAGAAATCCAGTTTTTTTCCCCTGGGGAGATATAGAAGTGTCCTACCGAGAAGCCTACCAGTATTGCCAATACCCTGGCATTGACATTTACCACACGACAGGAGAAGAACACAAACACAATATGGAAAAGGCAGTTGAAGGTATCAAAAATAGCATGGGATTTTGGTCCAGACTACCCCTGGCCATGATTGGGAGAGCGGCCCTGATTAAAATGGTAGTCCTGCCCAGACAGTTACACTTCTTTGTAAACATCCCATATGTGATCCCCAAGCGCTTCTTTGCCAGACTCCACAGCCTGTGCAGGGTTGTTTAAATGGCATAACTCCAGGAATAGGGTGGCCCTCTGGAAACTACAAAACTCGTGTGACAAGGGTGGTATAAACCTACCGAATTTCGAGTTGTATTACTTGGCGGGACAGCTGCAATATGTGGCCAATTGGTTGTCTGAGGAGGAAACGGCTGAAGCTAGGCTGTTATGTAAGGATCCTGCTCCCTACTTCCTTAAAGAGACTGTGTAGTTGCATAAGGCGAAGGTACTAGGAATGGCGAGGCTGCTGGTGCTTGGCTGGGAGGTGTGGCATAGAGAATGGCAGACTGTGGGATGCCCGGCCCCGCTCTCCATGCAGGTACTGCTAGTGATGCTATGTGGAGAGGACTCCCAAATGATAAAAGGGGTCCGTAAATATGGGCCTGGCTACTCTTGGGGACATATGGCAGGAGGGGGAGGCACTGGACTTTCAGAGGCTAATAGAGGACACCGGAGTGCACAAGGGCCAACATATTACCTATTCCAGAATCATCAAACGGGTGCGAGAAAGGTGGCCTGCGGTAGTGCTAGTGGAACAACCTGATGCTACCATTGAGACAATGTATGATATCTCGGAGGGTGGGCATGAAATATCCTGCATATATGAGCTATTGGGGATCAGGGTGGGGAAGGAGTTGTTCCAACTGAGGCGAGATTGGGAAGAAGAGGTGGGAGAACCCATGTCGGATGGGCAATGGGATAGAGCCCAAAAGTATCATAAGAAGGTGTCCCGAAACGCGAGGCTCCAGCAGATCCAATTATATGTCACTCATAGAGCATATTTGACCCCCAGTAAAATTGCCAGGTTTGGTGGCCCGGCGATACAGAAATGCCCTTAGTGCGGGGAGGAGGAGGCTGGGATGCTACATATGTTTTGGGCTTGCCCGGAGGTGGGAAGGTTTTGGACAGAACTTAAAATGCGCTTGGCAGAGAAAGGGATCACGCTGGAGTTGGAGTCAGCTTGGGCCTGCATGCTTGGGGGCTTTCCCAGACCACGTAACCTGAGGCACATTAGCAAGATGAAGGACCTGGCCTACATCTTGGCCAAAAGAAGGATTGCAATGTGCTGGAAAGCAGCCTACAGGCCTAGAATTGAGATGTGGTGGGCATACCTCATGAAGTGGGCAGAGGCAGAAACAGCTGCCTGGTACGAAGCGGTCAGCGGGGGGGAGGAGGTGGGACCTCTAACAGCATGGAGCCAATTGGTGGCCTCGATGGTGGGTCCCTCCCAGGCCGACCATAGTGATGATGACACGGAAGAGATAAAGGCAGCAGATACATCTGAAGATGAACAGGCTGATGACATAGACACAGGGGCTCGAGTTAATGGGGTGGGAAGGGGGAGGACGGAAGAGTGTACACGGTAATGTAATGTTGTAAAACTTAAACATGGAAGTCCTAATTATTTGTAATGTTTGGTGTGTTCAAAATAATAAAAAAATAAATAAATAAATAAAAAATGAGTATCTGGGCTATGAAGTTACGTCCGGAAGAACAAAAGAGAATAATATAGTCAGTGCTCTAGGTATAATTTTGAGGGGGGAGTATTTTACTCCCTATTTTTAAACCTTGAGAGTAAAAATAACTTTTCTCTTTTGCAAGAGCGTAAAATGTATATATCCAGCCGACATGTGTAAAAACTGTATGGAAATCATTACCATGCGGCAGCTTTCTGCATTGTGACCGAATACACCTTGCAATATTTCTCCTGTATATATTTAAATGTTAAAACACAAAAACCTAGCCAATTACATAGTAAAGCAAACATTCATTGTACTGTGTGTTTTGAGGTTCGATAGCAGAATTGTCTTTTGATGTTTAACGAAAGTCCTCATTTTCATGGAGCTATTATTACCTAATGGTATGCCAATGCTATGATACAGCAGTGCAGGGAGGCAAGGACTCCATGCTAAATTCTATACTTAATCTAGTGGTCAAAAGGGTATTTATATAGTGGTTTTGGCAAAGCTCTGTATATAGAACCTATTTATCACAATTATCACCAAACCGAAGTCGGTACTCCTTTATCGACCTAGAAAGGATGAAAGGCTGAGTTGGCCATTCTGGGATTCGAACCTGCAACCTTCAGATCACGCACAGATTGCAGCAACTTGCGCTAAATCGGCTTAGCAATCTTATTGGCTAACATCCTTCAGAGGTCGGTAAACTTGAGTATCGACTGAGGTATAATAAGTGCCTAGATGTTGGACGATCCATTTATGAAGCGCTACATAAAGTTAAATACCTATCTGGATTATCACAGGGACAGGTTTTGCTGAGTTTCTATTCCAATTACAAATGTAACTTTCATTTGTTTGTTTTTGAACAGCGCTTGCAGTTTCTGGAGAGTCAGGTTTTGGATGTTTTAATTGTAGTCTTGATGATTTGAGAGGGTATAACGCCTGCGATTGGTGTAACGACAATTACTCACCCTTAAGACTCTGCTGCCACTGACCATTTATAGTAATGTACCACATTCACTGCAAGGTGAATGGATGTAAACTAGACCGCGCATACTCGTCATTTTACACACTGTTTTTATAATTAGAGTGTACAAGTTATCTACCTCTGCATGATTATGCACACATCACAGGAAATATAAAAAATACAATTATGCAATACTGGTTTTGCTTTCACTGGGAAAAAAAGCATAATTTGTTACAAAAGATTAAATCTCAATTGCAACTTAGTTTTCCATCTTATTAATTATACAATCCTTAAATGCTAGGAAAATAAATATGCCCAATGCTTCTGTTCACTCGATGAGCATCTACACACAACAGAGCAGAAGCTGAATGGACAGAAACCATTCCTTTTATCACAGTCAAAGGCTTCAGAGAAATACATTCTGTTTCAGAGGCGTTTCTCCATGGCTTGGCTTGCATCCATGTAGATAAAAATCAAAAGAAGCGTTGCTTTTTTTCTGTCAAGTAACCTACTGCCCTCTGCTCTAAACCTTTGTGTAAATGTACACATCAAAGAAATAAAGCTGCCGTATTTACAAGATTTTCATGCGTAAAAAGGCCTGGTACGAACCTTATCTGGGGACCTGAATATAGTTCAGCAATATAAGACAGTTAAAATATTATCAACTACGGCCGCTGTTATGTCATTTTCTAAGTGAACTGCTGGGTATAGCCTACTTGGCATTTTGAATATATATAAGCAGAAATTATCTGCAGCCTTTCTATATGCCCTAGAAATATCTTGCAAAGACTGGTCTAACTGGTCTGATCGAATGGAGGGGCTAATCTGGAGAAGGATATTGGGAATTACAACTACACCCCAATTGAAGCTGTATGATTGGAGATGGGGCTAATGACTCCACCCTCATTGAGTTGAATAGGGCAAATTATGTATCAAGATGTATGTATGCTGAACCTGATTCTCTCTTGTTTATTCTGAAATCCTCACTAGAGGAAACTGTGCTACCCTGCAGAAATCTGAAGCAAAAAATGATTTTTATTTTGGCAAGATTGGCTGGGAACCCGATTGGGAGTATGGAGAAGGCACCGTGTTAACCTTTAAAAACTGTGGGGTAATACGGGAATGGTTCTCCCAAGGGGAAGCAAAACAATGGACACAAATATACAGGGCACTGGCGCAGCACGACCTGGGGGAGGTTGTCTGGCTCCCACGTCAGCATAGGTCCGAACACTTATTATATGAGTGCATTTACCAAGGCGATGGCAGATACCTGGGACAAAGTGGTGCAGAAGAAGGGAATCGCCACCTTTCCATCTCCATTCACCCCAATCTTCAACAACAGGGAGTTCACACTGGGATTGGAAGGGGTGCGTTTGCAGGCTGGAGCAAGGGCGGCTGTAAGAAGGTCCGAGACATGTTTACGGCGAACAGTGAAATCTTTCCAGGAATGTAAACAGGACTTCGGAGTGGGGGAGGGGGGGACGTCAAACAAGCCGACACCCGCCAGCTAACTGCCTTTGAGAAATACTTGGTGACGAATGATGGGTCGAAGGGCCTTATATCGGCGCTATACAGACTACTGGACGAGGCCTCCCCATTGCAGAAATGGCCATACATGGCACGCTGGCAGAGGATGCTGGGTAAAGAGATAGCGAAAGAAGATTGGAGAAGGTTATGGAGGAAAATCCCTAAGGTGGCGAGGGCAGCACAACTCCAAGAGGCGTGGTACAAATACTTATACGGTTGGCATTACACCCCGGCGCATATCCATCGTATACGGTTCCTAGTGGCTATTTCGAATGACATTTTTTTTAATGTCGAATGCCTTAATGTCAAACATTTCACCGGAAAAAAGAATTTCGAATGTCTTTTTTTTTTTTGTTGTTTTTTGTTTGCAATGGGGGGTTACCCCCCTCTTTTTTTTTTTAACCCTTTTTTTTACTCGCGAAACAAAAAAAAACATGTAAATTAAAAAATAATACATTCGGGAAAAAAAAATTCTGTAAAATGTTTGACATATTTGTCATTCGAAAAAATGTTTTCGACATATTAACTGGATACCTATATCCAGAGGTCTCCAGGGAATGCTGGAGGAGTTGCGGGGAAGAGGGAACAGTGACACATGTATTGTGGGGGTGCCTAAAGATTCAGCCTTTCTGGGCAAAGATCCTCCAAGCACAGGCCCAAGTATTCGGGCAGGGCACCAAGGGGACCCCAAGCATGTCCTATCAGGGTTGAAGGATACAGAGATAGAGAGGGAAGGGAGAAGGCAAGGATAATTCTAACATTGGCGGCAATGACCTCATAGCTCAGAAGTAGAAGAGCCTGACAATCCCGAAAGTACTAGAATGGCTTTGAAATGTATGGGAATTGATCGCCCTGTAATGGGCTTCGTACGCCATGAACAATAACCTCCAGAAATTTGCATCAGAATGGGGGTTACGCTGAAATTTCTGAAAGGAGCCTTTGGAGCGCAATGTTGCCCCCAAAGTCTGAAACTGCTAAACTTGAACTAACGGAAACGGTGAGGCACAAGCAACAAAATAATGAGACTTCCAAGCTGCAGAGGCAAGGGGGAGGGCGGGGAGGGAGGGGGGGAAATGTTTAATTTGTTGTAAAATCAATAAAGAGAAGTTTAAAAAAGAAACTGTGTGAAACAACTGGGATTGGGTGATGAGCCATGAAAAAGTTGCCAGTATGAAGTCCCTGAATATGTTCCCTAAGTTGTTCTTTTCCTATAAACAACCGCAAGCCTATTTTAGGCATTTACCATCTCCCGTTACACAGAGAATATTTATGAATATAAGATTAAATCGCCTGGATATCTTTGAGGTCAAAGGGGCTTGGATGGGCATCCCGATTGAAGGCAGGAATTGACCTCTTGTCCTATTATGAGACCTGTTTATGAATGCTATTTGATCAACTATGTGGAGAATTTTGAATTTATTTCCAGTGAAATATTTTGGCTAAGATGTCTGGTAGGCTACAGTAGTGGTTTAACAATTGCTATTACACAGGTTTGGAAAAGTGTGAATAGATATCTGTTGACATTTGAAGAAGTAAAGCTTGTGTCAGATCTTGAATTTATTTTTCGGAAGAGTTGAAATGCTGAACTATTGTTATTTTTAGATAGGTTGTATGGTTTCCTGATGATTCCTAATAGTGATTATTTTGGATAATGGTCTACATGGTAAAGTGGCATGTTACCTTTTATTGTGATTTAGTTGAATTTTATCCTCATTTCTACACTAAGAATTTTAACTGATATTGATCAGACTTGAATATGCAACTCGTTTGTCTATATTCTTTTTGTTATTTTGTTTGTAATATGTGTAAAAGTTGTATAACTGTATACACAAATAGAAAAAATAAAAAATTATGATCAGTGGTAGGAAGAGTGTTGGTGGCAGGTTTTTCCATTTTCAGTTGCTTCCCAGGACTCAATGGAGGGGCTTTTAATGTTAAAAAGTCTAAGTAAGTTCATGGGTTCAGGGCCCTGATCCAGTAGTTCTGTGAGTTGTTTGTACCTGTCGTAGATTGTCTTTTGATAATGGGTGTATTAAGCAGGGTTTCTAGCAGTTCTGGTTTGATGGGTGTTTGGTTATTTAATCGTTCAGCGATAGAGGGTTTATAGGGTTGCAGTTTGGGCTTTTTTCTCCTTTGTTATCTTGTGTCAGTTGACTGGTGAGTTCTCCTTGTGTGTTCAGGAGGGTTCTTCATGTGGTATTGGGATATGAAGGATGTTAAGGGTCCTCTGATGTGTGCAGTTGGTAGTCCTCCATTGTTTGTTGTCGAAAGGTCAGAAGGTGTTGATATATTGGGTTCTTTCCTTTTCCTTTTTCTTCTTTCCTGATTCTACTGTCTGTTTTTTGGCATGTTGTCCTGTTTACTTCTAGGAAGTGCAAAACTTGTTGGAGTGGTTGTAAGAGGATGAAAAGGTTTGGTGGCAGGTGGTGGGGAAAAATACATTGTTGCTAAGTGTTGTGGAGTTTCATGCTGGTACCAGGGGGTGTTGTAATCTTCTAGCTGCCATAGAAAGTAATTTGCCACCACAATTCTATACATACAGATGGCACACCATTTCTTACTCACCAAGAGTCAATTATCGCTAGCCAGTGGCTTGTGGCGAGTGCACATTTTAGGGCTTGCTGGCACTATTTCGTTTGTGTACTAAATGTGATGCTACAGACGAGGGTCGTATGCATAGAGCTTTGGTTGAATGAAGGAAGATGCAACGTGAGAGAAGTTCTATTATAGCGCGCTCAAAGTGACTGTCACATGGAATCAAACAGGCATTGCAAAATGGCTTTGTTTATGGTGTGTGTCAAGGAGGTTGATGCATGCTATGGGCTACTTCAGCAGAGCAAAGTGGATGCAGGTAACACAAAAACGAGCATATGCAGTAAAGAACAGATTCTATGACCCTGCAGTTGAAATAAATATGCTAGAGACTCAACAGGTAACACAAAGTGCTGGTTGCATGGCAGAAGCAACTGGTAGTACAAATAGTAGATACAAAGGAGTATGTCTTATTCCAGCTTAACTGATGTATGTATATATGCTTTGGACTCAAGATGTGGTTAAACTATGAGTTCAGTGGAAGCACAAAGAAGCAGATTCAGTGAAGAATAATTCCCATTGCAGTACAATTGATGCAGACATGCTATGTAGGTTACAAGGAGAAGCAGATGCAACAGGGAAACAGTTTATTTTTTTATTGTGCATATAGTTTATTTTAACTTTTCCACATTTTACATCATGAAAAAATTTACAAAAATGTCCTTCCGAGCACATAACAAAATATAAAATTTACAACACACCGCATTATTAGACCAACACATTTCATCAACTAAATATCAAGTAAAACGTAATAAAATAAATCTACGCAACATATATACAAATGTCACAATGTTCCCCTTACTATATCCTCTTAAAATTAGCATCATAAACATTTTCCCCTAAAACCCGGTGAATCATTAGTTACGTTTTTACCAATGCGATCTTAATAGCCGTAGATTCTCTCTATTCTTTTACAAGTAAGGCAGGGTCTTCTGAATACATTTCTTTTTAGGTCATTACTCTAAGGGGCAATGTGCCCAAACAGATTGTGAACCTATGCTGCAAAGTTTCTCTCTGCCCACAACTTTATATAGTTGTTCGGAAACCTAATTTAGCATAGTGGAAGACTCTGAGGGTGTCTTATGTAGTTGCTAAATAAAAACTATACCATAATTATTTTGATCTTTAGCCCATTACATTATTTTAATTTGTTATAGTACTTGATAGGGTTTGTTATAGTACTTGACAGGGTTAAGTCATTAAACTGTTCTTGCCCATACCTGAATTGTCCAATTGTCCAAAATGTCCTCACAATCTTGTGCAAAATGTACACAGTTTCCATTCAGATTTAGATGCCAGAACCCCATTGAGCTCCCCAAACAACGAATTGCAAGGCAGTGCCAACAATTTGTAGTAAATCCAAATCCTGGCTATGTCCACATAGGTCTTCCAGAAGGTAATCTAGCTCATGATGTCGGTCCCCAAATGGCAGGGATGCAGGAAGGCCCAAAGTCAAAACATGCCCACCAGTTTTTTATTTTTATTGTAATACTGGTTGTGTAAAACAACAATATACAAATCACCTCAATTACATTAGACATTAATCACAAAATCAGTAAAAGTGGGATAAATACATATTAGGCACCTAAAATGTTAAAAAAACATTCCTGCAAATTATTAAAATATATGCTAGCCCATTTTCTCTATACCCCTCTTCCTTTTAACAAAACTAAATTTAGATTATCTTAAAATCTAATTTATTGTATCCTTACAAAATAAATGCAAATCCTAAGTACAATTTTACTTGGCATCCTTCATGAGTTTTAAGTGCAAATGCTTGGGATAAAATAGTCATCCTTTTTTCTCCCTACAAACCAAATATAAATCTAAAGTGCAATTCTATACAATACATAGCGCCAAAATCCTTCCTGAGTTTAATGTGCGATTGCTTAGGATAAAGTACAGTCATGAACCTGGACCCACAGACCCTGCTATTCTCATTTTACTGCGAAAAGTGCAGAAACTTGGAATAAGGTACAATTCATAAGCTAACAATTTATTTTTTACCCTCATTGGTTCGTAAATTAGTTCTGCTACCTGAAGATTACATTCAACTAATATTGTCACCACTTCCTCCTTAACTTTTATTAGAGGAACTGACCTGCCAGTCTGCTTAGCTTCGGCATGGTCAGCGTACAATGAATCATCCACAGGGACAATTAGGTTTTTGTATAGAGTCAAGACCTTCCAATATAAATAGCACTTCAACAATGTAAGACCAAGTTCAAAGCGCAATGTATCAACTGGCACACATTCAGGGATCCTCAAGACCTTACGCCACAATCTGGCTTCCAATAATCCCCAATCAATAGTTTGTGTAACCCGGGCCGTCTCCGGGTCATACAATAGCACTGGTACTACCTTCATTGTGTACAAAATGATCAAAGGTGTTATCGCCAATCGACCGTATTTAGAACAGATCGTTTTCATCTGCGAGACACAATGATCAACTTTCTCCACTGATCGTGCAATTATAATTTTTTGTGATGGTGTAGAATTGATGAATATGCCCAGGTACATAATCAAGGCTTCAGGTACCAACACCAGGTGACCAACTTTCCATCTAAACCCTACTTTTCTTCCTGCATTACCCACAAAACAGATGATATTCGTTTTCTCCAGTTTATCACTAGTTCATTTTTTGTGGAGTAACACTAGATAGATGGCAATTGGTTTAATCCATTAAAATGACATAATCTGCATATTGATATTGACAAATTAGCTTTATTGCAGCGTAAAGCCATAAAAACATTGAACAATAAAAACATTCTATTAAAAGAATTTTAACAATGTAAAACATGATCAAAACAATAAAAAATGTATAGCAGCATTGTTCCCCTGATAACATTAAAAAGAAGTTCCTTGTTGAAAACATTATCTTGGCATACCTCACATTTTAAATAATATTTGATCAGATGCATTTGATATATTTACAGTGCAAACAGGTACAAATTATTCCAACAGAGCAGAGTGTTCGATCTATTTCAATGTTAAAATCTCATGAATGGGAGAGAATTTTTCTCGCAACCCATTCCAGCAGTAATGTTCTGAAATGGACAAAATTACTAACACTAATGGGAGAGAAGACTTGCAGCCCATCTTTTTGAGCAGTATTTATTCAACTGGTGAAGTTAGTGACTGCAGTGAATTAGTATTACCTTTTTAGAAAGGCGTCCCCTTAGTAGCCACGCTTGATGAATAAACCTGGCCACCATAGGATTGTTGTGTGAACACCCTCCATTCTTAGAATGGGTTTCAAGTAAGCAGCTCTCAATGTTCTCAGATTTGGCCAAAAAAAGAAAAAAATATTCAATGTTTCTGGTGACTGGCTATATAATGGACAGGTGTTGATATTCCCACTGCCACAATTTTTTGTGAATGGGGCCAGTCTCAAGGTGCACATCCTGAAATCCATTTAGAGGCTGCGGCGTATGGTGGATCTATAAGATCTAAATATGTCTCGTCGCCACACTCCAATTTGATTGCAGGGTAGGCTTCACCCAATTTATATTTGTGTCAATTAGCTACCATGTTTTCCCTACAACGAATGTTCACAGCCTTAACTCTTCCAATGGCAGCCTTGTCTATCCTCGCAGGGTTTTCCCAAAGGAGATCTCATCAAGAAGGAATGTTTTTTGGTGCTTGACCCGCAGTTGATTTCCTCCCCCTTGCCAATTCCTTGCAGTAGACCCCAAGTTCTGTTGTGGCCCATAACTGCATTCAGTAAATAACAGGTTTAAAGATGAGTTCAATGCTTATGGGGCACACATCCAGCTCCATATCGATTTGTGCATTTAGGGTTCCCCTAGACAACATAAACATCCCCGTCAAAAATATAATTTCCCCCTTTTTCCCCGATCAGACAAGTTTGAATTTCCCCAGATTTCAGCCCCATAAGAGGCTGAAGTGAACGCTTGTTTTTCTACAGGTCTATGGCCGGGGAGACAGCACCTCTACCATGATGAATAAAAAAGCTCTGCACACCACCACTGTGGTTTTCAAGACTTGCACACGTCTTGGTAATCTGGATGGGCCAGGACGTTTTTTCATGGAACCTGACGTCCAGGTAATCGTAGTACTTAATTTGTTTTAAATCATGGCCACCGAGGTTGATGGTTAATCTTGCCTGTTTTGCAAATCTTTGCTTGAACACAAGCTCCTTGGTCTTATCAGTATTCAAGGTCAATTTCAGTTCCTTGAGCTTCTTTAAAAATGAACCCAGAGTTGCGTTTAGCCCTTGGGGAGATGTGACGAGAAGGACAGCGTCACCAGCAAAGAAGAGACCAGGTATCTCTCAAGACCGAATTTTGGCGAGTCCCGACACTCTTCTAGCAGAGCACTAATCACTTCCTCCTATAAATGCAGAATAATAAGGGGGAATAATAAGGGGGCAAGGACGCACCCCTGCCTCGCGCCCTTAGTAACCTGCATTTGTGGTGGCGTTTCCCCCGCCAGCCTGTAGCGGACCACTGCCGTGTTATCAGCATGTAACAGTTGGACCAAAGACAATAGACCGCTTGGCATTTTTCTTTTAGCAATGATTTGCCACAGGATGTCCCTAGGTACTGCATCGAAGGGCGTTTTAAGATCTAAAAATACAGCGTAGTTTGGTTCTTTTCAGGGTAGTATATTTCTGGACCAAGACGAAGAGTCGTAAGCATTGATCAATGGTTCCTCTGCCTTTCTGGAACCCTGTGTGTAGAATGTGGACAATTTCCTGTTAATCTACCCATATATTTTCAGAAGACTGGCAAAAAGCTTTCCGCTGCTGTCAAGAAGATAAATCTGGCGATAATTGCCTGGGAGATTTCTCTCACCCTTTTAAAATATTGGTACTGTTATGGCCACGATTCCGGGATACAACCTGTATTGATGCAGGCTAAAAATAACTTCCATAAAAGGGGCTCCCATATTACCAATTCATAAGCTGCAATGCTATCAGGTACCAGCGCCTTGCCCACTCTTTGTGGCCTTATAGCCATGGCCACGTTATCTATCTCCAAGATGGTGGCTTGGCGGCCATGCTGTGAGCAGCTGAATTTCGGCATTTCTCCGTGATACTGAAGACGAACGGGTCAAACTGGCCTGATTTTCAGCAAAATTCGAACAAAAAATTATAGCAAGGTGTTGGAATATGCAGAGAACAGCTCGGCGAAACCCTGCCTTGTAGGTGGGAGTGGAACGGCCACACGACGACGGTAAAAACTTGCAGAACTGTGGCCAAGATGGCGATCAGACGCTGGCAAGCGTGGTGAACAGTAACCAAGATGCGAGCGCCAGAGCCGACGCCAGCAAGAAACATGTCTGCAGCCAACGAGGAGGTGGGAAGTGCCTCAGAGATGGACACACGACTATCCAGCCCGGGCGTACAGAGGGACCGCTGCACCGTAGCAGCCTGGTGGTACAGTGGCAGATGCGGATAGATGGCATAGGATGCCTATGCAGTCCCGTAAACTAACGGAGCCGTGCGAACCCCCAGAAGTACGCAAGGGTCACCCGGGGGACAGCGAAGCGGCTACAGAGCAGCGCTGGTGAGCAGGGAAAGGGCAATACCCCCCGCACCCGCACCAAGCGACAAACCACAGACACACACGCAGAGTGACCCGGTGCGAGCCAGCGTGGACCTGAGAGCTGGTTGGCTAGCTGTGGGCCGAGGACTGGCCGTGACACGAGCCGCTCAGCACAGGGGAGATCAGAGCACACGTGAGAGGCCATACAAGGGCACGGCTGGGAGACAGTAGTGCGCCCAGCCCAAAACATCACAGGCCCGAGACAGAGGCATAAATACTGACCCTGAGGAGGCCCATCCCGCCACAGCCCCCCAAAGGGCTACAAGAAGGGAGTCCGTGATAGTGGGGCCCAGACCGCTTCAGGGGAACGAAATAAAGGACCGGTGCACCTGGCGGATTGAGCCGGCGGCAAAAGGATGCACAATGCCAGAGCCCGAGAGCCCAGGAACAAGAGCAGGCTTGCGTCAGCCTCCAGGAGGTCGGCGGCACATGTGGTGTGAACCGAGGTGCAGACACCCACGACATGGCAGACCCCGTGGACATTGAGCTTACACCGCCGAGCATACAGACCACAGGTATGTGGGACACAGCAAATCAAAGATGATGCCAAACCGGCGGCCAGTAGAGGGGTGCACCCTCTACTACACCTGGAGAAGAAGTGTGGCCACCGCTGTGCCGCGCCCGGTCCCCTGCGGCCCCTCAGACAGCCCGGGTCACCGGAGGAGAATTGTGCATAAGGGAGGCACGCATGCATAGCGAGCTGGGACACAGCAGACCCCCTACAGAAGCACGAGGCAGATCCCCACGAGTACAAGCTTCAGCAGTAACGGCAACAGCCAGTAACGACTTGTTGATGTGGGAGAGCACAATCCAACCGCTAAGTAATCCAGCGGAAGTCAGCCTGAGTGGGAGAAACCTAGGGCAGTATCCTGTAAGAGCGTGATAAACAGAAAACCTGATACGTGGGAGGGCCCAATCTATTGGGTTTGACAGAACCCACACTGAAGCAGGCCGCACTGCCTAACCCAACGGACTACAGACAATAGAACCTCACATGCATTTACCCCCCACGCTGAGACACAAAGCAAGGCCTAAGATAGGTGCAAGTCGAGGGCAGGGAAACTGCACAGGGGCACTGGGACTGGCTCTCCAGGCCCACAAAGAAGAAAAGAAGACCCCCAAGTCTGAGCCGACAGCATTAAACCCACGCCACAAAGTCTTGCAAGAGACCATAACAGCAGAGGGACACCTCCAGGCATCCACGTGATAGCATCATGTGGGTTAGGGGACTGCGCTCTAGGCGCCGAAGACGCACCTGAGTCCTACATTGTGCTACGAGGAGAAGGATGCCAGACCAATCGAAAGGGGGAAGAGGCAAACAGACCAGCATGGAATCTTTTGCCAAGAAGTCCGACAAAAGCCAACCCACCTCATCGGTGCAAATATGGCTGCGACTAGCTCTGAACAGCAGGAAAGAGACTGAGGCAAGGGCCCTATACCAAAGGCTATAGCGACCCTGAAGGCGTCCTTGGAAAACAAACTGGATGCGGTTATGGTAGATATGGGCCTCCTTCGGCTTGATGTAAGATCCCTGGCAGACCGAGTGAGTACGGCGGAACAGCAGGTACAGAACAACACCACCACCACCACCACTAACATTGTCACCACCCAGTTTCAAATGTGAGATGTACTACAACGGGTGAAGATCCTCGAGCACAGGGCGGAAGTTGCAGAAGGAAGGGCTGGAAGAAATAATATCCGGATTATTGGACTGCCGGAGGGGGAAGAGGGCAGATACCGCACAAATTATGTCGAAAATCTGCTGCTGCAGGAGATCGGGGTAGGAGTACTGTCCCAAGGCTTCACGGTGGAGAGAACGCAGAGGATCGCTAAGATCATGAACTTCAAAGACCAGGAGAAAATACTGACATTCTCAAGGGAAGGAGTTGTGGGGGGGGGGGGGGTTGATAATCAGAAACTCCTCCAGAATAACAATTTAACCAGACTACACCGTTCTGGTCCAGGGACAAGGGGCGCGCTTTGGCCCAACAAAAGAACGTCTCGGAGTAGCAGACATACGTTACATGCTGCTGTACCCTGCCAAACTGAAGGTGATACGAGAAGTCAGATCGTACTTCTTTGAAACGACAGAGGAGGCCCACACATGGATGGACCAATTTGACATCCCTAAACAGAGAGCCAGAAATGCTAATAACAACGAGAACTTACCCCAGTGACAACCCGTGTGGACCCAACGCAGGAAAAACAAAATAAAGGGAAAATAACATTAAGACACCATTAATATGACACAAGCCAGAAGTAATATAAATAAAGGAGCGACAAGCTTTGGTTCTGCCGCAGAGAACGAAAGGACACGAAACCCCACCAAGTTCCAAAAGTTCAGATGCCAGTTCTAAGGCATCACGTTGCGGCGGGCCTGCCCCACATAGAAGGGCAGTGCAAGAGAAGCAGCGGTGCCCGAGCAGGGGGGGGGGTAGCTGGGTGTTTGTTTACAGTTCATGCTTTTTTGTTCAGAACGAGGCACAAGACAAGAAGGGGAGAACACTTTACAAGGATAAGATGCTATGGTGGTGCAAGAAACAAATGGTATACAAGGGTAAGACGAAGGCAGGGCATCACGCCACCCAGCTGTGGGTACTGCACAATAGTCGCATGGCATGAGAAGGACAGAGTCTTGGGGCTCGACCAAGACAGCAAGAGTGATGCTCAACGCAAAAACAAGAGTCCAGGACATAGGCAGGAGAGCCAACATAGGCCCATGGGAATGGAAGGGCCCACATAAGACAGTGATATGAACTCCGAGGAACTCACAATAGCAACTTGGAACGTCCAGGGTCTGAATGCGTATGTTAAGAGGTTGAGGGTGCATAACTGGCTCAACAAATCAAGGATTAAAGTAGCGATGCTGCAGGAAACCCACTTGACGAGACACATAAAGTCCAAGATAACGGCCAAGTGCGGTGGACAAATGTTCAGCTCGACCTACTCCGCCTATGCCAGAGGGGTGTTAACATGGATAGCCCCGGGGGGTCCCATTCCAGCTGTTAACACAAGAGCAGGACAGAGAAGGCAGGTGGGTGTTAGTGCACAGGATGCTGGAAAACGAGGAGGTGTGCTTGATCAACACATACGCCTCAAATCAGGATGCAACCATGTTCTTCCAGACACTCGCACCACAGCTGGCCCCCTACAGGGAGGCGGCATTCATTCAGGCAGGTGATTTCAACTGTGCATTGGACCCACTCCTAGACCGATCGGATGATCAATATAAGAAGCCGGGTCCACCGGCGAGAGCACTTGGGAACATTTTAGAGCAGCTAAAACTGGAGGAACCTGCATCCAGACAAGAGGGGATACTCCTACTATAGCGCCCCACACGGTACGTTTACACACATAGATTATCTCTTCACTGGCAGCAAGACACTAGGGGAATTAACTAGCGCACATCACAGAGCGAGAACACTCTCTCAGATCATGGCCCAGTGACTGCAATATGGGCATACATGCACAGGAAGGCCCCAATACTGACCTGGAGATTAAGGGCAGAGACTCTGCTGGAGGGGACGGTCCAAGGGCATCTACAAGATACAATAGACTGTTACTTTCACCTCAACACGGGTAGCGTAGATAGATCAGCAATGGTCTGCGACGCCTTTGAGGTAGGAGTTGGAATCGTGCAGCGTTTGGCAAAACAGCGGGACTTAAAGGGAGTGTCCTGACAGAACTTGGGGAGATCGAACAGGGAATAGAGAGTATGGAATTGCAAGCGGGCTCACTCAGGGAGGAACTGCCTGAACTGGTATCCCTTAGGATACAGTGCAAAGCAACCTGGGAAAAATTGGGAAATCTAAATTATGCGAAATATACGCAAAGACTACATGCTGAAGGGGATAAACCGGGGAGGCTCTTGGCCTGGCTAGCCAGACAGGAGGTTAAGAAACCCCCTCTCAACGGGATGAGAAATAATGTGGTGAAGAGGTGAGGACACAAGACGGAATACACCAGGTTTTTCAAAATTCTATGAGAATCTATATTCGAGCACTCGTGAAGCACATGATTCAGATATTACAGACACCATAGACAAGATTGACCTCCCATAGCTCGAGGCAGAACACACTCAGATGCGTGAGGCCCTCTTAACGGTAGGGGAAGTGGAAGCGGTCATAGACATCCTCCTGGCGTCCAACACCCTGGGACACGATGGGCTACCCGGAGAATTCTACAGGGTGTATAAGACAACTTTAGCTGTCAAATTAATGGAGGTGTATCAAGAAGTGTTCGAAATGGGGCAGTTGCTGGAAAGCATGCAACAAACTTTTAGTAATACCCATTCTCAAACCGGGTAAACCCCCTGGCCCCACAACTCCCTAGACTCCAGCTCTTACAGCCCTATCTCATTGATAAATCAAGATTGTAAAATCCTAACGGCAGTCCTAGCCAATAGGCTTAAAAGAATTATATAGACGCTAGTGCACCCGGACCAAACTGGCTATGTCCCGGGCCGTAACACCTCGTGGAACCTGCGGAGGCTACACGACGTGGTGGATCAAACCAACGATATGCAGGGCGAAGGTGCAATAGCGTCCTTAGATGCGGTTAAGGCCTTCGATTCTGTGCATTGGAATTGGCTGCTCAGGGTGCTGGCCACTTTTTTTATGGGCAAGGGTTTTCTTGGATGGATCAGGTTACTGTACAAAGACCCCAAGGCCAGAGTTAAGATGGGAAGGCGTATCTCGGAAGCATGGAGGATATATAGGGGCACGAAACAGGGTTGCCCGCTATCCCCAATGCTCTTTATACTGGCCCTCTAACCCTTAGCGGTCTTCCTTCGAGTGACATATGCAGACATGGGGATATGCATAGATAATGTCACATATCTCTTGTCACTATACGCCGACGATGTGCTTTTGTTTGTCATGAACCCTCGCGAAAACCTCACTGACCTACTGGAGGCAATAGACGCCTACACCAAGCTATTGGGCATCTCCATAAACAAAGCAAAATACATCATATACCCCCTCGCAGGACTCAGGTTCCCATAGAGCAGTTGCCACACGTGGGCACCACGCACCTTCTGTTATTTGGGCTCTCTCTCTCTCTCTCTCTCTCTTTCTCTCTCTTTCTCTCTTTCTCTCTTTCTCTCTTTCTCTCTCTTTCTCTCTTTCTCTCTCTTCTCTCTCTCTCTCTTCTCTCTCTCTCTCTTCTCTCTCTCTCTTCTCTCTCTCTCTTCTCTCTCTCTCTCTGACATTGCCATTGGGGATGATAGGGAGAGCAGCCCTGTTAAAAATGACAGTCCTACCCCGTCTGTTATATTATTTTACAATTATACCCTACAACATACCAGGGACATTTCTTTTTTTAAGAAATTTAACACGATAGTGCGAGAATTCCTGTGGGGGAGCAGGGCAGAACAGACTGGCTCTACAAAGGCACTACCTGTCCGGGGGAATCAATGTGCCGGACTATGAGAAATACTATCTGGCAGGGCAGCTGCAATTTGTGGTCCGATGGTTGGGGGATGAAGAATCCATAGACTTACTACTATTCCTGCCGGCATTGCAGAACTGCTACAAGAGAAATTATCTGGATGGAAAATTCCTGGCACAAAGGACTGCCTACCATGCTCAAACTGGGGCTAACGTTAGGGAAGAGGGCATGGAAGATTCAGGGAACCCATGATCCTTGCAGATCCCCCTAACGGGACTTGTGGGCACCAGACCAGAAGCTCTGGGAACCTAAGGGAGTGGCACAGGTCCGAGACCTGTGGAAGGAAGGTAAATGGTTGGATTTCAACACCCTCACAGAAGATAACGGAATACACAAAGAACAGTTCATGCTCCACAATAGCATGGTCCAGACGATCAAGAAAAGGTGGCTGGACCTCACCGGGGACGGGGAACTACAGGAAGACCTAGATAAATGGTACAACATCTCCGAAGGAGGACACACGGCATCAAGGCTGTATGAACCGCTCAGGAAATCTAGCAATATCAAGAAATTGCAGGTGCGAGACCAATGGGAGTTGGAGCTCCAGAAGCCCTTTACGGATCAAGAATGGTCGATGGGCCTCAGATATACGAAAACGGTATTGAGAAATGCAAGATTTAAGCAGACGCAACTCTGTTACTCACAGGGCGTACATCACTCCAAAAAGATTATCTAAAATGGGAAACAAAGACATTAAATCCTGTCAAAGATGCGCAACGGAAAGCGCAGACATGCTCCACATGTTCTAGGGGTGCCCAGTAATACAAACATTTTGGGAGGACATAAAGGCAAGAGCGGCTACAGGCGGAGTGCAAATGCAACAGTGGACACCAGAAAGCTACTTGTTGGGACTATTCCCAAGAGGGGTGGAGGGGGGCAAACAAAGGACGCATATAGCCGAGATGAAGGACTTGATGTGCATCTTGGCGAGACGCTGGATCGCTATGGCGTGGAAGACCGGCACAGGGACCAGAATAGAAGCATGGTGGGTCGACTTGAATCGTTGGACACTGGCAGAGACAGTAGTATGGACCAGCGCAGTATAGAGAGGGTTGAGAGGAAGTAGCGACCAGTTATTGGCTTCGAACTCTCTCCTACAGGAAATGCTGGGATCCAGAGAGGACAGAGACACTGAGGACCCGGATGGGTCAGACAATGAGGTTACGAACCCGATGGACCAATTGGAAAGCCCTACAGAAAACGTCTAACCAGCTGTGGGTGCCATTCGAACACTAGCTCATGGGGTTGGCCGAAAGGGCACACAGCTAAAAAATTAAACACCTGAGAAAAGCGCATGGTAAAAAGAACATGAGAGATCGTAATTGAGAGAGACTCATGATTATCGTAATTGAGAGAGACTCCCCGCAAGCAGTGGCATCTGTATGTTATGTTGTTGGTTATATTGTTGTTGTTTTATGTTGAATATTATAAAATACAATAAATAAATAAAAATAATAATCTATCCCCAGGTTGTGCAGGCCACCGCCCGATGATGCTTCGAGATTTGGCCCTTTCTGATAGGACTTGACTGTACCTCCTAGATGAAGAGTCAAAAAGTGTTCAACCCACTCGTCTGCTTCTCTACCAGTGTCTATTTCGGCACCAGAGACAAGCTTCCAGAACGTCATGCTATCCCTTTCGTCATAAGCATTCGCAAAGCACTTCCCCTCATGTTTAAGGAACTCTGCCATCTTGCTTTTAATTAGCCCTTTATAAAGGGCTATGTCCCCTTAGCTCAGCCCTATTTAGTGCCCTACTGACAAAACGGCTAATACAGCATTCTTAGTCTCAACACATTCTTGGTCATACCATGGGGTTTGGCGCAAGGCACTCCTTTTTAACTATTTGCCTGGAGGTGGTGATGAAGGGAAGAATGCCATCTATTAAAGTCTTGAATTCTCTGATTATTTCACGATCAGTGGCTCCTTGTCTACAAATTCAATATGTTGGGAGTATGGCATTGTAAAGCCCTTGTTTCATTTTGTGGTACACTATATTGGACCATTGAACAGCTCTACGGGCATGGCCCACCACAGATAGTTTCACTTTGGTTTGATGCCAGATCGGTGGGCTCATTTCCCCACCCCATAACCCCCACTAGCCAGGGTGATGACCAAAGGCTTATGACCACTATCATGCCTTTCTGTGATCTCGAAGTCTATGACCCAATTCCAGTCACTGGCCAATACTAGAATAAAATCAATGAGCTTGGAGCTGTTCATGCTGAAAAAAGTTTTCCTTGCGGGCTGGTCTTTAATGAGCTGGCTGTTGCATGCTCTTAGCTCTATTCCATAAAACGAGCTGGCCACCTCTATAGCCAGCTTGTGGGTCTTCATTGGCCTCTGGGCGCTTGGAGAAGGTATATTCTATGCAGAGTCTTGATCTTCCCAGTGGCCATCCAGGTTTGCTATAAGCTCAATTTGCATGTTGAGATCAACGGCCACATCACGTGTGTGCCACTCTGATTTAAAGGTTCCCATGTGTTTATCAGCTCAGTCACGTTGTCTATAATGGTCATTGTCTTTGGCCGGTTATACATATTAAATAAAAGTATCTGCTGACCATCGGGGCACTGGCCACCAGACAATGCAAATGAACCATACTAGTGGCTCTTAGCTTCACCTGGCAATTAAGATTTGAATCAATGAAGACGATCAAGCCCCCACTAGGCCTTCCCTTTTGTCCCTTTATCTGGAATGCCAACCCCGGTGTCTAAAGGAGAATAAGTTGATGTCCCCTTATAAAGTCACACCAGCCAGGGTCTAGTACGTGTCTGTCTAGTCCTGCTATGTTCCACGAGATTGTTTTGCAGAAGGGCCCAGCGAGAGGGGACTTGGGGCACTCAGCCAGTCATGCCACTTCATTAAGTCCCTGTCTAACTACAGCAGGGCCTGAACCAGCGTTGTTGTTAAAAAGAGGAAAATTGGCAAGAGTGTTCCCTGCAGCCTCAGGGGAAATCCAAATTTCTTTTTTTGTTTTGTTATTGTGTTTTAGTCAAAACAATACAACAATTTACTTTTCATAAAAGAACACCAACAATTCAAAGATTCATCATAACATGGGTCAATTAATACCTTAAAATGGAGAAAAAGCGAAACAGAACTGTCATAAAAAAGACAAAACAAATACATAAAAATGTAACTACTTAATAGTTTTAAAAAATGAAAATATAATCCTCCTCAAATTGCACCAAGACATTTTTAGGAGAAATTAGTAAGTATTGAGTGTTTTCGAGTCATATCACATGTCCAAACCCACCAGGTTCAACTCTTGCAACAATTTCACAATTTCTGTAGTCAATACAATTTAATTTCCAGAAGCTTACCTGTCCCCAAAGAAATCTGTGGTCAAACACCAATCATGCGAAACAAATCGAAACAGATGATGTAGTCGCACTTTCAATGTGCCTGTACAATTGATCAGCAGGTGCTTCAAAGATTGTGGGCAGGCTTCCTCACATAGACAAATATCACTAGGAAAAACATCTCTTTGCCTAACGTCGCAAATTTCACGCGTGGGTAGAAGATTCAAGCGAAATCTTAAATAGTCGGAACGTACCCTTGGGTTGGGAAATTTCTTCAAGTACATGAGAAGAACAGATCTAGGTTTGTCAATAGCAGTTAGAGGTAAAGAAAGTTTTTAAAAGATCACATAGCTGCTATGGTCCTGATCCAATTGAATCTTTTTAGACACTCCTTAACTTTTTACGGATTTTGTATCAGGGTCTCTACTGTACAGTCAGCCTCCACTTAGATTCTTGTAATGAGTGCCTTCAAAGTTATTAAGTACTGATTGGAGCAGTTCTGAAGAGCAAAAGAGACATCTTCATATAATGATCAAGGGTGGGGGCAAAATCAACCTGTAAAGAGACATCCACTTCCACTCCATCCATGCGAAAAGCGATTGTAAGCCCAACTTGTTCCTAACACATGCAATAGGCACAGAACCAGGCAGACAAAGAACTTGCTTTCAAATCCTGCCCTCGAATCTATCCCAGTCTAAGAGATGGGACTGAGGATTGGTGTCAAATCCAAACAAGAGTGCAGGAATAACTTTACCAACAAAGTACCTAATGACAGGCAAAAGAGAGAACTTGTACATTTATTTAAGTTTTTTTATCATGTGGGAACCAAACAGCTTGATCTTAGCCTCAAGAATGTCTATAGCGTGGGCTTTCGTTGGGAATGATCTAACCAAAGTTCCCCAATAAGTAACTTTGTTTTACGATTGGTATCCTCTGGTCGTCCAAGCTCCACCTTAAAAGCTTAGTGCACTTCAATAGATGTTTTAAAACCAAGTTCGTTGACTTAAGAGGATTGACCTTGAAGCCATTTAGCTACTATTTTTGTAGTGCAGCTAACATATGCTGTAGGCATATTTGTGTATAGTCCAGAAGGACAATATCATCGGCGTAAGCCATCCAATTTATCTTGGTTTTACCATTCTTTGGGCTTGCTAACGCTGATTGTCCCAACCACTGTGGTAAATCAGACAGATATAAAATGAAAAGGAAAGGGGCTACAATGCACCCCTGTCGAACCCTCAGAGTTTTAATGGGCTAGATAGTTTGCCCGATCTGTCCAATATGATTTGGAATTCAGAATCCCTATGAAGTTCAATGAGTATATTAAGCAGATTTTTTGATATGCCCCACGCCCCCAACTTTTTCCAGAGATAACCCCTATTGATCGTGTCAAAGGCTTGTGACAAGTCAAGCCAAGCCCCATACGGGGGGCAGCCTTGGAAAGAGACCCCGAGCACACAGAACTCAAAACTAAGCCATTCAAAGAGGTTGAGACGCCACAACGAAAACCTATCTGGTGTTTGGAGTGTATACCCTGTGTGTCTGCCCATTTTTCAGGTCTTTCAGCACAAGACCTGCAAATATTTTGCCATCAGCGTCCAAAAGTGATATTGGATGATAATTTGTTGAAAGCAAGCGGTCACCTTTTTTATAAATGGGGATAATTATTGCTCTTCTCCATGTGTCCGGTATTTGAGGGTCCCACATCCTTTACAAACAAAGGATAAAGGCCTGCCACACCGGGCAATCCTTGTACTGCTACGGGTAGATGACACACGGGTAGATGTCACGCTCCTAAATGAGTATCTAGTGAATCAACCGCATTCATCGACTTAGTAGTACTGGTTGGAAAAGGAAGAAAAACTGTTACACCTAACACACCAGCCACCGCCCCATCACATTTTGGATACAATCATTTGGTTGCCACCCAAACAATCTGCCTCCTTTTCCCCACCCTGCAACCCAGCGGTGGTACAAAAGGGCACGGTTTGAGATGCACATCCACCTTCAAACCAGATTTAAGAGGCATATCATCCCTCATATGTTCATGGTCCAAGATGATAGTTTCAACCACACCACTTTGAGTGGCGGCGTTGACCATCATTACGCACTGCTCTTTTTCTTTTTCCCAATGTCCTCCCCGGCTTGGCAGTCCATGGCTTCTATCTCTGTTAGGTGAATACTCTTTAAGAAAATTCGGGAACCGGTGCTCTGCTTATTGCAAACCTTTTTTTCTTTCTCTCAGTTCTTCCCAAAACACTAGGCCCATCTTTTTAATAATGCCCCTTTTCTGGCTTCATTTCGCATCTGCACAGTCGATAGAAACTCCTTTGGTCTGGCCACATCATTTTTATAAGAACTGCCGTTGAGTTGAGGGTCTAATGGCCTCTTCCAAGGACTCAATGAATTTTCAAATCGCTAAACTGTCGCGTACGTGTCTGGAGCTCCAACTTGATTTTATCATACAAATGGGAGAAAGAACTAAGCACCATATTAAGAGCCGACATCTCAGGGGCATTTAGCCTAACATGGTTGTCTCGCTCCTCTAGAGTGTGATGCAGCCCTTTATTATTATCTCCCAAGTCCATTTGAGGGCCGGCCAGCTGAGGGCCTAATTTATTTATTTATTTTATTATTGTGTTATACAGTACTAAGGTACTTTTAACACATATATGTACAATCCACAGATACACAATCCAGCATACAATAACCAACCTTTATAAAATTACAGCAACTTTCTTTAAAAATTCTAAAACATGTATGGTCAAACTTAATTCATTACAATTCATTATCCTCCACCATAGTTCATTCTCGGAGGAGTAAACCAAGCCTGCTAAAAAGCATGTCCGCAAATCAATCAGTTTTGGACAAGTCACACACAAGTGCTTTAAGGTCTCAATGTTTGTGTTACAGTGCCGGCATAGCCTCTGATCTTGCGGAATATTCGCCCGACGACTCAGTACTTCTTTTGTTAATAACAAGTTTAACCTGAGCCTTAGCACTTGAGACCTAAAAGATCGCGAAGGATGTTTTTTATGATAAGGTGCAAGTGTGTTAAAGCTTTTACATGACCAAAGAAAATGATCCCCAAAGCATTTGTACTCCATTATCTCAGATCTCAAGTTAGACCATGCATGTCTACACCATCTTAGTTTTGCAACCTTTGGTGTTAACTCCAGTTCCTCCAGGAGGGCCTAATATGCTGTTCATATGTTCTGTAAGAAAAGACAGGTGGTCCGATTTTAGATGTTGATCGTTCACGGTGACAGGGATCAGCCTGAGATCCCAAGTTCAGACCACTATGTTCCTCTCTCAATTCCAATTCAAGCAGACTCTTGTCCCTAATAATGTTAACCAAAATATCTTCAGTCTTTTCCCTCAATCTTCTTTTCACATAATTTTTTGACACTCTGCCGGGTTCTGCAATAGTTTTAAAGGAGTCCTCCAATCTTTTTTGGCCCGGGGTAAGGTTTTCGACAAGCACAGAATTACATTTCCCCTTTCTGCCAGGTTGTGCTTTTCCCAGTAGGGGTCGGATTGGACTGACCACAAGAGCCGTTGGGCCACATTCGTTATCAACTTCGGCACCATGCACACTGTCGATGGCAGCAATATCTATCCCCTGTTGTTCACCCTCAGCCCAAAGTGGTTGGAAGCTAAATTCCTCCACCATCGAGTTTTCAATCTGAGTGTGAACCTCCATTGTATTTAAGTCAAGCCGCTCTAAAACACCAAGCAGGCTCTTATTCGGGATATGTTGTTGTAAAGTGCTACCAGACTCTTGTGGTACCGGGGCCAACTCTTCCTGTCCACGCACAAAAGGCCGAGAAGAGCCCCCCACCACACTTTCCTTAACCTGTGTTGCCTCAGAGGATTGGCCATTTCACCACCTCTTCTTCTCATACTGTGCCCCAAACTGGGCCCTCCACCATGATTCCTGGCTAAAACGATATCTCCATCACCACAATCCAACCTGAGTCATTAACTCCTCTTGTATTTGGCTGCCCCCTTTTTCAGTACCCGGGCCTTGAACCACAGCACAAACGTTATTATCAACAGAAGCCATTAGGCGCAATAATTTGGTCAGACTTTCCCTCTTTGTATTTGCCTTTTATTAACCTTTTCACCCCTCTTGTAGCGTGAGCTTCAACATCGCAAGACTCAACTACGGTGTCACTCACCTCAAGAGATCACACATCACAAGGGGGAATTTACAGTACTTTGCAACAACACGGAAGCTATGCAGGGCACATTTAATGTTATTTGCTCAGTCATCTCACAGCTGGTAATCGTGTCAATCTGACTGCGCAGATAATATCTATACATAGAAAAACACAAGGTCTTTACAAACTGGATTTATTTGCCTTACACACCAGTTCCCCATTTGAAGCACAACAGAAAGATGGCCAAAGGATCCACAGTCATGAGGGGTGTGCCAATTTACCTCATCCGATTATGACTGAGTTAGGGCAAACAACTGTGTCTCCCCTAGCCCCTGAGCATGCGCACAGACACTTCCTGTACTTTGCGGCGCTCTGCGCCAATGGGATTAAAAAGGTTTCCTGCTGTGGCTCCTCCTTCACCAAGCCTCCACAGGCTTAAAGGTGCAGGATCCCAAAGCACCACGCTGTGAAGCTGTAGAACACGATAATATAAAAACAGCAGAAACGTTTCCTATAACACTTCCTTAGTCTCATCAAAAGCATCCAGCCGCAGACACTTCCTGCCCTCCAATCCGTTGCCCCAGACCCAGTCAAAAACCTGAAATTCAGCACGATAAAGCAGTGATGGGAAGACATTGCCAACATAAAGACACAGAATTGGAGACATCGTAAACCGACAATATTTAAACATGATTTTCCTAGATTGTGCTTACAGATGTGCTAGTTTGACATGTAATGGGTGGACCGTATTGGTCTGCCAACTGCGCCTAGATCAGGGAACCCTAATTGTGACAACCAAAGAAGTTGGTGAAGTGAAATAAGAAAAAGCAATCTGATTTGAACTTAGGAAAGGGAACCCTGAGGTTTTGTGGCGGATTGAACTGTTAAACAAAACCCAGGAGTGTAAAGTTGCTTTACAGCTCTTTTCGAACATTGCAAGACTGAGAATAAGTGTAAGTTGACTTACCCCAAGGTTTTCTGGAACTGTCTTTACAACGTTTTTGTGAAACCGTTTTGACCTTGGGGAAGGGAACCCTGAGGTGTTGTGGAACTATTCTTAACTTGAGAAAGGCAATCCCAAGACTTTTTTGGAACTTTCTTGAACTTGGGGAAGGGGAGCTGAAAAATAAGGTAGGAGCTGGAAGAAGCTCAGAACTTTATTTCGAACACTATTTCTTTTATTTCTGACATCCCTACACATTGTTTAGCTTTAGTTGTGAGGGCAAGTATAGGTTTTGGACATAGACGTTTAAGTTGAACATTCTGACTCGGACATCGTTTCTTTAGGTAGGGAAATCCCACCTTAGTATAGGGCAATTTAGGCCTTCATCCATCCTGACATTTCATTTAATAAAACAATTCTGTTTGAACTTTGAATCTGTCGCCTGTCTTGCTTCATGATGCCTTCACTTCACCTACTGTTTCAACAAATCAAGCTAAAGCATCTTTGTTAAAGATCCCTACTTTCAGCCACCCAAGTTTTTATTTCTCTGCTGGGAAGACGAGACCCATGACCAGTCTTCCTCCCTCATATATTGACTTATTTTAGGAATGCCCAGAGATACTAATCTAACCCACTCTCCTAATAGCACGCCGGATAATGAACATTTCAATTTCAGCGAGTAGCACAAGTAACAGATGTAGGGGAGTCTGCCTCCATCGCACAGCAATTGGTGTAGCTATGCAAAACAGGCGGCACAAAAAAGGTGTGCCTGTGCTGGTGGTCCTGTATGCAGCTCAAGGATGCAAATAAAAATAACAACTTTCTAGCACATTGTAATTGATGTGGCTCTGGTGCACTGTAGTACAGTTCTGTGTTAGTAGGGTAACAGAAATAGTAAATGTAAAGGGAGACTAAGAAGAATACATTCTATCACAGTATTGATGTAGCTATGGTAGGTGTTCAGGAGGTAAACACAAAGAGGCAGATGCAGTGCAGATCTGTTTCTATGGCGGCCGGTAACAAAGGTGTCAGATGCAAAGGGAGACACTATCTATTGCCATTGCTATAGCTATGGTAGGGGTTTAGCAGGTAAACCCCGCACTGGATGCAGTGGCGAACAGTCTCCATGGTGGCTGGTAGTGCAAAGGGAGACTAATCCATCGTATTTGATGTAGCTATTGTAGTGGCTCAGTGGGTAACACAGTTGGAAAGATGCAGCAGGAGTCCAATTCTAAGTAAGTGCAATTGATGTAGCTATTCCAGGGTTTCAGCAGGTACCACAAAGTAACATGCAATGAAGAAAAGTTTCTATCACAGTTTAGGAGATGTAACTATGCTATGGGGTCAGCAGGTAAATGCGGATGCAGTGGAAAACGATTTTATAGCAGCACGGAATAAGTGGCAAATGCAAAGGGTGACAATTTCTAACAGTGCCATTGATGTAGCAATGGAAGGGCTTCACAAGCTAAGCAAAGAGACGGGTGTAGTGGAGAACAGTTTCTGTGGGGGCTGGTAATGCAAAGGATGGCAATTTCTAACAGTGCAGTTGATATAGCTATGCTAGCCGTTCATCACATAACACAGAGGCGCAGATGAAGTCAGCCATTTTGATGAAGGTTCCTTCTGCAAGACAAATAAGCTAATTAGTCTCCCCGGCTTCTGAAACTGTTAGTATTTCACAAAGACAAAGAGATTCTCCACCTCCTCTGCCATTTGTGCATCAAGTGATGTCAGATTTCCATATTCAGCAAGGGATCTGTCGTCTTCTCCCACCCCCCTGAAAATGTTGTCTAATGTTGGAAAGGTTTTACATATTTCGACATCAGTCAAGCACTAAAATTCAACCTGGACCGGGCTAAACAACCGAGATCCTCACATAACCTTCATTACCTATGATGGTGAACAGCAGTCATGTAAGTAGGCTACTAAAATCTCTAGAATGGATGGGTTGTGATGTGTATTTTAGACGCATATGTTTCTCAAAAAAATGTTGTCTCCTGAAAGATCTTCGTACTCTTACTGTAAGAGGTAAGGCAGCCCCTCGTGCACGTTCCGATACTTGAGCTGTGCGAGGCAGCCAGTTGATCTTTTTGCAAGCACTAGTGGATGACTGTTCAGTCAAAGCCTGATGCTATATTTCACCAAACGTTGCTTTGCAACCTATTTGACTCCGAGTAAGGATTTGGCCCAACCTCCCTTTAGTCCGGTGTCCCTTTATGATCTCTGGAGTATAGAGGAAACAAGAAGGTACATCGTATGTAAGCATGCTTCGCCACAATAGCTACTTCACACCTGGTTCGTAGTCTCCTTTCCACCTAATGCCCTCCAATGTTCCCAGCTAATACTCTGCTTTCAGTTAGTCTGGCCTCAATGGATGGTAAAGGACTGGTGGGTGAAGATAGAAGGCAGTAGTGGGTTATAAGGCCATGTCCTGCACGTGTACGCTAGCTTCACCTTTTTAATGAGGATTTTTTGCTGGGCAAAAAAGCTTTATTCCCAACCCCATAGGATGGATATTCCACACGTCTGAAAGAAATCACACTAAGGGTATTCTAGAAATTACAATGGGTAACCTGTGCCTTTTAGGTATCCCCTTGGGTCCCAGGACTAGGCCACATCACATTAATATTGTCATGTACACAGATATCTGCTCACTGTGCATGAAACCTTTTCATGTAGTGTATTGTCCTTTTTGTCCTTTTGGAAATATCCAAGCTGCGCCTGTGCTTTGTGTGTGTTCTGTCCTCATTTTGTGAAGAACACTTCATGCAGCACGTATTAAAGACAGAGTAAGAGACTGCTCCACACCGTCTATTCACCTCTGTGTTGTTTTACAGGTTGATCGAGTCCCTTGATGTTGTGCTGACTCACGTCTCTCAGCAGCAGTTGGCAGCAGCAGCGTCATGGCACGTGGTGAGATGTCGACGGGTTGCCCAGTATCCTCGTGTGCTGGAGTTTCTAGAGATGATGTACACTGCGGCCCCAGAGCTGGTAGCCTACCGACACTATGCAAAACTGACACTGGGACTTAAGGCCTTGGTGAGAAGACCAATGCGACTGCACAGAAATTGGGGTACAAAAATCAGGGTTGGGAGGGTTACTGAATATGTATTTCTCCAACCCTCACCCCTATCCCTTCCGCCAACCACAACCAAACTTCACGTGGGGGGATCTAGGGGTACAGGGCAACAACAGGCTGGAAAACCATATGGGAGGCATGATGTGCCAAATATCTCCATTTGATTCTTTCTGAGCGTTTTACACTCATTCATTATAACTCATGAAATTTGCTGGCATGCTCTTTCTTGGGGTGCGCCTTATAAAGTATTGGTATCTTTAAGCTGTTTGATGTGATAACTTCTCTGGATTTTGTAATTTCGTTATCTGCTGTCGGGTCACTGCTAAACAGTTTGCAGTTTATTTAATGTAACCGATTCCGCTTCATTAACACCTTTACTGTCTGCTTTGCGTTGACTTGTGTTTTTTAAATCCATTATTAACACACTTTTACAAATATGAATAGCTGTTAACATTGATTTTCTGTGACAAATTAAAATGTTGAAAAGATGACTACACAACTGTTCCGTATATGTCTGTCATGTTTCCATTTCTTTGTAACTTGATTTAAATGAGTTTGAAAACCTATGTTGTTAATTACAGCGGATTTCGGTAAATGCCTGTTCGTGGCAAATCCCATAATGTGGCTTGCTATGGCAATGCGTAAAGCCATGGCCCGTGCGTCTACTTCACGAAGCCAAGTGACATCTTTATCTTGACCTAATTTCTCTGCTGTTAATGAACTTGGACATTTTATTTTTTGTTGACTAACTTACTCTGTCACTCCTTATGTCTGCTCCCTCTTGCTCTGCGCCCATTCTCTTCTTCCTGAACAATACCATTGGGTCAGCTCTTCTTTTCTTCAATTCGCAGACCGACCCCCTTAATGCTTACTTCAATTTGTCCACTCCCAAACATGCCCAGTGTCTTGAATGTCTCTGTTAATGTCTGTCCTATCGCACACCTCCCTTTTTATTAATATTTTTTGTATTGCTTTTTCAGACAAACTGGGTAGCAAACAATTATACGATTAAAACCAAATCCCCACCTTCCCTCCCCAATGCTATTTATCCGATCAAGCAAACAATCTCTAAGAATGCTTCCCAAATCTGTTTAACCTTTTGTTTATGCGTTGCACCTTTCACCAGGGACAGAGTGTAACCTGCAATTCTTATTAGGTCCTTCCACCGTTTATAAAGCCCGCCATTGGCGCATTATTACCTTCCTTGCATTAGCGAGTGCTAAGAGGACCCATTTCCTGGCCTGAGGTTGCATTTATCTGGCAGTAGGTCCCGAAGAGCTAAGGAGCCATCCCTAACAAGGGCAGTCCACAGTGCTTGGTCCATGTTTGGGAGAATGTTTTGCCTGAAGGGAGTGACCTGTGGTCATAACCATAACACCATAGCATGCATATTAGGAAGCCCCTTTCTCCACAACCTCTTCAGTATGTATCCCCTCCAATCTTTATCGTTATCCTCATCCCTGTTGGATGCCATTAGGTACGGTGTAGTATGCACAGAGAGGTCCAACTAGTGCTCATGTCGCTTGTCTCTTGGCCACTCTGCCCAGCCCTAGACTATCTCCCTCCAGGTCTCCATATGCCAATTACAGTTCAAATACCTTTCACATTGGGATTTGCGATTTAACAGCAGAGGGCCCTGAGTTGTCCTCTGGTAGGCCCCTGAAAATGCTTTTTTTCCATTTGGTATACACCTCTATGGTCGATACCAAAAGTTGAAGTTGCTGGCCCATCTGTCAACCTTTTGGCCAAGAAGATTTAAGGCTGTTCCTTAACTGTAAATATTTCCAAAAGTCTTGCTTCAGGTGACCCATCCTCATATTCTAAAGAGTCCATGGTGCCATCTCAAAACAGCATGCTAGTATTGAAATCCCCCTTTCATGCCATTAAAATCATTGTTTATCTGAATAAGGTCTTTGTGCCAAAACCATGTTTGCAGTGTGGGAGGTCTACTTTTACTGTGCCAGTAGTATTTCGTTTGGCTGTCTTAAAGGCAATGCCATGATGGACAAAATCTATCGTATTGTATGGATGTGTAGTAACACCATGCCTTCATATAGGACCCAAAATGTGTCCCCTCTCCACCCCCCCCACCACTTAGATAGCAGCTCTCACCAACTGAGCTAGTCTGGTGGTCTATAAATAGCTTCACATTTTCGGTAAATTCACTCTTCCCTCTGTTTTATTGCTGTATAACTTTCCAAGTCCAACCGTGGTTGTTTTTCCCTACATGCAGGCATATGTGTTGGACTTCACATGGGATCCGATGAGGCTCTTTTTTGCAATTGACCCTACTTGGTCCGGGTGAGTGATAACCCTAATGTGTGCCTGAACCCTTTCTGACAGGATCTTGGTTAAGATTTTAAAATCTGTGTTTAACAATGACATAGAGAGGTAGCTACCACACACTTCCGGGTATTTACTGTGTTTTGGAATCAGTTACTGTAGCATGTTTCAAAGTTGGTGAAATTTCCCTTTGATTTAGAAACTTTAAGTGAGGATCATTTGTGCTATCTGGCATTTTGTAAGGTTCTGGCCCTTACCCATCCGGACCCAGGGTCTTGTTATTTTCAAGCTTCATTATTGTGCAAAGCATTTCTACAATAGGTCTCACTAGTTCATTCGCAACTGTCTCAGGAAGTTTAGAGAGTGAAACTGTTCAAAGGAACTGGTCCAGTCCATAACAAATGCCACCCCTGAATTGATCCCACCCCTGGGGAAGTGTAGAGGTGTTTATAAAAGGACCTAAACGCATCCTTGATGCTTTTTTGGTTTGATGTGATTTTTCCCGATTCTCCTCTGATTTTGATCATGTAGTTAAGTTTCTATTTTATTAAGTCCATTAGCAACTTTCCAGGCTTATTCCCTTGGTTGTCGAAGTACTCCCCATCTTCTTATGCAAGAATAAAGCTTTGGCTGTGTATAGACTGCTTTACTCTGGTCACATTAGATATTGTCTGGTGTGTTCTATATCCCTCTTAGTTCTTTTAATAGTACATTCTAGCAGTAAATGACTCACCTTATGCTCCCTCTTCTTTGTTGAACCCTCTTTCTACTATGAACTCTTGAGCACTGCCTTTGCTGCCTCTAATATATTTTGTGGAGATGTTTCCCATGATTCATGGACATATACTCTTCTAAGGCAGATTTCAAGGCCTCCCTATCTTCTTACCTAGTAAACAAAGAGGGGTTGTTTCCAGGGTTTTGCTTGCCAGTTTATTGCTCTTAATTGGGTGCCAACCATCACTGGTGCGTGGTCTGATATTGCTGCTGCAACAATGTTCGCTTCTACGACTTCTTGAAAGGTCAACTTAGATATGACTATAACATCCAGTCTGGAAAATGTTTTATGTCTTGGCGATTGGAATGTGTAGTCTCGTGTGTGCTGGTAAAATTTTCTCCAAACAACTAATGGGTCGTTGTCCGTTCCCATTTGACAGAAAGCCCTCCCAGTTGTTGCTGGGCCTAGATCTTAACCTCCTTCTGAGCTCTCTGGAGACTGATCCATCACCTCATTCCAATCACCTCCCACAATTAAGCTGTGACTTGTATAGCTGGACAGAAAAATGGCAATTTCTCTAAGAAAAAGATTGGTCTACCACATTGGGGCCATGAACTGACATAAGCTCAAATTCTCTCCCTCTCAAAGTTGCATTGACCAACACCTATCGCTGACCTTAGCTCTATGTGTAGTTGTTTCAATTGGAAGGAGATGTTTGTTTTCAAGAAGAAGGACACACTTTTCTTTTTCTTGGACGCTGGGGTGTGAAAAACCCAAACCACTCCTTTTAGTTGGTTTCTCTGATTCTTGTCTATACAGGTGTCTCTCCTGGAGGAAGCCGATATCCACCTCCTTGTTCCGCAGATATGTCAGGATTTTTGTTCTTATAGCACGATTATTGAATCCGTTAACTTTTGAAGATAACATGTTTTTCTTATTCCCATGAGTTATTAATATACAGCTATGGAGGTTATAGGGGTGTTAACCCTCTGCTTGTTTCAGTGGGCTAGTCAGAGTCATTGCTTATGTTTCGTAAACATTTCTGGAAGATTTTGAGATGATTCTTCCTGAATTTCTTCCGCCACCCCCGATTGCGATGAACTATGTGATGTCTTCTCTTGTAGTATAGCATTTTACTCCCAAGGGAGGCTTTGCCACATGGTTTTGGCCCTTCCTGGCAAATTTTATTCAAACTGGCATGAAGGCCCAAACATACTATGCTTTCCTTTTCATCATCTTTCTTTGCTTCCTTACCCTTCTTCCTTTGCTCCAGCATTGTTTGAGGTAGATTTTGAAAAAAGGTGATCCTGTTCTCATTCCAGATGTTTGATTGCCTATCTCTAGCAAGTTGCATTCTTTTTTCTTGTGCTGAGAAACACAGGAATACTATCTGGTGGTGTCTGGGAGGCTTATCTGGGTCTGGCCTGGGGCACAACGCTATGTGTGCTCTTTCCACCTCTGTAGAATCGTCATTGGTCACCCCCCAGAGTCTCGAATATTATTCAAAGAATAAATGTCTTTGTGTTGGGGCCCACCCTTCACTAGGAATCCCAAACAGCCTCATGTTACAAGGCATACATTTGTTTTCAAAAATTGATTTGTTTTCAAAAATTGGTTAGCTGAGCTTGCACATTAAAATATTCTTGATTAGCAAACAAACCCATTGTATTCAAGACACAAAATGAATATCAATACTAATTTCGTCAGGATCAGCCTCTGACAAACTGGCCACATTCAGGCACAGGTCTCCGGTGCATCCAATAGCACTTCTGACCTTTTCAAAATCTGCAGGGAACTAGCCAACCCCTCCGCAGTCTCCTCCTCCCCTTCTCCTTCATAGGCCTTCTGCAATGCAATGGCCTCGCACTTTGCCTCCAAAACTCAGGACATTCTGTCCACCCTCTATACACCCCCTCGCAACCCTTACCACTGCCCCTTCACCACTCACTTTTTCCTTCTGCTTCCTACCCTGATGGGCTGCCCCATCTCACCCTGTGGCCTGAAGGCTTTGGGGTCTCTCCCACGCTGGACTTGGAACAAAAAAGATGAACCCTCTGGGCTTTTACTGGGCTGATCTTTGGTGCACACTGAGTGCTTGCTTTTCTCATGACTTTAATGATGGACGTTTAAGATGAAAAGAAGATCTGCTATTAGACTCTGCGCCTCAGTGACCTCTCCAGATTGCATTTGTTTAGCACTTTTTTCCACTCGTGCTACATGCATTTTGGCCTTCCAACATGGCCACCTCCTTTGTCTTATGTCCTGAGTTGGCCCACTGTCCCCCACATGCTCGCCTATGATTGGCCCTGCACAGATACATGTGGACCAATCGGGCGAGTTGGCAGGCGAATGCTGGCCCGCCTCCAAGGCCCATGAGTAAGGCCCCTGTCTGCTTCCTGTCCGCTACCGTAACGCTGCCCGCTTCCCTCGCCCCCCACACCCCCCTCTTCTGGTCCCCCTTGATGTCTGTGTACCCCCCGGCACCCGCCCCTCTGGTCCCCCGTGATGTCCGTGTGCCTCCCACTCCCTCCTCTGGTCCCTCGTGATGTCTGTGTGCCCCACCCCCTCCTCTGGTCCCCCGTGATGTCTGTGTGCCCCCCACCTGCCCCCCCAACCCCCGCTGGTTGCCTGTGATGTCCGTCGGGCCCTCCTCTTCTCGCATGCATGGGTTACCTGCTTTTGCCTGAGCTCTTCTATCCCGCTTCCCCTTCCCCCTTAGCCCTCTGTTGCCACCCTATCCTCTCCCCCTCCCCACATCAAAACTACTGCAGGAGTTGTCTCGATTCATTATGGTTTTCACCGACCTGTTGCCAATGCTTGGATATTACTTTATGGACACATTGACTCTTGGCGCTTCACCATCTCAATTATCATGTTGGACCTCCCCTGCATCTCGTACTCATGGGGCCCTGAATCATGATGTGCCCATCGTCGTTTTGAATCCTTGCTTACATTTTCTGTTCTCTGCAACATTATGTGTTATTACTGACCTCTGCAACGGTATTCGCTCTTCCCTCTGCTTCTCTGCTTTATTCTCTGTTCTTCCCCACTCTCCCTTTGCCCTCCCTTTGCCCTCCCTTTACTTTTTTCTATGCACTTTATCGGAATTGTCCTTGGACCTAGTATGATACCAACAATGTTTGACCTCCCCCCCTTTCCCTTACCTATTCTGCCCCCCTCCCTGCAGCACTATCTGAAATGTCGTCGGCCTAGTACGTTAGTCGTTTGTTTTGTCCTTCTCCCCTTCTCCCTCGCCTCTTGTAAATCTCCGGCTGTACCAGAAATGTCATCAGGCCTAGTGCGGTAGTCGCTTGTCTGTTTCCCATCTCCTTCCCACCCCCTCCCTTCCTTGTTTGTTCGTTTTATTCATTTATAATGCGCACCACACCCGAGGGTAAGAGGGCGCAGCAGTACAGGATATGCAAAGCTTAGGTTACATATTTGCTCATAATACTAAAATATATACAGCCAATAGCAGTAAAACAGTAAGGTACATACAAGCTATGATACAGGTATGATAAAGCAGATACATAGTACGGGCAATAGTGCACAGAGCAAATTGGTAGTATGCAGGGTTACATGAGCTAGGGGAGGTAGTTAATGCTATGCATGGATACATAAAATGTGTGACTAGTGGCAGTATTGCTGTTCATAGTGCACAGAATCGGGATATTCAGGTCATATATGTGTAGCAGCTACCCACTAATAGGTAGGACAAGGGGAGAAGAGATACAGGGTGTGAGGTGTGGAAACGCAGGTGGCGGGGAGAGAAGGCGGCACTGGCTAGTTGGTCGATTGCTTCAAGTGATTGATGTAGTTGGCTCTGAATTTAAGGTAGGATTTCTCAGCACGTATGACGTGGGGCAGTGAGTTCCATTTTTGGGCTGACTGGACAGGGAAGCTGGTACCTCCGGCCTTGGTTAATTTGAATCTTGGAATGATGAGTGGGTTAGCATTGGAGATTCTTGAGGGTCTAGAGGATCTTCTTTCTATAAGTCTATCAGTGAGATAGGGAGGAGCCGAGTTGTTCAGGGCTTTGTGCGTGAGGAAGGCAACTTTCAGTAGGATTTTGTCTTGTGTCGACAGCCAGTTGTTATTACGCATTATCTTAGAAATATGTGATCGTTTAGGAATACCAAGAACTGCTCTCAGGGCGTTATTTTGTAAAAATTTGTATTCTATGTGGGATGTATTTGTTGGCCCCGATATATAAGGCATTGCAGTAGTCGAGTCTAGATAGAATAAGGTCTCTAGCTAGAATCATACAATTGTCGTCTGAGATAAAGTGTTTACTTGCTCCGATGAGCTTACATGTGTAAGCTGTGGCTGAGGCCAGTGAGTTCACCTGTTTGTTGAAGGAGAGGGTAGCATCTAGATGGAAACCTAGAGTCTTCACTTCCTTAGCTACCTTGATAGTATTCCCAACAATCTCAAAGGCAGAGTAATCCTGGCCCAGCTTTTTGAGATTGGAATGTGTGCCCAGAATGATTATCTCTGTTTTGTCATCATTCAGGCATAGACAGTGAAGTGCCATCCAAGCCTGAATGATGAGATACACCCTATTTACCAAGGCCAAATCCTTAATGTAATCCCCTGAAAGTGCGAGGAGGATCTGGGTATCATCTGCATAGTTAGTGTAGGTGATACCAAGAAGATCCAGATAATCAAAAAGGGGCTTACTAAATATGTTGTATAATGTCAGAGATACACAGGAACCCTGCGGAACGCCGCTTAAAATGGGGATCGGGTCTGCTGCATCTGAGGGGGAGAACACCTTCATGGTCCTTTTGCTGAGGAAATATTCAATCCAAGTTATAGCTTCTTTAGAGAAATGTGCAGCAGAGTTTAGGTGGTTACAGAGGACTTTGTGATCTACAAGGTCGAATGCCGCCGAGAGATACAAAAGTAGGAGGAGGGCTGTTTGACCTTTGTTTCTTAGCTCATCTATTTGAGCTTTCAAGTCAATGAGAGCAGTCTCTGTCCCATGTTGCGGACGGAAGCCAGACTGCCTTGCTCCTAGGAGCTTGTGGTGTTCTAGGAATTTTTGGATTTGGGTGTATGCAATCTTGTCCAGGATTTTTAGCAGGAAGGGGACTGTCGTAATGGGGCGGTAGTTAGTAGGGATAAGGGGGGTCTAGGGATAGTTTTTTTTTTTTTTTAGCAGTGGCAATACCCATGATTGTTTCAGGTTGGATGGCACAGTACCTGAGGTAAATGAGGCGGTGACAAGTTTAAATATGAAGGGGGAGAGTTCTCTAGCGGCATCTTTTATGAGTTGTGCAGGGCACAAGTCGCCTTGACAGTTGGAAGGCTTAAGAGAGAGGATGACTTTCTCTACCTCCTGAATAGATGTTTTGGCAAATCTAAATTGGATAGATGTGTTTTGCTCCAAGGAGGGTAGGTTGGCGTTAGTTATTGGAGCATGGTAACTTTGTTGGCCAGTGCTTGTTGTATCTCTGTGCACCAGGCTTTGTCTTTTGTGCATATGTCTGGGATGGGTGTAGGCGACTCTAATTCTTTCAAGATAAAAAACCGCTTCCTCATGCTCGAGTTGGCAGTAGAGATACGCGTATTGTATGAGTTGCGTTTAGCCAGGATGATTTCCTTTTTGTATTGTGGGGAGATTTCTATGAGTTTGTTTTTGTGGTCGTCTGATGGGGTAAGTCTCCAAGTGGATTTGCAACTTCTTTTAAGTTGACGGAGATCTTTCAGTTCAGGGGTGAACCATTTATTAAGGTGTGCTTTAGGTTTTCTTGCTCTAATCTTTAGGGGGGGGCTATGTTGTCAAGAGTGGTTTGTATAATTTTATTATACTCTTTTACAAGCATCTCTGGGTCTAGATGATCATCAAGTTGGTTTAGGGTGCGTAGAATAGCAGGAATCACTTTGTCCTTAGTGATGTTCTTTTTGTTCCTGGTGGGGCAGGAGGGAGCCATGTTGGCTGCGGGCGGGAGTGGTCTAGTGGTGGATAACTCATAGGTTATCGGATAGTGGTCCGTCCATGATTGTGGGGAGATGGAGGTGATGGAGGCGGCGCAGTTGTAGTCTGCTAACCAATCTAGAGTTCTCCCTCTTATGGGTGGGTTCCACAATTTTTTGGGTTAGTCCTAATTCAGTGAGTGTATTAGCCACATTGGGGGCGTGTTTGTCTGATGGGTCATTATATCCCAGGTTAAAGTCTCCAAGAATGAGTAGTTGTGTGGAGATTTTGAGATTAGTTGATAGTAGACAGTTAATGTCTTCTTCAAATGTACCCACCGGGCCGGGGGGCCTATAAATAAGGTAGATAGTCAGGGTTTGTGAGCTGTGAAGTGGGAGTTTGATAGCGCACACTTCGCAAGAGTTAGAGTCTGGAATGGAGGTAGTTCTCATATTTAGGCTGATTTTGGCGATGATGGCAATTCCACCACCTCACATGTTATTTCTAGCTTGCCTCACAATGGTGTAGCCATCTGGGATAGCTAGAGATAGTAGAGGTCCTGTTGCCTCATGCAGCCAGGTCTCTGACGGCGAGGAAATCCAGTTTGTTGGACAATATAAGTTCACAAATGTCAGTGGCATGCGCCGTTATGGATCTGGCATTTATTAGTCCACCTTTGAGCAGAGGGGCAGCATTGATGGTTTTGATTTGTTTGGTTTTGATAGAGGAGGTTGGGGATGTCGGGGATGTTTTAATTTTGCTATTAGCAGTGTTAGCTGCTATGTTGGTTCTTTTGTTGGTGACAGGGAGGGATCTTGTCAGAGGCTCATGTAGTCTCATGAGTCTTGCTCTAAGTCTGGAATTTCTGGTGGGTGGGTTGCATGGAATGCTTGGGGGTTCGCTAGAAGATCCAATCATAGGTCCACTGGTAGGGTTGACTTGCTCCATAGTGGTGCAGAGGGAGGTGGCTGTATAGGATGAGTGGTGTCTGAGATACTTAGTAGTAGGGTGGAGGCTAATGTCGGATGTTAGGCAGGTTAAGACCAATGAGTAGGTTATAGGCCAAAGGCAGAGTGTTATGATGCTCATGGTGTATCACTGTTAGTGGAGTATATTCTAGTATTTGGACAGCATTAGGCGTGTACAGAGGGGTCTGTATACAGGGGTTTCTCCTAGGTGTTAGTCTAAGTATATCAGACAGGGTCACTTTAGGATAGATGTAGTAGGCCATATATAACGTAGGTCTATACACATATTAACATGCAGCTCATCTGTGTGGACGCCTTGCTGGTAGCAGGTAAACAAAGCTGAGAGTAATGTGGGCTGGGCACAATAAACACAGCAAATTTGGGCGACGTTGGCACCTCAGGCTATGGATAGAGCAGTAGATCAATCGTTTGACCAGGATCACATGTGTGGATGTCGGTAGCCCAATTTGCAACAATAGGCAGGTACAATTAGGCCAACAACAAATGGGTGAGCGCAGTTTTGCACGGTAGGTATATTCGACTTTGTTAACTGTGGATGAGTGAGCTCAGTTTGCAACAATAAGCAGGTACAATTAGGCAAACAACAAATGGGTAAGCAGTCTTGCAGGGTGGGTAAATTGGGAGTTTGCCGCTGACTTAATATGGAAATACTTTCCGATGGCTGCATGCGGTGAGAGAAACAACTAGTGTTGACAATTGGTTGGAGCAATTAGAATATTTCTGCTCACACATGCACAGGGGATGGAAGTGTCACGGACAGAGTTTGTGGGAGGTGATCGACCGAACCGAGGAGGGCTAGTCGGGTCTCTTATGGTAGGAGAGAGATCCCAGTGTAGTGGTGTTAGGCGTGATAACTAGATGGCACTATAGTAGTAGGTGGGGCACTACATGACTTACCATCGCTTAACAGACGCCGAAATCTGTAGTAGAGGGTCATAGCTTCGCACACAGCAGGGTGATGGGTCCTTGCGAGATCTATAATGGCAGAGTTCCGTGGCCAGGTGGCCCGGCAGTACGGACAGGCACAGACCGATATGTGCCTTGTAGTGTGTGCCTTTGGGGGATGTGCCGGCTCGCGCCTTCCGGCGCTGTGTTGAGGAGGAAGTAACGTCCTCAGCCAATCGACGGCCCTCACCGTCGGAATAGGTTGCTAGGCAACCGATAAACAAAAGGCACGGCAGCCATTTTCGAAGGCTCCTCGTGTTGGGCCTGGATTTCGGTGGCATAAGATGCGAAAATAGTTGGAATGGAGCCTGATGCAGATATCACAGGGCTCCAGAGCTGGATGCAGCAGGGAAGCAGCGAGCCTGCTTACCCTGGAGGCTGCACTTTTTCCGTCGAGAGTCGCGGGCGTGGAGGGCTGGGATCCTGCCCACCCAGGTGACTGGTGGCTCTGGTTGTCCTTATCTGTGTATTAGCTCTTGCACTATCTGAAATGTCGCCAGGCCGACTACGATAGTTAATTTCACATTCTTGTAAGAATGTCATTTTATTTTGCCTTGTTCCCTCCCCTGCATTGAAGCACTTTGAAACACATTGTGTATAGGCGCTATATAAATAAACTATCATATCATATCCCCTTCTTCCTCCTTCTCCCCTGTCGCACCTGAAGAATTTCTAGAGCTGTCCGCTCCATGAAGGTCTCTTCTAAACAGGTCCGACCTTGCTTATCTAAGACCATCAAGGATAACATTGGCTCTCTTGCCCCTGCTCTCGCTGATTTCTGCAATCACTCTCTTGCCACTGGAACCTCCCCTCCACTCTCAATCACTCAGTTGTGCACCCACTCCTGGAAAAATACATCCTCTGACCTGTCAGCTATCGCCCTATCTCTATCGCCCCCTTGCTGCGGATGCTACTTGAGAAGCTGGCCTTGCCCCAACTTAACTCACACTGAACTTGTTGGTGGCCTCCACGACCATCAATCTGGATTCCGAGCATCCAGATGCACGGAAACTGCTCTTCTGAACACCCGTGAAGAACTGTTTGCCTCTCTGGACTCCAACTCCCCAGCGGTCCTCTTCTTTCTAGATCTCTCCTTTGCATTTGATACAGTTAACCATTCCATCCTCATACAAAGGCTCCACAATACACTTGGTATCTCAGAATGGGCACTGGATTGGCTGTCCTCCTTCCTCACCGCACCTCCCAAGTCATTCTAGGCCCTTTCTCCTCTCCTACTTCCATCTCCACCTGTGGGGTCTCCCAGGGTTGTATACTCTCACCCTTGTTCGTTAACATCTACCCTGCTCTCCTTGCACTCCTCATCTCCTCTTTCTCCTCCAATTTCCAGTGCTATGCAGACAACACACAGTTCTTATTCAGGCTCCTTGCAGACCCTCTTGCACCATCCATCATCCCTGACTGCCTATCTGCCATCCAGTCCTGGTGCGCCTCCAATGATCTCTGCCTCAATGCCTGTAAAACTGAGATCCTTCCCATTGGGACCCCTGCTCCCTCCGTCTTCCCTTCTCTCTGACCCTCCTCCTTGGGCACCCACCTTTCAACTGAAGCCAGGAATCTTGGCATCCTCTTCAACTCCTTTCCTTCCTCCCTCACACGCAAGACATTGCCAAGAAGTCCAACTATAGGCTCTTCCTTCTCAAAGGAATTCTTCCTTTTCTCACTTTCCCTCAAAGGCTCAATGTGACTTGAGCCCTGGTTCTCTCTAGACTTGACTACTGTAACAGCCTTCTCCTGAATCTTCCTTCTTCCACTCTGCGACCTCTGCAGCTTATCCAGTATAGGGCAGCAAGACTTGTCCTTGGCCTTAAACCCAGGTACTGCATCTCTCCTGCACTAAAAAGGCTTAACTGGCTCCCAGTTGCTGCACTGATCAAACTCAAATCCTTGTGCATCATCCACAAGGCTGTCTGGGCCCAGGGACCACACTACCTTCAACTCTATCTTAATAAATACTCTCCCTCGAGACCACTTTGCTCCTGTGGCACCAATTCTTTGTGCGTAAAGCGCTATACTAAACAGAGGGCACGTGGTCGCTCACTCTCCTCTGCGGGCTTCCTCCTCTTCTCAAACAGCCTCCCCATGCGCCTTGAGCAGGATCTTCTCAAATTCCGGAAGCTCCTTAAGACTTTCCTCGTTTCATCCTCCTTCCCTCCTGCTCTCCTCTGCTAATCCCACAGTTGCTGAATCGGTGTCCTTGGCCCTTATGCATCTTCGGGGCCTTGACCTCCCACACCAATTCTTCCCAGCTCCTGTCTTTCCACAGCACTTGCCTCTGCACTCACTCCACTCTGGAGACTCGCACTTCACCTTTGCCCCAGCCGTGCAGCACTCTACATTCGTAGAAGTTCGTCCATGGCTCTCCCACGGGCTAGGGCTCCGCAGCACTGACCCCTATTCTCTTTTCTTTTCTGCACTGGCACGTTCTGAATACTCGAGGCATAGTAGGTTCGTCCCTCTCCCTCTTTCCCCTCTGCTCTTAAATTTTGTATTGCAGTTGTAATGTATTCCCTCTCTCCCTTCATGCCCTGTGGGCACTTTGAAACAGTATATTCTTATTGTATAAGCGCCTAACAAGCACACAATAAAATAATGAAATAAATACAGCCTTTTTGTGCACTGCTGAAGAGAGTCATTAGCGCGATGAGTTAGGCCTTGCAAATTCTGCTAGACTTTCAGGTTTTTAACTTAGTTTACCTACTCGATCTAAGAGAAATGCCCTCGACTCATTGCAGCGGATGACATAAAATGTAAATGTGCTTTCTTTAAAATGGTGCATGTCCCCCCAAACCCACTTTGCTTGGCCCACTGCTGCAACCCAGGGGCCAGCCATTCACAGTGAAACGTATTTGAAATTTACTGCAAAGTAAATGTTAAATAAAGGTTTCAAACATCCCCTGCAAATGGTACTCGCCTTTCATAAAATCTACATGACTATGCGAGTGGGCGAGTAGACTTTGCGAGCCCTGGATGAGTGTCTGTAAAATGTAAAAGGTTAGCTGCATGAATGGACAAGGCTATAAAAACAGTTTGGCCTGCTCTCTCCTGCAGGTGCAAATTTATAATGCGATCATGGAGGAAAACAAGCTCTGGAGGCTAACTACAATGTTATGGTATTGCATTAGATCTGTAGATGTGCAGACTGGATGCAACTGTTGATCACTAGTTTGCATAAACATCTAGTTAGCTTATGTATTCATTATATAAGAAGAATGAAAGTAAGAGCCTAAGCAGAGTGGATGGCTTGGCTTAGGCAAAGAACTGGGCAATGTAGGTGGAATATTGTAGTTTGAGGCCACCTCTCTTTCAGGTTATCTGGTATAAAGCAATAGGTTGTCATTGAGTTTGGAATCATCTCATGGATTGAGCACAAGTTGCACAGATGTATGCAACCAGCAGGTCACAGAACTAGGATTGCCATCAAAAGCATTTGGCCGTGTGATCATGTACATTTTAAGTGTTCACTCGTCAATGAGATGCACCTTCCACAAAAAAATGAAACATAGTTGACCCACTATGAGATTTAGATACGTTAAACTAAATTTGACTGAAGTATGGAGACAATGCCCTGTTTTACAGTAACAATACTGCAATTCTGCATTATATAACATATTAGATTTTTAGGAATTAAATTGCATGACTAGCTTTAAAAAAATTAACACAGTGGTCTTTGCCAGATAACAAATAGTTAGCTTAATAAATACTATCATCTCGACTTTACTTCTGGTTTGCAATTATTTGAAAAAGAAAAAAACAATCTTGCCTAGAACTACCACACAGGCCTTTGGCACTTAAGAAAGGAGGAGATGAATACTGCTACACTCTCTCCCCATTAGCCACTTTGAACTTGCAGTGAACAGAGAAAAGAGGGTGAGAGCGCCCAGAGAGAAAGAGAGGAAAAAAGGGTAAGCTGTGCTTTCTTTGAGCATTCACATTGTCTTCCAGTTGTGAGATCCTGGATTCTGCTTCATATAACCTCTTGATGATGCAAGACCGTCCTGATTTTAGGTCTTTAATATTTGATCTTATTAATGCTACTTCTCTCGCCATAGCACTCATTAAGTTATACATGTCCTTGGCGGAGGGTTCTCATTTCATGTAGGGATTCTGATGATATTTCCGATAATCACCCCAGTGCCTTGCTTCGCCGTGAGACATCCGACTTTGGAGCTGTTTAAGTCATTATGTCCGATTTACAGGGGTTGCTTCCAGGTGATTCAGTTGGTGGTCTTTATTCCATTTTTCTCATGATAAAATGAAAGACCTGCCTAGTGCTTAGGCGGGACCTCCGAGATTGCCCCCAGCGAAGGGTGGGAGGGGGGCCAGCTTCCTCTTAAATATTTTGTATAGGAGCTCAGGCACTGGGCCCCCCCAGACTGCCCATGAGGGACCATTCAGCTCGCTTGCTAGTGCCCTGCTTCAGCAAACACGCTCGGGCCCGCCCTGCAGCCTTTGGTTGTCTCCCCCACCCCCTGTACCTGCCATCCCCCTGCTGAACTGCTCTTCCGTTTCTGCTTGTAGATTTTTCTCCCTGTCCATGGGAAGCCACAGCATCTCGGTGTCGGATTATCCAATGCAAACCCAGAGTTAACAGGGTTGAGACCTTCTACTGTATTATTGTTGCTCCCTATTGGCTGGAGTGGTCCAGAAAGGCGCCATCTTCAGAGCGGCTCCACAAGGCCCCTAGCACATGTCCCTTTTTAGTGCCTTAAGCACCACTTCTCTTCCTCACATCCCAGTGCTTTCTTTTATATTTCTATCCTCTATTACTGCAAGCAAGTCTAGACTATTGTTCCTTATTATTTGTTTATCAGTCATTTTTAACACTCTGACTTCTCCATGTCCTCCTGTCCATGCTCATCATCTTGTGGATTGTACCTAACTGGTTTCACGCATATCTGTTCCCCATTATTTCCCTTTGCGTGAAATATTGTAGTAACATGTCCCTTGCACAGGGCATTTTGGCAAAACCCTGTCCTGTGAGCTTTGGTGATAGTCGCAGTATACTGTTGTTGGCACCCCTGCTCTCTATCTGCTGTTGCAGATGGCACACATGACTGAGGCTCAAAGACAGTTCAAGGCTGTTTCTTTTGGTTTGTGGGCCCTACGGCAGTCCCTCTCTCGCCTCCCATGGGTTCCCCTTCCTAACCCAGGCGTCTGTAACCCCTAGTTAGTTCAATTGAAGGTGAACCTCTGCTGTCTAGTTACTGCCTTAGTATAATGGCGTTCACCCTAAAAACAGGCTACCTCAACTTCCTCCAGGACTGCCTAAACTCTCCCTACACTATCCAGTTGTTAATGTTCTACTTGGGAATTGGAATAGTTCCATGCACTTTCTCCACTGAATTCAGCCGAGTTCACTCATGCCCACGGCCAGAGACTCTCTGCTACTCTTGCTACCCCCCCACCTCCTGCCCCAACACCCTTTCCTCTGGCACTCTACCTCTGATGTTTCCCTTCTACTCCGTCTTGCCTCCATACATTGATATCTCCACTATTTCCACTTCGCTACTCCTACTCACCCTTGTTGGGTAAGATTTTCATATTCCTGATGAATCTTCTTGACCTGTGTCAACCCCAGAACTTTTTTGCTTGGACTTGGTAATTATTTGACCTTGTCCCTAGGTGAGGGGGAATCCTTTTTCCCCTCTCACGTAGTCTTTTACTCTTTTTATGGGTGACCTTTTTATGTCTCTCCATAGTGTGTGTTTGGATTTATAGTGCCTTTATAACTTTTGGGATTATGCTGGGTTGCCCTTTTGGGATTCCCTTTTTAATTTCATTTCTCTTATTACCTCTTGGGTGGACTACTGTTCTCAAGAAGTAAAGTGGGATTCCAACCCTCTTTAATTTATTTTGGTGAGCCAGCACACCCCACCTTATGTAGAGTGCTGGAGAGATACAATGTATCCCCTTGCTTACTTACCCGGTAACATGTTTGTTAAATTACAAGTTTACTTGAATGGCTGGTGGCAGTGAAACTACTTTTATGACTTTTAGTCATTATTACTCGCAGGTTGTCAAATCAGCCGCAGCAATGCACAGGATAATCCCTATTCGGCTAGAATGGTGGGCTCCTTCTTTTTCTGCCATTTCTTCTTTGCTTGTTGTTTCTTGGGTCTTCTTCTGCCGTCCTAGGTGGTAAAGGCCCTAGTTGACGTTTTGTCGGCAGGAAGGGAATCCTTTGGATTCCCAACTGTCTCATGAGAAGGCAGGAAGCGAGGGAGGAGTCTAAAACTCAGCAGCCCTTTGTCTTTCACCTTGCCTGAAAGGAACCAGTTCCTACTGGGAGCTGGCTGTCCAGAGTGGACAGCCGGACGGCTCCTTTCTGTAAACTGCAAGGGGATTTTGCAGAAGTTGTGATGTAGTTCCTGATAAATACTCAGATCATGGAAGCTGCTGACAAGTCGACCACTGGAACCAAATCCGAAGAGGATGATGAAGAAAAGACAGCTGTAGCGATTTCCAGTGACCGGAGAGCCTGATGTAACCCTTCCTTCCAATCGAGGCTGGTGAAATCCACTAGTCTTGAGATGACCTGCAAAGCGAGCCATCCCTTGATATGCTGCGACCTTGCTCAGCTGCAAACCGCCAATACCGAGGGACCTTGAGCAAGTGTGCAGTACATGGTCTTCTAATGTCCGACCAGCGATATTCGTTCTTCATCAGGTACCTGTAAAAAAGACGCCAAATCCACAGAGCAGTGAGAAGCTGGAAAGAATCATTTGTTGGAAGCCTCCCCGGTCGATGACTGCCGCCAGTTTTCTTCAGTTCATTTCTTCAGTCTCCAGACCAAGAACCCAAGGACCGGACCTTGTGCTGCTGCATCCTGAAGACATCCATTCATCAGGGGCAGGTAACCATGGTATTCAGAGTGTGTGATGAGGGAAAAATAAACAAACGTGCAACATGTTGCTTAAGAGTGATCAGGGGAGCGCAACAGGTAGGTTTGGAAGGGCCGCCACACATCCCTAGGGCGGCTGCACACTGGCTGCAAGGACGCTCATTAATCTTCATTATCATTGGCTCAGGTGACGGCCCGCAGCCATTGTCTAGGTGTTGGAATGTTGGGCGTAAACCAGTGCAGCAACAAGCATCTTAATGCCAGTAGTAAACGTATGCTAAGAAGTTTCCGCCTGTGCCCTGCCAAGTCTTCAAATGCATTGAATAGACACTGCATAGGGGTGGCCTCCAATCTACTGTCAACTATATCCGCTAGCACATCACGCACTACCTCCCAGTACTCGCCAAGCCTTGGGCAGCTGTGCACCATATGACAATAGCCAGCATCATCCTCCATATGCCTGGGGCAGCGGCCACTTTTAGTCTGAGAGAATAGCTGCTGCCTAGCCGCAGCAAAGTGATACCTGTGCAATACCTTGAGCTGCATTAAGCGAAATCAGGAATTACAGGAGACTGCCCGGGTTTGCATGCATATATCTCCCCAGGTCTCATCATTGCTGTCTAAATTCATATCTCGTGGCCTATTGGACCGGAGCGTGCCCAGAGGCCTCGAGGTCCGTTTCTTTACCAATCTGTATAGCATAGAAACAAGGGCACGAGCACCATGCGCTGCCATGATGTACCCTAGAATGGGATCGCTTTCAGGCTCTACTGGGAACATGTCTCAATTCCCCTTAACACACTGCGCAGTCCTATGTATCGAAGCCATTGTGAGGGCCTGTGCTGCATGATGATGTGAATATCATCTGGAGCTAAAAAGTTCCCATCCCGGTGCATACTGCCCAGGAAGCTGAAACCGCTCTTCACCCATCGTTTTTCTGCATCTATTTTACGGATGGTAGGTATACAATTCAAATCTCTTCATTCCTCACCAACCCTCCCCTCTGCAGGTTATTCTCAACTCCTACCTCCTCACTCTTCTTCCTACTCCACCTACTCACTCCTCTGTGTCCACTCTCAATCTTACTTTTGTCTCTTCCTTTTCCTGTTCTTCTGTCTCATCCCTTCCCACCTACCTCTCCGATCACGCCTTACTCTCATTTTCTCTCACTCACCCTCAATCTGCTTCTCCCCTACTTCTTTCTGTAGGCGGGGTCTCCATAACTTTAACCCTCCTCTCTTTTCTGATACCTGTTCCTCCTATCTCCCCACTCTCTCTGACTTTTCCTCCCTCCCGGCTAATGATGCTCTTTCTAATCTCTCCTCCTCCCTCTCCACTTGTTTTGATCAACTCCACCCTCTCTCCTCCTTCCGCCCCTCCTGCAAACCTGCTCAACCCTGGCTTTCCCCCCCTCACCTTCTCTCTATGCGCCGCTTTCTCCGTCGCCTTGAGCGAGGCTGGCTCAAACCCTGTTTGCCGGCCAACCAATCTTCTTACTTCTCTTACCTCTCTATGATTCCTGCCTTAGCCTAGCCAAACATTCTTACTTCTCTAATCTTTTCAAGCCTCTCTCCCTCGTCAAATCTTTCAGACACTAACCCGTCTTCTCTCTGCTCCCACTCCTTTCCACTCACGTTCTTCTTCCCTCCCTCTGACTTTGCTGATTTCTTCTCCTCTAAGATACTCTCTCTTCGGCAAAACATATTGTGCTCCCCCTCTTGTTCACCTCCTTCCCCTAATCACACCAACCCTTCCTCCCTCGTGTCGGACTTCACCCCTATCACTTCTTCTGACGTCTCCCTCCTCTTGTCTAAAACTCACCCCACTGCTGCCCCCTCTGATCCCATCCCTATCCCCCTTATTCCTAAAATATACCCTCTTCTTATTCCCTACCTCACCTCCTTCTTCAACATCTGTCTCTCATCTTCCAACTTTCCTTCTGCCTTTAAACATGCTACTATTGTCCCCATACTGAAAAAGCCCTCCCCTAAACCCCTCCTTGCATCCAACTTTCGTCCCATCTCGCTTCTACCATTCCTCTCTAATCTTCTCGAACGTCTTGTTTACTTTCAACTCTTTGCCTTTGTTTCCAACCTCCCCCCCCCCCTACTCAATCTGGGTTCCGTCCTAAACATTCCACTGAATCTGCTCTTACCTCGCTTCTCAACTCCCTCCTCACTGCACGATACTCTAAGCAATCCTCCATTCTTATTCTTCTTGACCTCTCTGCCACTTTTGACATTGTCGATCACCCTTTACTCCTCAATACTCTCTCCTCTTTCGGTTTTAGAGGCTCTGTTCTTGACTGGCTGTCCTCTTACCTTTTCTAAATGTTCTTTTACCGTCTCTTGAGGCGGCCGTTTCTCCCCTACTTACTCCCTTCACTCGGAGTTCCCCAAGGTTCTGTGCTTCTCACTCTATACCTCCCCTCTTGCCTCTACTATCTCTTCCTTCGATATCGCTCACCATTTCTATGCTGTTGATACCTAACCTTACCTCTCCTTCTCCTCCTTCACTCCTGATATCCACCACAAACTTTCCTCTTGTCTTACAGCTATCAAAAACTGCATGTCTTCTCACTTTCTCTCCCTCAATACTGATAAGACCGAGGTCTTATTCTTTCCTGCCAACACACTTCCTCCTTCCTCTCCCCCTCCTTCTATCCTCTTTCCCCCTACTAACCTTCCCTTCTCATCCTCTGCCTGTAACCTTGGCCTCCACTTCGACTCTAACCTCTCATTTACTCTCCACATTTCTCTTACCTCCCGGAGCCTGTCACTATCACCTCTTCAATACCGAAGAGGTGATGGCAAAATCCGATCTTCCCTCACCTTCCATGCTACCAAACTCTTAATTTCTTCCCTTATCTTTTTCCGTCTATTCTACTGCTCTGCTCTCCTCTTTGGCCTCCCTGCATCTTATCTTGCTCCCCTCAAATCCCTCTATCACTCGGCTATCCGTACTCTTTGTTTTCTCTCCCCTCTAGACTCCATCTCCTCCTCACTCTCTTCTCTTGGCTGGCTTCCCTTTCATTCCCAACTTAAATTCAATTTTCTCTGCCTCGTTTTTAAATCTCTTCATGACCTTGCCCCTCGCTACCTCTCCTCCCTCCTCTCTTTCTATACTCCCTCTCGTCCTCTCCGTCCTGCTAACTTATTCATCCTCTGTTCCTCCTCCACCCTGTGCCCCTTCCCGCTTCCGATGCTTTCAGCTCCTCGCCCCTCCTTCATTGGAACTCTCCACCTCTACTTATCCGTTCCATCTCCTCCTACCACTCCTCCTTAAAATCTCTTCCTGACCACTGCTCTCACTGCCTCCTTACTTTTCCTCCATTTCCTCACTCCTTGTCCTCTGGTAATTGTTGTGCATACTATTATTGTTTGATTCTAGTTGAATATTATGCTTCCAATGTAATTTTGTTGTAATGTAAAGCGCTATATAAAACTTAATAAATACAAATACAAATTCCGTAGGGGTAGGTCGCTGTGATAAGGATGTTCCACTCCCAGTAGTTTCCATAATTTCTGCAGGGTCAAATGGGCATGGGTCTATAAACCAGGGAAGGGGGCACAAGGGATCTGATTTGGCAACCCTGTGCCGAGTGGCTTTCGGGTTTAACATGTGGGTTTAGGCGCATCATGTACGAACCAGTAGGTCGCAAACTGCGCTTGCGCCACCAGCCAGTACAGCCAAAAGTCGGGATCAGCAAACCCCCCACGTGTATAGGGTAACAACAAAGTGCTCTGTTTAAGGCGTGCCGCCCCAGAGTGCGAGACAAATGTGTTAATACTAACTTCAAGCTCCTTAAAGAACTCTGCCCCGGGCCATAGCGCTGTGTTCTGGAAGAAATAACGTAATTTGCGAAATACCGCTATTTTGAGCAGGGCTATTTTACCTGCCATAGACAGCACCAACCATGCCTGTAGCCTGAGAGCGAGGTGTGACGTGTATGCGGTATAGTTACGAGTCAATAAAGTGGCACGTTGTCTAGTCGCCATGGTCCCCAGGTATCTCATCTCGGATGGGGCCCAGGAGAAGCCGAGCAAGTTATGCTGTTTAGCCACAGCATCTGTAAGGGGGAAAATCTCTGACTTAGTGCAGTTCACACGCAGACCGGATAACTACCTGAATGCCAGGACATCCTTCGGGCCAGGTTGATCTGCGGGTCACTGACATAAACTATAGCGTCATTGGCATAAAGGTCTATGATTTCTGGTACTCCAGCCATCCGATGGCCTCTGTGTCTGTGTCTATGGCTATGCCTAATGAGATCTGCCAGTTGCTCTATGGTAATGGTGAATAATAGGGGTGACAATGGGCAGCATTGATGTGCGCCCCTTGCAATGTGTATCGGGGTTGAGAGCATCCCATTTGAGCAGACTCGTGCAAGTGGCGATGTGTACTGGAGGTGTACCCCTGTGGGTAAGCTTTTTGTATGTCAAGTGTGGCTGCCACTGCTTGAGCTTCCGATTTCATTTGTGCAAGGATATTGAAGAGTCAGCTCAAATTGAGCACCATCGACCGCCTAGGTATATAGCCCAATTGATTGGGATGAATGATATGGGACGTGTACTGTGTCGGACGCATAGCTAATACCTTTGCAGAAATGTTGACATCTGAGTTTATTAGTGAAAGGGGGTGGTAGGAGCCGCACTCCTCTGCTGGCATATTATGTTTCAGAAGGACAGTGATAACCGCCTCTCTCATGGTGGCTGGGAGTATCTGTAGCCCAAGGGCCTCAGCCCATACATAATGGAGATAGAGAATTAATATAGCCCTGAAGTGTTTATTGAATCCCGCGGTGAGGCCATCAGGGCCTGGGGCTTTCCCAATAGGTAAGGCATCAATTGCTCAAGCAAAAACTATTAACTTGTGAGTGTTTTGCACCAGACTGCCTGAGCTGTCTTTGATGAGCGGAATGCATCTGTTATCATTCGCCTGGTGGACTTCCTGAGCCAGCAGTCTACCCGGTCGCCCACCCTCCCCGTACCGTCTTGCTGACGCTGGGGCATCCAGAAACTTGAGTTCCCTCTCCACATGGGCTCTGAATGTGTCTTAACGCCTTGTTGACCTGTGCAAGCGTAGCTGAGGGGGGCTGGGCAGAGTACAGCTGCTAGAGATGGTAAAGGGAATTCTCGCTGTTCATGATCTCACGCCTGATAGTCTGGAGAACCCCGAACTCGGGGGCCATCGCAATTCTGCGTATGTAGCCCGTGAAAGCCTCCCACAGAGGGCATGGACCTCTAGTTTGTCTGAAAGTATAGTAGGACCTGGTCTTGGAGGTTGGTCTCGAAGGCCAAATCTAATAATGTATGTGACTTAAAACACCAGTTTGGGCAGGCCCTAGGGAGCCCATCCAGCTAATGAGTAAGTAGGATAGGGGAATGGTCAGAGAACGACCTAGGCAACATGCTCGCACCTCTGACACCTCCAAGAAGATCGTAGACAAGCCATAAATCGATTCAAGAAAATAACTTGTGCACTGAGGAGTAGAAGGAATATGCCCGGGTGCTAGGGTTGAGGGCCCTCCACGCATCCACCATGCCCAGTTCCGTGATTCCATTTTGTATTATCAGAGTGGCCTTCGTGAGCACCTGCGGGCTATAGCCAGTCTGTCAAGGTCCACATCAAGACTAGTCTTAGTCCTCACCCCACAATATAGGCATTAGTGGGTAGAGAGCCAATACACAAGTGAGTTCAACATAAAATTCGGGATCATCTACATTAGGACCATACACATTCAGCGGGATCACTTCAATTCCTGCCAGCACCCCGTAGACTAGAATGTACCGCCCTAGAAAATCCAATCCATGTGAACTTTGTGTTTGAACGGGATGGAACTATGGAGTAGAATCATTACACCCCTGCATTGCGTGGAGTAGGTGGTGTAAAACCTGTCCTTGCCCCAGCCTTTGGCGAACCCCTCACGTCCTGCTGCCAGGGTGAGTCGCCTGCAAGAATAAGAGCTTAGCCTTGTGACTACTCAATGTGGAGTAGGAGCTTTCACCTCTTGACAGGATTTCCAAGAACTCCAATGTTCCCGCTCAGGCATGTGACCTCACCCATATCTCTGGTGCAAAACATATCTGTATACCTGTCCATCAGCCCCCAGTTCACCTTCAAAACAATGCCATTCGAGTCTTCCCTCTCTCCCCACCCCAACTTTATGTGGCCCCACCCTCATCTCACCCCCCAAACGGAAAGTTGGGACCCCAGAACCAACCAAACAAACCAACCAACACTGCAACATTACATGGGGAGGCTAGCCATGGGTGATGACCCAGGCCCAATGAAAGAAATATGGAGCATGAAACAATATTATTTCCCGTGAGACAATTAGTAGAATTAGAGTAACATAACAGTGCCATCATACACACAATGAAAACTTGGGTGCTGCGACCAGAGCGAAGACTGAGTGAAAAGTGTGGGAATGTGGAGTTTTTAAAAGCAGCACTGCTCCTAAGATGAATGGAAGGTATAAAGTAACGTAAAGGCACCCCAATAGGCATGTCCTGTAAGCGTCGTACGGGTGCTTGTACTTGGGAGCGTATTGACCGTTAAGGTGCGTTGTGAGCGGATAACAAATCAAAACAAGGGTGGGAACAGGGTGAGCGGTGTCATGAACCAGCGTTGCGTTTTTCTAAGAATTTCATAGCTTCCTCTGGGATTGTGAAGAAGTAGGTTTTACCCTTGCTTTCAATGCGTAGCTTGGCCGGATACAACATTGCATATTTCTTGCCCAAGTCGCGAAGCCTCTTCTTCACAGACAAACATGTTTTCCCATCCTGCTGCACAGCCATGGAGAAATCTGGGTAGATATGGATCCTACTGGAGCCTAACCGTAATTCGCTCTTTTTACGGGCAGAATCACATCTCTGTCTCGGTAGTTTAGTATGCGAGTGATTATCACTTATCAGGCGCAGTGAGGCACCAGGTCTGGGGTAAGGAGCCAGGGATCTGTGTGCCGCTCCACTGCGAACTGCAGCAATATTGTAGGGTTGTCAAGTAAGGTCACGATGATGCGCTGACAAAGTCCTCCATGGGGCTGGCGAGGTTGTCCTCAGTGACACTGATGATCCGGATATTGTTGCGGTGCTATCTGGACTCAAACTCATCGTTCTTCTTGGTGACCATTTGTACTTGCTTGGTTAGGGTGGCAAAATCGGACCTTAGTGAGGAGACATCATCCTCCACTACTCCCACTCTGGTTACAGCCTCGGTCAGTCATAGGTCCGCTTTCTCGAATCGTTCTTTGATGGAGCAAATAGTGCCATTCATGTGGTCCAGCTTGTTATTGATAGCCGAGAACCCCTCCTGTATACAGGCCATCATGTGTTGCGTCTCTGTGGGCTCGCCCGAATCCGTAGATGGGCAGGCAGGGGAAGATCACACCACGTTATTCCATACTGTTATCCGTTGTGTGGGCACACGGCCAAGCCCTGTGCAGTGTTTGCAGGAGTCCAGCAGAGAAGCTGTGATGGCAGAAGTACAAAGGAGTGTAGCAGGGTCAATATTTCCACCCCGTGTGCAACCCATGGAGGAGTGCTGGGCGGACTGTAGAGGGGGGCAGTCGGCACAGGGTGTGACTGCAGGACTGGGTTGTAAACAGCTGGTCTGCAGAGGGTAGAGCGCTCCACGTGTTACAGGTCAAACTGCCACTGAAAAGAAGTCTGAGGCCGCCCTGCATCCAATTTGGCCTTCAGCACGTTGGTGACAGTGCCCCAATCCCCTGCACCCCCAACCCGCCAGAGGGCCACACAGCATCGGGAGAGGGGGTGTTCAACAGCGGTTACACGCTGGGTTAGCTGAGGCAGCGATGGACCCTCCCTCCAGGGCTCCGGAGCAGTCGCCGGGCTCAATGCTGGGATCCATCTCCAGGGCTCCAGTGGCTGTCCTGCCGTGGTCCGGGAGCTTCATTCACTCAGCCAGGGTTCAACAGAGAATATAATTTAGCAATGGTAGGCCCAGATGCAAGGCGGTGGTCGCAGTCTTCATGCACCGCGAGTTTGGATCCAAAATCTGATCAGGGAAGTGAATTTGCAGTGCTGGGGACAGCGTTGGAGAAAGCACTTCCCCTCCGACACCCGAATTGCTAAGCAGCTACCAAAATAACATTGGAGCAGGAGCCGATGGTCGCTTCCAGGGGCCTCAGGTCACCAGTGCTCTACAGAAGAGCTGCCATGTTCCTTCGCACACCGAGACCTGGAAGTTAATGGACAGTTCATATGGTACTTGGCAGGTTAGTGAACGAAGTCTGTATGGGCCAGCACAGCCCTGGGAGTGCATCTAGGCTACTCTTCTTGGTCGCTGTTGGTGAGAGGGAACCAGGTCGGCCCACGACAGCTTGGGGAGTGCATCCAGGCTGTTCTTTCCGCAGTGCAGTATACGGCGAGAGGAAGCCAGAGCTGCCAACCAGGGTCTGGGACCCAAGGAACTACATTGTAAGCCTGAGGAAAGCTGGGTTAAGGGAGCCATTCCCTCAATAGCCAAGGAGTGGCTGAAACCACATTGGTAAGATCCTACTACGACAAGAACTGCCATTTGTCCAGGAGAAGTGAGTCATTCCTCTAGACCAAGAAAACCTCTCCTTTGATTTAGTTAGCTTACAGTTTAAGGGACAGAGTTAGGATTTCAACACGGGACATTGGGACTTTTACTTTGGACAGTCTGATACTAGTTATTTCAGTTGAGGCAGGGAACCACCTCTTAGAGTTGGGGGAGGGGTTAGGGTTTTCTTTTCCTTTTTACCCTTGAATAAAGGTTTATAGCACTGTGACCCCTCCGTGTCAGTGTCTTATTTCTGCCTCCTTACAACTTTCTTTTGTTGACCTCTACCAATTACTCAAACTTTAACACTTGTGTTTTACTTGCATTCCCTCTGTTGTTATTGTCTTTGATTAGCTTGCTTTCAGATTTCCCATTTTATTGTATTTAAAATGTAATGTTTGTCCAGCATCAATAATCGCCATTCTGCCCCTTTAGGGCACGTAGTACCGTTTCTGGGTGATTTTTGAGGTTTATCTAACAAGTACACAATTTGAAAATGTGGGAATTCATTTTTAAGTGGTGCAGTCCACTTCTACACTATTTACTCTCCCTTTTCTCTACTACAGATCGTAATGAACATGATCCATCAGAACAACACAAAGAGAAGCATTTGTGTGTTAGTCAACACACTGTTCCCTGATCCAGCGACGCATCCTTATGCTGTGAGCAATTTGTGTAGATGTGTATTTTCTCTCGTCCTTTTGCAATAAGTAGATGCATCACAGTTTCCACACACTCTTTGGATCACTCGTATCAACAAAGAAGCAGAGTGCCTTCTACCCTTTATTTCCTGCTGGGTGGGACATTGGAACAAGCTGCTTTTCCAGGTTTTAGCTAGAAGGATTTTAACCATAATCATCTACACACCATCCCCTGAAAACAATGCACATTCCTTCTCTGTGCAATTAGTGAATCAAAGACTCGTTCTCACACAGTGTACTACGCTGACTGATTTCACCCCTCGAGTTCTTCATTCCTTTCACTTCAACAGGAGGCTAGTTGTTGTGTTGGAAACCAACATTAGGTCTATGTTCATTTAATTGGAATAGATATTAATCCTTACTAATTGGAGAATCATAACCATAAGTACCTTGTGATAAAATTATGCACAGAAACCCAATTTACAGCGTGAAAATATGAATCTATATTTGTAATATATAAGTGTAGACTACACATCCTCCATCTTTATCATTTCATTTCCCCATGAACTCCACCAGCTCCTGCAGCACGCCTGTCAAGAAGTGGTTTGGGAATGGTGGGTTCACTTCATGACTCCTTTAAAACCTTCTTAAGAAAACTAAAACATTTCCCTTTGGGGTAGACTGGCTGTGATGGATTTCCAAATTCAAAACTTGTTGAAAGATTTTGGGAGGGCAGTCTATTCATGGGAAGCAGTAATGACACTGAGAGGTTAGCCAGAACCCAATCAAGGTAAGGTAGGTGAGCAGTTTAGGCATTGTCTCAGGAAAAGTGTGAGAGTGGTCTAGGGCTACAATGAGTCCACACAGAGCCACACTAATAATTCAAGTTGGACAGTAAGAATATCGAAATAGTTATGTATTAGGCCTTCAGTTAAACACTAAGCATATACAAATCACAGGTACGTATTGTTATCAAAGCCATATTACCTGGCCTGCGGTAGTGGCCATGTAGTTATGGTTAAGTTGCTCAACCCATAGGAATAGCACTTTTTGTGCCCCACCCTGGACAAATCCTCACGAAACTGAAAAATGTATATGGCCCTGTCAGATTGATTCTGCAAAGTTTGGCGAGATTTAGTGCGGGGGCAGGGGGGGGGGGTCTTGGGGGTCTGCGGCATGTAATTTATAGGGGAGGTCCCAAAATGTGTTTTTTCCTATAGACGCAATGAAAAAAATAATTTGGTTTAAATCCATAGTTGTTTTTTTTTTTTTAAATGGTCAAAAGGTAGGTACAAAATAATAGTGATATCTGGGTTTGGTCCGCAGACTCACTTACCTGTTCGGTCTGCGGACGGGCCTCGGATAGGTCCAGAGGACGGCGTGATGTCCGCGGACATCGGACGCGCCCGCTGATTGGATGTTGAAGTGCGTGAGGTGAGACATAGTTTCAGAAACGCCCACCATGTTTCGTGGACACTGGCTGGTGTCCGCGGATAGCGCAGCGAGAAAAAAGTCTGGAAAACACATTTGGGGTTATTTGGTGGCGGAAAGAGGGGCGGCTGGGAAGGGTGGGGGGGAGTGGAAAAAAGATGATATAGAGCCGTTTTCTACAGGTGGAAAAAAGGGTTTGCAGATGCCGCAGAGTCCGCGGTCAATCATTTCGATTGCAAGAGGGTTCAGGGTGAGTTTTATTAGTTTACGGTGTATGGTACGTACTAGGGGGCATGGCCACAGGCAAAATCCACTTTTTACCATATGCTCATTGGGGATCCTTTGGCTTGATGCATTTGATATGTTTCTAATGCATCTTCAATGGTGTCTTTGGAGTGAAGTGGGTGAATTGTATACTGGTCTAAAATGTTGGCTGCAATAACAGGATCTACCCATTCAAATAGGCCGGTTGCTGGCGAATCTTGAATTATTTGGGTGGTTTCTCTTAAGTTTTCCTCTGTTTATATCTTTGTAGAATGCATTGTTTTCTTTTAGATATTGTAGGGCTTGTCTAACTTTGTTTATGTCGACTAGTTGTTGCCAAATTATTTTGTCTTTTGTTGGTACACCATTAACTAGTACAACCAAAGATTGATCTATTGGTCGCTGTACTCCTTTAGTTCATACATTTTCTTTGAGAGCTAGTGGCAAATATACTACTTTGCCACAGATGCCCGTTAGTAACTCGGGTGGAGGTCATTTGGCTGATTTCGGTTAAAGGCGTATTATAGCTTGAAATGGGTGTACTGTTTCGATTATAATGGTCTCATACAAGTTAAGTTGTTGGAGAGCTTTTGGAAGTGGGAACATTTCTAAATTATTAGTGATAGCACTTGGAAAATGTCAAGCTTTGTGTTGCAGTACGTGCAAACTATTGAGGGGTCAGTTATTTTGTATTTAGTTTCTGCTGTTAGATATAAAGCGAATTGGAACCATTGGGATTCCTCATTGTTCTCTATTTTGTGGGCTATATCTACTATTGTTGTGCTTTTTATAAAAAGTTATGCGACAATAGGTACATGCTCGGTCTGATATTTCAGCAGATGTGTTTTGAAACTTAGCTATTTCTGGAGTCCATGGTTTGTAATTGTCTGTTAGTTTCACATAGTGATTGAAGAATTGTCGCAAATATTTAAAGCATTGTTGGCGTATGTTACACATTGAGCTGTATGTCCATTTGTACGCTGACGGTTTGTTTGGGTGAAAGGAGCATTTGGTTGAAAGTTTGTTGGACGTTTTTTCTATAAGGGTTTCTTTTGCCCTAATGGTGTCTTCTACCATTTCATACCCTCAACCATTATTGTGTATGGTTATTGTTTTTGTTGTTCTTGTTTATAAGCTTCTTCATTGAAATATGGTTCTGTTCTGCTTGTGTGAATCCATTCACCATCACAGAAGTTTGAAAAGGTCTCTATTGACAATGCACATGTTTAGAAGTACTTTTTGTAATGTATTGATTCATTTAGTTGGTGGTTTCATTCTGTTTAAAATCAATATACATTTTCTATTTAGTAGAAAAGTGCTGTCAATTAGAGCCTTGAGGATTAGTCTCCTCTGGTAGTTTTTAAGGGTATATTGTGACTTTTCAGCTGTTTTTATAAGATTGTGAAGAACTCTACGGTGGAACATTATTTGCAAAATTATTTTTTTGACATGCTTTACAGTTACTACATTACTATTGGTAGATAAAGTGTTAGGTTTGTTATTGGGTCTGCTTTTCTTTGTACACATTTCTTTACTTTTAGGTTTTGCAAGAGTGGCCTTACCTTTTTTTTAAGTCGTGGCTGGTTAGTTTTGTGGAGTGAGGATACTAGCTCTTTTGATGTAATGTTTTCTATAAATTGTTTTAGAGGTGTGACTATATGGTTTGGTCTTATTCTTATCTGCTCTATTTTCCTTTCTTTTCTACGGAGTTGCTTTTTAGTAGGCGTTTTGTTCTGTCTGTTGGGAAAAGAGAAAGTTTAGGTTTGAAAGTTGTGCAATGTATATGCATGTAATGTGAGTGGGTGTGATTGGAGAGCTCAATACAGTGCTGTTTGATTGTGCGGTGGCATATCGGGTGTGGTTGGGAAGGTTGTGAGAGTAAGATTCTGTAGAGATGTGATGGTGTTGGGTTAGTGAATAATGGAGTGGTGGTGTGATTGAATCAGTAGAGACATTGTGCTGTTTTCAGGAAAACAGTGAGAGCTGCAATGGTAGTGTTTAGATGGTAATAGGAAGAGTGTAAATGGTGCAGTATAATGAGTTGGAGTGAAAGGAATGTTGGTTCAAAAAGAGTAGTCTGGGTTAATATATAGTGGATTTGTGCTGTTGTAATTACATACATATACATTGTACAACAATGTACTTACTTTGTAGGATGAGAAGGGTATTATTTTTTCAGTTCTTGTCTTCGGCAAAGTGCTTCTTTCCAGTAATTGTAAAAGAACGTTAGTGGGGATATGTGGTAATGGTGAAGTACTTTTAGTAAGCAAGGTTATTTATGAAGGTAGGAGGAGTTGTTGGGGGACAGTTCATGAAATTGTTGGACATTTAAAAATGTTTATAGGAGCATTTTCATGAAAGTTAAGACATGCGTATGTGCATTTATAGAAACTGTGTGTAACGTTTTGTAAAAGAGAAGAGAAGTTGATGGAAAAGATTTGTAGTACACTTTTAAATGGCTGTTGGTGTGTGGAAGTTTAACATGTTAGGAGTATATGCATATTTGCCAACATGATGCATTCTAATCTGTAGGTTTTTATGTAGTACTAGATGTTTTGTTTGCGTTCTGGGACTTGTAGTTCCACTTTTACCATTATAAAAGTTGGAGTACAAGTCCCAGATCGTAGAGAAATAATTAGGACTGCGTAAGCAGCTAAAGATTGGAATGGGTTATTTTGACAAGTATAAATGTACTGTCAATATGTTAAACTGGCCCACACTGAGTGCCAATTAAAAATGGTCTACAAATCTATTTTTATCTACTTTTACTTTCTTTTATGAAACAGTGAGACAGTGCTGCTATAAATGCACATATGCAATGTTTAACTTTAATCAAAATGCTTCCAAAAAGAAATATTTAAAAATGCACAGCATATTATATGTTTATTTGATATACATGTCACAGTGTCGAATCTTCAAGTCCAGTCCTGTTTTTTCTTTGCATTCTGGAACGTGTAGTTTGAGTTTCATAATGGGAAAAGTGGAATTGGATGCGACAGAATGCAAAGGAAAAAATTAAGACTTAATAAGCACCTATAAATTGGAATGGTTGATGTTGGGATGTATGCATGTACTGCCAACATATTAATCTGGCACACATTAAGTGCCTCTTAAAAATGGTCTACCAATCTATTTTATCTGCTTTTCCTTTCTTTTAATAAAAAATAACACAGTGCTGCTATAAATGCACATATGCATTTTTTTACTTTCATCAAAATGCTTGTAAAAAGAAACATTTTGAAACGCAGAGAATTCTAATTGTTTGCTGCTTCATGTGAGCATGTGATGAATGCTGCAATGTATGGCATTTGTAGCGTGGTTAAAAATGAGAATATGCTTATTGAGAAGCTTATTACAGGGTTAGTAGCAGGAACCCTGTATTTTTTTTTATATATATATATATATATATATATATATATATATATATATATATTTCTTGCTTCTGAAATCCAAGCCAGCTATCAAGTTGCACTCTTTGACGTGATTTCCATAAATAATCATGGTCCAAAGATGTAGACAAACTTCCTTTAATTTCTTTAATGTAACATCACAAAAAACTGATTTAAAAGTCATCAGCATATGGCTTTCCCGCAGTGTTTGCCCTGAAAATTCAGCAGCATAACGTGTTTCGCGACTGCCTCGTCGCTTGTTCACATCAATTTGCCCATTCAAAAGTGCCCATTTTAAAATAACAGGTGAGAGACGTAGTAAAAATTGAAAGTGGACTAGTGCTGCATGCTAAATTTGTCGGCCATGTTGTGCTAGTATATCTGAGTTGCAGCAATCCACTGAGCATTTTTCAAACCAAATGTTCTTTTAAATTGGAAATGTCCCTATGTACATTCAGACCAGCGCTATATCTCGTGCATCTATTATAGCAAGGTGCGTAATGCTGTGCAACAGTTCTACTGGCAATAAAGTGCTAAGTGCATAACCATATTTACGACCAGACAGCATAAGATGCATAATGTGTTTCAACAATGATATAAAGTGCTAAAATGCATTTTTATATCAATAACCGCTCAATCTCTAATGGTCTTCGGCATGTGTTTTGCCAAGGTGCATGATGCTACACAGCAGTTCAGCTCACAATAAAGTGCTAAGTGCATTGCCATGTTAACAGCCAGACAGGATAAAGTGTATGTTATGTAGCAGCTATAATTTAATACAGTGCTATGTGCTATTTGCCATCAAAAACCGCTTGCCGTTTTTAATCTTGGCCATCATTTGGTGTAGAGTTCACCTGTCAATAAGGTGCTTAGTGCACCGCTGTGTGTGTAGCAGACCGGCATAAAGTGCATGGTGCATACCAGCAATTATATTACCAATAAAGTGGTGTGTGCATTTTGGCATCGGTTACCGCTGGATAATTTTTTTGTTCTTAATCATCATATGATGTATAGATGATGCAACGCCATCTATGAATAATCATGGCATGGATGCTTACATAATTAGCGGGATGCTGTACTTAAAAGCTTCAGTAATGTGGTTCCTGTCCAGGTCCTATGCCTACTGCCTATCACTACTTGCTCAATACACGATGCGGTTAGAAAGTGCTACGTGCTGCGCCGAGGTCTCATTTAAGAGTGAAATGTTAGTGCCACATGCATTGAAGTGCCTTTTAATGATGCACTCTTGTTTATATTGATGCAGGTATGTTCCTCATGTGCTAACCGATCTATATACCATCATCTTACGTGGAAATCAACAATAAACCCCCTGCTGTGTCAGCGACAGTGATACAATGAGAAAACTGTAAAATCTCTAACATCAAACTCCTGAATCTCACTGATAAAAAGTGCAAAATTAAGAATATAATCAAACCTCCAAAGAGAAAATAGAAAGAAACCACACAAGAAAAAACAAAGTAGCAGAACAGCCCACAACCAAAATATGCAACATCAATAAAAATAAAATACATGATATAGTGAAAATGGGAATAAAAACTGCAAAATAATCAAACCAAGTATCATAGCGATCACCAAATGAATCGGATATTTTCAACTAATATCAACTCTAAGTATGCTCCATAACAGGTCCAAGAGTAACATATTTGTGGGCCGAGACATCATGGAAACAGCCTATCATCTTTCATAAAAATATTATGGATTGACAAGACATATTAGCCTTAACATAGAATGGACTTGTTGGACTCTCTGAAGTGTCTTTTTCGAATCATTGTCCTAAAAAAGTATCAAGTTCTTCATCCATAATTATGACCATTTGGGTATTTGCTCAAAGTCTAAAATGAATCGTGTTTCTTTTTGTCTGAGCATGCGCTCTGTCTCCTCCACGTGGTCTGATTTCGATCCTATGGATTCCAAAAAAGCTGAAACCCTCCAAAATACCTTGATGCTGCAAAATGTTTGGCCATGGGATAATTGGAGTTATTAGTCATTATTGCTCGGACATGCTGTTGGATCCAAATTTTTGACTTGCATTTCGTACTGCCGATGTACCATTTTTTACATGAGCATGTTAAAACATATACCACATAATCTGATTCACATGTAATTTTTTCAATTATAGGAATTGATTGGCCTAATAGGGGGTGTTTAAAGAATGTACAATTGTCTGCAAATTTGCAGATCTTACACCTAGTACGCTTCGAAAAGCCCTTTCTTTGGTCTCGGTCTGTTGTCTTCTCCATGTGCCATAAAACTATGTACCAATGTATCTTTTATTGAACGGTTCCTTCTCAAACTAATGTCCGGATTGGCCTTCAGGTTATTGAGTAGATCATTATCGGCCAGCAATACCTTCCAGTATCTTTGCAATATGCGTCTGATGGACAAAGCTTGACTACCAAAAGTTAGGATGAGTCGTGTTGTTTCTTTATCCATATCAGGCTTCTTGTTTTTCGTGCGTCCTGTAAGGAGGCTTTGTCTGTCATGCACCAAGCTTTAATATAAGCTCTTTCAATAACTTTCTTAGGATATAGTTGCTGTTGGAATCCACATGCTGTTGTTTTGCTTTCAAAATCGTATGCTTCCAAAGTATAACTATTTCTTCGTAATCTGGTGAATTCGCCATAGGGAACACTCCATATCAAGCTCTTTGGGCGTCCACTCATTGTAGCTAGATGCGTGTTAGATCCCGTAGGTTTTCACATGTTAAGTTCTGATCAACAATTCTCAGATTGATGTCCAAGAAGGTGATGAATATATAGCGATGTGTTTCTGTAAATCTTAGATTATTCTGGTTACAGTTCAATAGTTTAACAAAGTGTATCCATTTGTGTAAGAGTTGAAGACAATATTTTTTTAAATATAAGCGTACCTGTACTTTGTCTTGTTAGATGCAGATCTCGTTGAATCTGGAAATTGAAATATTGGACAGTTTCACAGTAGTTTTTGATGCTGATGCCTTTGAGTAACAAGCAATATGTATTCTCAGAGTTCAAGTGTACATCTGAAGCGTTACACTGAGATGACCGGGTAAACTGTAGAGGTTTTAGATGTGATTGGTGGATGCTTTGAAAGCAGCCAATGAGGGAGTGTTGATAACATGAATGTGGAAATGGTAGAAGGGCTGTCACTGTGTTACGGGGTCAGCGGACACTGCCGTAGTCCGCGGACGGCACATGCCACATCCAGGTCTTTCAAGGATGTCTGGCATGGAAAGGGTCTGGGGGAAATAGCCAATGAGGTGTTGTGGATTACAGGAAGAGAGGGTAGTAGGTGTTTTGATTGCTGTGTGTAGGGAAGATGGATGTGGATATTGCTAAGAAAAAGCTCACTGTGTGGATGTTGGGAGATTGTTCGATGAATAATTTTAAAAGGTACACTGATTTGTGTGGCATCTCTCGTACTATTGGTTTGGAGGGAGTGGAGGTTTGGTGGTATACAGTGTCTGGGCTAAACTGGGTGAGTTTACTATCATTTTACTATGGCTCACTTTCAATGCCAAGATATTATTGTTGTTCATTGGGGTGGAAATAGTTTGGGCTACGTTACTCCACTATACTTGCAGGTTGCATTAAAAGATACGTTCCGAGGCTTAATATTGTCATCAATGGCATTTGTGATGTCTTTGATGTCCTGAGTGTTAGTCTTAGCAGTGCACGGAGGTGGCGCGAGTTATCTTCGCTTAGCTTACTATAACTTGCGAATTTCAAGTGTTTTTCAGTTTTACTTGTAACCTTAACGTCCATTTAACAAAGTTTTCTCATTGAATTTCATGGGTTTTTGTTAGTGCAACCTAACCCCATAACGTCCCTTTAACAAAGTTATTTCATTGAATAAATAAACGAATTGGGCAGTGGCAATGGCGAAGCAAATAGAGCTAGCGATGAAAGAAATAAATACTCATAACACCTCATCGCAATCACAATAAAGGATAGACTTTCTTTCTTTCTCTGTCATCCACTTAAAGTCGCAACGCACATGGAGAGGGAGGTAGCGTTGCGTGAAGACTTTTCCTTTTCCTTGGAAAGGGAAGGAAAGTGAGAGGACAATTTCGTTTTACTTTTGATAAAACTCAGTTTTTCTTTATTTTTTAAACTGAGTAAATGTTTCAATAAAAAAAAAAAATATATATATATATATCAATAGGAGAAAAGAGTTGCATATGCATTAGTTATTAGTGTTGAACAGGTGAGCAGTCGGATGCTAGAAAAATAGTCAGAATTAAGCACAAGTGTAGCTTTCCTCAATCTGATGAAATCCAACCCTAAAATGGTATGGGGCCTTGTGCCCAAAAGTCACATTTTCCAATATATAGCCTCTTCTGGTAAGGTATTCAGAAATGATGCAGTGGGCTTTGGTGGTGCTTTGCAAAGGTTTTAAAAGTTAAAGAAGTATTTACCCAAATTCAGGTAAGTCCCCCCACTCTATCCTATTCACCAGGTAAGACCTAGGAAAGGATCCTTAATCCAAGTTTGACAGTCAGAGGCTAGGTTAGAGGGAGTTGGGGGACAAGGACTTTACGCCCAAAGTTACTAATCAATTTCCAAATGTACTGCCTCAAATACAGTTTCTATGTAACCCTGGAACGCTGTCATGTTTTTACCTGTACAACTGCCTATGAATTATCTGTACCATGTCATAAGTGAATATCCTGTAACAGCGCCATGATGCCCTCGGGCCGCTGGGCACTTTATAAATCCAAATAAATAAAAGAAATACTGAATGGAGGACAGGTGGGGCAGAAACAGGTTTGTTAACTAAAACCCCTGACTCAGATTCTTACAGAGACCACTGCAGGTCTTCTGTGATCCGTTGGGGGACACACATGCTTGGTTCGGGGTGACGAAGGCCCAGGCTTCACGGTTGCAGAGGTCACATGCCGGGTCAGGACTGGGTTACGTTGCATAGCAAACTGTTCCAGTCAGCTTCCAGATGAAGGCCCAAAAAAAAGAAACATTAAGACTTCTGTGGTCCAGACCTCTTCGGGACACCTCGCAGGATTGAAGTAGTGCTCCAACGAAGTTCACCATGGTCAGGTGGCGACAAGCAATCCTACATTGGCAAACACAAGCGCAGCCCCAGCACTGCTTTCCTTGAAGTGAGAAGGCTGATCATGCACGAGCAGGTGACTTGTTGCTTAAGCTTAAGAGCTGCAATGTTCCAAGGCTCTACTCTGAACAATGACCGCTGCAGCAAGGTAGCCCAGAGGGGAGACCTGATCCATCCACCAGGTGGTCCAGGGACAGTTCCAAAGTCTCAAAATGCACAGATCCTTGAGCAGGGGTCGAGACTGGTTGTTCCCACCAGTTCAAGGGTCAACACACCAACACGGGTCTTCTGAGATCATGCAGAAGAGCAGGGCTTCACTGAGCAAATCACTGGAGTCGATGGGGTTGTCGTTAGAGTGGCTGTTCGTCTTCGTTGAAGTCTTGTCTCCAATTGTGATCTGAAGAACAGTTGCAGGATTCCTCCTTTTATCCAAGATTCAGGCTGGGAGCAAGGCCATTCAAATAGCCAAATCCTGGATAGGCACAGGTCACCACCCCAGCAAGACTTTCTGGCACCAAAGATTCGGATTGGGACTAGACATCCTCAGACCCCATCTCTGGTACACACAGCACCCTTTAAGCCTGTGAAAGCCACAGCTTTCACCTGGAAAGGGGTTTTTCATAAAAGTAATTTCCTGACCTACGAAGGCTAAAAGAAGGTATAAATCACACAGCTGGTACTAGTTATCTTGTACACCTTGTCAAGGTAACTAAAAAACCATTATGAAAAATGTTATAAGGATACAAATTCTCCTAACGGCACTTCGCTGTAAGGGGATGTGTGCAATTGTAAAAATACAAGAATTCATAAAGAGAGACATAGTTTCTCAGTACTGACAGTCTTAGTGACTAGTCAGTTCCCCACAAGAATGAGCAAAACAGACAAGGGAAGTAAAATCGAATGCTTTACTGACCTCCACAAGGTTAAAACAACAGTAAAAAGAATGGGATTGCTCTGCTACCTCAATATGATTGGATTTGGCTAAACTTTGTGTCTTTTCTGTTCACCATAATAGGGTGGCTTTCCTTGCTCTAACCTTCAACTATCTAACTGTGAACGTCAGTATTCCGTGCCGTTGAATTCAGCGGTATCAAACAGAACTGCCTTATAACTAGCTGGTGAACAGACCCGTTTTTGTCATTTTCATTTTGCTTGCTGAGATTTATTGTGCTGATTTCTCTGATTCTGTGTTGTAAGTATATAATAAATATATATAAAAAAAATCTATATAATATAAAAAAAAAAAATTTAAAGAAATACATTTCGAGGGGATTGGGTCCTCCGACGTATTCCATATCTATGACATGTAATCACCACAGTTGTGCTGCTTCGGAAACTTTTTTCTGCGTCCTGCGTCGATGACGTCGATGCGCCGTCGTTGAGGACCACGTCCGACGTCATCCGATGTGATAAGTAGGACGCACGACGCCCGTAGCCTCAGTTCCGTTTTTTCCGCGAACGTGTTGCTTCGTGAATCTCGGTTAACGCCTCGACTCTTTGGAGTTCTGTTCTTCGAACCTGTTCGTTTTTGTGAAAATCCTTCGTGTGAAGATGTCTTCTACTTCGACTTCGACCCCGCGTCTGGGCTTCAAGAAGTGCGGGGAGTGTTGATCCAAGATGTCGGTGACGGACTCGCACGACGCCTGCCTCTGGTGCCTCAGGGAGGCCCACGACACGGATGACTGTATCGACTGCCAGTCGCTCACGTCCAAAGCCTTACGCGAATGTAAGAAGAAGTTGTCGGTAGGTCGGGTGTCCAAGCCCCGGAAGTCGAAGTCTGCGGGGCTTTCGACGGATGATTCGAGAGGTGACTCTCCGCGTCATCATCGGAAGTCTCGTGGGTCTCCTTCTAGGAGTCGGTCTCACCACTCCTCAGCCTCTTCGAGGCATTCTCGGAAGCGCCGACACTGGTCGTCTTCCAGGTCCTCTTCGGAGGACTCTGCCCGGCACGTCGCTTACCCCACCAGCCGTGCGACGCCGGAGGAATGGGCTTCCTTCGGGAAGAAAATGCTGGCGATTCTCGAGTCGCAGGGTACTAAGCCGCCCGCGCCCCCGAGTGGGGTCGGTCGCGAGAGGTCGAGAGACACCGCTCGCAAGAGTGGTCGGCACGAGTCACGGGAGAGGTCCCGTTCGGACAAGGAGACTCGTTCTCGACGTACCCGTTACAGGTCCCGGTCCTCGACGCGTTCGAGACCGTGTGCACCTGTGAGGTCTTCGAGGAAGACATCGACGTCTGAGGCGTCGAGGGCGTCGACAGGCTTTCTCGAGGCTCCGGCTCCGAGGAAGTACTCAAAGCCGTCGACGCTCAGGTCGTCGAAGGACACGCTCGGGGCTCTGGCTTCGAGGGCTGTGTCGACGCCGCCGATGCTGGCGGCGCTGCATCTGACGTCGACGCCGATCCTCTCGGCGCCGATGCCTGTTCTCTCGACGCCGGCGCTGATTCGCTCTACGCCATCGACGCCTTTCGTGTCGGAGGTACCCCGTGGCACGGGGGAACCCCCTAGGAAGGATCTGGTTAAGAGCAAGCACTTTCGGGTGCCTTCTTTTCGCCACCTGGAATATATTTCAGAGGCGGATGAGGATTCTGATGGCCTGGTTCCTAGTCAGTTTCCGGATGACATTGTCTCGGGCCATAGTCAGTTTGCCGATTTGAGGCAGTCACTGCATGATGCCAGTGGACTGGACACCTCTCCGGAGGTGGAGTTTTGCAGGCCTGAGCCTGGCTCTCATGCCGATTCCTCGTACCGGCGCCTTATGGCTAGGGTTTCTGAGTACTTGGGATGGTCTGCTCCCCCAGGGGAGTTTGTGCAGGATGATCTAACGGACATACTTGATGTTGGTCCCCCAACTGACCCGGTACTGCCGTTCCATATGGCTTTACAGAGAAGGGTGGCGGCGGCTTGGACTGCTCCGGAGAGTCTCCCGGCGGTGGGCAGATCCTTGTCGCGAAAATACCGTCCAGCCAGTAGCGACCCCTGCTACTTGACCAGGCACCCCACTCCGGAGAGTTTGGTGGTGCAGGCCCCGGCAAAGCAGGCGTCGTACCCTACCATCCCTCCTGATAGGGACGACAAATGTTTTGATGGCTGGGCGAAGAAAGTGTTTTCTTCTGGTGGTATGGCGCTTCAGGCGGCCAACTCCATTTGTGCCTTGTCTCGTTTCACACACACTCTGTGGAACTGTGTTGCATTAGCGGCTGAACATATTCCCGAAGGGGACGAACGGGATGGTTTCCTTGCTATGGTCCAGGATGGTAAGGATGCCATGTGTGAGTCCGTTCAGTCGGGTTTGGACTTAGCTGAATGCGTCAGTAGGTCCATGGCGGCGAGCACCGTGATACGCAGGTTTGCGTGGTTGCGGAAGTCGGGGTTTGCTCCTGATGTGCAGTCCCGGCTCCTCAACATGCCCTTTGACGGTGAACACCTTTTTGGCAGCAAGGCTGACGAGAGCCTTGAGAGGTTGCAGACCTCAAAAGCTGCAGCGAAGTCATTGGGCGCTGCAGTTCGCCAACCTCTGCCTTTTCGTCCTAGGGGACAGCAGTGGAGGGGTGGTTCCTTTTGCTATTACTCGTCCTTCAGTAAAGCGAGAGGATCTGGCAGTCAAAGAGGCCAACGCAGGGGTACCAGAGGTGGACGACAGGGTACCCGTGGTGCCAAGGCCGCCTGGGCAGTTGCCTCTTTGCCCTCAGGTAACGCCGCAGCCGCTCCCACTCAGTCATGAGGCCATGTCCCATGGTTCGCCGGTTGGGGGAAGGCTGGCGCAGCATCTTGAAGAGTGGCAAGCCATTACTTCAGATGTGTGGGTTCTGGAGATCATAACCCACGGCTACTGTCTTCCCTTTGGGCACAGGCCTCGCGACAATCCACCGGGGAACCTTTCTTTGCAGAGTCCGGATCTGCTCCTTGCGCAGGAAATTCAAGCCCTGCTGGAGGAAGGCGCCATAGAACTGGTGCCTGTAGCGGAGAGGAACAAGGGATGGTATTCCCCTTATTTTTTGATTTCGAAGAAAGACAGGGGATTGAGACCCATCATGGACCTGCGCGGTTTGAACAAACTCCTCAGGAAGGACAAGTTCAAGATGGTTACTCTCTCTCAAGTCCTCCAGGCCCTTCAGCTTCAGGACTGGTTGGTGTCACTCGACCTCAAGGATGCTTACTTACATGTGCCAATCCATCCCAAGCACAAGAAGTACCTGAGGTTCGCGGTTGGCGACTCGCACTTTCAGTTTCGGGTCCTGCCGTTCGGATTGACCTCCGCCCCGAGGGTTTTCACCAAGCTCATGGTGGTGGTGGCAGCGCATCTCAGGCAAGGGGGGATTCACGTCTACCCCTACCTGGACGATTGGTTGATCAGGGGGAGCTCTCCCGAGCAAGTCCTGGATCATCTGTCCGTCACCTGCCACTCCCTTCACAGGCTGGGCTTCTCCCTCAATTTAAAGAAGTCCCATTTGACGCCAACACAGCGGCTCCAGTACATCGGAGCACTTCCCTGGGGCAGTGTTTTCCTCCCCAGGTGAGGGCTCTTCACATTCAGCAGATGGTGCACAAGTTTCAGCATGCCCAGACACTCCCAGCGTTCGAGTTCTTGAGGTTGCTCGGCCTCATGGCATCCTGCATTCTTCTGGTGCCAGAGGCTCGCCTGCGGATGAGATCTTTGCAGTGGGCACTCAAGACGCAATGGTCGCAGTCCTCCGGCAGGATGTCGGACCCGGTTCAGGTGCCGCCCTCGGTCGCCCGGGACATTCTGTGGTGGGCCGTCGAAGGCAACTTGATGAAGGGGGCTCCATTTTGGCTTCCCTGGCCAGTGGTGACGATCGTGACGGATGCATCCCTCACGGGAAGGGGAGCTCATGCCAACGGGCTGACAGTCAGCGGTCGTTGGTCTCCGTCGGAGTCCAGACTCCATATCAATCTGTTGGAGCTGAGGGCCGTCAGGCTAGCCCTGAAGGCTTTTCTGCCAACTGTGCGAGGAAAGAGTGTCCTGATCCTGACGGACAACACAGTGGCCATGCACTACCTCAACAAAAAGGGGGAGGGGGGGCAGGGTCACTTCCTCTGTGCACGGAGGCGATGCAGCTCGAGTTCTGGGCCATCCAGCAGGAAGTTTCGATCTTGGCAGTTCATCTGGCCGGAGATGAAAACGTGACGGCGGACGGTCTGAGCAGGCAGAGCGCGATCTCTCACGAGTGGGAGTTGGCTCAGGAGATTCTCCTGGAGATCTTCGCCCTTTGGGGGACCCCTCAAGTGGATCTCTTCGCCTCCAGTGTCAACCGGAAGTGCGAAAGGTTTTGCTCGCGGGAATTTCCTCCAAAAGGAGCCTTAGGAGGCGCGTTCGTGGTGGAGTGGTCATTTCCGCTGCTGTACGCGTTTCCTCCAGTCCCCGTCATCCCGCAAGTGCTGCGGAGGTTACGGAAGTTTGGTTCCCGGATGATCCTCATTGCTTCGGCGTGGGCTCGGAGGACGTGGTACCCGGACCTTCTCGACTTGTCCATCTGCCCTCCACGTCGTCTTCCCTACCGAGACGATCTGCTCTCACGGGAGGGGGGGGGTCAGGTTCTCCATCCAGAGGTCAGATCCCTCAACCTTCACTCTTGGCTTCTGAAAGGTTGAGGTATAAGGATTGGGACCTCCCTGAAGACGTGATGGAGGTGTTGCTTTCGGCCCGAAGGCCAGCAACAAAGTCTCTGTGCCGTTGGCGTAAGTTCTGCGACTGGTGCAGAGTTCAGAATGTGGATCCTTTTGCATGTGACATCTCCATGGTTCTGTCCTTTTTACTTTCTTTGGCCCACAGGGGCTTGCAAGTGGGTACCATTAAAGGTTACCTGGCGGCGCTGTCCATCTTTAAGCGCTCGTCTGAAGAGTGTTCCTACTTTAAAATCCCTTTAATTTCACAGTTTCTGAAAGGGCTCACTAATGTGTTCCCTCCGTCACCTTTCCTGGTGCCCGGTTGGGATTTAAACCTTGTTCTTAAGTTTCTTATGGGTGCTCCGTTTGAGCCTTTACATTCTTGCCCTTTGAGGCTGTGAACTCTGAAAACTGTGTTTTTAGTTGCGGTTACTTCCGCTCGCAGAGTGAGTGAGTTACAGGCACTTTCAGTTAAGCCACCCTTCACTGTATTTCACAAGGACAGGGTTGTCCTTAGAGTTCGTCCTTCTTTTCTTCCGAAGGTAGTGACAGAATTTCATTTGGCCCAGAAGGTTGTGGTTCCGGCATTCTATCCTCCTCCGCATCCTGGTAAGGAAGAGGAGAGGCTCCATAGGCTTGATCCTAGGAGAGCTTTAAGCTTTTATGTTTCACGCATGTCCCGGGTCAGAGTGGACGATCAACTCTTTATTGGTTACGCTGGAAAGCGTTTGGGGCAAGCTGTGACGAAACAGACTTTGTCTCGCTGGATTATTTTGGCCATCTCGGAGTGTTACCGCTTGGCGGGTAAGGAACCACCGGCTGGCTTGCGGGCCCATTCTACCAGGGGTATGGCTGCATCTACTGCCCTGCAGAGGGGTGTTCCTATTCGCAACATCTGTGATGCAGCCACCTGGGCTTTAGTACATACATTTGTATGTCACTATTCCCTCGATTCCATCCGAGGACAGGATCTGGCCTTTGGCAAGGCGGTCCTTTGCTCTGCTATTTGATTGGCTATTCTAAATTTTGATTCTAAATTCTTTCCCTCCTCCTTGCTCTGGTACTGCTTTGGGAGTCTGTCATAGATATGGAATACGTCAGAGGACCCAATCCCCTCGAAGAACAAGTTACTTTCTTACCTGGTAACGTTCTTTCGATGGGATGGTCCGACGACGTATTCCATATCGCTCCCGCCCTGCCTTCCCCGCTGCAAAATTTCTTTTGCGATTGCAGCTGACGTTCCGCAAGGCTTTGTGTCTGACTGGCAGTTGACTAATGTCACACGTTCTGGGGGAAAAAACTACAACTGAGGCTACGGGCGTCGTGTGTCCTACTTATCACTTCGGATGACGTCAGAGGAGGTCCTCGACGACGGCGCATCGACGTCATCGACGCAGGACGCAGACGCCGAAAAAAGTTTCCGAAGCAGCAGAGCTGTGGTGATTACATGTCATAGATATGGAAAACGTCGTTGGACCATCCCATCGAAAGAATGTTACCAGGTAAGAAAGTAACTTGTTCTTTTTTTAAAAAAGAGGAAATATATCCTTGCCCAGCTGTCATCTATAAGGCAGCACCCAAAACCCGGAGTTGTGTTCGTAGACCGGGGGCTGTCAATTGTGCGAGGAGCAGCTTGGGGCCATTCCTCTTAAGTGCTTTCCCTTCCTCCTTTTAAGGTAACTCTGCCCCTTTTCCCGCAATCTTTCAGGTATGCGCTCTAAATAGCGCTGTTTGCTGTTAGTTGTTGCCTTATATGTCACTTAGCTACCAGCTTTCAATGCTCCTAGCACACACATTGATGTAAATGGTACTAATATTTACAACCTGTTAAAGCGAACTGCATCAAGCTTTTTGTGACATACCATTTACCTGCCCTCCCCAACCAACGTTATTATGGCGAATGGCTTGAGAAGCCTTAAGGGCAACTTGATTACCCCTTTCCCGATGTCCGCTAGCAAAATTGACTCCCTTGTCTGTCCCGGAAAATCCACATATATTGAACCAGCCGTTTCTGAAGATCATGCAATGAGTGTTATCAATCAAGAGCCCTCTATATCCTCTCAGGCTCCACATATCGCCCAAGTGCATGCACAGGGAATTCCCACTTCCTCCATCCATGACCCTTTTATGGAACTCTCCGTGCCTTCTGCCCTTGTTCCCTCCATTAGTCCTAAGGTGCGTCAAGCCATTGACGATTTTAGAAGTTGTTCAGAATCACCACTGGCCTACGAAACTGGCAAAAGGCAAGATGAGGTAACACTGGAGAAAATGGAGGCATTAGATCAGGCGATTTGCCGTTCCATCGGCACTTTGACTCCAATAGTCTTTAACTCAGTAAAAAGGCGCATGTCCTTTTATTCAAATCTACCAAACTACACCAAAAATGTATTGGACATGAGTACTGAAATTGTGGATGATATAAATAAAGAACCATTGCCATCCCAATCAATTTTATCTCTGGAACCATGGGTAAACCTAGATAAATCCGCCCACCTCCCTCCATCTCCAGGTGAGAGCTCAATCCAGCATTCTCCAGGTTCATTTCAGGTTATCATACGGATCCTTGACCTCCTTGACAAGGGCCATGACTTGACTCATCTTGAATTAAAGGAGATCAAATCAATGCTTTTACTCATGTCCTCTAAGATGGATCGCATTGAAGGAATTATCATGGCCGCTGAAACGATTAAAAATCTCAAATCAGATCCAATTTTCAATCATGTTAGCGTGTCCAATCCAGTAATGAAAAATCAACATACTCAATGCTGTTCCGTACAAACACTCATACCCTCTCCACCTCTTCCTGAAGCTTTGTCAATTCATTCCCCATGTACCTGTCAAAATGCTCCTTCTGAGCTTAAATTAGCAATAGAGAAAATGAACACTATCATAGCGCTATATACTCCAAATCCTACGCCACATCAAAACGGTCCAGGTAGCCCAACAGAATTGCTTGATGCACTTGAACAAATGCATCGAGACCCTCTGGAACAGCCATTAACCGAAGCACCTATCGGTTTTATGTCACGAAGAGCTAAAAAACTCCACCAAAGGGCTGTTAAAAGGTATGCCAAAAGAAGAAAAGAGGCGCTGTTCAAAGGCTCTACACTTCAAACTGATCCACTTGAACAAGCACTATACATTGCAACTGATATAATTACAGATGATGACCACATTGACCTTCACCAACTGTCCAAAGAAAGCCAAGAAGCCCTGATACCACCCATAAAAGCTCATTTGAAAGTATGTAATAATGTAACTAATACCTTAAAAACTCCGTCCTTATTGGTAAACCCAAACTCTTTGAATGAAATTAATCTTATGAATTCTGTTAACAATGAACCATCAACACTTTCTAGTGATAGTATTGAAGTACCAACAACATCCAAACGAAACAATAAAAAAGTCAAGATGACTCCTAATTATCCACCAGCAGTTGTGGCACTATTAAATGAGCAAGTAACGGCACAATTGTCCGGTTCCAAATCGAACTTAGCCAACTATTTCCCAATATCTGGCAGAATTCGCACTACTCGCCATGATGATACCGGGCCATTAGGACTTTCTGCTACTACAATAACTAAAACTTACAGCGAAGCTTGCGCACATGTTCCCAATTCAATTTCAACCTTGTCGGGTATCACTGATCCCCCAAATACGACCCTCCCAATACCTTCAATAAATGGATGTGCAAATCTCGGCTCAATACCTGTATTATCAGTAGTACAGCAGCCATCTCTACAGCCGAATAATGCTAATTCGACTATTTCTAATGTTTTACCACCTATTGTTCCTGACGGTCTAAATGCACCTGTTACTAATACTTCTAAAACAGACCAGCCTCTGCCAGCTCGACCAGAAATAATTGTCAATGGGCAAGGCAAAATTACATCTCTCACAACTTTATCCCCTACTAAATCACTGTCCACGTCAACAATAAATCAGGACCACCAAAGTGTACCATCCTCCATTGAGCGCAATTGCACAAAGATGCATGGTCCTTCTCAATATAGATCTGCCTTAGAAGTATCACCCTCCACTACTTTGACGCAATATGACATTTTAAATATTCTTAGGAAAGAACTTGATGATCGTTTTATGAGATCTTCCGTGGATAACGAATCAACCAACTCAAACACGACCAGTCAGCATAAACTTCCAGCTCTTTTTAACAGCCCCCCAGACCATCCTGCTAAAATGCTAGAACTACCCACTGATAACATCCAACAGACAACTGTGGAAATGCACCATCTTGTGGGTTTTGAAGGAAAATGCAATCTACTTAGAACAAATCGCATCAATAGACCGTTTCTTCTAACCTTATTTAGTCGAATCCCTCAACTACGGATGTTTAAATCTGAAGACATTTTGAGAGTATCACTTTCTACTGAAAACAATTATCGGTCCGTGTGTTACTTGTCCTCTGAAGCAGTTTTAAAATATCTATGGTTTAATCGGGAAGGCATAAAAAAGGAAGGCCTTGCTTTAAGCTCACTGGAAAATGAACAAGAAGCGATGAAATTCATTCAGTACAAATGTCCACAGGCTCCCACCTGTGATCTCAATGCTACTTCACTATATAACACCAAAGAAGAAGGAGATGGAGCCATTAATGAATTGCTAAACAAAGTGGCCATTTCTCACGACTTGTCGTGGTTAGCCCCAATGCTCAATTCCATTCTTAAATCTAAAGAATCCTCTACTCAATCGTAGCTTCCCTCTAAAACTTGTTTAACTGTTCAATCGTGGAACTCTTGTGGCTATCATAATCTTATGCAATGGCACGCAACGATCGATGGCCACAATAGGCCTTCAATCGTTATGATTCAAGAAACCATGAAAACTGCTATCTTCTCGTTGCCCGACTATACAACTCATTGCATTCCAGCGATAGCTTCAGCTGCTCGTCCCTCCGGAGGCATCCTTATAGCAGTTGATAATGCGCTGGGGTTCGGTTCCAATATTGTGAGGAAGGCTGCCAACTTATTAGCAGTACTATTAAAGACAGATCTTCAGTACCAGCATTTAATCGTCATTACAGTATATTGGAATCCCGCACACACTCCAATTGATGAGATGTTTGATCTGGTGGACTCTTGCCTTGAATTTATCATTCACGAATACAAGAACGTTGAAATAATACTAGGCGGCGATTTCAACTGCGATTGCAGGACCACCACTGAGCTTAGAGGCTCAAAAAAAAAATAATATCCTATCTAAGCAGAGAGGTACTAAATGGCGCAACTTCTTAAAAGATTGGGATTTAGACATCATTATTCCTGATTCACAAACGATATGGACCACATGGTCTAGGGAAGCTAAATCCTCAACTATTTATTTTATTTTCGTTACTTACAATTTACTTACTATATCTACTCCATTAAAAATCATCTTTACTTCCTACGGTGACCATGCTCAAATCTTTGGCACTCTGAAGATTAATTTCACCATTCTTACAGTTGATTCTTCTACAACGCTATGTGAAGTTGATCGTCCCCACCTCTCTCTTAGATGGAGCCAAGCTCTATGCAAACAATTTATTCAATACGTAACGTTGGCTATTTCCAATCGTCATATTTCTGGTAATTTCTCTATTAATACCACAGAGATAAATTATCCAGAAATCATTCAGGCTGCCATATCTCATTTCAGCAAATATAGAAAAACTGTTACTACCCATCGCCATTCATTTGATCGCCTCTGTAAAATGCAGAAGCGTGAAAAAAACAAAGCTCTTCGAGCTCTGGAAAAAAATAAGATTATTTCTTATAATACATATCAAAGACAGCGCAACCGTATCATAGCATCCTACAAACAAAACCTTAAACATTTAAGAATTTTAAGATACAATGAAATCAATTGCAATCTTATTAGAGCAATTATAGCTCATGATACACGCACCATCTGGCGAACCATCAAAAATAATCAGACTCAAGTTCCGTTATTATCATTACACGCCATTTCTGAAGCAACCTGGCGCACTTATATCACGCACAAATTTCGGATGCCCGATCAATTCCAGAATACCATCATCAGTAAGCTAAGATACCAAGACCTTCCGCGCTTAAGCTGGTCTACTGCTGATATTACATGGGCTATTTCTAAATTGAACCACTCCAAATCTGCTGGTCCTGATGGTTTTCCCCCCTGCATATATAAAGCAGATCTAGATTTATGGGCCCAAATTTTAAAAAGTAAATTTGAGACCATTCACAAATCAGGAATTGTACCGATCTCCTGGCTATCGGCTAATATCATACCGATATTTAAAAAAGGAGATCCCTCTCTACCTCAAAATGATCGGCCTATTGCCTTAATAGATACAGAGGCTAAACTGTTCGCAATCTTACTTCTTTACGATCTAGAAAAATACATCGAAACTCATCAGTCATATTCCAAGTATCAAACTGGATTTAGGAAGGGGATGAGCACCTCGCTCAATGCCTTGATAATGGCATTTACCATTGCTGTAGCGAAGCCAAAATCTGCTAACCCTGTTTATATTGCACTGATTGATATGACTTCAGCCTTTGACACGGTCATTCGGAACGTACTATGGTCCAAACTAATAAAAATGGGAGTACCGCTAGTGCTAATATACTGGTTCATTGCTCTTCATACTACTACTTCTTATAGAATCAAACTTACCACAGAGGGCCGCATAACCAAACCAATAAATACTGAAATAGGCCTAAAACAGGGCTGCAACTTAGCCGCAACCTTTTTCAATTTATACTTAGCAGATCTTGACAAAGGCTGGGATGAGCAAAATCTATTCTCTGTGAAAATTGGGCTCATTCATTTGAAATGGCTCGCTTTCGCAGATGACATCATCCTTTTTGATTCAACTCCTGGTGGCCTTCAAACGAAAATACGGTTATTTGAACAATATGCCATAACTCATAACCTAGCTCCTAACTCAGCAAAAACAGCAGTGATGAAATTCGGTGTCCAGAAGAGAACTGGAAAAACTCAATGGCATATTATGCATACTATTATCCCTTTAAATATTGATACCATCTACCTAGGCTACTATTTAGCTGAGAAAAACTCCATCAAAACATGGACCGATCTATTGAACACCAAGATCCGACCACTGACATCACAGCTAAAAATAATACATGCAAAGTATTGCAAGTTCTCATTAATGCCCCTCATCGAATTTTTCACACTGAAAATTGAAAGTGTCATTCTCTACTCATTAGATATCTGTTTGAGTGAAATGGGCTTGATTTTAGATCAATTGCAAGGGACATCTTTGAAGCGAGCGATGTCTCTTCCAATGTCACTGCCCAATGCAGTCCTAAGACACAAACTAGGCCTCATAGCACTATCCACACGCTGGAAATGGCGACTTCTCACCAATTTCGCAAAAATAACATATCCTAAACCAAACTCCCTATACATAGACATGAAGGAATCAATTAATTCAAGACCAACGACTCCCATGGTCCAATATTTGACGAGAATTAATGCCATTCTGAAGGAGGTTAATGTCACAGTGGCGGATGTTTACTATAGACCTGCTTATGCCAAAAAAAAGCTATTTGAGTTCGATTGGTGGAAAACTATTGACCAGATAGGTTCATACAAACTTTATAATGAATACTATCTTTTTACCAAAAAGCGGACACCAAGATACGATCATATTACTCTATTTCCCTGCAATCATACCCGCAATACTTTCTTACGATTTAAATTCAATCTGTTGTACACCAAAGAAAGAACTGCAAATTGGATTGGTAGCAGGATGAATAGCGAAAAGCAGTGTAGATTTCCGATGTGCACTGAAACCACAGAATCATTAAAACATCTGATTTTATATTGTCCTCATTTTAAATATGCAAGAACTGTCTTATTTATGGATTTCGTAAACATTAATTATATTGATTGTTTACCATTTTTATAGGCCCGAATGATGCAAGGCAATCACAAACCTCTTATTTTTGCCCTCACGAGATTTTGTAAAGTGATAGAGAGAGAGCTAGATAAACATGCGAACATGAATGCTTGAAAACCATATATGTAAATCTTGGTATTCTAAAGATCGACCTATATGAATGATGTTGAATTTTCTTCAACTTCGTTACACCTAAGAATGTTTGTATTTGCACTCTCTCAAATTCAATAACTGCCTTGCTCTTTGCACATGTACTATGTCCTTTTATGAATTTATATGGAATGATATTTTTACATGTTTTATGAATTATACTGTAAATATTATTGTGCTTTGAATTTTGTAAAGGTTCTGTCATTTTTTTTTGATAGAACCACATGCAAATAAAAAAAAAAAAAAAAAAATAGGGTGGCTTTCCAAAATCCTTCTACTGGGTGTGATTTTGGGAATCCATTTTAAGAAAATAACATCCATACATTGGCTACCAATCAAATCCAACTTCATGCTGATCAATATTGTGGCCTCTACCACATTTAGGCAAGTATCATATTCCCAAAGTTGCTTCTTACCCATGAGCTCTGCAGACTCCGTAAGATCTAGCTTCCACTCATACCGCAGATTTTCCTGGTTTGCGAGTCCAGTTATCTAGATAGAGCACTTACTGTTCTGGTCTTACTTTTGCACTAATGGGAATGACTTTGAAAAGCAGTAAAGTTGCTTCTGGTGTTTGAGAAACAGCCAAAAGCTCCAGAGGAAACAGTATTTGCTTGTCAAATTACATTGGGCCCATCCGGCATCTAATGCAAGGGTCTGGAGGACAGCCAGATTATTCAAATTCAATCCGGGGAATTCTGCTTTGTAGTGCTTCCCTTTCTGGCAAGAACCAGTCTGAGATGGCTTTGCCCAGGTGAACAGCCACAATCAGGCAGCATCTTCCATGCATCAGGTTTTGTAGTTCCTTAATATATTAAGCAGATGAAATGGTGGCTGACTCGCTTTTTGCAAGGAACAGATGAGAGTGCAAGAGGACAAGCCAATTCGAGAGGGCATGCAGGCTTAGGTTAACAGCAATTTACTCAAAAGAATGTTGGATAGTAATAGACGCTGCCTGTGGAGAATCCTGCAGTCTTCATAAAAACCCTACCTAAAGTCTCCTTCCAGGTGGCCAGCGAAAGGCAAGCGTTACCTGACCCTAGGGTTAATATTAGCCAGGAGGATCACCTGGGAGGAGAAAGGCCCCAGGGGACCAAGAGGACTCTGTTGGGTGAGACGCAGTATTTGTCTTCCTCAAAGAACATACAGTAATACCGGAATATGTAATGGCTTGCTGTCAGAGAGAGCTTTTACTTCCCAAAGCTAACTATCTGAATAGGGGTGAAAATAATCCTAACCAGTTATGCATTGGAAGTAAGAAAACCCCTTTTAAAATCATTGACGTACAAGGAGATGAAAGATCCTACGAACCATAGGGGCATATTAAAGATGAGTCTTAAATATTACCAACTCAGGTTTTGAAAACCATAATTCCCTGGTTAAACCAAACTCTTCATTGAATCCTTATAATAATCCTTTAGGGAATATAATTAAGGAAATAAATTAAGTTGGTGTTAAAAATTCCAATAGAAAAGCTGATTTGAACATTGTAGAAGAGGGCTGCAGAGGCACGAGACTGCAAGTTGCAGCCTAATGGTGTTAATGACCCACACCTGAGGGAGTCTGGAAGGCATATGAGGCCCCCACAGGTGCAGACCAGGGAGAGTAGTAGTAGCAGCAGGAGGGTGGAGTAGTCGTGATTTCTCCACGTTGCAGCAGAAGCAGAATCTGGAGGAGAACGGAGACGCCTGGACCAGTTTCGTGTGTCGAGCAGTTGCCAGTCCTGAGAGGGTCTCTTCCTCTGGAGACCTTGATTGCAGAAGTCGCACAGCGGGAAGCATTAACTTTGAAAGCTTTCCTCAATGTAAGGCGGGCTCCCGTGGTAGGCGAGCACCGAGAGCCTCTGTAGCAGAGAACGCTCCTTTTTCGAGTGGTGCGTACCGCAGGAGACCGAAGGAAGCCAGGTGCCGGACCGATCAAGACAGCAAATGCAGAAGACCCAAAGGCAGCAGAGCAAGCGGACGCGCACATCAGATCCGGTGAGTTCACTATTGCATTGTGACCTCAGAGCGCTCCATAATCGTGTGACCTCGGAGCGCTCCATGATCGCCCGCTGGCCAAGCTGGGGTGCCCTAAATATGGGACTAACATAAAGAGAGTGAAGCGGCAAAATGAACATTTTGAATACCAAACTGATATAAAGCTGAATAATAATCCAGTTTGAAACCCAAGCTGATTTGAAGAGGTGAAGGTGGCAAAATAAGAGCTTGACAAACAGATCACAAAGGTGTGACTGTGTTTGTGGGTCAGAATAATTGCCAACAACAAGAGGGCAATATTGTGAGAAACCAATACAAACAACTATTGCCAAAGCCTAAAGAGAATAATAACAAGGCCAGTTAAAACGAACAAACATTGCCAAAGCCAAAAGAGGGCAATTAAGAAACCAAATGTTTGTGAATCATATTGAATATGTGTCAAGGAGGCTATCGGAGGAATTGGCTTAAACCAACGATGTCAAAGCCAAAAGAAAGTGTAAGAGGGAGAGAAAACCATTGTTAGCTTTTGGTTAATGCAGAAGTGGGGAAACACGTGTGGCAGGAGGGCTGTCCTTCTGACAGAAAGTATTTAGGAGGAGTGGAGCATAACCTGCGTTTCGTGTAGCAATCCGGAGTATTTAATAAAGAGCACCAATGTATTTTTTGTCTTCCCTGAAGAAATATTGAAGCTTGAGGTTGTGAAGCAAAAGGCTTTGCTAACTTGTTGGAAGCTAACCTTTACCACAGACGTACTTGTAGTTAGTTTTATTCTGGCAGGAGAGTACACCAGGGCAGAGAACCTTGTAGTAGTACGCCTGGCAGGTGAGTGGACCAGGTGGAAATCAGTGAAGTACTCTGGTGTGGTTAAGTCTTAAAGAGGAAGTAGCATAACCACTGAGGTGTTTTTGTGAACTGTTGCAGAATCACCCTGACACATTATAATTGTTTAAACAAGTGTTTTGTGAACTGGTGCAGAATTATCCTAACAGACATGTTGTTGATCCTAATGAACTGTGGAAGTATTCATCAAGGCATAAATTAGTTTTCAAAAATTGATTAGCAGAATTTGCTAATTAAATTATTTTTGATTAGCCAATAAACACATTTGATTAGCAATTTTGTACTCCTATTTTAAATGTCACCCAAAGTTAGTTTTACCCCAAGACAAACCATTAGCAAGAATACAGCATTTCTATGTACCTCTCAAGTACAATGAGTGTCTGTAAAATGTAAAGGTTCACTGCATGAATGGTCCACATAGATCTGATTTTAAAAAAGCTCTGACGTTTTCTTTTCAGTTCAAGGCTCTGTGCAGCTGGGTCATGCAGCAGTCAGTGGTGCATAGTGCAGTGTCCATCAAATTGTCAACAAGACATCAATACAGATGCAATTGTGAGTGTGTCATTTTTTTTATTATCAAGTTTCATTTAGCTAGTGTCCTGGCATATAACAGTCACAAGTAACTCCCCAAGATGAAGACAGCAGCTACAAGGAGTTTGTGACACATTGGGGACATTAGTTATCTTATTCTGCAGAACCAAATGTCCAGTTGCCAGCCTCTTGGTCTGCCCAGGTCAGTGAGGCCATGGTGCAGCACCTACCAGTTACTAGTGCCGTAAAGTCCCATGCATCTGCAAGACAAATGGGCCCAGCAAATTACATTTACTCATCCATTTATGGTTTGGCTTATTGCAAGTAGGCAAAAAGTGAGATGATTTAAAAGATCAAAATAAATAATCTAAAGAGGGAGTGCCATCAAACACCTAAAAGCCAATAGAAAAATCATCAGGGTGCCCAAGAGGTCGGAAATCTATTCTCTAAACCTATGGCGCACAGGCACCACATTTTGTGACTACATGGCATTGTGGGAAGTATTAAGTGGCAAGTTAGCAGCAAATTGTGCAATGTAATGCCCATCAGGCCACCAACACTGCCGAAGGATAAATAATGCACATTTCTGTTCTTGCCAGCACACTGGTGTGGCTGGGATGGGTCAAATAATTTGCCCAGGATCACACAGTTTGGTTAAGCAGTGAAGCCACAATTTGCCAGCAATTTAAGCAACTTGCCACATACCTTCTAAGTTGTAATTAGTAGGACAGATATTTGTTTTGTTTCAAGAACTACAAAATGGTTGTTTATCTGCAAAGAACACAAATCACTCGAAGCAACCACCTTTGGGGGAGTATTTGCAACACCCTGAATACAGCGCGGCCACCTGCACCAATAACACATCCTGCTTGCAGAAGGCCTTTGAATAGTCTACAATTAAAAAGATATTTTTAGAATGAAAAGTTGGGCTAGGCGTTGCTTACCTCTCGGGCCCATTGTTATCAAGTCACAGTGGGTTGGGCCTCTCTGCCTAATCTTCCTCTACACTGCAGACCAATTCTTACAAAATAGGCAAAAAGCAACTCATTACCCACAACAATGCACACTCACTCTGGGGGAGGGGGGGGGGACTCGAAAATCAACACGGCCCCTCAGCACTCGCTATGAAGTGAAAAAATATTTCTCCCACCCAAACGGGTGGGAGAAATAAATGCTGGCGCAGCCACTTGCTAACAGTACACCCAGCCCAGCAATCTGGAACAGCGTTGGGGCCTTTCGCCTTTACAAACTAAAGAGGACTCGAGCCTCTGGGAGGAGGGGGGTCCAGCAAATGCCCCCATCTTTCCAGTCCGCAAAGCACAGCAATAAAAGTCACAATTTTCGTTCTGGGGCTTTTAATATGCGCTTTGCAGTGCTCACATTAAAGTAATGGCCAGTGTAAAGCTTCCTACTGGCTCTGGCTGCCTGCCTCGTGATAAATTCGGCAGCTAACCTCCATGCACCTTTGCAGGCTCGGACTGGCCTATAGGGCAAAAGGCCCATAGCTTAACCAAAAACGCAAAATGCTTGCGTGGGCCCATTTTTTGGGTCAAAGTGGGCCACCTTTTTTTGCCAATGTGGGCCAGTTTGATGAGTTACTGGACTATATTGTGGCTAATAGCTTTGACCAGTGTTGCTGAATACATATTCTCTAAAATGTACAATTTTCATCGCATTGGATCAGAAACCTCCCCCTTGGGTTATTCAAACAGCGTCACAAAAGGAATGAATTCCCATTTGCAACTGTAGAGCACTTTTTCGTTGGTGTCCGAGACAATTATTGTATGTCCCAGTCTGACCCTGCGCCACTTTCAACCCTCAGCAGTGACGGGCCGGGAGGCACACATCTTGAGCCGGGCCTGTTGCTGCTCACAGAAGCCTTTTTTGAAGGCCTTCTGTGAGCAGGCTGCGTTATTACTGCGAGTGTTGGGTGTTAGAGAGTGGCTGGCAATAATATATCTCTGCCCAAAATGAAATGAAAGACTATTTAAAGCCTTTTGCGAGCAGGCTGCGTTATTACTGAGGGTGCTGGTGTTAGCAAGTGGCTGACAATATTTCTCTTGTCCGTTCGGGCGGGAGAAACATTGTCAGCCACTTGCTAACACCAGCACCCTCAGTAATAACGCAGCCTGCTTGCAGAAGAGCTTTTCAAAAGCCTTCTGCGAGCAGGCTGCGTTATTACTGCGAGTGATGAGTGTTAGAGAGTGGCAGGCAATAACAACGGGCGGGAGAAATAATGTTGTCAGCCACTTTCTAAAACCAGCACCCGCAGTAATAATGCAGCCGGCTCGTAGAAGGCTTTAAAAATTCTTTCATTAAATCAAAGAATATTTAAAGCCTTCTACCAGCACAAAACATTAATGCAAAACGGGCCCGGCTCCCCCACCCAAACCTCCCCTAAGCACTCCTTACCTCAGAAAACGCCAGAGCCAGTGTGAGAGGGGGGACTGAGATCCTCCTCTCACGCGAGGACGTTGGCATCCGAGCTGGGCTCATAACATTGATATAATGCTTCTGCCTCGCCTGCAGTGCACGCTGTGCACAGCCTCACTCAGGCAGAGTAGAGGCAGAGTTTAGGCACAATCTTTTGTTTTGCTGTATATTTAATGAATCATATCGCAGTTTGTGCGACATGATTCGTTAAATATGCAGCAAAACAGCGGTATTGTATCGCAAATTGCGATGCAATACCGCTTATTTTATGCCTTGTTCATGGTTTATGAGAAGTTGCTGCTTTGAATTCGATGTCACAAGTGGAAAGAGGAATAAGTTGTTGAAAGTTTTTCAACTGTTGGTTGAATTCAAATTGGAAGCAAAACACTGCATTGGAACTTTGTTGCAAATAATCCTTTTGGAACTGTTAAACAGAAACCTGCTTGATTCTGGGGAAGGGGAATTCACCCAGATTATATGGAGAGACAGTTACGAGGTTGTAATCATAACTGTTGTTCCTGTTATATTTGAACTGCCATATATAGAATTACTGTATGTACATGTGTGAGGGACATGTGTTTCCTTTGGTTTATTTTAGGCAGGGAAATCTTCAGGGTAGGTATAGTGAAGCTTTTATCCAACATTTTGAGTTCATAAAATGGCATATTCACAAAGTTGTCTGCCTCCCTTTTCTGGCCCCTTAGTGTCATGGGAGGATAGCTCAGCCGCAACATGCTCGCCTTGGAAGCAAGATGACACAGAGAAACACAGGTTCGATCCCCGGTCCGCGCTTAGAAACCTCTGGGTATTAAGCGCTTTATAAATATCATATCATAAATAACCTATCATATCACAGACATGCATGCACCTAATGACCTAATTGTTGTGCCTTGCCATACCCCACGCCCTCATTCTCAACCTTTTAAAATGACCCCCAGCACTAGGACCCCACCCAGGCAGTATATAATTTTTTTAAGTAGTATCATCCGCCCCTTCAACACACCGTCTCTGTGGTGGGAGAGTTCTGGGTATTGACATGGGCTGTCTCCCAACTTTTTCATGATGATCTTTTTTTTCTTACAGACCCAGAGAGACCACATGAAAATCTCTGAGGCGGTGAATGCATTCAAGGGTACAGTGCAGGGCCTTCCCATTGACCAGGAAAGCCGGCAGGAGTATTTCAAGGTATGGATGGCTTGGGGCTGTGTGGTATTGTTACTCAATGACCTGTCTATCGAGGTATACTTTCATGGAAGCCACATACAGCTTGCTGACTGATTGCTTTAACATGAAGGATGATGTTTGGTCAGGGTGTTTGTTTGACCCTCTGACTCTCTTCTTGGAGTGCTACCCATGGGAAGGCACTTCATGCCTTATACCAGACCTGCTGAATACTTCCTTTCACTCACAGGCAGAGCTTGAAAAAGAGTATGGAGAAGATTTCATGGTGGCCCTGGAGAAACTACTCAAAGAGTACTTTGTACGCCTGGAAAGCACAATGCGCACACCCAGGATCCAGGAGGTAGGGTTTGGTATACAGTGGGAGCCTTTGGGGGTTCTGGGTGGCCATTGGGAAGGAGGTAAAGGAAGGAGTGTTGGGTGTGGGGGAAGAAGTGAGGCAGGTGTAGAAATGTCTTTCACAATGGACTGTCTCCGATCTCTCTTGCTCTTTCTCACGCTCTCTCGGGCACCTTCGCTCTTTTAGCTCTCATCTTTCTATGCATGTACCAGTACTTGATTGTCTTAATTTAATCCCGCTTGTCTTCTTGGGCAGCACTTTTAATGCTGCAGTGTTACTCTGCTGTCGTCTCTTTTTTGCATGTACCCTTTGCAGGTTGTTGCTCATCTCAAGTATAAATTTGTTTTCAAAAATTGATTAGCAGATGCTAATTAAAATTGCCTTGATTAGCAAGCAAACCTGTTTGATTAGCACCAGACGCTATTTGTACCCAACAAATAAAATGAGCAACAATACAGCAGCTTTATGTACCGCTGAAGTAAGACATTAGTGAAAGTCAGGCCCTTTCATATTCTTGGAAATTCCACTAGACCTGCAGGTTGAGTAAGTTAGCTTACCTACTTGACCTAAGAGAAATGCACTTGACCCATTGCAATGGATGGTAAATTTAAATGCGCTTTCTGTAAAATGGTGCATGTCACCATAAACCCACTATGTTTGGCACACTGCTGCCACCCAGAGGCCAGCCATGCACAGTGAAACTTGTATTTGACATATTGCAAACAAAGTAAATGTTAAATAAAAGTTTTAAACATCTCCTGCAAATTGTACTCGCCCTTCATTAAATCTACTCAACTATGCGAGTGGGAAAAATACTGCAATCCCTGGTTGAGTGTCTGTAAAATGTAAAAGGTTAGTTTAATGAATGGACACAAATAAATACTTATTATAAAAAGGCTCTGAGAACTGGCTAGCTCTCTCCCGCAAGTGGTAAAGTATCGGGCAATCCATAATCCTAGAACAAATCCAGCTCTGGAGACTAACTACAGTATATGGTAGTGCAGTAGATCTGTAGATGTACAGACTGGATAGAACTATTGATCACTACTTTGCGTAAACCTCTAGTTAATTTTGTATAGTCTTTATGAAAGAGGAAAGAAAGTAAGAGACTAAGCTGAGTGGATGGCTTAGCGGCAGAGAACTGAGCAAACTAGGTGGAATATTAGTTTGCGGCCATCTAACTTTTAGGGGCTGGTATAAAGCAAGGGTTTGATAAGAGGAGTATGGGATCAGCTCATGGGTTGCGCAGATGTATCTAACCAGCCGGTTACAGAACTAGTTTTCTGATGTTTGTCAATCTGCTTAGAATCACATGCTGTACATAGTCGGACATCCATTGGTAACCGCAGATTATTGCATATTGTCTTTAGAGAATCGAAAGGGGACGTCGACATGGGCGTGCCTGTAACACTATCCCTACGTGACGTGTAGTGTACCCAAGATCCCTCACGCGTCGACGTCCCTCAGATTGTTTTTTTCCACTCAGATAACTGGTCGCCCTTATGCAGAGTTTGTAAAGAACATTGCTATTGTCCAATGACCTTTAGTTGAATTACTCTATAAAGATATTTAATATCACCCCTTCCGTCCCTTGTCTCAACGGCTGTTCCAGTTTCCGCCAAAGACCTGCGAGATTCGACAGAAGGTGATCCTGTCGGTGTTGCTGACCACGTGGCCGGGCCTTCCGCCGGCCTATACAGTAGGGAGAGTGGGGTCGGGTGGACATTTCTTTTCAAACTGAAAATGCCTTTCCCTTTCTTCCCTCTTTCCCAGTTGGTCTTAGTCACTCTGTGTAACCTCAGGTTGTTGACCTTTCGACGGAACGTTCCCGTCCCGCATAGTCTGTCCCCGGCCCCTCTGCTTTGGGGAAGTCACACCACGGCGACAAAGACAGACACGTGCATGACACTAAGCACACAACCCCTAGCCTTGCTTCGACTACGTTGAAAAAGACTTTGGCGCCAACGGGTGCACCGGTAATTCCGGTGATACCCGCCGATCGACGAGATCGCAGCCCTCCCACAGCTGCATGCGCTCCTAGCGACTGGGAAATCCAAAACAAAGGGCGAGGATGAACATGAGCCCATTTAAGATGAACATATTGAAGGTTGGGGGGACGACCCAGATGTGGGTGACCCTTAACCATGGCAGGCCCTAGAGCCACAAGACCCAGACCCAGATATTCTGGCCTTGGACTCTCCTCAGAACACCCCTACAAGAAATCCTTCTCCTATTGATGATTAACTAACACTTAATGTAATGGTACGTAAAGCAGCTGATCACTTTAAAATTGCCACTGAAGAGGCAGTACCTGAAGCCGACTTTGTTGAGAATATATTCAAAGAGAAGCCGCCAACCAGCCAAGCCATCCCTCTACTCAATTCAATTAAAAACACCTTGCCCCATCTTTGTCTACACCAGCTCTTACGAGAGGTGTAAACCCAAGAATTGAAAAACTATTTCAACCCTCTCCATCAAACCCTCTATATATTAGAGGTCATTCCACCCCACATTCTTTGGTAGTCACTACCACAAGGAAAGGGGCAGGGGTTCCTTTATCAACAGGCGAGGCTCCCCCTGACAAAGAAGGGAAAAGGATCTATGCCATGGGTAAGAGGGTTACCACAGCGGCAGCGTACTCCACGCGTATCGCCAATAACACCACTCTTTTGAGCAGTTAGGCAGATGCGCAATGGGCTTTAATACAAGAAGGCCTACGAGAGCCTCCAGAACCTCTACGGACCCACCTACTTAGCACAGTCTCTGAAGGTAGGCAAGTTTATGTTTGTTTATTGAGTTTATATAGCGCTTTACAGAATAACAGGTACAGTAGTGAATGAAGCATAGTTTACAAACATGAAACAATCCAGTGGTACAGTATTTAGAACAATTTACACAGAGGGGGAAGGGAGTGGAAGGGGTGGGCCTGGTGACCTCCTATGCACTATGGTGGTTCCAGTGTCCAATTTGAGGTCATCGGGAGGAGGGAGAAGGAGGGGAAGGGAAGGGTGGACAGGGGTTTGAGGGGGCAGTAGTAGTGGGGAAGGAGAGTCAGGGGGGGTGGAGAAGAAGGGCTTTTAGGGAGGAGCAGAAAAATGGGTAGGTGGGGGTGGAGCGGATGGAGAGAGGTAGGGAGTTCCAGTGGAGGGGGGCCAAGAGTTGGAAGGAGCAGAAGCATGAGGAGGCACAAGGGAGTGGGGGTACAGTGAGAAGGTAGAGATCAGCTGAGCAGAGAGAGCGGGAGGGAGAGTAGAATGAGAGGAGGGAGGAAAGGTGGGGGGACGAGATCATGGAGAGATTTATAGACCAGGCAGAGGAATTGAAATTTCAATTGTGAGAGGAAGGGGAGTCAGCCGAGTCTGGAGAGGGAGGTAGAAATAGTCTTGAGGGCCGAGAAGGCAGAGAGTGCGGATAGAGGAGTGGTAGATGGATTTTAGGGGAGTCAGGTGAGAGACAAGGAATCCAAAGAGAAGAGAGGAGCAGTAGAAGAGACGGGAGAAAATAAGGGAGGAGATTAGGAGTTTAGAAGCGTGGAAGGTGAGGGAGGGGTGGATCTTGCGGATGTTGAAGAGGTGGTGTCGACAGGCACAAGAGGTTAGAGAGATGTGGTTGGAGAAGGATAGAGAGGAGTCAATATGGAGGCCAAGGTTGCGAGCATGGGTCGAGATGCGGAGTTTGGAAGGGGGAAAGTGGATGAAGGGAGGATGGGAAGGTGAGAGAGTGCTAGGAGGGAAGAAAAGTACTTCAGTCTTGTCAGTATTGAGAGAAAGAAAATGGGATGACATCGAAGAGAGTGTGGTGGAGGTCAGAGGTGAAGGAAGAGAAGGAGAGAAAGAGTTGGGTGTCATCAGCGTAGAAGTGGTGGGAGATGCCGAAAGAAGAGATGACGGGGCGAGAAGGGAGGTAAAGAGAGAGAAAAGGAAAGGTCTGAGTACGAAGCCCTGGGGAACGCCAAAGTTTAGGGGGAAGTTGGAGGAGGTGCGGCCGCCCCAGGAGACAGTAAAGGATCGTTTGGAGAGGTAAGAGGAGAGCCAGGAGAGGACAGAGTGCTTAGAAGTAAGGGATGATCTACAGTGTCAAAGGCTGCCGAGAGGTCAAGGAGGATGAGAATTGAGGATTGCTTAGCGTAGTGAGCGGTGAGGAGAGAATTGAGTACATAAGTGAGAGCCGTCTCAGTGGAGTGTTTAGGGCGGAAACCAGACTCCGAGGTGGCGAGGAGGGAGTGAGAGGCGGCGAAAGCTGAGAGTTGAGAGTAGGCTATGAGCTTGAGGAGCTTAGAGAGGAAGGGTAGAAGGGCGATTGTTCTGAAGTTGGAGGCAAGAAGAGGGCTAGCGGAGGGTTTCTTCAGGATAGGGATGATGGTAGCGTGTTTGAAGGCTGAAGGGAAGGTAGCAGAGGAGAGGCAGATGTTAAAGAAGAAGTTAACCAAAGTATTTTAAAGAACACTTTGGATTCTGCCGAGACAGCCAGCCGAGCCCTCGCTCAGGGCATTCTCCTCAAAAGACACACGTGGCTTCGAAATTCAGGGTTTGAACCTGAAACGCAAGCGTCTCTTATAAACAAACCTGTGGAGGAATCCAACTTGTTTGGAAAGGCGGTCGATGAGGTCTTAGAGACCGCGAAAAAAGAACATGAAACCCTAAAGAGTTTGGACCAAATTACTTAGAGACCTTCCACAAGGCAAGGATTTGGAAACAGAAGGTTTTTTCATGGCCAACGCTCCACTCACCAACAAACACTTCAGGAAACAACTGGAAATCTCCACGGGGAACCAATACTTACAATACCCCGTAACCCCAAAGGGGACAGCAATGTGGTAAGGGAAGAGGCAGGAACCCGACCCCAAGTGGTTCACCTGCCTCAGGCTCCAAATGACTTGAAGATTCGGGTCCCCTCCCCTGCCTCTCCGGTCGGGGGCCGGATTGACATCATTCCTGAAAGCATGGGAGGGAATAACCAAGGAACAGTGGGTACTAAAAACCATAGCCCACGGGTACTGTGTAGAGTTCAACCAATCCCAAAAATACAGACCTCCACGTCAACGAAGACTAACACCAGAACATCTTTGCATACTTCTTCAAGAAGTCGAGATACTGGAACAAAAAGGAGCCATAGAGATCGTACCTCTATCACAGGTAAAGGAGGGTATTTATTCAGTGTACTTCCTTGTACCCAAAAAGGATCTAACCATGCGTCCTGTTCTAGATCTGCGCCCAGCGAACAAGTTTGTAAAACCACAGAAATTTTGCATGGTCACCCTGCAGGAAGTAATTCCTCTGCTCACACAGGGGGATTACATGGCAACTCTGGATATGAAAGATGCATACTTTCATATTTCGATGTTGCCAGCGCACAAAAAGTACCTCAGGTTTATGATAAAAAACAAACATTATCAGTTCAAAGTACTACCAGGGTACTAGCAGTAGCGGCGGCACACCTGTGCAGGCAATCCATTCCAGTTTATCCTTACCTCGACGACTGGCTCATAACAGGGGACTCTTACGAAACATGTCTGTCAAATACCCAAAAGACGATGGATCTTTTATTCAGCCTGGGTTTCTCTATCAACGAGAAAAAGTCCAGCTTAGGCTCAAGTCAAACAATTCCTAGGGGCTCGAATTCGAACAAAGGACGGCCTTGTCTTCCCCTCCAACGAGAGGGTTCAAAAACATGTTATTTCAAATCCCTAACTATGTAGCCAATCGAGAGGTAACAGTACGCAAGGCTATGCGTCTGCTAGGAATGATGGCGTCCTGTATCTACTTAGTACCTCACGCGCGCCTGCGCATGCACCCAATCCAAGAGTGGCTAAGCAACCAGTGCTGTCAGGCCAACGGACAGTGGGACGATTTAGTAATGGTCTCACCGGCCCTAGTTCTCTCGCTGCGGTGGTGGTTGAGGGGAAACCTCTTGAAAGGGAAATCCTTCACCTCCCCCGCAGTGGAAGCCACTCTAACTACAGATGCCTCCCTTACAGGGTGGGGAGCCTACCTGCTCCAGCAGACAGCAAGTGGAGTTTGGTCGCCAGACATAGCGTCCAACCACATAAACCTGCTGGAACTGCGGGCAGTGTTCAAAGCACTAATAGCGTTCGAAACACAACTACAGGGAAAGACTATCCTAATCCTCACAGACCGCACCACAGCCATGTACTATCTGAACAAACAGGGAGGCACTCATTCTCCAGGGTTGTCCAAACTGTCTCAGAACATTTGGAAGATGGCTCTCAAACGCAACATGTTCCTGTTGTCACAACATGTTCCAGGGGAACTCAATCTTCTGGCAGACGTACTCAGCAGAGACTTTCCGTTGCCCAGGGAGTACGAATGGCGATTACACGGAGACATTGTCACCAACGTTTTCGCACAATGGGCTTTTCCAGAGATCGATCTTTTCGCGACCCTGGAAAACGCCCAACGCCAAGATTACGCCTCCAGGTACCCCCAGAACCAATCCAAGGGGAACGGACTCTGGATAACATGGTCAGGGAAATTTGTCTGCGCTTGTCCCCCCGAATCTCCTTTTCAACAAGATTGTGCACAAGATGCAACAGGAACCAGTCACTATGATATTGATGGCCCCTATGTGGGCCCGCCAACCCTGGTTCGCTCATCTGATGGAGATGTCCCTATCTCCTCCAGTCAAACTGCCTTGCCCGTACAACATGTTATCGCAAGACAAAGGGAAGACGCTTCACCCATGCCTGCAGACACTGAATTTAGCGGCCTGGCTCCTGAGGTCATAGAATTCGGTCACCTGCCGCTCCCTCAAAGATGTATGGACATCCTCAGGGAGGCAAGGAAACCTAACACCAGATATTGCTATTCTAGTAAATGGAAACGGTTTGTCATCTGGTGTAACTCAAAGAGCATCAACCCAATCGACTGCTCTCCCACTCACATTGTCCTATACCTAACTCACTTACTTGATTCAGGCCTAGTCTTCAACTCAATAAAGGGGCACCTAGCGGCACATTCAGCATATACAACATCACAACAGAAGGTGTTGTGGTGGAAGATACCAGTGATTAAGGCGTTCATGAAGGGGTAAAAAGAATTCACCCTCCCATTTCTAACCTGGCTCCCGGATGTGACATAAATGTGGTGTTAACTAGGCTATGGTGGGGGCGTGGCTTAGCAGCCTTGATGTAGGCAGCTCTTACTGTGAGCTCCTGGACATCGATTGAAGATCCGGCAGCACAAGATTGGAAATGAACCCACAAACAACTGAAAAAGGACATGCAGCTGTATGAACATGAGGCCCATGGAATGAGCGAACAGCTGACATATAAGCCCAGAGATAGAGCTTCTGAAGCGCAGAGACCCGACTCGTTTAGGGCGAGGACAAGATGGCGGAGGGGACAGGACAAAGGAAACCTCTGACGCACCCGATGGCCGCAATGCACTGCAACGAGTAGTGCGGGGCACACGGAACGAGCCGGCAAACAAGGGAAATTAAACGACTGCACCGGGCCTGTCATGAATATTGCAACATTCTGAAAGGCCGATGCAAGCTTGTTGCAACAACTACAGTTGCGGACCGCTACCGGCGGTATGGGCTGGCAACAGTAACGAGAGGAGGAGAAGCCCAGGGATGCCTTTGCCAGCGGAGACCGAGGAGACCGCACAACGCAGAGCATTAAGGTGCTCGGCAGGCCCACGAAGCTGAAAACGGAAGCTGCCGTGTGCAGGCACTACGGCGTGGATAGACGGACGGAACCAGAGGCACACGTTGGAAGGGGGGGCAGATCAGGAGGGCGCTTTCTGGGCCACATACACCCATAAAAGTGAACAGTCCAGCGACATAAACCCTGACAAATGCAGGCAAAGGAGGCCTGGGTGCGGAGCACCATAAAGAAACTGATTGGACGGTGGAACACAATAGGCGAGAGAATGAAATTCCTGCTTCCTGCTACCTGACTCAGCCAAAGTGCCAGAAGTTGCAGACACTAACACGATATTGTGGGACACCCGTGCAGAGGTGGTCCTCCCTCCCGTGGCATAGAAGCAACAGAGGGTGACGTTAAGGGCTGGACAGTGGCCGCAGGTTAGTGGCAACAGCAGTGTAACCTCAGGGGTGGTGGCACTGCCCCAAGCGCACATTGGCATGAAGCTGCCAAATGTAAATGACAGCCTGGGCACGGACATGCAAGCATAAAGCACGAGGTGGAGGTGACTCCCAGAGCGCCTATGGGGCCTGAGGCGGCACATTGAGGGGGATCCCTCACAACTAACGAACGACACTGAGGCCACGGGCGGGCGGAGAAAGGAGAAGATATCCCTTGACAAGAGGCAAGGAGGTGCTACAGCGCTCCCGGCCCAGAGCAACCCATGAACCAGTGAAGCAGAGCACCAGCTGCGGATCGGGGAGCTAACCTAACGATAGGAAGACTAAGGGGGACCCTAGACAAGGAAGTTGCGACGGAGACATCTTCCATGCAAACACTGAAACAACACGGAAATCGTGACGGGCCACAACACATGAAACCCACAACCAGGAGAGGAACAACGAAGTGGCACAGACCTGACCATTGCTGTTGCATCAGACTGGAGAGCTAATAACAAGACGGATATGTCTGTGAGAGGAGGCAAGGCCAAGGGCAAGCAGCCCACAATGGACATTTTTGCTAAACCGCAACAGTCCCCCACCACTCCAACGCAAAGTGGAGCTGCTGCATCCACAGGGGCAGCAGCGCCAAGCGAAAACCCCATGATCCAAACAGCCATAACAGAACTGAAGGCCTCGTGGGGGACGACGATGGCAGAATTGAAACGAAAATAGCTGCGGTTGGAGTGGAGGTCAACCCATTGAAGCAAGATGTGAGGGCGCTGGCGGAGAGGACCAGCGGTCTGGAGAGTGCGGTGAAAATCAACACAGACACTAGCATGGCCAATGCTAAGGCAGTCCACATATTGAAGCAGCAGGTAGCCAACCTGGAGACTCGAGCAGAGGAGGCAGAAGGAAGAGCTAGGCGCAACAACATACGCGTGGTCGGTCTGCCAAAGGGGGAAGAAGGCCAAGACCCTACGAATTATGTTGAAAACATGATTATGCAAGCGATAGATGCAAATAAGCGTTTGCAGTCGAACGTGCGCACAGGGCCTTGATGAGGAAGCCGCAACCTGGAGCCCCTCCGAGAACAATCATAGCGAAGATCTTGAACTATAGGGACAGGGAAAAGATCTTAGAGTTCTTCAGGAAAGGAGGGACGATAGAAAGAGCGACTGCGACCATCACTGCATATCCAGATTACACGATGCTGGTTCAGAGACTGCGCTACAGCTACGTGGCGATCAAGAGGAGACTGCGCACAGCCAGATTTAAATACAGGGGGGAGTGTTAATAGTTAGGCGAAGTTTGTATTGCGGAACAAGCCTACATGAAAAAAAAGAACTAAGACCTGGCCGGTATTGGTGGAGGGCGGAGTAGGACCCGGATTCGCTATGGGAGACCTAAAAGTAGTTACCTGGAATGTTCGAGGGCTCAATAGTTTTCTAAAAAGAAACAAGGTCATGATGTATCTGCGCAGGCAGAAAATAGATATCGCCTTGTTGCAGGAGACGCACCTGAGTCATGAAAAGCTGGAGGTGATCCGGAAGAAGTGTTGAGGGACTGTCGTGGGCGCAACATACTCAGCTTATGCTAGAAGGGTGATTACCTAGATAGCACCGGACGTACCGTTCCAGCTATTGTGCTCTACAGCTGAAGCGGATGGGAGGATGGTAGTAATAAAAGGATTGGTAGAAAATAAGGAAATATGTATTATAAACACATATGCCCCGAATCAGGATACGGCGGCATACTTTAGAACCCTACATAGCAAACTCAGCGTGAGCCTGGGAGGGGCGGTGATCTGGGGAGGAGATTTCAACTGCGTACTGGACCCGAGGCTGGTCAGGTCAGACACCAAAATAGACAGACCGACCGCAGCGGCCAGGATACTGCAGTCCCTGTTAGCAGACTTTGGGTTGGAGGATGTGTGGAGGTCACATTATCCACAAGATCGACAATATTCGCACTTTTCAGACCCCCAGAATCTACATACCAGATTGGATTATATGTTTGTCACGCATGAACTGATGGCAGAAATAGTACAGACAGACTACAAAGCGAGGGTCCTTTCGGACCATTCGCCACTGATATTGGCATGGCAGTACCGACCCCCAAGAGCGAAAATACCGACATTGCGCCTCCGGGCAGAAGCGCTGAAGGATAACATCTTTAGGGAGGACATGAGAGGAAATAATACGTTATTTTGAGACCAATACAGGCAGTGTAGACTCGGCGGGTGTGCTCTGGGAAGCCTTTAAAGTAGTAGTGAGGGGGCAGCCATATCCAAGTCCAAGGGGCTACAAGGTGGGATTCTTGCAGAACTACAAAAAGCGGAAACGGAGCTAGAACAGGCATTGAAAAGAGGTGGTAGCACCAAAGACGATAATGAAGAAATACTTAGGCTGCAGCAGAAATTTGCGGGACTCTGGGAAAGGCTGTGCAACCTTAATTACAAAAAATACATAGAGACAGCATGCAGGGGGGGACAAACCAGGGAGAGTTTTGGCATGGCTATACCAAAGCGAGACTTCAGATCAGTAATCAGGACGATAGCGAGAGAGGATGGAAGCATAGCAGACACTCAGGAGGGAGTGAATCAAGAATTTGTAGATTACTATCGCATCCTGTATGGGTATGCGGAGGAAAGTGATAACAAGGAAACAAGCGAAACATTAGAGGATATAGGATTGCCGCAGATTGGCGCTGAAGAGCGAGGGGAGCTAGACGCACCAATCACTCTAGAGGAACTAGAAGAAGTGGTGAGACGGCTAGCCACTAGTAAGATCCCGGGGTCTGACGGACTCCCCAGTGAATTTTATAAGAAGTATAAGAATGAGGTAATCCCCCCGCTCTTGGAGATGCTCAACGAAGCATATGAAATTGGAAGGTTACCAGAGTCCCTGAGAGAGGCGATCATCATTCCGCTCCCCAAACCTAACGAACCTGCCTGTGGGGGGAAAAAAGAAAAAAAAACAAAAACTAGGCTTATGGGAGCTCCTTTCGAGCCCAAGAACCTCACCCTTAAGACTGCTTTTTTTTAACAGCAATCACCTCCATTAGAAGAGTAAGTGAACTGCAGGCACTCTCTATTCTAGATCCTTTTGTAACAGTTCAAAGACAAAGTGGTGTTGCGCACTCACCCTAGATTTGCGCCTAAATTCATTTCCAAGTTCCATGTGAACCAGTCAATAGAGCTACCAACGTTCTTTCAAAATCCTTCAAGCCTGGAGGAAAGAACCCTGCACACACTGGATGTACGAAGGGCGGTCATGTTCTATATGGAAAGAACTCGTCCACTTAGGAAGACTAATCAGTTCTTCGTGTCTGTGGCCACAGGAAAAGGAGGAGATGCAGTCTCCAAATCCACTATTTCTAGATGGATTGTCAATTGCATTACACTCTGCTACTATCTTGCTAAGAGAGAACTGCCCTTCAAGCCTAGAGCACATTCCATTCGAGGCACTGGGGCGTCCATAGCATTCATTGCAAATGTTCCCCATGAGTCCATTTGCAAAGCAGCAACCTGGAGTTCTGTACACACCTTTACAAAACACTTTTGCCTAGACACTTATACTAGGTCTGATTCTCAGGTGGGACAGGCAGTACTAAGACATCTTTTCACTACTGTTCCTTCTCACAACCCACCTCCAACTCTGGGTACTGCTTGCTAGTCTATCCACAGCATGTGATTCTAAGCAGATTGACAAACATCAGAAGACCTGCATTACTTACCGTAAAAGCATTTCTGGTGGTTTTATCATCTTAGATTCACATTCGCCCCACCCTTCCTCCCCGCTCGGATGGAAGGAACATAGATGTCTTACTACTTTTTCTCTTTTCTGTACTCACTCACGATGGTCATAAGGCTCCCTCTTGGCAGAAAAAATACAATCGGAGGGACCTCGTCGGTGAGGGATCTTGGGTACACTACACGTCATGTAGGGATAGTGTTACAGGTACACCCATGTTGACGTCCCCTTTCGATTCTCGAAAGACCAGATGCAATACTCCGCGGTTAACATTGGATATCGGACTATGTGCAGCATGTGAATCTAAGCAGATACAACCATCAGAAATGCTTTTACCATAAGTAATGCATGTCTTACCATCAAAAGCCTTTGGCCGAGTGTTCACTTGGCAACAGGAAATATAGTTGACACTATGAGATTTGGATACATTAACATAAAAAAGAAAATATTGCCTACCACTCCCACACAGGGCATTAAAGAGTGGTAGAGAGGATTACTGCTGCACTCTCTCTCCATTAGCCCCTTTAATCTTGCAGTGAAAAGAGAGTGGAGAGAGCCCTAAAGTCAAGAGAGGAATGCAGGGCAATCAGTGTTTTCATTGAACAGGGTAACTTAAATAGCTTGCTTTGCTACACAAGTGCAATTTAATTAGCAAACCTACAGAATTGCATAGCAAATAGCTACACTACTTAATTTATGCCTTGATGTCTTGTTCTATCTATGCTGGCATGTCCTGCAACTTCTCCAGTTATATTGGACAGCCGGCTAGCTCCCCAATGTTTTAATGCTGTTTGTCTTTTCCCAGCTCCAGGAGTCCATGAAGCTCATTGGATATGCACTTCGCCCCAGAGAAAAGCCCCCATCAACGCTCAGCATTCTACTGCGCTACTTCTCAGACATGGGGTGGGCGCACAGCGGTACATGTCCACCCTGTCAATGATACTAAAGGTTGGGGTTAGGGGAGGGTTTGATGTAAACATACGTTTGGTGTGTGATGTGAGAGGAGAAAGCATAGGTGTATGTTTTGAGGCACATGAGACTTCTGCATGGGGGCATTACCTCTCAGGACAGGGCACTAAGCAGTTGGTACAGTAGGAATCGGTAGACTGTGCTAAGAGAAGCCATACTAGACCGTGAATTGGGTAGGGAGGTGGAGAGTGGTTTAAATGAGAAAATAAAGCCTTGAATTTCATTTTGTTTTATGTATAGCACCTTTCACCATAGGTAGGTTCCTAACACGCTGTAGGTTGAATGACCTCGTAAGGACCAGAGTCTAAAGTATGGTAAATTAGGAGGTGCTAATATGCATGTGGGCATTTGGCCATTAAAGGTTATGAGGGGGTGGCCAAATTCCCAGCAGCCACCCTTGTTTAAATGTCATGTGGATGGGTGGAGAGAGGTCCACTAGAGAAATAAACTGGAGGGGGTGTGCAATAGGATATTGTGGGAGAATAGATTTTTTGTGTTAAGTAAACTGTTAGGTTTCATATTGGGTTACTTTGCCACACTTTGCACACTGCCGGTAAAAATAATGCTGGCCTTTGCATTCCCTTTGATCCACTTCTGCAGGGGCCTGAAAGAGGGCTCGGTGGTAGAGGTCGAATGGGTAAGTAAGGTACAGCAAGGGTAAGCCCTATTATAAAAAAGATCAAAGGGGAGGCCGGCAGCATTAGTTGGACTAGCGACATTCTAAGTTTGGCATAGTAACATAGATTTTTCCATGGATTCGTAGGAAACTGGGTGTATGTTGTTGGTGGCGATCTATGCCTTTGAGTGGGACTTTTTAAGAGTTGTTGGAATAATGGGGGAACAGGACTTAGGTTTTTGTGAATAGTATACATTTTGGATTTATTACAATCTGCATGTCGGTTTTGTGGGCTATCTGAGGTTATTCTATTCAAGGGATCAGGACCTGGGTTCATAGGGGCCGTCTAAAGGGCATTGGTCTCATGAGGAGCAAGTTGCATGATGGTTTGGGTGGCTTTATTGTGTGCTGGATTTAGGAGTAGCAGGCTGTATCTGTTTGCTGAAGACGTGAATGGCATTGGATTTACCTGAAGCAGTATACAAAATTTTATGTTTATGAGAAGACAGTAAAGGCCTTTGAATTCCATGAGGCAAAGATGAAGGATTGTTGGGTTCTTGGGAGAATGGGATTTAGGCTTCAAGGGAGAAGTAAAACAATTTTAGATTTGGTTTGTGGCAGAATGTCCAAGTTCATTGAATGTGGAGCCATATATAGGTTTTTTCGGTTATATTATATGGGGTATTGGATTTATGGGGGCAAGGACGTAGGATTTCATGACAAGGAGATGTTTGCAGCAAGAGCAATATCTACCTTTTGAAATTTGAATTTCAAAGTGGTAGAGTAGTACAAGACATTTGGTGGTTAGTTTAGGGCTATTGTACGTAGGGGCAAAGATATTGATTTTCACGTTCACAGAATTAGGAATGGGGATGTATGTACTAATTAGGGGACTATCACATTTTGAAAATCTGACCTATATACAGATTTTTGGGAAAACCTTCAGATTTGGGAATTAGACATGTTTTGGGGACTAGTTTCAGCCTTTGGAATGGAGTATATTTACAAGTTGATGCAGGTGACACTACATTCTATAAATTTGCAATATACCATATATACAGTAAAGAATGTTAGCCATTAGCCTAACCTATAAGGTCTATGTACATGTTTTGGGGTCGCTGCCAGTTGTAAAAATGCTTGCATATAGTTCAGAGGCATGGTTCAGTCACACTTAGGAGTACGACATTTTAACAGGTTCAACTTTGGAATTGGGTGTGTGCAGCATGAGCATGTTTTGTGAACTGTCAAACTGGAAATAGGGCAAAATACAGATTATGAGGTGCAGTCACAGATACTTAGGAATGAGGCTTATGCAGAGGAGTTTTGGACAGGCTTAGACTAAGGAACATGGACATAAGTATATTTTGAGTGACTATCAGACTTGGGAATGCGCAGGTGTATGTTTTGTGTTTGGCGGGGCAGTCTACGTCTTGGGAATGGGTTAAGTTTTGGGGAAATGTCTCAAAACTGGCAATCGCCTGGTGAATGTATAGTATTTAAGCAACTGTCACAGACTTTGGCGAGAGGGGAACTGAGCCAAGTTTAGGATTGGGTAGGTGTACTGGATTTAGGGGACTGCCTTGGATTTGGGGAGGTCTGCCTAATATGCAGGCTTTTGGATTGACCGCTTCATAATACAGAATTTACCAAGTCTCAGATTTGAGATAAATGGTAAAAACAGGTTTTTGGAGAGACTCCGAAAAAGAAGTATAGGTTTTGAGGGGCTGACTAGTACCTTAGAATCAGAGGTGCGAGGGGTGGTATGCACAGACTTTGCAAGCATTCTTAGGCTTCAGGACAGTGCTTCAGTACAGCTTTTTGGGATTGGTCGTGTCCCTAGAAATGGGACATATGTGCACATTTTGGTCTCAAAATTAGGATTGGGACATGTTTTTAGATTTTTGGAGGGCAGTCCTACTTCAATTAAGGGATGCAACATTATGTGCAAGTGTTTTAAGACCATTTTAGCCGTCTGATTGGGTAGTAAAGGAATGAGGAGTTGGGGGCATCGTGGACAAGTTATGCAACAGATTGTGTATGGCTAGTTTTTGCTTTTTTTGAGCTACTCTCTTATTTAGGAATTGAAGTGTGTACATAATTATTTTTGCCAGCCTCAGATTTAAGAATGAAGTGTAAGTTCATGTTTTTGCAGACACTTAGGAAAGGGAGGCTTATGTACAGGCTATTTAGGAATACAGCATATGTAAAAAATTGGGGGGAATGGCTCTGGTTTAGGGCAGATGTACAGGCTTTTAAAATATATGCACATGTCTTGGTGGGAAACCTTTTGCTTACAAATTAGAACATAAGTATATGTATTGATTTTCTCTGGGATAAGAATGGGGCATATACTGTATGTTCAAGGCTTCGGTTTAAGATTTCCACAGGTTTTAGTTAATGGAATAAAGGATTTGGAAGCAGGAGACTAGTGTTGGGATTCTGTCAGACTTTGAATGGGGGTGACTGGTTACAGGGTCCCGTGTTTATCCTTTTGTAGATCCTGGCTCACCCAGACAAAAGGTGGACCCCCACACTGCATCCTGCACACCACAGAGGTGGTTACGCTCGTCGGGCTCCCGTCTTTCAGAGTCCAGTGAGGGTACTGCATCAAGGACACCTGGGGGAAGGGATCTCCCCCATCCTGGGAGAGAGGAGGAGGAGGAGGAGGAGGAGGAGGAGGAGAGAGTCGCATCGGGAAGACCCTCCATGATGAAGCTGAGCAGAAAGTGCAGTGCCAAAGATGAAGAGATCCTGAAATGCGCCTGCAATATGCTTAATCATAGCCTGCAGGGTCTAACAGGAGCCGGTACACCTATAAAACCTTCCATTCACCCCAGCCAGATCAAGCTAAACCCACCAAAGTTATCCCTCATTTCCAATGAAAACTACTCTTCCCCATCAACTCTCTCCCACAAACCATGGCAAGTTGTTTCTAACACATCTGTGTCCGTCATCCCGAGCCGCCGAGTTTATAACCTAAGGAGAGAATCCCATGAACTTCAGACACTTGGACTGAGCCAGGAAAGGGATACTCAGAAACGTTTGAAGCCATTGTCTGCATTGAAGGCTGTTACCATGGACATAAGGGTGTCTCTAGTAAATATATTTTCTCACCTCTCTCAGAATACATTCTCTGTTACCCCAGGGGCCACTAAAGCAAGATCTGGTTCTCTGATCCCAGAACTCCCTCAAAGGAACACAGTTCTACAGACTCCAGGGTACCCTCCAGAAGTCTCTCCAAGCCATCATAGATTGTGTCTGAAGAGGGGTTCTTGTACGCTAAACTCTGAAGAAAAGACATGCACCATTGCAGCAAGCACCTCTGAAAAGAACATCAACCTATTTTCGGAGAGCTGCCAAGAGAAAACTGTCACATCCAACCAAAAAGTGTCTCAGGAGAATTCAGAAGAAGGCCAATTGAATGCATGCACCCCTAATATAAAAGCCACACAGTGCCGGTCTTCCTTCCACAGTAGGCAAGAGACTTGTCCTGATAGTGTGGCATTGGTCATGGGGCATAAGGGAGCCACCCCATGCACTGCCCATCAGCGGCCTGCCATAGCATCCCCTCCGATGAAGCGCAGACGTCTTTTCCGGCCTGAAGAGGTTGCTGGCCTGATATTGGAGGAGCCAAAGGAAGGAGCCTCACTGGCAAACATAAAGTGTAACCTCAAGCATATTGTCAGACTTGGCCCTCTGGCTATTCATGCAGTGCCAGATCCTCATGTCAGAGAATCTGAGATCCCTTTTGTTGATCGGGACAAATACATGCACAACTGTGAAAATCGTAGCTGTTCTCCAGGCAGCGATGACCACACATGTTGCTTATCTCGAAAACGTGCAAGGAGCCCCGAGTCCTTGGTGTTACCCAAGCTGCATCAGTCACCTTTATGTGGAGGAAAAGGTGTCGGAAAAGAGAAATCAGCGGATATGAAGTTGACAAAGCCACTGGAGATAATCACAGCAGGGTGTGGAGGTCTCAGTCCAAACAGATCTGAGAATGGCATCATGGAGTCGGATAATCGGGGAGTGGCAGATACAAGCATCTCACAGAATCATAGCAACATCCTTGCAAGTAGCACAGCGGGAATGAAGGCTGGCACCAAACCGAAAGAGTAAGTGGGGAGTGTGAAAGGTTTGGGAACTGTATCAAGAAGGGGTGAGTAGTTGTAGGGTATTCCTTTTACATCAATGCTAAATTTGACAGGTGGCCCGCGCCCATTTCCAGTCTTTGGCCCGCCCCTTTGATATACATTTCATTGACCTCCAATAATTTTTATATACATTTTATATACATTTGATAAGAGCCCCGATCATTTTTATGTACATTTATATGAATTTTATATTCATTTTATATAAGCTTGATATAAAATGGATGAACCCATCGTCGGCATGCATAAATAGATGCTGTGACGACCGCCCCGCCTAAAAATATCATACATTTGTGGTAGCTTCATCACCTAGTAACAGCAAACTTTGACATAAACTTGATACAAAATGGATAAGACCATCGTTGTGGTGTATAAATAGATGACGTAAGGTAAGGACACCCCATACATTTCATTGTAGCCAAAAATAACCCTCTACATTTGAGATTGATTTATCAACAGTCAACATCAATACTTGATATAAAATTGGATAAGACCGTCGACATGGTGTATAAATGGATGCGTGAGGACCGTCTATATGTTTGATTGCACCCAAAAATAACCCTATAAATTTGAGTTTGCTTTGTACGCAAAGTGTGTGTCCCGCATCTACACCAAACCCCAAACTGTTGGCTTTGGCAATGCGTGTACTTGAAGGAACGCCCGGTCACTTAAACACTGGATATGCATTTGAACTAGCTTGAAGCAGCCCACACCATGAAACATTCCCTTCACCAGACCTACACAAAAGCCCAAACTGACTTTGGCAATACTTGTTCTTGAAGGAATGCACTGCCATTTTAGCACAGACTATACATTTGAGATTGCTTTAATCAACCCCGACCACCAAACATTATATGCAGAGGTAGCATAATTGTGCTCTTGAAAGGCTCTGGTGATATTTAAGTAAAGTAACTCACCCATAAAGTGGTGCTAATGGAGTATGAATGATATCAAAAACATTGCAGCTTTTGAAATCCTCGAGTCAAACGCGCTCTTTCTTTTTAGTGCCTGTCCCCCAGGTGAATTAAATGGTAGTTTATACATGCATGCGTATATTATATTGTTGTTATGATCCATATGGCGTGTGTGCCAGGCTAAAGGGAACAGTCATGCACTGAAATGTGCATCTGGCCTTTTCCTGTTTAAATATTTTTATTAACAGTAGATAATGTCAAACAATTATAAACAAAGTTAAAATTGTTCATAAAATTATAAAACTCAGTACATTGAAAGTTGCTACTCAAATTGTAAACAAATAGTACCTTGAACTCCAATCAATTAATGATGAGTACAAAGAGTATAAGAAACAGATCAAATTCAGATAATAATGAACTATAAGAGGGGACATACAAGAATACAAACAAGAGACAAGAGGAAGGACAGAAGGAATAGGGGGGAATTAATTATAGCGATCTAATAATTAAACACTATTATTCAGGTAGTTTACAAATCTGTTCCATATCTTATTAAGTGTATGCATAGAATCATCCATTAAAGCATAACAACGTTCCATACGAGGAGCTGAACAAATTGAGTTCCATAAACTTTAAGAAAGATTATTAGGATTTTTCCAATTGCTAGTTATATTTTGAAAAGCAATGATAATGAACAATTAAACAGACGAGTGGAGTCAGATTGACTAATGACTGAATTCATCAAGGAGCCAATCATTACATTCGCAAGAGTTAAGGGTTCTGAAAAGGAAAATATTAGTTGCAATTGACACCATACTTTAGACCAAAATGTATGAAAGAAGGATCATTTAAAAATCAAATGTGTAAAGGCAGCACTAGGATCATTACATGACCAACATCTATTGGAAGCGCCAGGAAAACCTTTAGCAATGCGTTGCGGGGTGAGAAAAGCTCTACATAAGATTAAAAAGTAAATTGGGTGAGATTGGCAGCTGAAGAAGTGGAATGACAAGTTTTCCCAATTTTAATCCATAGATCAGGGGAAGGCTGAAAGTTCCAATCCGGTGCCCATTTCCTGATAGTGGTAAAATTAAGAGGTGTGGTAGATAGAGGATCATTTAGGAATTAATACAATTTGGCAGCCTTACTTAAGGGATTATTAACTAAAAGATTTAAGAATGGAGATGGTGATTTCTGTTAAGGTGTGGATACAATTTTATTTATTAATTTGATTAATGAAGTGTGAAAAGAAAGGTCAGTTGTGGGGATATTATACTGTGTACTAATAGTGGCAAAGGAGATTATAAGGCATTTTTGAATTGTTTAGCAAATACAATTCCTGAGAGATACCATCTATGAATGATTGTGAGATTAGATTTGGTGGAATTTGGTTTGTTAAACCATAAGAAGAGATCTTCAGGTTTGGTTTTATTAAAGGAGTTAGCTGGAAGTTTATTCCAAATGGTCTTGAAGAAATGTAGAAATGGATAAGATATAACATTGGGCCAGGAGGATGTACTAAGAAAATGATATAGAGATAGTGGATAAATAATACTAGCCTCAATAGCAATCCAAAGAGGAGCATTGTTTGGAAAGGGTTCATGGTGCAGAAAAGCTGCAAGTTGTTTCATGGCGAAGGCTTTATGGTAGAGTTGAAAGTTTGGAAATTTGACTCCATCCAGGGATTTAGAGTTTTAATTTGTTGGATGCAATACGAGGAGTTTTATTATTCCAGAGAAATTTTAATAGTAGAGAATCAAGTTTTTTAAAGAAGGAGGAATACATTGTGATGGGAATCATGGAGAGTGAATATAAGATAATAGGAGTGATCATCGTGATAGTATCTAAACGACCCCACCAAGATAAATATAGAGGTGACCATTTAGTAGTTAATTCAGTAACTTTCTCTAAAATATAATTAGTATTCAGGTTAATAGTAGGAAGAATATCATTGGCAACATAAAGGCCTAAATATTTATTTTTGGATGATTGCTAGGATAAGCCCAAAAGAGGAGTATTTGATCTATTACAAGAGTGAGTAAGAGGCATAATCTCTGATTTGTCAAAGTTTAATTTGTAGCCTGAGACTAAGGAATAAATCATTAATAATAGAGATATGATGTGGTATAGAGGAGGCGGGGTCAGAAAGGTAAATAATTTCATCTGTATAAGCCGAAAGTTTAACCTCTATATTGTTTAGAAGAATGCCTTTAATATCTGGATTTGATCTAATATTTTGAAGTAGGGGTACTAATGCTAAATTAAATAACAAGGGAGAAAGAGGACAGCCTTGGCGAGTTCCTCTTTCAATTTTGAATGAGGAAGAAAGAGAATTATTAATAAGAATACGAGTGGTGGGGGTAAGGTATAATAATTTGATTAGATTGATGAAATAGGGAGGGAAACCATGCCAAGTAAGAGATTGAAACAGAAAGGGACATGACACATGATCAAATGCCTTTTCGGCATCTAGAGCAATGATGGCCGAAGGTATGGTTGAATTTTGGGTATGAGCTACAATATTGAATAGTAATCTTGAGTTGGAGGAGACATTTTGTCCTTTAATGAATCCGGATTGATCCCAGTGAACAAGATTGGGAAGGAAGGATTCTAATCTTTTAGCAAGAATGTTGGTGTCCATTTTTGAATCTGTAGTAATGGGGCCATAATTTTTGATATTTGAGCGGTCTTTATCTGGTTTGGGGAACAGAATAAGGAGAGCTTCACCGAAAGATCCAGGGCTTTGTCCTATGTTAACAAAGTGGGAATAAAGTTCGAAGAGGTTAGGAGCTAGATAATCAATAAAGGATTTGTAAAAGTCAACAGGAAAACCGTCTGGGGCTTTATTAGGTTTAGGATCGCGTACAGCTTGTTTTATTTCTAAAATAGTAATGGGAGAATCAAGGGAAGAAGTATCTATTGCCAACGATATATCATTTTTCTTTTTAGTTTGGAAGAGTTAATATCTTCAGGTTTAATGGAAGAGTCATTTGAATAAAGATTCAAGTAGAAATGAGTGAAAGCTTCACTAATATCTTTGGGATCAGATAACCTATTACCCTCAGAAGAGGTAATATGCGTTCTGATCGATTTTTCTTTTAGATAGGAAGCCAACATTTTACCAGCTTTATTTGAGTTAAAATATGACTTTGTTCTATATCTTAGGATAGAGTTGGCCGCTTTAACTGTACAAGTTTTATTGAATTTAATGCATTCTTTTGTGAGAGTTTTTAGTGCATTCGGATCTGGGTTAGCATAATATGATTTTTCTAGTACCTTTATGACAGCTAAAGATTTGTGATTATGTTCGGACTGATGCTTTTTAATGGCAACATATTGGATAATAAAGCCCCTTAAGGAGGCTTTAAAGGCATCCCAATTGTTGTGAATAGACGTATGTTGGGGAAGATTATTAAAAAAGAATTCTTTAATGAGTTGTTTTTTTCAATGAAAGTTTGATCATTTAGAAGAAAAGAATTAAATCTCCATCTCGGTGAAAATTGGTCGGAGAGAGACCATTCAAGCACTGTATAAACTAAAGCATGATCAGAAATAGCTATGGGTTCTATTTCTGAGTTTAAGATAGAGGGAGCTAGGGATGAATTAACAAAAATATAATCGAGTCTCGAGAAGGATTGATGAGGTGGGGAGAAAAAAGTAAAGTCAGTTGTTTGGGGATTACAAAAACGCCAAGAATGCAACAAGTTTTGGTTTTGTTTTTAAATTTAAAAAGCAGTTGCAGGATTTAGAGGATTTAGAGTTAATAAAAAGTTTGATTTCCGTTCCAAAGCAAAATCTACAGTTTGGTTTATATCTCCATAGAAAATAAGAGTGTCATAAGTTTTTAATGAAAGTTTAGTGAGCTGTAATGACCAAAAGGAGGGGTTAATTGCAGAAAGATTATTTATAATGCCGTCGATTATAATCCATCTAACCTCTGGATCCTTTTCTTCATAGATTAAGGAGAAGTTCAGTCGTTTGTTAATTAAAATAGAAACTCCAGCTTTGTTATTGATGGCATTCGCAAAAAATGTATGATTGGACCAAGAGGCTTTAATTTTAAGATTATTTTCATTAGAATTTAAATGGGTCTCCTGAAGGCAAATAATGTTGTTTGGAAAGTGATTAAGTAATCTTGCTGCGCTTAATTGGGTGACCTAACTCTTTAACGTTCCAGGTAGTAATCTTAATAGACATGGGTAGACCTAATAATGATGTTTCTAGTAAAATGCAATAAAAGTAGAAGGTATTCATACAATATGTTCTTTAAAAATATATCAAAACAGATTTAATGACCAATGGAAAAGAGATAAATGTAACTTAATATATGTTTGGGACACATGGGGAAGAACATAGGGAAGGCGACATAAAATCAAGAGAAAAAGGAGAACAAGAAAGTTTATAGCAATAAGAAGGTAAGGAATGAAGGATGTATAGTGATTATCTAGAATAACAAAAAAAAGTAAAAATAGGATTTTCATAGGGGATGTCGTGTGTGAAGATGGAAAGAGCATAAACGAGAGAGATGGAGTGGAGAGAGTAAGGATAAATAAAAGGATTATGTTGTCAAAGTAGCTATGAAGAAAAAATTAAAGTGAAATATGCATGCGGAAAATAATATTGGTCTTAGCAAGGGTGTAAGTTATAAACCTGCACAACAATTAATAAATCGAGCAATGAAAGAAGGTTATGTTGTTTTAATTGGAGATCTGGATTTATCTCTGATGTGGCTTGAAGTAGTTGGAATTTCCAAAGGAATAGATGAAGTTGACCTACTTCGTTTGGGAGTAAACTTTATATGTTGATACTTGGGAGTCTTGACAGCTGGAGTTGGAAATAGTCTGTTGAAGAGGCAGTGATTGATTTAGAGGGTGAATCATCCATCAGAGTGGAGCAGATCGTACAAGTCATCAGGATTTGTAAATTCTTTTGTAGGGCCATCAGGAATAGTGATAATCATCTTAGCTGGATCAATTAATCCATATCTGATATTAAGTGCCTTGAGCATAGGTCTCATGCCCAAAAATCTCTTTCTTTTAGCCTGAGTAGCCCTGGAGAATTCAGAAGATTTTTGTTTTGGAAAAGAATATTTTTTTTCTTTACAGCTTGAAGAATTTGTCTTGTTTGTTGATATCGAAGAAAACATGCAATGATAGGTCTTGGTGAGGCATTTGTTCTAGTAAATCTAGATCTGATTCTGTGATCTCGTTGGATCTCTAATGGGGGTGAACAAGTAATTCCAAGGACAGATGGAATCCAATTTACCAGAAAATTGATAGATTATCTCCCTCAGACCTCTCAGGAATACCATAAAAACACAAGTTATTTCTGCAGTTTCTGTCCTCTTACTCAGTAACCTCCCCTCTAATGGAAGAATCTTGGTTTGCATACATTCCAAACCTTTGATTCTGTCTTCCATTGTGCTGATTCTATCTTCTGATTATCTAATCTGCCAGAAAAAAATGTTTACATCTTTTTTTAAAGTCTTTCAATTCCTCTTGAATGGAAGACACCCGTGAATCAAGTGAGGAAATGGAGGTACGTATGTTGCCGAGCTCTTGTAGAATTGTATCCATGCAGGCATTGATGGATGCACTTTCTGATGATGACATTGTTTGGTTAATATGAGATGCAAGTTTTCGAAGTAATGAATTTATGTCTGAAAATATGTGCTGGTAGTCACCAATGAGGATTAATCAATTGTGGAAGTGCATTAACGTATTAATTTGTTAATATATAAATTAATTAAGCAGAAGATGGTGTATTGTATACGTCCACATTAGGTGAACTGCTTAGAAGCAATGTCACAGGAAGAAAAGTGGCTTCTAATATATGAAAAAAAACAATTTATCAGAGAAGGAAGTTTTAGACAAAGCTTACACTAGAAGCTGCTGAGCCCCGAAGAATAAATGTGCTTTAAAATGACTTGTAGGCTTTGTTGTGGTGGAAAAGTGATTCCCTTGATAACGCAGTGTCTTGCAGTTCCGAGGCGCCTCCCACTTCATGCCGCTGCTTCAGGCCCTCTGTTTTCATACACACTTACACGCTCACGAAAAGAGACGCAGCGGATATCATGACTTACCGAATTTCACATCAAAGATTCGCCGGAAGGTGTAAGGCCACTTAGAATGCCCATTAAAGAGCTTTAACAAGATGTGCGAGGTGATATTTTTCCCGCTCCTGTCAGCTGTTATGGAGCCCCGGGCGTCTCATGCTCAATGCCGCAGCTTCATGCTTCCTGATATCTATCTGTGGAAATGTGCAGACGGAGTAAAACGGTATAGGGTTCCAACGTTCACAGGAATCCTCAACAAAGAGTCTCTGGTAAGTGTAAATTCATTCGAATGTTCGTATTTAGCAGTTGTATAACGTATTTTACGGAGAGACTGCTTCATGAGGTAAAGTTAAAAATGATCTTCGCAACAAATGTTAAAGCCGCACGCATCAATTAAATAAAGTTGAAATCAATTCTGCACTCCCTCATAGCTACGGAGTGAATAAGCATTAATAAAAGAATACAAAAAATGAATGTATACTCTCTCCTTCCGGAGCTCCTCCGCTATGCGGCCATCTTAGCCGCTCTGCCACGCCCCCATCTGGCCTTTTCCATTTACGTTTTTATCTGGCCTTTTCCATTTACATTTTTATCTGTAACCCGTGCTGCACTGGTATGTGGCCTGCCGACTAGAGATGAACTATTAATGCTTCCCAAACTGTTAATGCGCCCGTTGTGGAAGTCTGTATGTGTACCTGCTTTTCACAGACAGCCACGTTAGACTCTTAGCCTACGATGTGGATAAAATCCCACTTGAGTTGAGTCAAGAAGTGTGTCTAGCCGGATTTCACAGTGCCCCTCTCGGACCCCCAGGACAAGGTGGAATCCAGGTACCCAGAGATGATTCTCATCTGTTGCTGCCATGCAAGAAATGTTTTCTTTTGCTGCGAAGATGTCTGAAGATTGGGGCGGGAGGCAGAAGCGGGGATGCTCTTTGATGGGGCAAATTGATCTGCCATGCTTGGGGACATCTGAGTAAACAAAGGCGCCTCCCAGAGGGCCCAGGTATTTGCAGCCTTTGATGTAATATGATGATTCACAGTATTTGGAAGGCCAGGAAGCTGCTGCTCCATAGTGTATGCTGGCATTTGGGCCTTCTGGAGCGGCAGCAGAAAACTCACGTGGGGGCTGAGTTGGCTCTGGATGACACGACAGCTGTTTTGCAATGGTCCACGCCATCTAGGTAAACAAAAGGCATAGGTAAATACACATGAGATCCATCTTTAGCCGCCTCGGAGACAATACAATGATTCAGGAAGCTGTATGTTTCATAATCTATTGATATATAGTATGCATTCTGCAGCATCAGCAGACACCACAAAAGCTGCTGATAAGATTGCACAAAGAACTTTTTAGAAAATGTGCAGGCATGGTGCTTCCTGTCAGCCCATCTGCAAGACATCTGGGACCATAGATAATATCTGGGGGTCTGCTGGTACCCCTTAATAGGGGCAGGGGTTCGGGTAGATCGTTGGACTAATTTTGGATTTTGGTCAAGTAACGTGTTAATATAAAAGCGGCCATCTTTGACCTGTTTGTACTTGATCGTAAGTATGTGCATTTCTAATGCAATAACATCTGATGTTGTCTAAACTCATACACTATTCACCTTGTAGACTCCCATACTCACTGTCATATTCGTACATAATAATACAGCACAATTAGTTCGCTCTGCCCAATGGCCAGATATCAGTGATTGTATTGAAAACCACAACAGTGTAATCCTGCGGATCAAAATGATATCTTGGCTATTGAACAATCCGGTTTCGAATGAATCATGGGATTAAGACCACCCCTTTAGACTTAAAATCAAACATTGTTGGTGTTCTAAAGGAAGGCAGTGCAGCCTTAATCTTGTTATTGGCTCTCTCGTCGGTGTTAGACTTGGTCGATCATGCACTGCTAGTGAATAGACTGATTGAGGTCGGGAAAAGTACCCTTTTGGCCGCTAATTGGTTCAAGTCATTCTTGGGACCACAGTCGGCTACAGTGGCCAAAGGAAATGCGCACTCACTAACAACACTTTTGTCTTGTGATGTCGCCCAGGGATCATATTTGTCTCCATTGCTGTTCAGTGTGTACTCTAAGCCCCTTTGTGATTTGCTGGTTTATCTGGGTGTCTGGTTTGCAAATTACGCTGATGACACCCAGATAGTTTTTAAACTGACCAGGGTTTACAGTGACGATGTGAACGGAGTAAAAAAAGTTTCGAATGGATTGTGTCCTCCCACATATTCCTCATCTTGTGATAACTCGTTATCTCCAGCTTCACTGCTTCGGAAAAATGTTTTCGGCAGAGGGCGCTGTGCTCAAGGTTGTGGCGTCGTCTGTCCCTTGACGGGCTCCGTATCGTGTCGACGTCACTGATGGTATAAGTAGCTCGAGCCTTGCCCGTTGGCTTCAGTTCCGTTTTTCCGATTTGCTTCGCTCTCGTGAACGGTGTGCTTCGAGATTTTCTGTCAAGAAAATGTCTTCATTAACCGCTTCGACTCCCAAAACTGGGTTTAAGAAGTGTATCGACTGCTGGTTGAAGATGTCTATCACCGATCCTCACCGTATCTGTCTTTGGTGTCTGGGCTCAGACCATCGAACTGGCGACTGTGGCTCCTGTCAGTCAATGACGGAGAAGGCCCTCCGTGAGAGGAAAAGTAAGTTAGTGGTGGGGCGGGAGGCGTCGAAGGGCTCTTCGAAAGCCTTGTCAAAAAAACATAAGAAATAGTCTGATTCAAAAGAATCGGAACGTCATAAAAAACATTCGAAGAGATCCCGATCTCGTAGCAGGTCGAGACGATCTTCTTCGTCTTCTTCTAAAAAGCTAAAAAGGAGACCTAAATCTCCTAAAAATTGGTTCGATGTCCAACAAGATTGGATTCCCTTTCAAAATGGGAGAGCTTTAGAAGAAAAATGATGCAGGTCTGAGAGAACACGGCCTCGACCCCTTCAAAGAAACCTCAGAAAAGCCAGACCCCGGTCGCTCCACAGGACGACGCAGGGAAGTCGGGAACTATGACGGTAAAGCCCAGTAGTACCCATAAAACTCGAGTCGACAAATCGTCGAGAGATCCTAGAGGATCGTGTGTTTCTCCGAGCCCTCACAAAAGGCAGAAATTGTCAAAGTCGAGTGAAACTTCGTCGACACCATCAGCGCCGACAGCTTCGACAACAAAGCCTGTATTATCCTCGACACCTTTATCGAAGGCTTTGTCGAGTGTGGCGAAGGTTCCTTCAACCCCTTCGAAGAAAACACCTATTCCTTCGACAAAAAATCAGGAGGAAGAGAGAAGGTTTATACCTTTACCCAAATCGGACTTTTTTAGGTCCATGTCTTCAATTTTTGAAGAATCTGGCTCAGAGGATACTCCTTTTGGAGTAAAATATGGCACTAGACAAGTTCCAGAGGAACTTATAAACCCTGAAACAAAAATGAGAGACCTATGTGAAACTCTGCATTCTGCTAGTGGTGTGGACACATCCCCTGAATTGGAGTTTGCTGCACCTGATCCTGCAGAACATGCAGACTCGGGGTATAGGAATTTGATGAGTAGGGTGATTGAATATATGGGTTGGGGAAGAGCCTCCACTACGTTTGAGCAAGACGATATGATGGACATTATAGTCCGGGGACCCTGTTCTCCCTTTTCATAGGGCACTCCAAAGGACAGTTGAAAGGAACTGGGAAATACCTGATAGCATTGCTGCAGTAGACAGCAATCTTTCAAAGAAGTACAGAATTTCTACTTCTGATCCAGAATACCTGAATAGACACCCTATGCCAGGCCGCTACTACTTTCAGGCAGACCGCATACCCAACCGTACCTCCGGACAGGGAGGATAAAAAGGTTGATGCCTGGGCTCGTAAAGTTTTTACTTCGGTTAGCATGGCTTTGAAATCGACCATTGTCACATGTACCCTGGCCAGGTTCACACATACTCTGTGGGAATGCATTTCGGCGGCGGCTGAACATATTCCGGAAGGCGTGGAAAGGGAAGGCTTCCTGAATATAGTCAATGACGGGAAGGAGGCAATGGGGGAATGTCTCCAGTCTGGACTGGATACTGCTGATAGTATTAGCAGGTCCATGGCATCAAGCACAGTGCTACGCAGATTTGCGTGGTTGAGAAAGTCGGGGTTTGTACCAGATGTACAGCCCAGACTTCTCAACATGCCCTTTGATGGCTCGAGGCTGTTTGGTAGTAAGGCTGATGAGAGCCTAGAAAAACTACAGACCTCGAAAGCAGCAGCTAAATCCCTTAGTCCCTCCATGTGACAGCCTCAGAAACCCTATTCGGGCTCATTTTCCTGGAGGGGTCGTCCTTTTCGATACTACTCCTCTGTTGGTAGAGGAAGAAGACAGGCTTCTCAAAGGGGCAAAAGGAATGTCAGTCGTGGTGGACGAGGAAAGACTACAAAGCCACCTTCAGGAACGACATCTATGCCCTCAGCCGCTCCTGCAGCCGCCTCCAAATCTCTCTGAGGTCTTATCATACAAAACACCAGTGGGAGGCAGAATCTCTCAGCATCTGAAAGAATGGCGAGGCATTACTTCAGATGCTTGGGCACTGGAAACAGTAGCCCAAGGTTACTGCCTTCCCTTCCTAAAAAGACCTCACGATCATCCACCAGGAGCCAGCTCTACCAAAATTCCAGACCCGCTCCTTTGGCAGGAAATTATAACCCTGTTAGAGAAAGGTGCAATAGAACATGTACCTGTAGCGGAGAGGAACAAGGGCTGGTACTCCCCTATTTTCTCAGCCACAAAAAGGACAGATGATTGAGACCCATCTTCGACTTGAGAAATTTGAACAAATTCCTCAGAAAGGACAAGTTCAAGATGGTAACCCTTTCTCAGATCCTTCAGGCTCTCCAACTCCAAGACTGGTTGGTATCATTGGGCCTTCAGGATGCTTATTTTCATGTGCCAATCCATCCGAAGCACAAAAAATAACTGAGGTTGGCAGTTCTCACTATCAGTTTCGAGTTCTGCCATTCGGGCTGACCTCCGCTCCGAGCGTTTTCACCAAACTCATGGCGGTTGTGGCAGCGGGTCTCAGGAGAGGGGGGATTCACGTCTACCCCTACCTGGACGACTGGCTAATCAGAGCACGTTCTCCACAACAAGCTCAGGAACATCTGTCGATCACCTGCCACTTCCTCCACAACCTGGGCTTCTCCCTCAATTTCAAGAAGTCTCACATAATACCATCCCAACAACTCCAGTTTATCGGAGCAGTCTTGGACACTTCCTCGGGCAAAGCCTCGCCGCCCGATGCGAGAGCTCTCCACATCCAGCAGATGGTAATAAAATTCCAGAAAGCCCAGCATCTGCCGGCCTTCGATTTCCTGAGGTTGCTCGGCCTCATGACATCCTGCATTTTTCTGGTGCCAGAGGCCAGAGTGAGAATGAGATCCCTCCAATGGGCCCTCAGAACTCAGTGGTCCCAATTCTCCGTGAATATGTCAGATCTGCTGCAAGTTCCGAGCGCAGTTGCTCAGGATCTATCATGGTGGGCTTGTAAAGACAACATCCTCAAGGGAGAATCTTTTTGGCAACCGTGGCTGGAGATAACAGTAGTGACGGACGCCTCACTCACGGGGTGGGGAGCACACACAAAAGATCTGACAATCAGCGGACGTTGGTCTCCATCGGAATCCAAATAACACATCAACCTATTGGAGCTGAGGGCAATCAGACTAGCGCTGAAGGCCTTCCTGCCCTCCGTACAGAGAAAGAATGTCCTGATAATGAAGGACAATACAGTGGCCGTGTACTACCTCAACAAAAGAGGAGTCGTAGGATCACTACCTCTATGCAGAGAGGCAATGCAGCTCTGGTTCTGGGGGATACAAGAGGGAATCTCTCTATCGGCAGTTTACCTAGCTGGAGAGCAGAACACGGCGCTAGACGCTCTGAGCAGGCAGAGCACAGTCTCCCACGAGTGGGAGTTAGCTCAGGAAGTCCTTCTGAAGATCTTTGCCCTTTGGGGAACCCCTCAAGTGGATCAGTATTGCTCAAGGGAATTTCCCCCGAGAGGAGCTCTAGGAGACGCGACGTAGTGGATTGGGATTTTCCCCTGCTGTACGCGTTTCCTCCAGTCCCCTTGATTCCTCAAGTAATCAGGAGGTTGAGAAAGTTCAGGAAAACCATGATCCTAATTGCCCCGGACTGGGCCAGGGCGACGTGGTACCCGGACCTTCTGGACATGTCCATCTGCCCTCCAGTACGTCTTCCACAAAGAGAGGATCTTCTCGCAAGAGGAAGGTCGGGTTCTTCGTCCAGAGGTCACACACTGAACCTTCATGCATGGTTTCTGAGAGGTTGAGATACAAGGATTGGGATCTTCCGGATGACGCAATGGAGATTTTCCTTTCGGCCAGAAGGCCAGCAACAAAATCCTTGTACCGGTGTCGTTGGAATAAGTTCAGTAACTGGTGCAAAGATAGGGATGTGGACCCTTTTCAATGTAGCTCACCAATGGTGCTTACTTTTCTATTACATATAGCCAATCTGGGGCTCCAGATCGGAACAATCAAAGGATATCTTGCTGCGCTGTCCTTTTTTAAGCGCTCCTCGGAAGAGGTTTCTTACTTTAAAATACCATTAATAATACAGTTCCTGAAAGGACTTACAAATGATATCCACCAATACCATTTCATGTTCCAACTTGGGATTTAAATGTTCTTAAATTCCTAACATGTATACCATTTGAGCCTCTGCACTCGTGTCCATTGAGGCTTTTAACACTAAAGACTGTTCTTCTTGTGGCATTATCAGCCTGCAGGGTTAGTGAACTACAGGCTCTCTCATGTAAACCTCCATCCACTACATTTTACAAGGACAAGGTAGTTCTGAAGGTTAAACCATCTTTCTTACCGAAAGTAGTATCCGACTTCCATTCATCGCAGAAAATTGTTTTACCAACATTCTATCCTCCTCCTCATTTGGGAAAAGAAGAGGAGAGATTACATAGGCTGGATCCCAAGAGGGCCCTTAGCTTTTACATTTCAAGAATGACAAAATTACGTAAAGATGACCAACTCTTTGAGGGTTACACAGGTCGTAAATTGGAGTTAGCGGTGACAAAACAAACTATATCCTACTGGATCATTCTAGCTATATTGGAATGCTACAGAGTAGCAGGAAAAGACCCACCGGATGGGCTACGTGCTCACTCCACTAGCGGAATGGCTACTTCTGCGGCTTTGAAGAGAGTTGTCCCTGCAAAAGATAATTGCGCTGCTGCAACATGGGCATCAATGCATACTTTTATCAAACATTACTGCTTAGATGCCTCTTCCTCCAATGAGGGACTATTTGCCAGAGCGGTACTTCACTCTGTCCATGAAAACAAAAACTAGCACTCCCACCTCCAAATTGATCACTGCTATGGGAGTCTATCACAAGATGAGGAATACGTGGGCGGACACAATCCATTCAAAGAACAAGTTACTTACCAACTCTAACGTTCTTTCGACTGGATGTTCCTCCCACGTATTCCTCATCGACTCTCCCAGCCTACCCCGCAATACAGTTTGTCTTTTCTTACAATTTCCTCTCACAATGGGCCTATCAGTCACAGCATACGCCTAGATGTTCCACGAGTATTTCCTCAAAAAAACAGAACTGAAGCCAACGGGCGTGGCTCGAGCTACTTATACCATCAGTGACGTCGCCACGATACAGAGCCCGTCGAGGGACAGTCGATGCCATGACCTCGAGCACAGCGCCCTCTGCCGAAAAATATTTCCGAAGCTGGCGATAACGAGTTATCACAAGATGAGGAATACGTGGGAGGAACATCCAGTCGAAAGTAGGTTACAGTTGGTAAGTAACTTGTTCATTTGAAGCTGTACGGATATGGAGGGCTGAAAACTTGCTGACTCAAAGACAGAGCTACCTGTTATTGGCACTCAACAAAAATTAAAAATATCTTGACCCCCAGTACAAATGCTTTATGGTGATGGGAATGCCATCACAGTTTCTAAATCAGTTAGGAGTCTTTTTTGATTCACGTCTGTCCTTCAAGAAACATGTCTCTTACCTTAAATCATCATGCTCTTACTACACAAATCTACTGTGGAAGATCCGTCAGTACTGATCTGTAACGCTTACCTCTGGGGCCCTGCAGGAGTGCCTGGTCCGGACTGTCGGCGGCTCTGGTCCGGTCTGTCGATGGTCTTTTGCTCTTGCTGTAGCCCAAAACACTCTCCTCTCTGCTCACTGCAGGTTCAAACACTTAGTGGTCAGGGAGGCGGGAGTGGCCTGGATAATAATGTTCAGATTGCCTTTGTGTGGCCAAGTCTCTGGATTCTTCCAGGCGTATATTGAGGTATGTCTCCAGTTACTTCACTGGTGGTTTAGCGGCATTTAAGCTGTCATCCCAGTTCATTCACTGGGGTAATTGTGGCCCAGACCTGCTGTGGCGCACCAGCCCGCATTGAGATTGCCTGATGGGTAGGCAAGGCAATCTTATTGCAGTTTGCTCATAGAGCACGTATCATCTTGCTCTGTGTCAACAGTTTGCTCATAGAGCACGTAGTACCTTGCTTAGTGTCAAAGAGTCTCTCCTTTCGCTCTTCACAGGGCTCAGCGTGGCTGCGCTGTTTATTAGTGTCTAACCCTTTTCCTTGGCTCCCCAGGGGTCCGGAGTGGCTGCGGAGGTGTTAAGCAGTTCGAGACCGGCAACCATGGACCTGTTTCTTGGATGCTGCTGGTAAGTAACGTGCAGGAGGAGGGAGGGGTTTGGGTAGAGCTGGTAATGCACTGTAAATCCGCTGCTTACCCCCTCTCTGTGTTCATTGTATATTTCAGGAGCCGCGGAGTCCCCGGAAGAAGACGCGCGGTGAACAGAGCTGTTCCTTGATGTCGGCGACGGACCCTGAGAGCCGAGATGATTTCCAGGAAGCAGCTGATCCGGAAGCCTTGACCCATAGTGCAGTCTTGATCAGTAGTGAAGCGCTGGGACTCAGGATTCCTGGAGCGCAGGGCGGAGCTGGAGCCTTTGGAAACTTGACACGTCGGGATGAACTGGATCAGAGCAGGCATGCGTTACGCTTTACGCTGAATCCTCCGTCGGGAGAAAACGCTAAGCGCTGGGTGTGGCCCAGGGCGGGGTTTATATAACCCTGGGCCCACCCAGCACCACTAGAGCATCAGGGATGTTTATACAATGGACCTTTAGGGGCCATATTGGATCCAGTTGACTGATCCAGCCCGGGGGCCATCTTGAATGGGGCAGTCTGCCTGAGATACAGGCAGCAGTCTGTTCCAGCGCCAGACAGCCAGTCTTTCTGACCAGACTCTCCCAATGCTACCCACAGGAGTCTTGGGACCTCTTGGGGTCATGACACGATCAGAGGCCAATAGAGCCCTGATTGCTGTAGCAATTGTAAGTACGAAGCTATACTATTGTAATAGTCTTCTGGTGGGCACCTCTAAGGCCAATATAAAAAGGCTTCAAGTGGCACAGAACAGCTGTGTGGACTGGGTTCTCCTCAGATCTCTTTGTACCCATTGTCCTTCACGCGTCGAGGTCCCTCAGATTGTTTTTTTTTCCGCCATCGTAGTCGGACACATCACAGAGTTCCTTCTTGGCTCGAGTGGCAGCTCGACAAAAACATCTTAGACGATATCTTCTAGACTTGTTCGCCACAACAAACAATGCCCAGACTTCGTGTCCAGGTTTCCCCAAAACAGATCCAAAGGGGACAGCCGTGTGGATGAACTGGTCAGGGAAATTTGCCTACGCTTTTCCCCCAACACCGCTACTGCGAAGGTTGGTGAACAAAATGCACCAGGAACAAGCAACACTAATCCTAGTTGCTCCCATGTGGGTGAGACAACCTTGGTTTCCACATCTGCGCAAACTGGCGGCGATGTGCAAAACAAACTCCTGTGCCCCTACTGCATGCTCACACAGCACGGGGGACAATGTTCCACCCACACCCTCAGTCTATGAACTTGGCAGCTTGGCTCCTGAAGTCATAGTTTGGCCATTTAAAACTACCTCAAAGGTGTATGGAGATCCTCAAGGAGGCACACAAACTGAACACCAGACACTGTTATTTTAACAAATGGAGAAGATTTGTAATATGGTGCCAGCCAAAAAGTGTAAACCCGATCGAATGTACCCCTTCACACATTATTTATTACATGCTCCACTTACTAGACTCCGGGCTAGTCTTTAATTCCATCAAGGTTCACCTAGCGGCTCTATCCGGGTACACCACTTCTCAAAGTAAGGTATCCTGGTGGAAAGTCCCGGTCATTAAGCATTCATGGAAGGAGTAAAAAGACTTTACCCTCCCATTTCAAATCGCCTCCAGGGTGGGACCTAAATGTGGTACTTGCAAAGCTCATAGGAACCCCCCCTTTGAGCCTATGAACAAATCCAGTCTTAAACACCTTACATATAAAATGGCTTTTCTGGTGGATATCACCTCCATAAGAGTCGGTGAACTACAAGCTTTGTCAGTGCAAGACCCTTTCTTTGTTATCCACAAAGACAAGTTGGTACTAAGAACACACCCTAGGTGTTCACCTAAGTTCATATCTAAGATCCATGTCAACCAGTCCATTCATCTACTAGCTTTCTTTCCAAACCCTTCAAGCTCTGCTGAGAAAAAACTCCATACACTAGATATATGGAAGGCGGTTCTTTACTATGTAAATAAAACAAATCTGCTGCAAAGAACAGACCAACTGTTTGTCTCCAGGGCAACTGTCAGGGAAGGTGATCATGTTTAAGAAAACTCCATCTCCAGATGAATAGTGAAATGCATACAGCGCTGCTTCTCTCTATCTAACAAAACTCTGCCTTTCACACCAAGAGCTCACTCTACCAGGGGTACAGTAGCTACTTTGGCCTTCATTGCAAACTTCCCGCTGGACGCCATTTGCAAAGCAGCTACATGGAGCTCTATTCATACTTTTACTGAGCACTACTGCATTGACACAAATTCTAAAGCAGATTTACGGGTGGGGCAAGCGGTGCTAAAACATCTATTTGCTGCTGTACTTTCTCACAACCCACCACCTTCTCCAGACACTGCTCGCTAATCTATGCATAGCATGTGATCTAAGCAGATCCAAAAGCCTCAGAAGGGATACATTACTCACTGTAATCGTATTTCTGATGCTTGTATCTGCTTAAATTCATATATATTTTCTAGCTTTACCTACTCTTATCTGCTTTATTACATCTGTACTCATGCTACACTTCATGCCACCTCATGTCAGAAACAAAACAATCTGATGGACCTCGACGCATGAAGGACCATGGGTACAGTGGACGTCACACTAAGGATACTATTACTGGCACGCCCGTCAACGTGCCTTTTCGAGTTTCGAAAACAAAATGTAATACTCCGCGGCTACCACTAGATGTTGGCCTATGCATAGCATGTGAATCTAAGCTGATGCAAGCATCAGAAATAAGATTACGGTTAGTAATGTATCCCATATACTCACATTTTAATTGTTAGACCTTTTGATTGATATAGACTTCTTCAAAGCAGCACAGGTTGGTTAAATATTTGAAAATAAAGCTCTGACCTGAAATCGCGAGTAAAAGTCGAATTTTCAGGCAAAGGCCAGAAGTTGGAAAGCTGCAGTGTTGCATACTAAGAGGAACCTGGAAAAGGCTGCAGGAGCTGTGTGAAGTGTGCGCTGTCCCTGTGATTAATGGGGGTGAGAGCCAGATCGAGTTGTTAACGCTTACTTTGTCATATTCTGTGTATTGGTGCGGATGGAAAAATGCTTTTTAATATGTCACTAAGTTGATTGGCGCTGTGTTAAAGGCTGTCATAGTCGGACTCTATATATTCTATTTGTATTTACTAGATACACCATGTATTCTAACAGTGGGATTGTGCAACCCACAGACACTTTGGATGTCGAATGAGGAACCCGGCAACCATCAGATGCTGATACGATGGAGATTTGTGCATCTGGTTCAACAGGCCGCTGCTGTTTTGGATGGGGTGGAGGCAAGGATGGACTCGGTGTTCTTTGTGATTCAGCAAAGGGCACAGATGGATTGTGGCCTCCAGCAAGGGTGAACGGATGGGGCACCCCGACGATGGAGAATGGCTTTTCTGGTTCCTTTGGGCCTCGGCAACTGGCAACGTGGCAATGGCTTGTCAAGCGGGAGGGTTTTTGTACACCGCAGCTATTTGAGAGCACAAGGATCCGTGAAGATGCCCATTGTTTTGTCATTGCAAGGGGTCATGCTTCAGGGGCACTCTCACTATTAAGGCGCCAATCCTGGAATGCTGTAGGTAGTGGTGTTGAGCCACCCCAGTCGGCGATACAGGATGTGATTGTGGACACTACATTTTTTAATTGTGCAGCATAGTTTTTTTGCAGATGGAGCTGCCATATGCTGGATGATACAATACAGCATTTAAAGGTATGTCGTGTCATACACAATGGAGGTTTTTTTAATACAGTCTTTAAAGGCATCTAAAAACCACCATTTATCGCAATACCGCATCAGCCGTTTATGCTTTCACCATGTTGACACGCATACGGAGAAACATTGCGTTGCTCAAAATGCTTGTATACGCCACCCCTAAAAAATGCAAGGTCACTGATGATCTGGTGGCCACTATTTCAGAGATTGCCCAGAACACTTTAAAGGGACACGTCCCGCTAACACACTGGCAAGTAAGTGTGTTGAAAAAGAAAAAGGGCATCATCAAGAAACTGGTCAATAACCGGATATTGCAATGGGCTAAAAGAAAAGTGGTCTCTCAGGCCGGCGGATTCATAGGATCTCTCATAGGCATAGCCCTACCGCTAATTACCAGCTTGCTTAGAGGTCAGTGTTGGTGCATGCCCGTAAAATCTATTTGGTGGACAAGCAGCAGTTAAAAAGTCCGGCGACCTCCACATTCCCCTGCAGATTGGGTATACACAAGGGTTGCCACTATGCAATTAAGGATGATTTAAACAGACTTGACTTAGTGGCGCATGATAAAACGGCCTTATATACGGATATTGGGCAAAGGCTCCGGCAGGGGTAGACGTGATTGTGGTAGACGTGGTGAATACACTTAGCCAACGCTATAAACCTAATGCAGAACTATTACTAAATAAGATGGAACTTGGAAAGGATGTGGCTGCGTGGTCCAATAGGGGTTTTTTTATCTACAGAGGTAAGGTTATAAGGGGCTTGAACCTGCACAATCTAGTACAGGGTTTTACGAGTAGACAGGCCACTTCATAAATAAATGCCCCATCAGCTCGAACAAGTTCATCCAAGAGGCCGCTGATTTAAGTATCCCGACATCCGTTGCGGGTAATGTCGACCAGCGACGCCTTCTGGAGCGGCTAGAAACTGGTGCCACTGCTACTACGTGCCAACAACACAGCCCTCTAGATCACCCGGAACAGTAAACGGATCACATTCGCCCAGTCCCAAAGAGGGCTGGAATACCCAATAGTTTAAGGAGTCTTTACCCACACCCTCCCAAATCTGTGACGCCCGTGCCACCCAAACCTTCGAAGCATCTAGGCTGCGCCGGAGACGCGTCCTCCCTATTTGCTTATCTGATTGATGCGAGACATCCACTGTCTCAATGTACACGTTCAATTTCTAATTGCATTTAAATGTTTGTGGTATAACCTTTTTCCTTTCTGTATTAAATGTCTTTTTTAATTTTTTTTATAAATAAAAATGTTTTCAATTTATAAAACGGGCTGGTTCTTTATTACGTTGTCCTATTTATTGTGTATAGGTGTATTTTAATAGGACGTCTATGACTGCTAGAATATAGGGTCAACCATCGTTGTCTTCACAGAACTGGATCAAATCCATAATATCTGCCGGGCATTTTGATCGATATCAGCTGGCAGGGTCATTCAACATTTAAAATGTTTGACAATGTTTCGCCATCCTATCTCAGTTTTCGATACAGGCTTTCAACCCCTCCATAACTACCAGCACCCCCTTCATTGTTTTATTTTGGACAGCTTTACTCCGGACATGTTCACCCCATAACTGCTGAACACAAAGATGCAACTAGGGTTTATAAACAGATTTTTTAAAAGATTTAAAACGGATTATATTCACATAGTTTGGATTTGTCAAATGTTGTACGAACATAAGATCTGGCTACAGATTCTGTAGTATGTGCGATTACTTCATTAACACATATCCTTCCACCGCGTCGATAAGCAAACATGTTGACATTCCAATAGGCGTTACATTTTTATTTCCTGCAAATAAGCGTAAATACATGTCAAATATCTACAGTCTCAATCTTTGTAGGTCCGTTTGCTCTGTACTGAATCAGATAAACTTTCTCACCTCCCACTCGCATGCCACTTTTTCAACGATGCTTCGAACACACATCAGACACATACGTCTAAACTGCTTGATTTTCAAAAGGGGGTTATGCGCCGATTCTATAGCCCACAATGTTTTAGACACGCAATGTTCAGTCCCTTTCCCAACTCTTAGCTGTGTTAGCGGCTGTATCAGCCGCATCATTTCTACAAGGTGTTTTGGGCTCAACACCTAACATATTTTACGTAGCAAATTATCTGTGTATGATAATTCCAAACATGCATGTGCATCCTTTTGGGGGAATCATCAATTTTATGTCCGTAGCACCATCTGTAAAAGCAGTGTTTGAAACACGCTCCTGCCACTATGGTTGTAAAACCCTGTATAGCTAGGATACCAGCGCCATGGAGAACCGTTGTGTCTGCATTGTCTTTAACGCATTTGGTCTCCATTAGCACACTACATTCCTTACACAGGCTATTATCGCAATCCCCCAGGTTTTCAGTTTGGTTTGAACAGCAAACACAATAAATAATAACCTTTTTTTTAACTCTGTCGGTCGCCATTAGCGAAATACAGTCCTTACATAGGCTATTCGTTTTCAAGTTGATTTGAACAGCAAACACTGTAAATATTGATACTCTGCTATAGCTTGGCTCTCCTCACTCTGAACAAGGGCCCCTGTTTTTCCCCCCCAAGTCCCAGGGGGTGCAGGGTCACTCTCCAACATCATAACTGCATCCTCCTGTAAAACCATAGATTCATTGTCTTCCGAGTTCACATAGTCCGTGGATGGTCATTCATGCAACATGACCTCCTCCAGAACCACGTCCTTGTGTCAGACAATCAGGGGTTTAACTATCGTCCGGATCACAGGGACTTCCGCAGGTTGTTTTCCCTTCGTTGTAACTATAGTGGTTCATAATTGTTTCCTAGGTACCAACGCTGGATAGCCCCCAAAACTATATAACATTTATATTCAAATTATCAGGGTTCCTATGAAATGTATATCACATTTATATCAAAATTATTGGAGGTCAATCAAATTGATATAAAAATTATTGCTGTTATCAAATTTATATAGCATTTATATAAAATGTATATCATAAATATTGGGTTTTTTATCAAATTTATATAAAATGTATATCAAAATGTTTGGGGTCAAATTGATATCAAAGGCACGGGACTAAAAAAAGGGGGTAGGCCCAAGACCGGAAATGGGGACGGGCCACGTGTCAAATTTAACAATGTTATAAAAAGGTACCCCCTACATCTACTGGGGTGGGGACAGGATTCCTGCTGATGAAAGCGGCTTTGGAATCTGTAAAAGCACACTTAGATACAATGGGTCTTGGGAAGGAGGATTTGTATTGCCACTGGTGCTGTGGGACAAGGGTGTACCTAATAGGGTGGAGAAGGCATTCATCCTGCAGCGTAGCATTCGAATGATTTCTGGAGCCCCACCTGAATCGTGCATCTTGATGTCTTGATTGGGAGAACAGAAGTACTCCACTTGGAAGGCTATGTCCCCACTACGGCTCAGTCAAGGCATTCCTTTACTGTGTGCTGCACCAAATGCTGAAAAGTGTTTTTCTCTTCCAATACCTTCCTTTAAGGCGTCTCTAGTTGCCTGACTGCCTGGGGTAAAGGAGGTAATTGTGCTCCATTTGCCCTGAATTCAATACGGGTACGCTTCCTTTGCTTTGGCATCCCGGTGGTGGGATCCAGATGTCCCTGGGCACCCACTCTCTTTGCCCAGAGTGCGATGGCTGGACACAGTGTTGCAAAATGTCCACAGGGCGATGGGTCAGAGACTTCTTTTTCCCTGCTATTATGGTAGATTGGGCTCCCTTTTGCATGCTATCCCTGAAGGTGGGGTGTTACTCCCTTTGACTATTTATTCCTTGAAAGAGGGTAGGGTCTTCCTTTGCCTGATGAGTCCAATGACTAATAACGTAATGCTCTTTAAGGGTCCAAAATCATCCCCTACTTTTCCTGACTGTAAGCCTTGCTTTGTATCCTTGATAATACCCTGTTTCTTCCTGCCAGGCAGCACAGTGCTGTGATGACCCCTTCAAAGAATTTCTGCCAAGGATTCTCCAGAGGTAAGCGTATTTGCTGGTGCTTCTGGTTTGACTGAGGTCTTCTCTGCTAATTGTTTAGGTTTTTTGTTGAACACTAAATGTTACATTGTGGCCACTTCAGAGCACTGGTGGACCTTGAAAAGGTGGCTTGTTAGAACTTGTATTGACCCACTGTCCTAATTAATGGTTCTGCTGATAGGCTGCTCTGCATAGGGTTTTCTGGAGAGTAGCCAGTGAAGTGATCTGCAATTGGTGAGAGTATGACATTGACAAAACCAGGAACACTGAAAAGGCCTTCTGCCAAATTTTGAGGGTGGCGCACCACTATCTTCTAACCTTACAAAAGCATGAACAACACTGTCGGAAATCTCCTATCCAATTCTGGTTGCATTATAGTTTACTAGAATTCTGTTCTGGATTACGGGTCTTGTAAATCAACATCACCATGAGCCAAATGCCAGCTCTGATATTTGTACATGGGTCTGCTAGGCCTCTGACAAGGTCCAGAAACAGGTTGTGGAACATGGCCCCCCTCTCTCCATTTGCTCACTTCACCAATAGGTAGGTACAGGGAGGTAAGCTAGGATGTAATAAAGGATAATGTGGGTGGGGCCTAGGTCTGTGAGATCTTTAAGTGCAAATCTCTCAACATAGTCACTCAGCAGCTCCTGAAGCCTTATGGGGTGGCATTCGTGTTGTGAGGGAGACTGAACCCGACCTTGGATGGTGCTGGTCTGCTGGCTGAACCTTTCCACCCTTCCTGAGCCACAGTTACATTCTTGGGCTAATAAAAAAAGACACAATGGAAAACTGGGAAATCGTTAAATCAGATTACCAGGTTTTATAACTATACTGCAGCAAAGACTTTAGCTTGCACCCTTTGGAAATCAAAGAGGACTGCCATCAACCTAGTCTAGATGGCAGCATGACTGCATTCTGAATGGGGGGTAAGAAAGCCAGGAATTGCAGCAAAAGAAATTGGTATTGGTACATAACATGGGATGTATGTCATCGCATTTCAGCTAAGTATCGATTGAGGGGTTCTGGGGGGAGTTAGGTTCATAATTCGGGGGTGGGGGCTGCAGGGGGTCTTCCGCCGCACATAATTGTAGTAAAATAGGGTAAAAAAAAAAAGCGCACTTGTGGTATTTGTAGTAATGTATTCAATGTTATCGCGTAGATCCAACATTTTTGCTACCATCAGGAATGCTATATGATGCAGACTTGTGAATTTTATCAGACATTTTATCATCCATAATGCTACTATTAATGACCATGGCGCTGATGCTTGTTATAAATGCATTATTGTTAATCGATTGCTGGGTAACAAAACATTTACTTGTATATTAGTCAGAAATGGGAAAGCACTTTACAAAACATTTTCGGGTGAAGTTTTGTGAGAGAACCAAGTTTGTTATAGTATAGAATGCTGGGAAGTCTTTGTTACTGTAGAAATAGGTTAGCATATAAGTAAGTTACCTTTTTGGTGTTGTGGGGCGGGTTCGTGAGAAAATAGTCTCTACATTGTGGCCAAACAAACACATGCACAGAACACACTACACATCCCCTGCCTACCCCATGGTGGCCTACCCTTACCATTCCAATTAAGGACTGCAACTCTGCTGGCTAAATGGTTCACCAGTCACAGTTCAGATGGGACAACACAAATGCAAATTCAGAGACTCCATACTGTCCTACCACTTCACATCCACTTCTTACTCGTCCTGTGTCTGGGCCAACAAGCGTAACCCCTTTTTTCATAATCCTTTCATCTGTTTGATATTGGACTCTCACCCCTTTTAACTACAAGATCCAAATTCTTGTTGAAAGTGAAAAATCCATTACTTACTTGCACACCCACAAGGAAGTACTTAGTCCCTGCAAGGCAGATATATACATATTGTTTTACAGGTGCCCTGAAGTTAAGGTTAAGTTGCTCAACTCATAGAAGAAAAACGTTTTGGGCGGCTTATATTCTCCCCTTGGATGACTCCTCACCAAACTTTGCAAAAAAAGTATATGGCCCCCTCGGAATGATCTTGAGGAGTAATGTGCAGTTTCGTAAAGGAGGAGCAAAGTTTTAGGCGGCGGGGATTCCAAAATGTGTGGATATCCTCATAGACCCAATGGAGAATAAAATGTTCTCGCGCCTAAAGTCCAAACCGCTTCATGGATTTTCACAAAATTTGAGCCGGGAGCAGCGGCTTGGACCGGAAAGCGTGCTTTTGTAAATTTGGTGTAAATCCGTACAGTAGATTTTTTAAAACTGCCAAAAAGTAGGTAAAATAAAATCAGTGATATCTGGGTCCAGACCGCAAACTTACTTCCTGATTCGGACATCGTACGCGCCCGCTGATTGGATGCTCAAAAGCGTGAGGTGCGTCATATTTTTTTTAAATGTCGCCATGTTGGATTTGCGGCCGGTGAACGCAGATAGCGTTGTGGGGGAAAAGTCTGGAAAACATTTCTGTGGTTATTTTGTCGAAAGAGGGGATGGAAAGGGTTGAATAAAGCTGATATGGGGCTGTGTTTATAGGTGTAAAAGGGGCGTGCAGGTGCCGCGATAGTCAGCGGACAGTGCTTTGAACAAACAATTTGGAAAACAAATGTGGGGTGATTTGATGGCTGAAAGAGGGCATGGGAAGCGTAGGGGAGTGAAATAAAGATGATCTGGAGCTTTTTTTTATAGGTGAAAAAAGGGTTTGAAGATGCTGCAGAGTCTGCAGTCAATTTTTATGTACGCTGACATTTCATTTGAAGGGCGTTCAGGGCGAGCTTTGTTATTGTACTTTATTTATTTTGTTTGTTGATGGCACCCAGACCCAAAGGCATCACAGCGCTACATTACAGGTGGCAGAGTTACTGTTATGGTTACAGACAGTAAGATTCTGGCACAGTAAGGATGGTACAGGTCAGAGTGGAGAGGTCATAAGTGCATATGGTATTTATGATTTGTATTACAATTGAGGATACTGCTTATTGAATATGTATTTGTTTATACTTGGTATGGTTACTTAGTTGCATACAGTAATAAAGCGGGAATCTCTTGTTCTTCTGTAAAAAAAACAGTATGTGTTAAGAAGGATAGTTTAAAAGCTTTAATTGCATAAAAGTTTACATATACATTTACTTTGTTTGACCCTCATACACTGTGTATTCTATGTATTATGTTTGGTACAACATTAGTGTGTGCTACACTGTTGTATTGACATTAAATAATCATTGGGTCATAAGAATCCATAGAGGATTGAAAAATAACTTAAAATTATGAGAGTGTAAGTGTGATATTATGTGTGTTTGAAGTGTGCTGTAATTAAGGGAATGTTTAAAGTAGTTGGATACCTGCTGACGTATTCTAACTATATTAGACTTTATAAGACGTTTTGTAGTAACAAGAACTGTGATGGGCGGATTTGAAGTGTATTGCAATGAAGGGTATTTCTGAAGTAGTTAGATACCCATTAGCATATCCTAATTGTTTATTGTGCTACAGTCTAGTGAGTTCATTTGGATTGAAGGACTATTAAGTAGGCATTTGTTAGATTTACTGGTAACCTGTTTTGGAGTAACAGAGGTGGTGTTACATGCAAACCAACCACTTTTTTTTTGACATATGCAGTATATTGAACTGAAGTGGTTGTGGCACCATTGTGGTATATTATGCCTACTGCTGTGAAGGTTTTCTTGCCAAGTGATACTTGGCCATGTGTAAAGCTAGTCAGCTTAGTTATTTTTGGTACCATCGGCATTGTACCTTAGAAGCATAAGAATGACATATTGGCTATGTGCATTTATTTGTATGCTGGAACAATTGAATTGCAAAAAGGGTATAATATGCCATGATTTGCATTCTGCAGAAGCTGATGTAATGGATTTGCAATTTGGTATGGATACATATGCACATCGCTCAGTAGCGATGTGCTGTTGTGAAACATGGTTTGCAGAGAGTGTATGTATGTTTCCACGCGTATGTAATCTGCAAGATTGCATTTATAGGGATGTTTCTGCTTTCCAGTACTTGTGTTGGAATTCTTGTGGATCTTCCTGTGTGTTCATGGTCAATATTGCCATCCATGCACAGTAGTCCAATTCTTGCCTTATGCCTGAGACACTAAGTGTTGTCAGGATTATTTGTGGCATTTCTATGAAGGATGATCATTTGCAAACACAACAGGTCCGAGATGTTTAAGTAAATGTTGTGAACAATTTGTGGCAATTGGAAGAGAAGATTGTTACTTTTGCATAGCAATTTACTCCAGATGTGTTGCTGAATTTAAATGTACCAGAGAGTTGTGCCTCTGCATCGATTGATGGGCCTGCAGATCTTTTTTGAGCAAAGATATTTGTCTTTGTCTTCTGATGGATGTGCAGTTGAGCTTATAGTAGACCATTTTGTAATTGTATTATTTGATGGAGGAGCAGTTGGTGGTTGTTTCTTTAGCAGTATTGTTGGGAGATCTGTTATAGGTTCTGTTTGTATTTTCTTTTTAAAGGTTTTATCTTTTGAGGTGCAGGGTACATATCTAGATGGGGATATACAGTGCATGTAGCCTGTTGTATTCTACGATGCAAGGAATGTGAGCATTGACTTTGTTTGCATCTAGGAATAGACCATTGAGTGTACGGAGACATGAAAGTGCTACGCAACTCATACCTTCTTTAAAGACTGTGCTGCCAATGTCAATCAGTGCGTGATCCAAGGTTAGACCTATTTGTGAATAGTGACCGCATGTGCAAGAGAGAGAAGAGCGAGAGAAGAGTGAGAGAGAATTGTTCTTGCGTACGTACATGTTTTTGAAAAGAAGCAAATGCGCTATTGTGCGTCAAATTTATTTAACTTCTGCATGTTTGTCAAAGTGGATGTTGACGAACTGAATGTTGTCATGTGGATATGTTTGGAAGCCAACAACTGTACCAATTGCTCAATTGACTTAACCTTGTTCTACTTCAAGGTTACGTTTTAGAATTACTCTGTAGTTTAGACACAAAGTTAATATTTTTTCCAATCCAGTTGTGAAGATTTATTTTTATAAGCTATTTAGTCGTGCTGTTACTTGTTGATACATAGGAAGTGTCATGCTGTGCACTTCTAGTTTGTCTGTGGAGCTGATATGCAGTATGGGTTGCATTTCTTTTTTTAACAGGGCCTCATTGAATTTACTACAGCTGGCAAGGGTTGGCATTACAGACATGCATTTTATATTTTGTTGTTAATTGTTCCATGACATCAAAAGCAGATGTGTTTCACCCATATAGCTCATGGATTACACTACTATTTAATATGGATTTTGCATCTTTAGTAAGCAGACCAGTTCTAATGCTTTTTCAAATTTTAGCTTAGGTGAGGTCTGCAGACTGACGCATGTTTTGAGTTAGTTCTCTGAATGTTGCCAGAGATTTACATTTTCAATGCTGCTGAATGTGTTGCAGCATTGTTTGTGTCCCAATGTTTTGAAAATAGGCTGACCTTTCACTTGTGTTGACTGTAGGAGGTCTCTGAAAACAATAACGTGTTTTTCCTCCAAACAGTTCTTCGCAGTCGGTTTTCAGGACTTCTTGCATTCTGAGGTGAATTGAAGCCAACATGAGGCCAGGGTCTGGCATGGATTCACATGCTCATGAATATTACCCGTCGTCAGGCTGGGAATCCTCGTTAAAGAAAAAATCAGTTTGTTTTGTTTCTGAACTGTCTTTCTACTAATAACCAATCACTGGTCTCTGGGTCATACTGCCCCCAGCCAATGACTGCCCTCTACCTAAGCCCCTCCTCTGGCAGCCATCTTCAGATTTTTACCGCATGTTCACGTGTTGGGAGTCCTCGTGCTTAGCTCTCAAGCTTATACTACGTTTTGCGTTTTTCCTAAGAATTTTCTACGCCCATCAAGGGCGCTTTTTTGTCGAGTTTTCACTTCTTGGAGTATTCCGGAAGATCTTTGAGGCCTACCCCGCGTGGACATGGCCCAGGACAAAGGAGACACGACGCCTGTTGGATCCAAGCTGTTTAGGATCTGCCCAGGATGTGGATTGCAGAATGTCTTAAGGAAGATGAGCACTCCTGGTGCCTCTACTGCCGTCACGGCGACAAGTCGCACATGGAGGAGGACTGTGCATTCTTTAAGAACATGTCCGTCCAGACAATAAAGGACCGTCGTACTCGGCTCATTAACTGGCTGGAGGGGAAGAGCCCAGCAGCAGGTGAGAAGAAGTCAGAGCAGTCTTCTAAGACCTTTGAGGGCGCTTCGGCGACGGGGGCCAAACAAAAGGCAAAGAACAGCAAGTCCGCGGGCACCGGGTGCGCCTTTGGTTCGGTCTCCTTGGCTGCCAGGCAGGGCGCGATGTCACCGACGCCATCATCCACGAGCCAACGCTCTGGCTCGGTGAAAAGGAAGTCGGAGAACCCGGGTAAGCTTCGGGAGAGGCCCCGGTTGATCCCGACGGAGAAAGCCGAGGGGGGGCCAGGCGATGACCCTCCCCCTAACGTGAAGGCCTCAGACGCGCCCAAGGTCGTCAAGACCCTGATTCACCCGGTGAAGGCCTCGATTGAAGGAGTCGTGGCAGCCCTGGCGAAGCCTGCGGAGGTAACCCCACTGGAGACGATTTCCAGGCCTAGAGTTTCCCTGCCACCCTGGAGGGAAACATCTTTACAGCCTATCAGAAGACCCCATGAAACCCTGGGACGAGAAAAGGGGGGGCATGATAGCCCTAACAGACACAGATACTACCTCCGAGGATGAGCTGGCTGGCGTCAAAGCTCTCCTGGACAAGAAGTTCGAGGAGGTCAGGACCTACAGGAGGGATCCCGACGAGGCGGACGTAGAGAGCAACGGTGGGGACGACGAGGAGCCGCGTGCCGTGGAGACAACGGAGGTCCCCGCGCCCCAGCCGTCGCTCCCGATGCCTACGCCACAGAACAATTCAGGAGCAATCTTGATAGCTTTGCCGACCCTGTGTACGGAGATAAGGACAAGGTTGCCCTTACCCCCAGCGGACAAACCAGCGGCACCTGGACCGTCGGGGAGCCCACCGAGCAAGCGGAGGCGGGTCCATCCTCCCCCTCCCTTCCAGCCTTCACCCCATCCCCTCCTCCGAGGGACGAGACGGAGAGGGGGACAGAGACGGGGACTGACGACGACCGTGGCGACGACGGAATGGATCTCCCGTCGCCTCCTTCCCGGGCTTCCCCCCGCCCCTGACAAAATTGGCTCCTTCTACGTCATGATCGCCAGGGCCTCTCAGTCCCGTTACTGCACGACATCTGGGACGAAGGACTGTCCCTACTGAAGAACCCGTCCCTGGCCCCTGCAAAGAGGTACCGGTACGAGAAGAAGTACCGGGTCCCAGACGTCCGTTCCTATGTGCCTCAGGGCACAGCCGTTTCCGGAGGTCTCTGCGGCGGCCAAGAAGAAATCGGTAGAGGCGACGGCATCAACTTCCACTTCCCCACTGGACTGCGAGTGGAAGAACTGGATGCCATGGGACGACGGGTCATCTCGTCGGCAGCGACGACCATCAAGGCGGCCAACGCCCTCGCGATTATGGCACGCTACGACAGGGAGCTGTGGTTCAAGATCGCTCCCCTCCTGGACTTCCTCCAAGACAAGAGCTCGGAAGCCCTTGAAATCCTGCAGGAAGGTGAGGTGGCGTTGGACCATGCCATCACGGTGGCCACAGACATCGCTGACACCGGCTTTCGCCAGATGGGCAACAGCGTTTGCCTTTGCCGGCGCGGTTGGCTCAGGGTCACCGATTTCCGTGCAGACCAGGGTACTGGACATGCCCTTCGATGGGAACAACCTCTTTGGAAAGGCAGAGGACGAGTCACTGCGGGCCATCAAGGCGGACACCGAGACAGGCCCGGGCCTTGGTTTCTCTCCATCAACGGCTGCCGTCCTTTCGGACCTGGGGAGGCAAGTCTCAAGGTGCCTCCAAAGGATTCGGCACCAGTTCCTCGACGTACTGCCAGGCGGCCTGCTCCTCGTCGCAGGAAGCCTACAGAGGCCGCAACAAGACCGGACGACACCGTTGTCATCGCCAAGGAGGCCAAGGTGGCAAGGCCTCGGCGAAACAAGACTGAACCTGCCGTGATGTCGGGCCCCAACCCGAGCACCCCGGTGGGAGGCCGGCTGGCGAATTTAGTCAGCGTGTGGGAGTTCATCTCCACCGATCGTTGGGTACTAGATGCCCTGGCCCACGAGCACACGCTGGAGTTCCAAAGAAAGTATCCCTGTTTCCCACATGTGGCCAGGAAGGAAAACCACGTGCCACAGCTTCTTCTGGAGGTACCAGCAATGCTAAGAAAGGGTGCGATTGAACTCGTCACAAAGATGCTCCGGGGCTCCGGAGTGTACTTGCGGTACTTCCTCATCCGAAAGAAGACCGGCGGCTGGCGGCCCATCCTAGACCTTCGCCGCCTCAACAAATTCATCAAGTCCCAGAAGTTCAGGATGGTCACCCTTCAACACGTGCTGGGACAACTGGAGGAAGGCGACTTCTTGTCGTCGCTGGACTTGGAGGATGCCTACTTCCACATCACCATTCACAAAGGACATCGAAAGTTCCTACGGTTCGTGGTCCAAGGGTGGTACTACCAGTTCAAGGACCTGCCCCTTCGGGTTGAAGTCAGCACCAAGGGTCTTCAGCAAGTGCCTGGCACTGGTGGCGCCACGGCTGCGCCTGCAGGGGATCCACGTATACCCCTACCTGGACGAGTGGCTCATCCGAGCAAGGTCAAGAGAACTCGCCATCGATCACACAGTGAAGACTGTCCGACTGCTCACGGAACTGGGGTTCTCGATCAATTTCGCGAAGTCCCACTTGGTACTGTCGCAGGACGCCCTGTTCCTGGGAGCCAGGCTCAACACAGTGGCACGGCTGGCTTCACCGTCAGAGGAGAGGACGAAGGCCATCCTGGTCAAGGTACAACAGCTGTTGACCATGGAAGTGCCCAGGGTGAAGTCCATCAAGTCTCTGCTAGGCATGATGTCATTGTGCATCTACCTTGTGCGTCTGTGCAGGTTGCGGATGCGGCCACTGCAGGATTTTCTCGACGGCCGTTGGATGCAAGCGGCGGGCAGCTTCGAAGACAAGATCTCCCTCAACGATACTTTACGTCAAGCGATCCGGTGGTGGGCACCTGCGTGCATCTGGCGGCAGGCATGGACTTCCAGACCCCAGCTCATCCGTAAACGGTGACGGACGCCTCCCTGGAGGGATGGGGAGCGCACACCGGAGATCTCCACGCAAGAGAGGTCCCTGCACATCAACGTCCTGGAGCTCCGGGCCGTGTTTTGGGCCATCAGGTCTTTCCTTTCGTCCCTCAAGGGCAAAGTGGTGAGGGTCTTCACCGACAACACCACCACGATGTTCTACATCCAGCAACAGGGGGCACCAGATCCCCAGCCCTATCCAAGGAAGCACAGGATCTGTGGCACCTGGCCGTTGCCCAAGGGATGTTCCTGGTACCCTTCCATCTGGCAGGAATAAAGAACACCATCGCCGACTCACTCAGCAGGGAGCTGCACTCTTGCCACGAGTGGGACCTTTGGCAGGATCAAGTGGATCTCCTATTCCGACGATGGGGCAATCCCCAGATTGATCTATACGCGACAAACACCAAGTGCCGGAGGTTCGCCAGCAGGTTTCCCCAGCCGGGGAGCATGGGCGATGCATTCTCACTCCCCTGGGACGGCCTGTTCCTGTATGCTTTCCCTCGGTTGCCGTTGCTGCTGCGACTCATCTGTCAACTCAGACAGTCCTGGTGCAGGATGAACTTCGTTGCACCGGCGTGGCCAAGGCAGATTTGGTTCCCGGACCTTCTGGACATGTCAGCGCCCCCCCAGTCAAACTGCCGACTGATGTGGATCTTCTCGCCAGGGAAGGAGGCGCCATCCTACATCACGACCCAGGATCACTGAACCTGCAGGCCTGGTTCCTGCCGCACTAGAGTTAGGAGGGTACGATATCCCGGCGGACTGCAAGGAGGTGCTTGCAAAGGCCAGGGCGTCCTCGACTCTTAAGTGCTATGAACATAAATGGAAGAGGTTCTCTGTCTGGTGCCGTGCACAGAAGATCAACCCTCTGCAGATTACGGCCCCTCAAGTGCTACCGTACTTGCTGTCACTGGGCAAGACAGGGCTGGCTCATGCCTCCCTCAAAATCCATCTGGCGGCGATCTCCCGCTACACCAGAACTCCGGGGCGGTCGTCGCTGTGGTCTCATCGCATGGTGAAGGAGTTCATGCAAGGACTGTTCCGCTCGTTCCCGCCGGTGAGGGCTCCGGCCCCGGCGTGGGAGCTCAGCGTGGTGCTGACCAGGCTCATGGGTCCCCCATTCGAGTCCTTGCATTAGGCACCTCTGAAGTTCCTATCGTGGAAGACAGCGTTTCTTGTGGCCATCACCTCTGTATGTCGAGTGGGAGAGATCCAGGCCCTCTCCTGAAAACCTCCATACCTGACATTGCATGAGACGAGGGTTGTACTGAGGACGTACCCCTCCTTCATGCCCAAAGTGCCATCGGACTTCCATCTCAACGAGACCTTGGTGTTACCTGTTTTCTTCCCGTCGCCTTTGTCGCCGGCTGAGAGGACTGTGCACTCGCTGGATGTGGCTGGAACGCTGAAGTTCTACGTGGACCGCACGAAGAGTTTTCGGAAGACATCACAGCTCTTTGTAAACTTTGGGCCTGTGAACCAAGGCAAGGCCCTCTTTAACGCTTCCATTTCCAGATTGCTTTCCGGCTGCATTTTGCACTGTCACCAGTTGGCAAACCGACCGTTGCCCGGCCGTCCGAGAGCCCATTCAACCAGAGCGATCGCTGCTACTACGGCGTTCCTGTCTGGTGTGCCCCTGCTGGACATCTGCAGGGCTGCTACGTGGAGGTCAACGCACACCTTCACGAGATTCTACTGCATTGACCGGGATTCCAGGGGGGGAGTCCAGAGTCGGCCAGACAGTGCTGTGCAACCTATTCGCTTGAAGGTGAGCCTGGTGAGGACGTAAGAGATGCTTAATGTTGTGTTGTTGAAATGCTTAATGTTGAGCCTTGCCACCTCCCGTGGTTGTGCATGTGTGTACTGCTGTGTATTCTTGTATTCTAGGAACAAGTTACTTACCTGTAACTGTTGTTCTCCAACATGGGTCTGGCATGGATTCACATGCGAACCCTCCCTCCAACCCCTCTGCGGCTCTTCTCTTGGTCCTACTGCCACTTGCCACTTTACGTGCTACCAAATCTGAAGATGGCTGCCAGAGGAGGGGTTTAGGTAGAGGGCAGTCATTGGCTGGGAGCAGTATGACCCAGAAACCAGTGATTGTTTATTAGTAGAAAGACAGTTCAGAAACTAAACTGAAACTGATTTTTCTTTACCGAGGATTCCCAGCCTGACGACGGGGAATATTCATGAGCATGTGAATCCATGCCAGACCCATGCTGGAGAACAACAGTTACAGGTAAGTAACTTGTTCCTTACTTCATCTCTTAGGAGAATTTTCATTTGGTTCAGAATTCTGCGTACTTCAGTAGCACCTTCTGCTGATAATTTGTTGTATTCTAATTTGTTTTGGTGTTCTACTGAAAGGGGTAGCAGTCGGTGTAAAGTTACACTTCCTATGTTCTAAGCACCTAAACCCGTGGGTTGTTTAAGTTTTGTAGAAATTTGCTGTTTTACCAGTACCAGCTTCACAACTTACATAAAGGAGCAGAGGTATTTCATTTTTACAGCTACAAGTTTTAGTTTCATGTTTAAAACCATGTTCAATTTCTTCAGTGACGTCTAGATAAATGGTGAGTTCATTTTGCTGTGATTTTAGCACTGACAAGTCTGCTTCAAAATGTTTATATTAATACATGGTATTTTCTACTTCAGTCATGGGTATTTCTGCTTCATTTAGAATGAGTGGCTCTCCAAGTGGTTCTTGGGTTCCTGTAAGGGAAGGTTGACTTTCCCCAGGAGTATCTTTATCTAGTTCAGCTTCAATGTCTTCCTCTTATTGGCGTTCTTGTCCAACACTTCTTTGTGTTATTAGAAATTGACATTTGTTATACTGCTTTCATTTGCTTTAAATGCAGCTTCAAATGAGTCATAGTCACCTAATACTTCTTCTTTTTCCAAGGTTTAAAAAGTTGCAGTAGAGCCATGTGATAAGGTTCTCTAAGTTGCAGAGATTTAAAGGATAACTTTATATGATTAATTAAGCTGGGTTTGCTAAGTTTCACCGGGCTTCCTTCACAAGTTGAGACTGAATATTTGCTGGTTGTCCTCTGGTTTGTTTGTTTATTCAATTTCTAATGAGCATCAGACCCAGAGGTAACAGGGCGCAGCAGAGGATATGCAAGGCTTACAAGGTTACATAGTGGCAAACAATAAAAATTGACATGTAAGGAGCAAACATAGGTAGGGCTCAAATGTACAGGTAACAAATTCAAGTGATTACATCATGGTAAACAGATATGTGCCTTGGTTTACATATATAGTGGATATCAAAGACAGTTATTTACATCATAATACGTAAAACAGTTATTTACATCATAATGCACAGTGTTTTACAGTCTTGGAGGGTAAAGTGTGCTAATGAACAGTAGTTGGCGTTAGGGTTAGTCTTTGGTCAGATTGAGGTGGGTGATGAGGTTCTTTCTGAAGAGTGGGTAGGGTTGATCAGCTCTCAATTCGTATGGTAGGGAATTCCACAGTTTAGGGGCCATCACAGGGAAACTTTTGCAGCCAATCTTGAAGGATTTGAATCTTGGTACCACCAGGCAGTTTGTATTGGCGGTTCTGATGGGCCTGCTGGAGGTTTTTCTGGACAGTTTATTGATAAGGTAGCTGGGGGCAGCATTATGTAATGCTTTGTGTGTCAGCGAGGCGATTTTTAGTTGTATTTTGTTATAGGTAGATAGCCATCTATGTTGGCGTCTGATTGCGGTCATGTGCGTTCTTTTATTAATGCCTAGTCCGGCTCTTAAGAGCTTTATTTTGTAATATTTGTAATTTTTGGATACTGGCTTTATTAGCACTACTGTAAAGAGCATTACAGTAGTCTAATCTGGAGAGAATTAGTGCTCTGGCCAATATGATGCACCTCTCGTTGGAGAGGAAGGGCTTGCCAGCTCTGATGAGCTTGCATGTGTAGGCTGTAGTGGAGGCTAAGGAATTCAGTTGTTTGTTGAAGGACATGGTGGCATCTAGATAGAAACCTAGGGTTTTTACCTCCTTTGAGACTTGGATATTGTTGCCATCAATGATGGAGGCATATTCTTGACCTAGTTTGCAGATGTTGGAAGGGGTGCCCAGAATGATCAGTTCTGTCTTGTCATCATTCACGCATAAGCCGTGTGTGGCCATCAATGCCTGAATGATGAGGTAGATCCTATTCACCAACCCCAGGTCCTTACCATGATCCCCGGAAAGTGGGAGGAGAATCTGTGCATCATCTGCATAGTTAGTATACGTGATACCTAGAAGGTCCAAATCATCGAACAGTGGCTTGGTGAATATGTTGTACACAGTGGGGGACGCGCATGAACCTTGAGGGACCCCGCACACGATTGGGGTGGGATCAGCTGCCGCTGATGGAGAGAATACTCTGATGGTTCTGTCGCTCAGGAATTATTCAATCCACTTAACAGCATCTGTGGAGAAGTGGGCAGCTGAGTCAAGGGATCTAGGGAGGACCTTGTGATACACCAAATCGAATGCAGCTGAGAGATCGAGTATCAGCAGTAGCGCTGTCTTCCCTTTGTCTCTCAGCTCATCGATTTGTGTTTTCAAATCGATCAGTACAGTTTCCGTCCCATGTAGCGGGCGGAATCCGGATTGTCTGACCCCTACGAGTTTGTGTGTCAAGATATTTATGTATCTGCGAGTAGGCAACTTTGTCCAGAATTTTAAGTTAAAATGGTACCGTCGTGATGGGGCGGTAGTTTGTGGCGATGAGTGGGTCTAGAGATTGCTTCTTCAGAAGTGGGAGAACCCAGGATTGCTTGAGGTTGGCTGGTACTGTGCCAGAAGCAAATGAGGCATTGATCAATTTAGAGATGAATGAAGAGAGGTCTCTTGCAGCATCTTTTATGATCTGTGCTGGGCAGACATCTCCTTTGCAATTTGAAGGTTTAAGTGTTAGGATGGTTTTTTCAACTTCTATGATAGAGGTTTTGGTGAAACGGAATCTGTTATTTTGATCAATCGTTTTTTTATTCGGTGGGGGAGGATTAGTTGGTTGTGGTAGGTTCAGAGCGTCTTTCTTGTTTTTTATTTTGATTTGTAGTGTGTTTATTTTGGTAGTTAGGGCTTGTTGGATCTCTGAGCACCAGGTCTTATTTTTTGCAGATATCGGGCGTGGAAATGGGGGACTCTAGTTCTCTTAGTATTGTAAATAGTTCTTTCTTACGAGAGTTGGAATTGGCAATGCGTTCATTGTAGGACATTGACAATGGTGTGACATTGTTTTTGTAGGATTAGCTTTGGGCTATATCGTACAGGCATATGTTTTCCAAAGCAGTACTTCTGTTTGGGTAGTATATGACAATTACATTGTTTTTTAAAATGTCCTGGCTGTTTGGATTATTTGTGGCTATTGTTTCTATCTCTTGGTAGGATTTTAGTACTCTTTTTCTGGATTAAGCTGGACCATGGTTTAGCAGATTTGTCATATAAGGCTGTACATGTTAAACGGTCGGCAGCTTTTTGTGACAGGGTTTTGTCAGATAAGTCATCCCAGAGGTCTTTTAGCTCTGTTTTCTCAGCTTTGGTGGGATAGGCTGTGACATATCTTGCAACTGCAATGGAATTGTCTGCAATGTATTGTATGTCTGTTTGCATTCCACAAGAGGGCAATGATTGCATTTTAGTCGTTGATGTACTTGGATGCTTTGTCCCTTTTAATGTTTGTGTTTTTAGGCGATTTGCCTTTTACCCAGAAGACATCAAGCTATTTACTTGTCCTTTTTTGCAAACTCGTCTAGGGAAGCCAAAGTGACATTTGGTATTGTATTTACCTTTGTTTTTATATCTATGTTGGCAGTATTTGCCACACTTATGTTTTTGGAAGCGTAAGATTTGTGTACGTAGGTCAGTGTGTGGTTTCTGAAGGGATGTCGCAGATAATGTATTTTTCAATAAACTAAAACAGTGGCATTACTGTCATGGCCAAATTTGGGAGCATCTTTTATACGCCAAAGCATGTGGATGTGTGATGCTTCTCTGGGTTGATATTCTTTTCGCCAAAAGAAGTGTTGCACTTCTCCGAGCGGAGGGGTAGCGTTATTGCAGATGAAGAGCAGCATGGCAATTAAGTTATGGTGAAAGTACCTTGGTACATTGACAGGGTCAAGAGAACAGAGTTATCCTGATGTTTTTATATCTATTCCATCTTTATTTTGGTTTTCAGTGCGTAAGAAGTCGTGCAAGTCATCCCATGCGTACTCTGCACAACTTAAAGTACCAAACCATGTGGGTGGGCCTGGGTTCCTTAGAATACAATGTACATCGGGTGACGTCGGAGCCAGTATTATTTTGTACCACAAATGTTTGCCAAGAGATTTGTGATACTTGACTTGCAAAACTTAATCTTTGTCTTTTATTTTTTGAAGTAGTTGGGTAGCAGACATGTTTAAAAAATTAGAGCCTGTGTATAATGTATGTGCAATTCCATAACATAGAGTTGCTAGTTCATTTTTGAACAGGAGGTGGAAAATGTATACTACAATTTGTCTGAATCTGGGGTCTTCAGAATACATTCGTAAAGAGCGATATTCGGATACACTAATGTGTGGTCCTTTCATCTTATCTTCCTCCTTTTCCAGTAGGAAAGAGTAGAGGAAAAGAACGTGCTTCTGCACTTTTTCCGATATGCTCATTGGGGATCCTTTGGCTTGACGCATTTGATAGGTTTCTAATGCATCTTCAATGGTGTCTTTGGAGTGTAGCAGCTGACTTGTATACTGGTCTAAAATGTTTGAACAATTTAGACAAAGAAAACTTTGGGTTGGGAAGGTATCTCGTGCTCTTGAACCACAGCAAATGTTTTGTTCAAAGGTCCAATAATATTAGACAGTTGTCAATTCTGATAGTTATAATTGTATTTATTCTTTGCTTTATGAACAGCCGACACGTGTTTCAACCCTTCTGGTCTTCCTCAAGGCTGTAATCATGTTTGAACATTAAATACAAATGAATCATATTAAGAATTCAAACAACAAATGATATGGTAAAGCATTCACATTACATTGTGATTCAGAATTTAAAAAAAAGGGTTGATGGTTGAAACCATGAAAATCAAAATAAAAAATGTAATTTTCAATTTTGTTTTCATGGAGTGTAAATATAGATAGTGTGATACATTCCAATCATAAAAATATAGAGCAAACATACCATGTAGTTTCGCACGTCAGGTCAAGGATGGAGGGAAGGAGTCGGGTTGTGGTAAGGTATGTGAAGATACACAGAAATTCACGAGAAATTAGAGAAACTAGTTATAGTACTTATTTCCATACTAATGGTCATGAGAGTACTTTGATTATTAGATTTTCTCCTTATTGGTGTGATTGTATACAAACTGTTGTTAGCCATGCCATAGGTCAAACATCCCATTAATACATATAGCAGTGAGCTTATTCTGTCCAGCCCAAAGTGATCAGAGTGAGTCCATGTGCATGAGTAAAACCCAAAAGAAAATAAATATATATATATAAATAGTGTACTTGCTCCCTCATGGTTGTTTGTACATGTTTTACTTATATGGTGATACTGACAGTGTGGTTAATCATGACAAGCTTACCACACTAATGAGAAAAGGGTCCAATCCCTTGTTCGAGTAGCCGTGTGATTTCCAGGTCTGGCATGACCATCACATTACAATGAGTCTTGTGGCTGTGATGAGTCAGTCTGTTAGCCTCTGATGACTACTCTTGGCAAACAGTACTGAATCAACATTGTTTTTTTTTTTTTTGAATATCAGTATTATGCTCAAGCAAAGGGGGTGGCCATGGGCGCCAAGTTTGCCCCGCCTTATACAAACCTTTTGATGGCTTTTTTTTGAAGAAACACATATCTATAATCAAGACCTGTCTGGAACCAATCTTATTGCATGGCGACGGTTCATTGATGATGTTCTGATGGTTTGGAAAAGACACCTGATGCATTTGACAAATTTGTCGCACACATTAATATCAATAGTTTTGGTATTCAATTTACGGGCCATGCTAGTGCAGTGGCCATTTATTTTCTTGATCTCCATATTTTTGTGGAAGAGGGGCTCTTGCAAACCAGAACTTACTGTAAACCAACGGAGGTTAATTCAGTACTGTTTGCCAAGAGTAGTCATCAGCGTTCCACAATTGACAATATCCCCGCTGGGGAATTTTACCGGGCCAGGAGAAACTGTAGTTGTGATAAAGACTTTTTGGAAGAAATGAATATACTGACCAGTAGGTTTCTAGCCAGAGGTTATCACCCTAATGCCATTTTTAAAGCCCGGGACAAGTACCTTGGGTCCAAACAATCAGACCTTTTGTGTGAAAAATCAAAATCCAGAACAGACCGAAGCATATTGCCATTATCACACAATTCTCTCAAGATACCTCAACACTCTATAAATTGATCCCAAACATTGGGGTATTGTAAAATTGGAAAAGGATTTTTAGAGCAAAGACAATAAAACAGAGTGAGCCCTTCTTTTTTGGACACTAAATAAGATAGTGCTAACAAGAATTGGCTCAATATCAAAACAGGTTTGTTCAAATGTGGGAGCTGTAACCATTGTAAATATGCTCATACAAATTGTAAAACATTTACAGACAGTAATGGCAAAACCATTTGGATCAATGGATTCATCAACTGCAAAACATGCTACATGGTGTATGCTATTATATGTGTGTGTGGAAAGCTATATGTGGGTAGCACTATTGAGAATTTGGATCAGGGAACATTTGGCAAGTTTAAAAAGTGCTGACCCCTAATCACCATTAGCCATTCATTGGCAAGAACAGCAGCAGCAGCGAAGCAATAAAGAAGATATTCAGTTTATACGGTTAATGAAAACAACAAGGAGCAAAAGAGGTGGGAATGTTAAATTAATGTTACGACAATTAGAGAGCAAATTAATTAGTTATCTGAGATGTACCTTGATTGGTCTCAATTGTGACCATGAAATGCATGTTTTCCTGTGATTGCCCAAGGAAAGTTTCTTCTTCTAGCAACATACTGTTTAAAAAGTAGTAATTGGGGAAGTTCTCTAGTATGGTAATTAATGTGAATCCTTCTGCCAGTTTAAAATGAGCCAAGTGTAAAAAATGTTTTTTCTATATGATCAATGGCACGAGCAAAAAACTTGTTTGGACCGTAGCACGGTCTATGATGGTAATACACCCCATCACAATCTTATGTTAATTTTGAAGAGTCCAGATGGTGATCACCACACCTATTTGTCAATTTTGAGCATCTGGCAGCGTTATACAAATCACCACAATGTCATTTTTGAGGAACAGCAGCAGTGGTACCAATGAGGTTTTGTAGTATAAAATACAATATTTCTTTGTTTTATAGTGTTTAACCGTATCATATTTCTTTTTGAGCGAAATGCCAAAAACGTGATAATGGTACACTACTTTCTTATTGTGTAACATACAGTGATTGCTAATGTGCATATTTATCTACTTGGAATTGTGCTAACATTTTAGATTTTTCGTCTGCTGTCACATTGCATTGCCCTATTTACGATCATGAACGTTGGAAATCACCTCTTCTTTGTGACGTGGCAGGATTGTTTGTTTACATATGATGTCACACGCAAATGTGCGTGTGATGTCATCACGCTTTTGGCCACCATTTTCTTTTTCACTATTTGCATTTATATAGCAGTGTTCGGAGCGGACGGGTGTTTGAGATATATTTTTCTGCGGGCGTTAGCCAATTGAAGACTTCTATGTGAGGGGATCAATCCCAATACTTTGGAGAAATAGGTAACCCCTTCTGAATGAAATTCGATACTGGGCAGTATTTATCATCGCTGATCGTGCAACATTAGTTGTAATTTAGAGAATCTCTTACATATATTATACCCTCTAGGCATATGGCAAATACTTTTTTGTAATCAAATCTATATTCATATACTGGATTTGGCCATACTCTACATATTTTACACATAGCAATATTTTATCCTTTTTATAGGCAGATGCCTAAATTAAGTGAAAAGCAGGAAGTACCTGGAAGCTTTTTTCCGAAAAATAAAATCCATCACTCTGAAGGATTGTTTGAATTTACCCTTTTGGGAATACATGATTCAGGTGAGATTTCTTTTGACTATACAGTCTGCTATTCAAAGATGCATAGCATCATCTTATGAATCGTATCTTACAGATGTTTAGGCATTGATGATTATATTTAATTTTGATTAGAGGCTAACAGACTGACTCATCACTGCCACAAGACTCATTGTAATGTGAGGGTCATGCCAGACCCGGAAATCACACGGCTACTCGAACAAGGGATTGGACCCTTTTCTCATTAGTGTGGTAAGCTTGTCATGATTAACCACACTGTCAGTATCACCATATAAGTAAAACATGTACTAACAACCATGAGGGAGCAAGTACACTATATATATATATATATATATATATACAACAGAATGAGCTCACTGCTATGTGTATTAATGGGATGTTTGACCTATGGCATGTCTAACAGTTTGGATACAATAGCTGCAATAAGGAGAAAATCTAATAATCAAAGTACTGTAATGACCATTAGTATTGGGATAAGTATTATAACAACTGCCCCCCTCTCTCATTTCTTGTGAATTTCTGTGTATCTTCACATACCTTACCACAACCCGACTCCTTCCCTCCATCCTTGACCTGACGTGCAAAACTACATGGTTTGTCACACTATCTATATTTACACTCAATATTGGAAAACAAAATTGAAAATTATATTTTTTATTTTGATTTTCATGGTTTCAATCATCAACCCTTTTTTTGAATTCTGAATCACATAATGTAATGTGAATGCTTTACCATATCATTTGTTGTTTGAACTCTTAATATGATTCATTTGTATTTAATGTTAAAACATGATTACAGCCTTGAGGACGACCAGAAGGGTTGAAACACGTGTCGGCTGTTCATAAAGCAAAGAATAAATACAATTATAACTATCAGAATTGACACAGTGACAACTAACTGTCTAATATTACTGGACTTTTGAACAAAACATTGTTTGTGGTTCAAGAGCGCGAGATACCTTCCCAACCTGAAGTTTTCTTTGTCTAAATTGTTCAAGGTTTGTGGGAGGTTTGAGGGACCCAGGTTAACTCGCTGCCACCCGGACCTTGAATTGTATACTGATTGTATTGGAACTTATATGGGAATACTTAGAGTGGTAACTAGCGCACACTCAACAGATCAATCCCACAGCCTAACCACACTGCTCTAAAATATTGGCTGCAGTAACATGATCTACACCTTCAAATTGGCCAATTGCTGGTGCATCTTGAATTATTTGGTTGGTTTCTCTTATGTTTTCCTCTATATCTTTGTAGTATTGTTTTCTTTTAGATAGTGTAGGGTTTATCTAACTTTGTTAACCTCTTAAGTGCCAAGGACGAGATGCCTCGTCCTTGACATTACCATTGCAGTGCCAAGGACGAGATACCTCGTCATTTTTAGCACTTCACTTTGTGTGATCCCTGCAAAGCAAAGCAGGGATCACGCAAAAGTGTAATCCAACCCCGGGCTATGTGAGGAGGAGGTTCCTCCTCATGACCCGAGGGTTGGATTTCCTTCAGTTTCATGTCAGTGTGCGTAATGCACGCTGATGTGAAACTGAAAGTAATTTTCACTGTGACAGCCATTTTTGTCTGCCCCAGTGAAAAGAGAAGGTGAGTTCCCCCCCCCCTCTCTCCCTCGATCTGTGGCATTATTGTGCCGTTCAGATCGAGGGTGGTGTCGTTGGAAAGGGGAGATTCTCCCCTTTCCAACGACCCCTTATTTGAAGCATTGCTGGTCGCAGATTCCTTGATCTGCGCCCAGCAATGCCCCCAGACCACCAGGGATCTGTTTTTGAAGTGGGGGGAGGGAGGAGAGGGGACAGCTTACTATATAAGCAACCCCCCAGCCCCCAAAGCATGGGGCAGCATGTTTTGCCCCCCTGTCCCCAAATGTGGCATCCGTTTCCCATGTGGGTCTACCGTCCCCAAGCACAGCAGCAGCGCCAGGGAGCCCCTGGCAGGGTCCCCTTCCCTCCCCAGGTGGAAATTCTGTAACCCAGCCCAGCCAGCACTCCAGGATAGTCGGGCGGTAATGTCCCTGGCCTTGGTGGGCTGTCTCCCATATTGGGCGGATGTCCACGTGTTGCACCTGTAGGGTAATCGAACACCCGAATCTTCCCTTAATCATAATAGTCACACATTTTGATTCAGGTAATTTTGCTTGTTTGTAATTTTTTAAAGACCAATTTTTGGTTATTTTCTGTTGCCTTTATGCCATATAAAGACTGCCTTCCAAGTGGAAGGTTAGTTCTTCTTTTGTTCAGTTCCTATGGAGGATTTTCTTAAAAACCCACAGGTTCTTGGTAAATGTCACAACAATTCTACCAGAGACCGATGGTGTGTATTTAGTGGGCACAATTCTAAAAGGGTGAATGGACCGAGGTAATTTGGTGAATTCTCCTATGTACTGGTGCCCGGAGTAGTTAGACGTTCCTGAACTCCAGTCCAAGTATGGTGAGACGACATAATCCTCTCTTTCAGTTTGTCAGAGGGTCAAACTGTAGTTTGGCATAGAGTTTTTAATTTTTAGTCAATTTTTGCCAAGACACAGGGTAAAGCGAGCCGACCGGTTTCAGTGGTATTTGAGTCGTTGGACCACTTTCATCAGGGCTACTGAGACCAGCACTGGGTAGCATGCTGTCTTCACAGACTTTCATTCAGCTTGATGTAGCTGTTTTCAGGAGGCCCCGCCTAGATATACTGAGGAAAGCAGGGATGGGATAAGGAGGAGACAAAAAAGGACTCCCAATTAGTGCTGAATATGGAACCTTAGTGCATGTTTATAAAAATGGGCGGTGTAATATCTTACCATCATGGCAATGTTCCCCCTTATCTAGCAGTCCTTGTTCTGAGAAGGGTAGTTTTAATCTTCCTAGATGGGCTGCTCATGGTGAGTCGCAGGCCATGTAACCTAGAAACAAAAGCCACAAGGGGTCTTTTAGATCTTGGTTACCAGCTTCATGGCAACAAGCATATATATCATAATTCTTGTCATGTTTAATAGACATGTTCAAAGAACATGTGCTAGCTAGGTATATATGCCAATGGTCGGCTCCTAGTGAGTTCGATCCCACACACTTACACATTGGGTAGAGCCAGGCATTTGAATGCAATGTGGCCTAGGGGAGGCTGGAGCAGTGCTGAAGCAGTGAAGACTATATTTAAATTTAAATCGACAAAGGACAAAACCTCCATATAAATCGGCATCTGGAGATGAATGTATGTATGGCACAGGAGGGGAACTGACCTTGAAAGATTAGCTTCCTATATGCAGCAGCTTCATCGGTGCGGGCGGGGTCCCAAAAGGTTGAACACTCCATCCGGCCACTGCCGTAAGATTTACCTGTTTTGCAGCGTCATGTGAGAGAATGTCAAGTCACGTGAGGCTGGCTGGTGGTAGACATAGATGAGGGGATGTAAATATTCCACATCACCTTGGTCCTTGTAGTGCACCTGCCGAAGGAAACGTGAGTTCACCCACATCTCTTGTTAAACCCGTGGGGAAAGCCCATCGGGGGGTTGAGGTCATTGCTGTGGGTAGGGCAATGGGTGTGTGGAATTTTGGATATTGCAGGGAGTGATTCCACAACAACGTAGTCTTTTGTCAAATGCAGAGAAACACAAGACATTCAGAGACATGAGAATTCAAACAAATGCAGTGCATATATGGTGTGCAAAGTGTTCAGACGTTGGAGATACCACATTGGCTCATAAGTACGTCCATTTCTGGTATCTAGGTGTAGGCCAGTTTTCTAACACTAAATGCACAAAGACCACGAGATGTTCAGGGACAACAAGAACATTCAAACGATGTGCAAAATATACAGACATAAGAGACGCCACACTGTCTCATATCTACGCCCATCTCTGGTATCTAAATGTGAGCCAGCTTGATTTTGGCAAAGTTAAAATGTTGTTGCTAGCCATAAGATATAGAGGGGAGAGGGGGAGGAAGGGGGAAACAGGAAATGAAGGGGGGAGGAACAGGGAAAGAGAGAGAGAGAGAGACGATCGAGCAGTTTTCCGTCTAAGTGGCTATACATCCAAGTTGGTAGTTGGACAATTTTTACAGTGTTGCCAAAGTCTGCCAGGATGTAGGTTCATTGAGACCGATGACATCAGTTTTCAGCCTGAATAATCCATTGTTGCTCCCATCTGTATAGTAGATTGTGCAAATTGCCTCCTCTTGTGTGGATGTTCACTTTCTCAATGACAGACCAAGTGAACTCATTTGGACTATGGTTTTTATCTAGAAAGTGTTCAACCATTGATGCCGATGCTTTCTTTGTGCGGATACAAGAGCGGTGTTCTGCCAGTCTGGTTCGAATAGGGCAGGTTGTCATCCCTACGTAACACAGACCGCAAGGGCAAGTAATGAGGTAAATCACGTTCTTGGTGTTACAGTTGGTTAGATCTCTTTGGACCCTAGGGTATTTCGAGCCTATATGGAGTGTTTTCGTTCTCGTTGTACTAGCACAGTGCTTGTCCTGATGGTTTTGTTTGGTTCCAGAGAGTCACCGGCGTTTGGCTGGTTGGTTCCTTGTAGGTATGGATCAAAGAATCTCTGAGGTTCCTCCCTCTCTTTATAGCGAATCTTGGTGTTACTAGGTTTTTTTCCCCTACATTCAATATAAGCCACACTTGAGGACTTCTTTTTATCATGTTGGTCATTGGGGAGTAGGGGAACACTGCTGTTATGTCTTCTGAGTTCTTTTGTTTCTCATGTTGTTCTAGGGTGGATTCCCTCGGGATATTCCTTGCCCTTTTCCTGGTTCGTTTTATGGTCCTTTTGGATATCCTCGGTTCTGTAATTTCTGGGTCAAGTGACCTGCCTGTCTGTCATAGTCCATAGTGTTGGTGCATTTTCTGCGGTACCTGAGGAATTGTCCAAAAGGCAAATTTCGTTATATGGGGCGACTATCCCCAAGTGCAGCGGCTGTCTCAGGGAGCCCTGGCAGGATCCCTTTCCCTCCCCCGAGGGACATCCCGTAACGCAGCCCAGCCAGCGCTCCAGGATTTGTTGGGGTCATGTCCCTGGCCTTGGGTGGCTGTCTCCCATGTGCTTCGGCTGCCCCGAAGTCCAGTGGCTGGGGAGGGGAAAGGCTGTAACGTAGCCTAGCCAGATCTCCAGGCTGGGCTTTGGGGATGGTCGACCCACATTGGAGACGGGTGCCCAAGGCCAGGGACATCACCCGCGACCATCCTGGAGGTCTGGCTGGGATGCGTTACAGAATTTAACTCCGGGAAGGGAGGGGGACCCTGCCGGGGCTCCCTGGGACTGTGGCTGCACTTGGGGATGGTCAACCCACATGGGAGACAGCCGCCCAAGGCCATGTACATGATCCCCAACCATCCTGGTTTTCTTGCTGGACTGCGTTACAGCTTCTCCCTCTGGGAAAGGACGGGGAATGTCCCGGGCCTCCCTGGAACCACAGCTGGGCTTGGGGACGTTCAAAATACATGGGAGTCAGCCGCCCAAGGCCAGGGATATGACCCCCAACCATCCTGGAGCTCTGGTTAGGCAGCATTACAGAATTTCCCCTGGGGAACGTTCAGGGACCCTGCCGGGGCTCCCTGGGACTGCCGTTGGACTTGTGGACAGTCGAAACTTTTTCTTTTTCACCCAGGTAGGTGCACCCACACATGTGAGGTACTGTTTTCACCCGGAAACCTGTGGGAATGTAGGACATGAGTTGTTCTTGGTGTGTTTCAATAGTTTCCAGGTGGGAAATGTCTGAAATGTTCCTAAATTTGGGACTTTGCCTGGGCTTGTGGGTAGTAAATTCTAAGGCAATTTGCCCAAGTCAGACCTCTGTGGATTCCCACAGGGTGTCTTCTTTTCGGAAATCCATGGGGTTGTCTTTTTTGCTTGGTGGCTGCGACACTGAGGCCCACATCTTTAGGTTGTCCACAAGATAAAAATCTGCTCTGCCGAAACACTTATCAGTGGTTTAGCCTTTTCCCTTTGCGCCCAGGTAGGTGCCCATGTAGGTGCACCCACACATGTGAGGTACCGTTTTCGTTGGGACACCTGTGGGAACGCGGGAAGATTTGACATTTGTTGTTTGCTTGGTTTTTATAACGTTTACATACATTTGCTGCTACACTTTGTCACACAACCCTTTCATTTCCCAAATGTGACCTACATTTAGTCGCAGCTTTAGGCACTATACACTTTTGTAACCTGCACAAGTCACCTACCCTTCAAAAGCTCTGCCTGTGTTCTTTCGAAAAATGTATGCTTGCCATACCTCACCACATTTATTTTCCTTATTTACACATGCTAAGTACGACTGTTTAGGCCGTAAACCTAAAAAACCTGTGTACCATGGCTCTGTTTTTGGCTTGTGGTATTGCTTGTTTTGTGAAACATTATGAAAAATGTGTGATTTCCTAACTGGAAGGGTCGGGGGGAATGTAGCAGGGCATTGCTTTTCTCAAAATTCACAGAAGCCATTGCCTTACCGGGCCAACCATGTCCACCACATACCTTTTTTATTTGTAATTTTTCCCCAAACTATGGGCATTTTCCCTGCATAGTTGTTGGCTGACCTGTGCTAATCACCCCTTCCTAAAGTTGGAATTTTGTCTACTGTTCAGAAATGTATGCCTTTCTGTCTTTCCATTCAGCTTTCCTGCCCTCCTCTTCAATTCCGTTCACGCATATGCCCTATTTAGAAAAAAAGGGGGAAATCGCCTACCACTCACAAAACAGATGGTAACCATATAAAAATGTTTTTTTGGTTTCCACTCAACCTGTTCCTGAAAGCCTGGAAAATGGCGAATTCAGCACAGCAAACCATTTGTTCCTAGCTCTTACAAGGAAAAAACCACAGGCGGCTTTGTACATCATTCTATTGGCATTTTCTGAATAAAACCCAAAATGTTCTCCATTTTTGGTTTTCTTCTCTCACCCCCATACAGCAACCTAGGATTCACAGGATACATGTGGGAAGAAAAGGGGCCAAATTTGGCCGAGATATCTCATGTAACAAAAAGGTTACAAGGGATTGAATGGCGACATACCAAAATCACCAAAAAAGGCCTTGGCACTGGGGGGGTGGGGAAACCCTTGACAGTTAAGGAGTTAAAGTCGACTAGTTGCCAAATTGTTTTGTCTTTGGTTGGTACACCATTAACTAGTACCATCAAAGACTCTGTTGGACTCTTAAGAGTTTCTACATTTTCTATGAGATATAATGGCAAATATACTACTTTGCCACGGATGCCTTTTAATGGGTCAGATGGAGGCAATTTGGCTGTTTTTGGTTGAAGACGTATTATAGATTGAAATGGGTGTACTTTTTGGATTATAATGCTCTCATACGAGTTAAGTTGTGGAGAGCCTTTGGAAGTGGGAATATTTCTAAGTTAATCGTGATAGCACTTGATGACATTTGGTTATTGTCACGCGTTGTATTGCAGTACGTCAAACTATTGAGGGGTCAGTTATTTTGTATTTATTTTCTGCTTAGATTTAAAGCTAATTGGAACCATTGGGATTCCTCATTGTCCTCTGTTTTGTAGGCCATGTATTATTTTTGTGCTCTTTTTATAAAAAGTCCTGCGACAACAGAATAAATGTTGATTCTAAAACTAATATGTAGTGAAAATACATTGTTACATTTAAAAAGGTATACATGCGAGGGGACCACCAGAGGGTGCAGAGAAATGGCTGCCTAGGCTGACTGCTTCGCTCTCCCCCATGTTATAACGGCATAGTATGGCGGTGCCCCGCACCCCGTTGAGGCGTGAGTGAGTGGCAGGGGTGCAGTAACCCATGCAGAGTCGTGCTGGGCAGCAAGGAGCCAAAAGCTACCGGGGCTGCATGCACGGGCCCGGGAACCTGACGTGGCAGGCGCTGATTATCATTTAATCGGGCTGCAGCGCGAGAGGAGGAGCAGCCTCCAGGCCGAAGATCGGTACCCCCAAGTAAAGAGCGGGGGTAGGTCTGCGGACCCGGTCCCAGGGAGGTCTGGTGTGACGAGGGACGAAGGCACAGTGAAGCAGGGGCAGCCGTGCACCACACGGTCGCCTGTACAGCTGCCGGAGGAGCATGCTTGGGCTGAGGGGGGCCCTGGATTGCAGGGGGCAGACAGTGCATAAGCCTAGAAGGCTTAATTCAGCAGCAGAGAACTCCCAGAGGCACGGTGGACGCCCGGGGGAAGTTGAGGGGGAGACAGCTGTGGAGTAAATTACCCCAGCAGCTTGGGTGAAAGGCCTGGAGGAGGAGTGTGACGGCTTTCCAGCACCGAGGCAGGCCACCTATAGGGCTGGCTGGGAGAGCCCATGTGGCGGAGCGCCCCATTCTTGAAGCGGGCCGGCTGGGTGAAAGGGACGTGAGGCTCAAGATGGGAATGGCTATAGCCTGGAGGAAGTCTGTGATGGCCAAGGACACAAGAACATAGGGTGTGGAGGACACTCCTGGGGCAGTGAGCATTTGGAGCGCGTACATGTGCAGCAGATCACATCATATCCTACTACAGAGGTGAAGCAGAAGTGACATAGAGCGGGCATCCGAAATAGCAACCACTCTGGTCTGGCTTAAGGGCAGGAAGGCACCGGCAAGGGGTGCTCTGAGCCACTGAATCCTCTCTGGGCGATCGCACAGCCTGACACACAGGATCCATCCAAGTGGGCCCCAAGCCTAACCAATTAATTCATACAATGTCCCGACCTGGAGGAGAGCGGGCCACCAACGCGTCAGGCAATCCAGCGGCAAAAGGGTTGTCGAAGGGAGTGATGAGGCCCAAGGCTAGGTCGGGTGACATCAAGGCGTTGTTGGGAATTCATGAGAAGGCGAAGGAGTGAAACACCAAGGAAACACTAGCGGAGAGCCACTCACCCCCAGCGGAGACGGCGACGCCAACATCCTTTACGGAGGAGGACCTAGTGGAAATGCTTTCCCTGCTGAAACAAGATCTCACTAAAGAGATTAGGGACACAAAGGACACCATGCTGAAGACCGTGGCGGATCTATGTTCCCACATGATAGGCCTGAACACGAGGGGAAATGAAGTTGAGGATACAGTATGCGAACAAGCTCACAATCAAGCGGTGCTCACTGACAGAGTTCTTGGCCTGGAAGAGCAAATAGAGATGATGAGGGCCAAGCAGGAGGATCTCGAGAATCGCTCTTGTCGTAATAACATCAGGATTCGTGGGGTGCCAAGGGATGTTCTGGACCAGGACCTGGGGAGCTATGTGGAGGACCTGTTCCGGACTCTGTTGGACCACCCAGAGTCTGCTGCACTAGAGCTTGACAGAACGCACAGAGTGTACTCTACACAACAGCAACGTTGCAATCTCCTCCCAGATGTGCTCTCTCGTGTCCACTTTTTTCAACAAAAGGAGCACATCATTGCAGCGGTAAGGAGGGCAGAGCCGGTGAATTTTGAAGGAGGCAAATCTCGCTTTTCCAGGACTTGACACCACGTAACCTGCTGGTGAATAGGCGTCAGCTGCATGTCATGACTGCCTGGCTACAGGCGCAAGATATAAACTATCGATGGGGGTTTCTTTGCAGGCTACTATTTGAGTTCAAGAGTCAAAAATATGCCATTGGATCTGAAGAAGAGGCTGTTGCATTGAAGTCGGGCCCACGTGGGGGCCAGCCTCAAGGGGAAGTGTCTTAGAGCCAGGAGGGACCTGACGGGGACAAAACAAGAAGGCCGAGGAGGAGAAAGCTTGTGGAGGCAGAACTCCATGCAGACAAAGGCTGAAAGGCTTAAGAGGCGTTATACCTGGGTTGTTTAGGAGAGGGGAAGAACCTAGGGCCTGCGCTAAGCCTTCCAACTGGCTAAGCCATTCAGATATTGGAGGGTTGAGTGAGTGCATACTCCAATTTAAGGGGTACATGGGGGGGGAGTTGACTCCTTGTAAGTTGGGGTCTTCAACTATCGACTCAATTGAGGAATGGCAGTTGCTGGTGCACAGGGGGAAAGATCTGTGCAAATGTAGTAGGGGTTTGGTTGAAGACATTTTTTGGGTTAAGGTTGCTATGGGTTACTGTTTCTGGTTACTGGTTTACATCCTTTCTTACAATGATGATTTTTGAGCAAATGGTTCTCAATCCACCACCCCTGGCGGGTGCACAGGTACACCACCGCAAAGGGGTATGGGTATTATTAAGGTTATAACTGGTAATGGCTAATGCCTACATAAAATGCTTGACCATGAATGTGAGGGGCCTAAACTCACCTGTAAAGCGATCCTGCAGAGGCTCCCTTCCTTGGGGGTCGATAAAGCATTCATTCAGGAAACCCACTTACGATAGGAGGATGAAAAGCACATGATTGGGAAGGAATACACACAGGCATAGTTTGCTACAAGTGGACAGAAGAAGCGTGCAGTGGCAATCTTAGTCCACAAGGGGTTATGGCTCTGGTCAAGGGAAGTGGTATGGGACGCACAGGGAAGGTATTGGCTGATCAAAGGGGACTTGGGAAATCGGAAGGTCACGCTCGGGGTAATTTATGGCCCGAATGAGAAGCAGGGGGAGTTCCTGGGAAGGCTTAAGGGGACGGTTGGGAGCTTCATGGAGTTGGGAGGTCTTCTTGGGAGGTGATTTTAACTGTGTGGAGGACTCGACAATAGACCACACCCTGGCCCGACGAATAATGATAGAACCAACTTCTATGCCATGACCACCTTATTGAGGGAACTGTCACTGATTGAGTGAGGTGTGGCGATTTGCCCATCAAGGGTATAGGGGGTACACTTTCTTTTCAGCAGTTCACAGGGGTCACTCTAGGTTGGATATGTTTCTGGTTTCTCCCACTGGTTTCTCCCACTCTTATACCATTAGTCTTCTCCGCTATAGAAATCTGACCGAGAGCGCTTACGGACCACTCCCTAATGGTAATGGAGTTGGACCTGGATCTTGGGACCCCGCTGCCAAAACCTCTGTGGAGGGTGAATGAGCGCTTCCTTGGGGACGAGGGGGCAGAGCAGCAATAGGGAACGTAATATCACATTACTTCCAAGAAAATATGATAAGGGAGCCAAACATTTTCACGGTGTGGGACGCTGGGAAGGCAGTAATCAGGGGAGTCATAATAGGACAAACAATAGCTTGGAATAGATCCTAGCGATTGATCCGCAACGGCCTGGAAGAGACGGTACGGGAGAAAAAAAAAGGCACATGCCAAAAGGGGCGTTATAGGGGCGCTCGGAGACCTTAGAATAGCCAAGCATGCATTTGAAACTCATTTAATGGGGAAGCAGCACATTCATTACTCATGATGAAGCAATTCTACTTTTCTAAAGGGAATAAAGCGAATAAGCTACTGGCAGCTAAGCTACGGAAGAAGGCCACCCATAATTACATTAGCTCCTTGAGAGCAGGGGACGGGCAGAGGGTGATTACGGAAATGGGAAAGAGGCAGGTCATGGAAGAATTGTTTAGGAAGGCCTCTGGCCCACACGGAGGGGGATCCTGATCAGATTAGGGAGTTTGTTAGACAAGCCCGGCTCCCGAAGATCCCAGCGGAGATGAGGGAGGCACAAAACAGTCCTATCTCAGCCCTAGAGGTCATTCAGGCCATCCGTACACTTCCGGGGGGGGGAACCCCTGGGCCAGAATGATTCACTAATATATTTTATTAAACATTCTCGGGACAGTTGGCCCACATCTCACAACTCTCTTTAACTCATTCTCCACCTAGGGACGGGTGACTGACACTATGGCGGAATCCACAACCACGCTGTTACTAAAGCCAGGGAAGGACCCGGAGAATTACTACTCCTACCGTCCAATAGCCCTTTTGAACACTGATGCTAAGCTGTAGAGCAAAATACTTGCAGCAAGGCTGAGGGAAGTGCTCCCACTAATAGTAGATGCCGATCAGACGGGGTACATTAAGGATAGAGGGGCTCACGACAACATTAGGAGGGTGATTGATTTAGTAGCTTTGGCCCTGAAATTTCCGAGAGGGTTCTCGCTCCTCTCCCTAGATGCACACCGGACTTTCGACAGCATGGCTTGGGACTTCTTGCAAACTCTCTTGCCACAATATGGTTTTGAGCCAAACATCAGCAGGTGGATTTTAACAAATTTTCAAATCCCCTCTACCATGGTTGGGGTGAATGGGGTTAACTCTCCACTGATCCCTCTGCGTAGGGGAACAAGGCAGGGGTGTGCCCACTGTCGCCCCTAGTTTTCGCTATGGTCATGGAACCGTTGGCACAGAGAATTCGAGACTGCCCCTTGATACAAGGCTTAGAATGGGTAGGCAACATACACAAGGTAGCACTTTACGCGGACAATGTTTTATAACAAACCCCCAACAATCGCTACTTCTGCTAATGGAGCTCCTAGAGGAGTTCTGGGGGGTCTTGGGGTTCCATATTATCCACACCAAGATGGTGGGTATGTCAATAGGCATTCCACAGAATATGTTGGAGCTTCGTACGGCTTTCCCATTTAAATGAGTGGATAAGGAGCTGTCCTATCTGGGGGGTAAATATCACCAATGCATATGGAGGCCACCACAGGGCTAATATCCCACAACTTATGAGGGAAGCACAGGCAACCTTGAAAAGCTGGGAGGCCCAAGAAATATTGTGGCTTGGCAGGGTAACAGCAGTGAAAATGGCAATCTTGCCCAGGCTTCTATGCACGTTCCAGGCCTTGCCGATCCGCATCTCTGACGAAGAGCTGGTGGACCTGCAAAGAGCAGTGGGACAATACATCTGGCAGGGGAAGCGCCCGAGAATTCCGTGGCAAAACACTCCTTAGATCGAAAGAGCTGGATGGCTTAGGGGTCCCATCTCTGCAAAGATACTACCAGGCAGCCCAGATTGCCCCAATGTTCTATTGGGGGCGGCAGAACCCGAACAGAAATGGAAGGGGATAGAGCAAGGTATGACAGATATCCTGTTGGCACACTTGCCCTTCTTGGCTAGACAGGCCTGAGCGGGCTTACTTGAACCCACACGCTTGTCACTAGACATCTGGACTAGAGCCTGAGCAGGGCTGGGAATTAAAACCGAGATAGGCCCACTGACACTGGTGCTGCGAAACCCAGAGTTCTCTCCGGGCCTAGCAGGGGAACTGTTCAACTGCTGGGAAACATTGGGACCCCTGAGACTCGGAGATCTGTACGGGAAGGGGAAGCCTCTGACCTTCCTAGAATGCAAAACCGAATTCACGCTTCCAGAATTGGAGTGGTTCCGATACAGCCAGATTAGACATTGGGTATCCAACCATAAGGTAAAACGGGCGAGTACACGCCCACCAAAGGGAATCCAACTGCAATTGTTGCAAGGGCAAACTTCCCATAGGATTTCCTGGTGCCATCGGTTGCTGGACAAGGCTCAGTTGGGGGACAAACTCTTACACGTGGCAGTGGGAGGCAGATCTGGGGTGGGAGATCCCAGAAGACTCCTGGCAATGAATTTGGGCTTGTACCAACAAGTCCTCCAGGTGCACGGGCACAAAGAATGCGCGTTCAAACTCTGCCTTAGGTGGTATATGACTCCACAGAGCCTGCACATGATATCCAAGGACTATTGAGATCGCTGTTGGCAAGGGTGTGGTCAATTGGGGAGTTTATTTCAATTTTGGTGGCAATGCCCATTAATCCAAACGTACTGGCAAGAAATCGAGTTTAAAATTAAGGCCATTGTAGGTGTATCGCTCCCGATGTGCCCCAGAGTTATGCCCTTGGGGGAAGTACCAGACAGAGTTTATCCGGCCTCAGGACCCAGGGCCGATCTGATAACCCAGCTCTTATTGGCAGCAAAAGTGAATCGGGCCCGGTTCTGGAAAACCAAAGAGGGACCTGTGGTGTCGATCTGGTGGGTTAAAGTCTGGGACATAATTTCTATGGAAAAAATACCAGCACACATAACGGGGAAGATGATACGGTTCTTCCGCATCTGGGCTCCATGTTTTGATTTTGTGCAGGACAGGGAGCAGTGTTTCTTTCGTCCACAAACCTTGAGACATTTGCTGCAAGGCTGAGGTCTGTGGAGGCCTAGTGCCGGCCTAGTGGGATCGAATGGACAAAGGGTGGGGAGGGTGGAAGTGGGAACCATGGAGTTTTGGATGGAACCAGGTTTTGTTCAATTTGATGTTGGTTTAATGTATTATTTGACATGTCTTATGTTGACTGGGGGCTAAGTTCTTAAAATGTTAAATGAAATTCTGATGACGCAAGATGGAACTTTGTTGGCTTTTTTGCTAGTGTTGTGCATTTGAATTTCAATAAAAGATATATACGCTATATTATTGTACACTTTGTAGTATGTGAAGTGTGTTCTTTGGCAATCTTCTTCTTTCCTGTAATTGTAAAAGAAAGTTAGTGGGTATATGTGGTAATGGCAAAGTACTTTTATTAAGCAAGGTTGTTATTTATTAAGGTAGGAGGAGTTGTTGGGGGGGGGGGTTACGGGGAAGTTAATACATTTGTGTTATGGGTGGTGTACTAAAGTGCGTTACCCATGTTAGGAGTTGCAGTATGAGTACTGCCGTTTGGCACATTAGAAGTAACGGGGCAAAAATAGGTGTGAGAAAAGGCTGCATATCCAGGTTATTTTTGTGCTGCTAATTTTAATACAAGAAGTGCGTGTTTGTGGTGTAATGTATTTGTACACGGCAAAAGCTCAGAGGAATCGAGGCAGGGATTTAACCCATGACTATGACAATACAGATGGAAGTGAATAGAAAGGAGGAACATAATTGTTACATTTTGTGTATGAACTAGCCGTGATTTGAGAAAGGCGCTGGAAATGCCGAAACACGTGTCATCACATAGGGCAATTCCAATAAAAATTGGAGTGTACCGTACCTTTGATACAGTGTGGCATTTGAAATCTTTTTTGGCGCATGAACATATGAAGCAATACCGGTCTACTTCACATAAACAGAGTTGTGGAACCTACTTTCTCCGTCTCTCACAGTGAGTTTGAATTATCAAAGAACATAGGGCACTTGGGTCCACGTGTTTGTACCGACTAAAGGGTTCCTCAATGTATTGGTTTTAATGTATTTGTAAGGTGTTGCAGTGTTTTTAAAGAATAGGAAAACTGTGGCCTAGTGGTAATGCAATTGGCGGATTGTTGTTGTAGTAATGCTTGGTGTCTTATAGTAGAGGTTGGGAAAGAAGGGTACTTTATATGTAAGTTGAAGTGTTCTATATACGTGGTACACACATGTGTGAGCAGGTGGAGAATGGTGGTAGTGAAAGGGATTTAATGAGCGAGGTTTGTAAAAGAAAATCTAAGCAGACGGAGAAGATTTGTAGAAAATGTTTAAGTGGCAGCTGGTGTGTGGAAGTTTAATATGTTGGCAGTACATGACTTGCCAAAATGACCCATTGCAATATGTAAGTGCTTATGAAGTCTGTGTTTTTCTTTGCATTTTGAGAGTTGTACTTGCACTTTTCCCATTAGAAAACTTAGACTGAAAGCCCCAGAATGCACAGAAGAAACTATGACTGGATAAGCACCTACAGGTAGGAATGGTGATGGTAGCAAGTATGCATGTACTGTGCAGATATTGAACTTCCACACACAGAGGCAGTTAAAAATGTTGGAGAAATGTTTTGCATCTGCTTTTTGTTTTACAAAGATGTTTCACACACTGCTGCTGTAAATGTATATTTAGTAAAAATGCTCCTGAAAAGACATTTTTAAACGCTCCGTATTATCCATTCTTCATTTAACTTAAATGTGACACTTTTTAATCTTGCATTCTAGGCCTGGTTAGGTTTTTATTTTTGCATTCTGGCACTTGTAGTCCAATTTGTGTAATGGGAAAAGTGATTTTAGAAGCCACAGAATGCAAAGAAAGAAACCAAGAATTGATAAGCAGCTATAGTTTGGAATGGGTCATGTTGGCAAGTATGCATGTGCTGCCAACATATTAAACTTGCACACACCAAGCGCCACTTAAAAATGTCTTACAAATCTTTTTCTGCTTTTCCTTTCCTTTTAGAAAAATGCTACACACAGTGCTGCTATAAATGCACATATGCATTTTTTACTTTTATGCAAATGCTTCTAAAAATAAACTTACAGCATTATAGGTAACTGCCACTTGATGTGAGCCGGGGCTAAATGCTGTAATGCATGGCATTTGATATTGGTTAAAAAAAAATATTCTTATTGAGAAGCTGATTACAGGGTAAGTGGCAGGAACCCTGCATAGCTACATTTGTAAAAGAGTTGCCAAAATACTTAAATATAAGCATACGTGTACTATGTCTTGTTAGATGCAGATGTTATTGAATCTGCAAATAGACGTTTTGGAGAGTTTTACAGTAGTTTTTGAATCAGGTGGCTGCGAGTAACAGGAGATATGTACTCTGAGAGTTCAGGAGTACACCTGAAGTGTTGAACTGAGTTTTTGGATGTGATTGGATGTGTGACTGTTTGAAAGCAGCCAATCAGGGAGTGTTACAAACCTGAAAGTGGAAGGGGTAGAAGGGGGCTGCACTGTGCTACAAGGTCTGCGGACACAGCTGTAGTTTGCAGATGGCACGTGCCACATCCAAGTCTTTTAAGGATGCCTGGCATGGAAAGGGCAATGTGGGGACTAGCCAATGAGGTGCTCCGATTGTGGTTTACAGGAAGAGAGGGTAGCAGGTGTTTTGATTGTTGTGTGTAGGGAAGATGGATGTGGCCATTGCTATGAAAAAGCTCACTGTGTGGATGTTGGGAGATTGTTGGATGAATAATTTGAAAGAGTACACTGAATTGTGTAGCATCTCTGGTACTATTGAATTGGAGGGAGTGGATATTTGGTAGTATACAGTGTCTGGGCTAAACTGGGTGAGTTTACTATCATTTTGTAAGACTATGGCTCACTTTCAATGTCCAGATATTGTTGTGCATTGTGGAGAAAATAGTTTGGGCTAAGTTAATCCACTGTCTTTGCAGGTTGCACTAAAGGATATGTTCAGAGGCTTAATGGAACTATTTCCACATGGAAAGATTGTTTTCACAAATATATCAAAGGGAAGTATGGAGATGCCGATATGTGTGTTGTGCACAACTAGAAGAAGTAGGCACCATGTAAATAAAGGTGTATGTGCTTTTTTGAATGCTGAAGGTATGGAATCTTTTGAAAATGAAAACATCAAGTTGGATGGTGCAAACAGTTTTCAGAGTGATGAAGTGAATTTGACTGATTTTGGGAATTCAATGTTTCTTGTAAATATTCAAAATGGACTGAGAAAGTTTACTTGAAAAAGATGTACAGTGCATTTGCAAAAATGTGTAAGTAGTCCTAGGAAATAAAAATCAGAAAAGCAAATAAAATTATAAAACTGAAAAAACACAGGCTCTTTTAAGAGCCACCATTGTACAATAAATTGTTTAAATTAAGTGTAACCTCCCCACCAGCTTCACTTGGATGTTCTGTCCGTGGACACTGTGTTAGTCCGCGGACACTGCACGTGTTATCCGGGTCTTTTAAGGATGCCTGGCATAGAAAGGGGACTGTGGAGACTGCGGACAGTCGTAGATGTCCACGGATATCGGGGGAATCAGCCAATACGGTTTTCTGGGTGTGGTGTACAGGAAGAGAGGGTAGCAGGTGTTTTGTTTGGTGAGTGCACTGAATATGGCATTGTGTTTTGAGGAAGCTAAGTGTGTGGATTCTGGGAGACTCTTGGATCCATTGATTGAAGGTGTATTCTGAGCACTGTGGATTGTCTGAAACTCTTGGATTCAATGAATTTCACGTTTCATGGTATGGTGTTCGAGAAATTAAGCGGGCAGAATTTCTCCCACTTTGTGAGAATATGGTTCACTTGAAATATCCGTACCTCAGTTAACTGTGGAGGCAACAGTTTGGGCTATGTTACTGTAATATCATTAGTTCGAGGGGATTGGGTCCTCTGACGTATTCCATATCTGGAATACGTCGTTGGACCATCCCATCGAAAGAACGTTACCAGGTAAGAAAGTTACCAGGTAAGAAAGTAACTTGTTCTTTGCAATGAAGGATACATTTGTAAAGTTGATAGAACTATTTCCACATTCGAAAATTATTTTTTCTTGAAAAGCTCAGAAACAAATGTGAATGTGTTGAAATTATGTTGTCCACAAATTGAAAAAGCAAGGCGCAATGTGAACAAAGTTGTATGTGCCTTTTTGCAGGATGTAGGTATGACCATCTTTTCATAATGAAAATATAAAATTTGATATTGTCAACATTTTTCGACGAGATCGAGTGCATCTAACTGATGTGGGCAGTCAGATTTTGCATTGAAGTAGTTCCTGTAAACACATACAATATGGCTTCAAGTATTCTTTAGAAGTTGCATTAAACAAAAATGAAAAATAGATAAAAAATTAGAAGCACTTTCTATGTAAAAAAGCAAAAACAAAGGTTCTTTTAAGAGCCACCATTTATGCGTGGAAAGCAATTGAAATGATTTTCATTCCCCCACCCCATGCCTGGAATTTTCCAGGTGTCCCCAGAATACCATGCTGTCTGCGGACTATGGAGGCTGCAAAGGGGCCTGTGATTTCTTTGTTCAGTTTTGTTTTTTAGATTGTTTTTTTTTTCTCCAGGAGAGGCAAGGTAAGGTGGGAGAGGGAAAGGGCACCAACCGCAGAGATGGAGGGTCAGGTGGACAGAGGAAGATATTGGACGGGCCTTACATTTAAGGTGGGGCCGTGTTTCTCATGCTCCTTGCCCGCTGCCTCGAAAGCACTACGAAACTGCTCCCCTGTGCCGATTGGTGCGTCGCAGTACACACACAGTACTGTGACCCTCGAAAGGTGAGGGTCAACAGCGTTCTATATGCCTTCGAGGTGGCCGCTGATATCCTATGCCCCAGAGGAACAGTCTGCGTGGTGACGGGAGCGGTCGAGGAATATGGGATAGAGGCTGTCAACCTGCTTCTCCCTGAAAAAGCTACTGCCTTTTTCAGACCATCTGGATTTGATTTTGAGTAACTTATTACGCGCACCAGACGGAATCAACCATATTCGGGTGCAGATGATAACTATGAAACTCGAGGATTTCATAAGAAAAAAGAAAGAGGATGACTAGAAGTCTACCTTAGTTTAACTGTTTGCATTTATCGAAAAAGTCTCTTTCGAGGGGATTGGGTCCTCTGACGTATTCCATATCTATGACATGTAATCACCACAGCTGTGCTGCTTCGGAAACTTTTTTCTGTGTCGATGCGCCGTCGTCGAGGACCTCCTCCGACGTCATCCGATGTGATAAGTAGGATGCACGACGCCCGTAGCCTCACTTCTGTTTTTTCCGCAAACGTGTTGCTTCGTGAATCTCGGTTAACGCCTCGACTCTTTGGAGTTCTGTTCTTCTCGGCTCTTCGAACCTGTTCGTTTTTGTGAAAATCCTTCGTGTGAATATGTCTTACTTCGTCTTCGACCCCGCGTCCGGGCTTCAAGAAGTGTGGGGAGTGTGGGTCCAAGATGTCGGTGACTGACTCGCACGACGCCTGCCTCTGGTGCCTCGGGGAGGCCCACGACACGGATGACTGTATCGACTCCCAGTCGCTCACGTCCAATGCCTTACGCGAACGTAAGAAGTTGTTGTCGGTAGGTCGGGTGTCCAAGCCCTGGAAGTCGAAGTCTGCGGGGCTTTCGACGGATGATTCGAGGGGTGACTCTCCGCGTCATCGTCGGAAGTCTCGTGGGTCTCCTTCTAGGAGTCGGTCTCGCCACTCCTCAGCCTCTTCGAGGCATTCTCGGAAGCGCCGACCCCGGTCGTCTTCCAGCTCCTCTTCGGAGGACTGTGCCCGGCACGTCGCTTACCCCACCAGCCGTGCGACGCCAGAGGAATGGGCTTCCTTCGGGAAGAAAATGCTGGCGATTCCTGAGTCGCAGGGTACTAAGCCGTCCGTGCCCCCGAGGGGGGTCGGTCGTGAGAGGTCGAGAGACACCGCTCGCAAGAGTGGTCGGCACGAGTCACGGGAGAGGTCCCGTTCGGACAAGGAGACTCGTTCTCGACGTACCCGTTCCAGGTCCCGGTCCTCGACGCGTTCGAGACTGTGTGCACCTGTGAGGTCTTCGAGGAAGACATCGACGTCTGGGGCGTTGACAGGCTTTCTCGAGGCTCCGGCTCCGAGGAAGTCGTCGAAGCCGTCGACGCTCAAGTCGTCGAAGGACACGCTCGGGGCTCCGGCTTCGAGGGCTGTGTCGACGCCACCGATGCTGGCGGTGCTGCATCTGACGTTGACGCCGATTTCGTCGACGCCGATCCACTCGGCGCCGATGCCTGTTCTCTCGGCGCCGATTCGCTTGACGCCATCGACGCCTTTCGTGTCGGAGGTACCCCGTGGCACGGGGGAACCCCCTTGGAAGGCTCTGGTTAAGAGCAAGCACTCTCGGGTGCCTTCTTTTCGCCACCTGGAATATATTTCAGAGGCGGATGAGGATTCTGATGGCCTGGTTCCTAGTCAGGTTCCAGATGAAATTGTCTCAGGCCATAGTCAGTTTGCCGATTTCAGGCAGTCACTGCATGATGCCAGTGGACTGGACACCTCTCCGGAGGTGGAGTTTTGTAGGCCTGAGCCTGGCTCTCATGCCGATTCCTCGTACCGGCGCCTTATGGCTAGGGTCTCCGAGTACTTGGGATGGTCTGCTCCCCAGGGGAGTTTGTGCAGGATGATCTAACGGACATCCTTGATGTTGGTCCCCCAACTGACCCGGTACTGCCGTTCCATATGGCTTTACAGAGAAGGGTGGCAGTGGCTTGGACTGCTCCGGAGAGTCTCCCGGCGGTGGGCAGATCCTTGTCGCGAAAATACCGTCCAGCCAGTAGCGACCCCTGCTAACTGACCAGGCACCCCACTCCGGAGAGTTTGGTGGTGCAGGCGGCCACGGCCCCGGCAAAGCAGGCATCGTACCCTACCATCCCTCCTGATAGGGACGACAAACGTTTTGATGGCTGGGCGAAGAAAGTGTTTTCTTCTGGTGGTATGGCGCTTCAGGCGGCCAACTCCATTTGTGCCTTGTCTCGTTTCACACACACTCTGTGGAACTGTGTTGCGTTAGCGGCTGAACATATTCCCGAAGGGGACGAACGGGATGGTTTCCTTGCTATGGTCCAGGATGGTAAGGATGCCATGTGTGAGTCCGTTCAGTCGGGTTTGGACTTAGCTGAATGCGTCAGTAGGTCCATGGCGGCGAGCACCGTGATACGCAGGTTTGCGTGGTTGCGGAAGTCGGGGTTTGCTCCTGATGTGCAGTCCCGGCTCCTCAACATGCCCTTTGACGGTGAACACCTTTTTGGCAGCAAGGCTGCCGAGAGCCTTGAGAGGTTGCAGACCTCATAAGCTGCAGCGAAGTCGTTGGGCGCTGCAGTTCGCCAACCTCTGCCTTTTCGTCCTGGGGGACAGCAGTGGAGGGGTGGTTCCTTTCGCTATTACTCTTCCTTCAGTAAAGCGAGAGGAGCTGGCAGTCAAAAGGCCAACGCAGGGGTACCAGACGTGGACGACAGGGTACCCGTGGTTCTAAGGCCGCTCGGGCAGTTGCCTCTTTGCCCTCAGGTAACGCCGCAGCCGCTCCCACTCAGTCATGAGGCCATGTCCCATGGTTCGCCGGTTGGGGGAAGGCTGGCGCAGCATCTTGTAGAGTGGCGCAAGCCATTACTTCAGATGTGTGGGTTCTGGAGATCATAACCCACGGCTACTGTCTTCCCTTTCGGCACAGGCCTTGCGACAATCCACCGAGGAACCTCTCTTTGCAGAGTCCGGATCCGCTCCTTGCGCAGGAAATTCAAGCCCTGCTGGAGAAAGGCGCCATAGAACTGGTGCTTGTAGCGGAGAGGAACAAGGGATGGTATTCCCCTTTTTTTTTGATTTCGAAGAAAGACGGGGGATTGAGACCCATCATGGACTTGCGCGGTTTGAACAAACTCCTCAGGAATGACAAGTTCAAGATGGTTACTCTCTCTCAAGTCCTCCAGGCCCTTCAGCTTCAGGACTGGTTGGTGTCACTCGACGTCAAGGATGCTTACTTCCATGTGCCGATCCATCCCAAGCACAAGAAGTACCTGAGGTTCGCGGTTGGCGACTCGCACTTTCAGTTTTGGGTCCTGCCGTTCGGATTGACCTCCGCCCCGAGTGTTTTCACCAAGCTCATGGTGGTGGTGGCAGCGCATCTCAGGCAAGGGGGGATTCACGTCTACCCCTACCTGGACGATTGGTTGATCAGGGGGAGCTCTCCCGAGCAAGTCCTGGATCATCTGTCCGTCACCTGCCACTCCCTTCACAGGCTGGGCTTCTCCCTCAATTTAAAGAAGTCCCATTTGACGCTAACACAGCGGCTCCAGTACATCGGAGCAGTGCTCGACACTTCCCTGGGGCAGTGTTTTCCTCCCCAGGTGAGGGCTCTTCACATTCAGCAGATGGTGCACAAATTTCAGCATGCCCAGACGCTCCCAGCGTTCGAGTTCTTGAGGTTGCTCGGCCTCATGGCATCCTGCATTCTTCTGGTGCCAGAGGCTCGCCTGCGGATGAGATCTTTGCAGTGGGCACTCGAGACGCAATGGTCGCAGTCCTCCGGCAGGATGTCGGAACCGGTTCAGGTGCCGCCCTCGGTCGCCCGGGACCTTCTGTGGTGGGCCGTCGAAGGCAACTTGATGAAGGGGGCTCCATTTTGGCTTCTCTGGCCGGAGGTGACGATCGTGACGGATGCATCCCTCACGGGATGGGGAGCTCATGCCAACGGGCTGACAGTCAGCGGTCGTTGGTTTCTGTCGGAGTCCAGACTCCATATCAATCTGTTGGAGCTGAGGGCCGTCAGGCTAGCCCTGAAGGCTTTTCTGCCGACTGTGCGAGGAAAGAGTGTCCTGATCCTGACGGACAACACAGTGGCCATGCACTACCTCAACAAAAAGGGAGGGGCAGGGTCACTTCCTCTGTGCAGGGAGGCGATGCAGCTCGAGTTCTGGGCCATCCAGCAGGAAGTTTCGATCTCGGCAGTTCATCTGGCCGGAGACGAAAACGTGACGGCGGACGCTCTGAGCAGGCAGAGCGCGATCTCTCACGAGTGGGAGTTGGCTCAGGAGATTCTCCTGGAGATCTTTGCCCTTTGGGGGACCCCTCAAGTGGATCTCTTCGCCTCCAGTGTCAACCGGAAGTGCGAAAGGTTTTGCTCGCGGGAATTTCCTCCAAAAGGAGCCTTAGGAGACGCGTTTGTGGTGGAGTGGTCATTCCCGCTGCTGTACGCGTTTCCTCCAGTCCCCATCATCCCGCAAGTGCTGCGGAGGTTACGGAAGTTCGGTTCCCGGATGATCCTCATTGCTCCGGCGTGGGCCCGGGGGACGTGGTACCCGGACCTTCTCGATTTGTCCATCTGCCCTCCACGTCGTCTTCCCTACCGAGACGATCTGCTCTCACGGGAGGGGGGTCAGGTTCTCCATCCAGAGGTCAGATCCCTTACCCTTCACGCTTGGCTTCTGAAAGGTTGAGGTATAAGGATTGGGACCTCCCTGAAGACGTGATGGAGGTGTTGCTTTCAGCCCGAAGGCCAGCAACAAAGTCTCTGTACCGTTGGCGTAAGTTCTGCGACTGGTGCAGAGTTCAGAATGTGGATCCTTTTGCATGTGACATCCCCATGGTTCTGTCCTTTTTACTTTCTTTGGCCCACAGGGGCTTGCAAGTGGGTACCATTAAAGGTTACCTGGCGGCGCTGTCCATCTTTAAGCGCTCGTCTGAAGAGTGTTCCTACTTTAAAATCCCTTTAATTTCACAGTTTCTGAAAGGGCTCACTAATGTGTTCCCTCCGTCACCTTTCCTGGTGCCCGGTTGGGATTTAAACCTTGTTCTTAAGTTTCTTATGGGTGCTCCGTTTGAGCCTTTACATTCTTGCCCTTTGAGGCTGTGAACTCTGAAAACTGTGTTTTTAGTTGCGGTTACTTCCGCTCGCAGAGTGAGTGAGTTACAGGCACTTTCAGTTAAGCCACCCTTCACTGTATTTCACAAGGACAGGGTTGTCCTTAGAGTTCGTCCTTCTTTTCTTCCGAAGGTAGTGACGGAATTTCATTTGGCCCAGAAGGTTGTTCTTCCGGCATTCTATCCTCCTCCGCATCCTGGTAAGGAAGAGGGAGAGGCTCCATAGGCTTGATCCTAGGAGAGCTTTAAGCTTTTATGTTTCACGCATGTCCCGGGTCAGAGTGGACGATCAACTCTTTATTGGTTACGCTGGAAAGCGTTTGGGGCAAGCTGTGACGAAACAGACTTTGTCTCGCTGGATTATTTTGGCCATTTCGGAGTGTTACCGCTTGGCGAGTAAGGACCCACCGGCTGGCTTGCGGGCCGATTCTACCAGGGGTATGGCTGCATCTACTGCCCTGCAGAGGGGTGTTCCTATTCGCAACATCTGTGATGCAGCCACCTGGGCTTCAGTACGTACATTTGTACGTCACTATTCCCTCGATTCCATCGGAGGGCAGGATCTGGCCTTTGGCAAGGCGGTCCTTTGCTCTGCTATTTGATTGGCTATTCTAAATTTTGATTCTAAATTCTTTCCCTCCTCCTTGCTCTGGTACTGCTTTGGGAGTCTGTCATAGATATGGAATACGTCGGAGGACCCAATCCCCTCGAAGAACAAGTTACTTTCTTACCTGGTAACGTTCTTTCGATGGGATGGTCCGACGACGTATTCCATATCTCTCCCGCCCTGCCTCCCCCGCTGCAGAATTTCTTTTGCGATTGCAGCTTACGCTCCGCAAGGCTTTGTGTCTGACTGGCAGTTGACTAATGTCACACGTTCTGGGAGAAAAAACTACATCTGAGGCTACGGGCGTCGTGCGTCCTACTTATCACATCGGATTACGTCGGACGTCGGAGGAGGTCCTCGACGACGTCATCGACGCAGGACGCAGACGCCGAAAAATGTTTCCGAAGCAACACAGCTGTGGTGATTACATGTCATAGATATGGAATACGTCGTCGGACCATCCCATCGAAAGAACGTTACCAGGTAAGAAAGTAACTTGTTCTTCTAAAGAGATCCAAGCTTTCACACTTTCTAATTTCAAGTGGGAGTTGATTCCAAACTTTAGGACCATAAGCACCAAAGCTTCTATCTCTTCTTGAGGTGTATTTTGTTTGCGGGATGCAGAGTAAGAGTTTATCCTCTGAACGTAAACTCCTTTTTGGCTGATAAAATACAATTTTATCAGCTAAATATGCGGGGGCAAGCCCTTTAATGCATTTAAACACCAGGCATGCCATCTTAAATGTGATCCTATCTTCCACCATCAGCCAGTGGAGTGATCTCCGCATTGATGACACATGGTCTCTTTTCTTTAGGTTTCCAATTGCTCTCACTGCTGCATTATGTGCTCTCTGAAGTCTTATCATTTGCTTCTAAGGAATCCCTGCCAACAGACTGTTACAGTAGTCTAAGTGGGGGTTAGTCATTGCCCCCACCACGACTGCTCTGTCTTCCATCGGAATATAGGGGAGTATTTTCCGTAATGATCGGAGTGCGAAGTGAACTATTTTCACCTTGGGCCTCACTATTCCAATTCTCTTGCCACCAGCAACCTAAGTTTTTTTTTAACTATTTTTGCATATTGCAGTTGTTCTCCTAGGATCATGGGGGAGGAGGGGCTTTGAATTTCCGATGTTTTTTTATTCTTTGGGCTGAATAGTATAATTTTCGTTTTTGCTACATTTAATTGCAAATGGTTGTTGTTCATCCAATCATTGAGTTCCTTCATACATTGATTGATTCTCTCAAAATCCTCTTAACTATTTTGTAGCTCAATATACAGTTGCCTATCCGCATATGAATGGAATAACAAACCGTATTTCCTAAATATCCTAAAAACTGGACGAAAATAGAGATTAAAAATAAGTGCAGATAGAGAGGAACCCTGTGGACCCCGCAATCCAGTTACACCATTTGTGAGATGAAACAGTCAAGTATGACCCTTTGGGTTCTCTCTTTAAGAAATGACTCAAACCACTTCACAACTTGATCAGAAGCTTTCCCCACCTGCTTGATCCGTTCTGCAATTACCTGATGATTTACAGTATCGAAGGCCGCGGAGAGATCCAACATTAATAACACTGTGGATCCCCCCCTATCAGCTGCCTCCATTAAATTGTCATGCACGGCTAGAAGAGCCGACTCTGTGCCATGGTTCGGGCGAAAACCTGATTGAAGATCATCCAATAGATTTTCTTCATCCACAAAGGCCTGGAGCTGAGCGCACACCACTTTTTCCAGAATTTTTGTTGGCCACATTACGTTAGCCACTGGTCGATAATTCTTCATTACTTCAGGGTCTTAAGTTGTTTTTTTTAGTAAAGGTTTAATTAGTGCTTTTTTTAAAGCTACAGGTACCTGCGAATCTTGAAGTGACTTATTCACGAAAGTCCCAATGAATGGTGTTAGTTCCTTCGCTAACCGTTTGGCAACATATGCTGGCATTCTACAAGAGGAATCATTAGTGGGTTTCAATTGCTCTAACATGGTAAAGATTGTCTTAGTCTCCACTTTTTGGAATTGAAACACTGTTTCCCTTTGATTTTCCTTCTCATGTTCATCTTCTTCCTTCGTTCGTCTCTCTAGTTTAGGGTCCCTTCCCTGTTCAATATTTTTTAATATGGTGACTATTTTATCTTTGAAAAAGGCATAAAAATTTATCAGCCTGTTCTTGAGATGCTATTATGGTTGAGTCCATACATGCTGGTTTACTACATTTTTTGACCACATCATATATGTCTTTAGACTGATTTCCAGCTTGCATGATCTCATTATGTAAATAGTCTTGTTTTGCTACAAATAGGGCCGTTTTATATGTCTTTAATACTGCCTGGATGGTTGGATCTGGTGTGCGGTGCATGGAGGTCGTCCCGTAGGAGTACAGCCCAGGTTATCCGTGACCGAGTACAACTTTGCACTCAGTGCATCTAACCTTGGCTGCCTGAGCCTTTGGTACACCTCCAACGGTGGTGAAAAACCGCCACACCCAGGATTCACTCTGGGCGCTGGAGGTAGGCACTTCCTCTACCTAGCCTTCCTCTTCATCCTCTTCTGCATCCTTGCGCCTGTTCCTCTTTCCAATCCCTCCAAGTGGTAGGAGTGGCTGGGGAGGAGAGATGGCCATGAGTGATGTAATTTCCAGCAAGATTGCAGCTCTCCCTAATAGCTCTCCAAGGCAGGTGCTCTTTCCTAGACTGCCAAATTGAGAATGACTGAAAAAAATGGGTGGGTCCCTTCAGAGGAGCCGTCCGCGCAACTGTCCGCGCACTACCGAGTCAAAAATAGGCCTGGGAACTTTTTTAAAAGTTGCCAGATCAACTAAGAATGGGTCTATGAGCTCTGGAAGGGTAAACATTCAACTTGCAACACCCTAGATTGGCAGAAAATGCAGTTTTAAACTGTCCACGGAACACAGACACCTCTCGCGGTCATGCCGTCACGCCACACATGTGTGGTCACATGATGACGTCCACGGACACCCACCTGGCGGGAGATGCTGTGCTCATGTGCGTGAGTGTCCGTAGAACAGGCGCGCTGGCCACAGACCAATTAAAAGTGCATCATGTGAGAACGGACATGGCGCACTGTCCATGGACACCCGCATTTTGTAAACTGACACCCTGGACAGTCGTTGGTCCGCAGACTTTTAATAGGTGTTTTAAAATAAAATGAGAAAATAAAATACAAGATATTTAAAGTAGAAAAAATAAATTTATTTATGAAAGACATGGGTTATTGGATTGGGAAACATAAATGTCAGGATTTGGAATTTCTATACAATGATCATGGATGGAGGGAGTGAAGTAGTGAAGTTTCATCAAAGCGTCCTTTACCTATATTTTGTGACTTTTGATAGGGGTGATTGCTGGGGGTTCAACGGACAGGTACACGAAGGACTGTGATAATCAACATTTTTAATAACATGATTTTTAACTTTTAGAAGCTCCTTAAAGTCATTACTAAGTTTATCCTATTTTGCAGACATGATTTCATTATATACAGTTGGGTGTAGAGATTGTCTTTGTGATTTTTGGCATTCTCCATATAAATTGCAGTGCTGTTTCTTCATGTAAACTTTGTACTGTAAGAAAAGAAGAAATTATTATTTCACTGAGGTCTGTAGAAATTACATTATATGTTCAATGTTATATGAAAAGATGTATTGTTTACCATTAGAGATGTTATCATCACTCATTTCTTCTGTCGGAAAGTTTTCTTCCAACCACTCAAGTGTTTGCCATTTCTGTTAAAATAAAAGAAATTGTAATATTTGCTTATAAGAAATGTTTACATAATGGATGGCAATAATAATGAAATAAATACAGTGCACTTACTGTTTGGTGAGAGATTGTTTTGGAATAAGCGCTTGGTGTATGTGAGTGTCTATGAACAGTTGTATATAAGTGATAATATGAGGTGTACAGTTATGGTTTATGCTTGGTGCATTCCATTATATTGTGTTATAAATAAAAAATATTGTGTACATTTTGAAGTAATCATTTGTGCAAAAAGGTATATTTGGGTCCAGTAAATAGAAGTAATGTTGTTTTATGTATATGTGTGTGTTTGTTAACCCTTTAACTCCCATGGGTTTTTCCCCCCAGTGCCAAGGCCTTTTTGGTGATTTCGGTATGTTGCCATTCAAGGCCTTGTACCTTTTTTGTTACATGGGATATCTCGGCCAAATTTGGCCCCTTTTTTTTCCCACATGTAGGCGGTCGTAACGCCACCCAGGAAGTTTAGGTTGCTGTAGGCAGGTGAGAGAAAATAAGCAAAAAGGGCAAAAACTTTGTGTTTTTTCAAAAAATGCCAATAAAACAATGTACAAAGAAGCCTGTGGTTTTTTCCTTGTAAGAGCTAGGAACAAATGGTTTGCTGTGCTGAATTCCCCAATTTCCTGGCGTTCAAGAACAGGTTGAGTGGAAACAGAAAATATTTTGATGTGGTTATCAACCGTTTTGGGGAGAGGTTGGCGATTTTGGCAATTTTTGCCAATTGGACATGCATGGACGGAATGGAAGAAAAGGGTAGGAAAGCCGAATTGGAGGACAGAAAGGCATACATTACTGAAAAGTAGACAAAATTCCAAGTTTAGGAAGGGGTGATTTGCGTAGGTCGAGCAACAACTAGTTAGGGGAAAATGTCATAGATTGGGGGAAAAGCTGGATAATGACCGAAAAAAAGGTATGTGGTGGACATGGTTGGCTTTGTACGGCAATGCCTTCTATGAATTTTGAGAAAAGCAATGTTCCGCTACATTCCCTTGACTCTTGCAGTTAGGAAAGCACACTTTTTTTGTAGTGTTTTAAAAAAAACAAGCAATACCACAAGCCAAACACTGAGCCACTGTACACAGGAGTTTTATGCTTACGGCCTGAACAGACGCACTTAGCATGTGTAAATCAGGAAAACCAATGTGGTGAGGAACGGCAAGCATACATTTTTTGAAAGAGCACAGGCAGACCTTTTCAAGGTTAGGTGACTTGTGCAGGTTACAAAAGTGTATGGTGCCTAAAGCAGCGACTAAATGTAGGGCACATTTGGGAAATGAAAGGGTTGTGTGACAAAGGGCACCAGCAAATGGGTCAAATTGTTATGAAAACCACACAAACACAACAAATGTTATACCTTCCCGGGTTCCCACACGTGTACCGATGAAAACGGTACCTCACATGTGTGGGTGCACCTACCTGGGCGCCAAGGGGAAAGCCTAAAACACAGGTAACCCCCAAGTCTGTTATGACAGCTGAATTTCACACTTTGTCTAGACGGGCACACCATACAGATATGGGCCTCGGCAACAACCGTAAACTGTAAGATCTCCGGCGACGGATTTCGATGACAAGACCATACGTCGATGATGACTCCCATTTCGACAATTTTTGTCTGTGGCCTACCTAGGCCCCAACGGGCCTCAGCCCTATACAGTAGGGAGAGTGGTGTGAGGTCATATTCCATCTCACTTAGAGAATGGATATTCCCCTATACTTCCTTGTATTCCGCCAAATTGCCATCTTTCCACACTATGGAAAATACTCCTTTTAAATTCTGTCCTTCCTGTAACAGGAAGTTTCCCTGGAAGTCTTCACACCGCTGAGTGTGTAACCTTTGCTTCCCTAGGGACCACGCCAAAAAACAGCGCAAGTCCTGCAAACTGATTAGGCCAAAAACTTTAACGGACCAGAAAACTAAATGCTGGGCCCACCACGCCATACAGGCCGAGGCCACCATGGACGTAGAGGGAGTCTCCAGCGATGTCAGCGTCCTAAGTGACGCAGAGGGTGGTCGGGTCCCGATGGATTCCTGCAGGCAAGCCCCCCGACTTCAAGAGAAAGGGCAACGGTTCTGCTACAGAAACGTCACCCGGGGGCTCAAGCACCTCCATTACACGCCACAATAACTACAACCCCGATGGGCGACAGTTGACCACATCGTCGACCGATAAGCCAGTGTCGAAGGGAAGGTCTGACAAATCCCTGTCCTCTGGGCCTGCACGGGCGCAATCACCACATGACAGGCCCCTGAAACAGACGCCAGAGTCCGTTTCCGACACCGCAAGCAAATCTGGAAGGTCCTCCGGTTCCGGCAACCATGCGTCGAAAACGTGTCAACGGCCAATACAAAAATTAGCGATTTAATAAAAAAACATGTCTCCGACACCCTGCTCAAGGCAAAGACGTTGAAAAACTCAAAATCCTAGACGACCCAAGCATCAAAATCACAAAGTTCAAAAAGTAGGGATTATTCTGTCCCCAAAATACACCCTTTCAGGGGCAATGCATCACAAACAGCCCCATTCTCTAGATCCTCTGCCGACACCTGTTCCCTCAGTGTTGCCAAGCTCCTCCCAATGGACCCCGGAACAGTTTGATAGGGTCATGAGGAGAATGTCTAGTTTTGTTAATTTCTGTGATCAGCACCTAGATCAACTTCCCCCAAATTGCTGGGGCCCCCTCAAAGCGAAGCAAATAACAAGCAGCTCGACGCCAAAAGAGCCCGCCTGGACGGAACACAAACCTATGCCTCTACCTATGAAGACGTGTCTGATGACACACATTATTACAACACTCAAGGTTCCCAAGACCCTGGCTCTTTTGCATACCCAGAAGACCAAGGGGACATGAGGGACACAGATCAATACTATGATTATGATGATGACGATGATATATACATCATCCAATCCCCGGACCATACCAACCAACTAGTGGCTGCTTCCCCGGTGGACAACCAGCTGCAGTACAATGACCTGCTTCTAAAGCCTGCAGAACACTTTAAAATCAACACCCAGGAAGCTCAAGTCGATGGGGGAGAAGGGATCTGCAGCACAGTTCATCCCACTGCTTCAATCTATCCAAAGGCGCAGTCAGCCTTCTCTACTTACCCCGAATCTGACAATGGCAGTCAAACCACGTATCAAAATTATTTTTAGACCAGCCCCCATCAGACCCATTGTACATTAGTACAAGCCTGACTCTCTAGTAGTCATCACCACAAGGAAGGGAGCAGGAACACATTTAGCCTCTGCCGAAGCCCTTCCTGACAAGGACAGCAAAGAAAGAGAATTACACCTTAGGTAGGAAAGTAGCTTCCTCGGATGCCTATCAAGTGAGGATAGCAAACAACACTACGCTACTGTCCAGTTACAGCTGCCACAAGTGGGACGAGATCTTACAGCAAGTAGACTCGGTCCCAGAACCCTAAAGACACAGCTCTTACAAACAATTGCTGAAGGGAGACAAGTAGCAAGCCGCATTCTTAAAAATCATTTAGAAGCAGCAGACAATGCGGGCGAATTGTGGTGGAAGGTACCTCATCAAACGCCATGCATGGCTACGTCAGTCGGGATTCCATTTTGCGACCCAAGCCAAACTTTTGAACATGCCTATTGAGCCCAAAGCATTGTTCGGTAAAGTGGTCATGGACGCACTATAGAGTGCTAAGGAGGAATAGGACGCCCCCAAATTCCTGGGACAACTCGCAAACAAACCCTTTGTGCAGAGACGAGGTTCTAATACACGCCGGTTTAGAGGACAGAACTCCCAGCGGTCCTCCAACTACAACCAGGGCGGGCAGAGTTCGTCCTGGACCTCCTCACAGCGGCAGTCCTCCCAACAAAAATTTCAAAGGGGCCACAGAAGGTCCAGAAGTAGGGGCAGATCCTCCTCCTCAAGGGGGGCCCCACCCCTCCTTAGCAATGACCACCCGCTACAGGTCCCCTCCCATGCCTCTCCAGTAGGCGGTCGTATTTGTCACTTTACCCACGCATGGGAGGGGATCACGTCCGACAAGTGGGTGCTTTCCACTGTGGCGGGGGGGGCTATTGCATAGAGCTAATACAAACACCAGCCAACCACCCACCAAGACAAAGACTGACTACACAGGAAGAACAACGCATCCTGCTAGAAGAGGTCAACACACTGGTACTAATGGACGCCGTAGAAATGTTCCCGGCAACCAGGTAAATGTGGGTATTTATTCAATTTACTTGTGCCAAAGAAAGACCTAACAATGCGCCCTGTCCTAGACCTGCGCCCTACCAAAACCTATGTCAAGCCACAAAAATTCTGCATGACAACGCTACAGGAAGTAATACCACTGTTAAAACAGAGGGACTATATGGCAACCTTGGACAGGAAAGATGCCTACTTTCATATTTCAATGTTCCCAGCACACAGAAGATTGCTGTTCTTCAAGATAGCGAATCAACACTACCAATTCAAGGTGCTACCCATCGGCATAGCCTCAGCTTCAAGGGTATTCACCAAGGTTCTAGCGGTAGTGATATGATATGTTTTATTTGTATCGCGTTCATACACCCATGTTTCAGAGAGCGACAAGGTAAGGGAGGGGAACAAGGGATGACCAAACAAACGATCTTACTAGGCCCAGTGACATTGAGAACCGCAGGGGAAGGGGGATAGTGCACGGGAGAGTGGAAAGGGCTGAGCAGGGGATAAAACAGCAAATGGTAGTGCAGCCAGCAGGGTGGCAAGTGCGAGGTTTGAGGTGCAGATAAGGGGTGTCTGGTAAGTGCAAGTAAGGGGACTGCAGGGTTATAGATACAGACCCAAGTGCGAGGGTTGCCAGGAGGCAGTGCAGGTGTGAGTCTGGATGGACACGGACCTGGGCACGTAATCAGAGGGTAGCCAGGTTCACAGCGCCAAAGCGGACAGTTCAGCAGGGGAGAGGAAGAACGAAGGCAGAAGCAAAGAGGAAGGTCTTGAGGTGCTTTTGGAACCAGAGAAGGTTCTCCTCAAGTTTCAGAGTGGCAGGGATGCTGTTCCAGAGGGAGGCCCCAGCTGAGGAAAGGGATCTACCTCCAACTCATTGCTTGGAGAAGCGACTGACCCTGAGGGAGTTGGAGGAGCAAAGAGCTCGAGTGGGAAGGTATTCACTGAGGGCGAGTTGATGGTATTCTGGACACCGGCCCCAGAAAGCCTTGTGCACAATGCAGAGGGTCTTGAATTTAACCCTTGCAGCCACTGGGAGCCAATGAAGAGATTTCTGGGCTGGAGAGATGCAATCCCAGGACTTGAGGCCAAGGGGGAAGTCTTGCAGTTCTGTTCTGGATGAGTTGCAGATGGCGGAGAGTGGAGGCAGGCAGATTTAGAAAGAGGCTATTGCAGTAGTCAAGCCTAGAGAGCACCAGAGCTCTAGAGACCGTAAACTTCTGGGGGGAAGGAGGGGAAAAGAAGAATACCTCTGAGGAGGTGCAGTTGGTAGTTTGACTTCTTAGAGATGTCAGAGATGTGAGGAGAGAAAGAGAGTGTAGAGTCAAAAATGACCCAGAGGTTCTTGGCCTCACAGGTGGGAGCAGGAAGAGGGCCAATGGAGGCCAGCCAGAGAGTGGCAGGAAAGGTGGTGCAGGTGTGCCGATGAGGAGAAGCTCTGTATTTGTCATGATCTCTGCTTCCAAAAGATCAGGACTTGCCCGAAAAGCAGACCCATAACCCCGGTTCCGAGTGCCAGCCAGTCCCAATTGGGACCTTTTGGACCCTGTCCTGGCGCCAGTGGCACCAGGCTCATAAAGATGCCCAGTCCCAGCGCTGGAAGCGCCGGGCTCATAATGCTTGGGTGGACTTACCTGCAGCAGACCATGCTGCTTACTTACCTGCCAGTTGAACCCCTGATCCTCTTCTGTTTGGGACTACTTTTCCTGGTGGGTGGGGCAGGAGCCACTCCCTAGGTTCAGAACACGAACTCTTCTGGAAAGCAGGAACTCTTTTCTTACCTAGGCGTGGGTGTGGAAGGAGTACCTAAGCACTACAGGAGGCTATTTAAACCACACCCGATGGATGAATCTTGCTTTGCGTTATTCTGCATTCTCTGCAGCAGAACGCTCATCGTGTCTTCTGCTTCTGATCCTGGGCCTAAGGGAACAAAGGCTTACCATCCTGGAATCCAGTCTTCAGCAGCACCTGTAAAGACAAAGAAAGAACAGGTTAGCACTACGGTCTTCAGTGGCAGCGCATCTCTTACCTGGTCCATCGGCTGTCACCAACGCCTCGCGCTGCATTCCGGCATCTGAAAGACAAAGGCTTACCTACTCTTCGCATGCTCCGGAGGTCTTCGCACTGCATTCCGGCATCTGAAAGACAAAAGCTTACCAGCTCTTCGCACGCTCCGGAGGCCTTCGGCGCTGCATCCCGCATCTGAAAGACAAAAGAAGGTGCGTTTAAAGACATTGGGCAACTTTATTACTCACATGCCATTACTCCTTCCCACGCCGAATCCAGTGGGTATTCCAGCACCCTTCAGCTTCTCTAAAGCTCCGAACTTGTACCTGCAAGATAAAAGGGACAGTTAGTGCGCATCGTGAAGCAGGCTACAAGCGCTTACTTACGTGCTTCCAGGCGCTTCTATTCCTCACGCGGGTTCGATCCTCAACTCTCATCAGCCCGCCATCCGCCATCGCCGGAACCCTGCAAAACAAGAGATATCATTACAAAAGACTTTTAAGACATTTGAAGTGCCCAGAACTTACCGTTCGTGCAGTTAACGACGGACAGCAGTCCTCTGAGGTCAAGAGGCCTGCACCCTTATCCAGTGAAGAAACTGGTTACGGCACCCTGCCCCGAGGCAGATGGAGAGCTCGGCGTTCACTTACCTAAGGTGAGGGCGTTAACCTTTGGGGTTCTACAGGAGAAGAGAAAGGGAAGAGGAGAGAGGCACCCAATAACCCCAGTTCATTAATCCCATATTTTCTATCTGCAGACATCTTACTCTTCGAGTCAGACATACAGTGCACAGAGGTCCAGCCCAAAGAGCCAACCGTGTGTTACACATCACCTTTGAAGATACGGCATTCACCCAGTCAAGACCGGCGCCTCTGCGGGAATCAGGTGAGCGTTACAGAACGCAAAACCTACCGCAAAACTCCCACCCAGGCGCTATGGAAACCTCGGATACCGACCAGCTAGCCCAGTTACTTGGGGAACTAAGAGCAGAAGTGCATGCAGCCCGTCAGGAAACGAATGCTCTAAGAAGGGAACTGATTATTTCCAAGGAGCGAACAGACGATCTCGCTAGACAATTGCTACAGTCACAAGCCGGACAAATTCCGTTACCCGCATCAGGGGCAAATCTTCCTTCAACATCCTCTACGAACCCAGTGCAGATCAACCTACCTGGGAATGTACCTCTGGCTCCGCCCGAACGATTTTCTGGTGACCCAAAGAGGTTTGCAGTATTTATTAATCAGTGCCGGTTGCACTTCTTATGCCGGCCAGCAGCCTTTCCAACTGATCAAGCTAAGGTAGCTTTCGTGCTTTCGTACCTTAGTGGCAATGCGGCAGACTGGTCGATCCCTCTAGTTAATCAAGATGATCCGGTTCTCCATGATTTTCAAGCTTTTCAGCTCAGTATGGAAAAACTGTTTGCAAGACATTCACAGGGGCAGCCCTTGGACAATGAGCTCCTTTCATTGCGACAGGGTAATCAAGACCTTTTGGCTTATATTGCGTCTTTCAACAGACTGATAGTGGAAACTCGATGGCCTGAGGACAAAAGGATTACGCTGTTTTATAGAGGTCTATGTGGAGAGCTCAAAGATGTGTTAGCCCAAGTAGTGAATCCCCCGCAAGACTGTTCGGACTATATTGACTTAGTCGTTCAAATTGACCACAGACTGCAGAACAGGAAGGCCGATCGTTCCAAGTTTGATGCTCGAGTATTTTCCAAACCACCAACTCCTACCAAAGGAGTAGACTCCGGGGAACCCATGCAAATAGGGGGCCTGAAAGGACCACTAACACAAAAGGAGCGGGAAAGGAGAAAACAGCTGCAATTATGCCTCTTTTGCGGAAACTCGGAGCACTTTCTTCGAGACTGTCCGGTGAAACCAGCCAAGAAGGCAGTAGGAGCTGCAGTTACCAGGGTCACAAACTCTGAGCAGGGAAACGACCTCGCCCGACAAGAATAGAGGTCCTCTTGCCGAGCGTTAAAACCAGTTCCGTGACCTCGCATTTCGTGATAGCTATGGTCCTCATTAGCCCTGAACATCCGGATCGATTACATGCGATTGGAGCTTATGTCGACAGCGGTGCCATCGGCAATTATGTGGATCATTAAATAGTTTTGAGGATGAATCTGACTCTTTGTCCAAAGGCTGTAAAGGACGTCATTACTACGGTGGATGGTACGGAGATAGCCTCCGGACCAGTAACGCATACCACCCAAGAAGTTACGCTAGTAAGTCAAGATGGACACCATGAGAAGATCGTGTTCGATGTGATCAAGGCCCCTCAGTTCCAGATTATTCCAGGAATTCCTTGGTTAGAGAAGCACAATCTTCAGATCGATTGGCGAGCAAGAACGGTTCAGTTTCCAGAATGTGTCTCTACTTGTCACCCTCGACCTGGTGTTGCACTGGCAGCAATTTCCTCGGAGGCTCCCCAGTTACCTCCTGAATACCTAGAATTCCAAGATGTTTTCCGGAAGGATCAGGCTAACTCTCTACCTCCTCATAGGTCTTATGACTGCCAGATAGACCTGATACCTGGATCTACTCCTCCGTGTAGTAGAATTTATGCCCTCACCGAGCCTGAGAATCTTCACCTCCGACAATACCTGGATCAATACCTAGCGAATGGGTTTATTCGTCCTTCCAAGTCCCCTGCTTCCTCAGCTTTGTTCTTCGTTCCAAAAAAAGAAGGGGACCTTAGAACTTGTATAGATTATCGCGCCCTGAACCAGATCACCGTTAAGAATAGATATCCGTTACCTTTGATCCCTGAACTCCTGGACCAAGTCAGAAAAGCATGCATATATACAAAGCTGGATCTTAGAGGAGCCTACCACTTGGTACGAGTAAAAGAGGGCGATGAATGGAAGACGGCCTTCCGCACCAAGTATGGGCTATTTGAATATCAGGTCATGCCCTTCGGACTTTGCAATGCCCCGGCCGCCTTTCAATATTTTATGAACGATGTCCTCAGAGAGCTCATAGATGTGTGTGTTGTTGTTTACATTGACGACATCCTCGTTTATTCTTCATCGGAAACACGTGAAAATGGTCCTCGAGAGATTGCGTCAACACAAACTTTTCGTTAAGTTGGAAAAATGTGTTTTCAACGTGACTGAAGTTGAATTCTTGGGATTCATATTATCACCTAGCGGAGTGCGTATGGATTCAAAGAAGGTCGATGCAATTCTCAAATGGCCATCGCCATCCTCCGTAAAAGGTGTTCAAAGCATGTTAGGCTTCGCTAACCTTTACCGCAGGTTTATCCCCGAATTCTCTCGAATAGTCCAGCCCATCAACGCCTTGTTAAAGAAAAACAAACGTTTTGAATGGTCTACCGAGGCGGCACAAGCTTTCCAGAATTTGAAGACTAGATTTATCTCTGCACCGATCTTAAAACATCCTCGCCCAGAACTCCCCTACATCGTTGAAACGGATGCTTCGAGCCTTGCCATGGGGGCAGTTCTATCACAAAAGGACCCAGTAACCAATCAGTTGCATCCCGTGGCATTTTGGTCCCGCAAATTCTCGCCTCCTGAAATCAATTACACTATTACTGATGAGGAACTTCTAGCTTTCAAGTCCGCCTTTAAGGCTTGGCGGCATTGTCTTCTGGGGGCCCGACACACCGTTACTGTGATTACAGATCACCGAAACCTGCAATATTTGAAAACCGCAAAAGCTCAATCCTCTAGGCAACTCCGTTGGGCACTATTCTTTGCCGAGTTTGACTTCATAATTACCTATCGACCTGGTACAAAAAACGGTAAAGCTGATGCCCTTTCTCGGATGGGAGTGGAAGAACATTTGATCAATCCTAAACCTGTACCTACCATTCCCGAACAAAGAATTCTAGGTGTAATCGCCACACAATCCATAGAGGAAGTTAAGGATAAAGCCAGGCTACTGGTAACTCCAGCAGACATACAGAATTGGCATCTGCAGGGAAAGGACTTTACGGTGAAGGACAACCTATTATATTTCCAAGAACGGTTATACCTGCCCAGCACAGATTTACAGAAAAAGGTAATCTCTTGTCATCACGATTCTTTAATGGAAGGACATCCCGGTATGACCAAGACCTCGGAAAAGATCAAGCGCTACTTCTGGTGGCCGTCTTGGAAAAAAGATATCAGAGACTTTATAATGTCCTGTGGAGTATGCGCCCAAAACAAGAGTCAAAAGGAAAAACCAGCCGGCCTCTTACGCCCTATTGACATCCCGCCTCGCCCTTGGCATACGCTTTCTATGGACTTCATCACCGATCTACCTCCATGCTCCGGATACAATACGATCCTAGTAATCGTGGACCTATTCTCCAAGATGGCGCATTTCATTCCACTCAAAGGCTTACCAACAGCAGCAACTCTGGCCCGAGAATTTCTCGAAAACATCGTCCGACTGCACGGTTTTCCTTCAGTTCTAATTTCGGATCGAGGTAGTCAATTTATTTCTCATTTTTGGGGAAGTTGCTGTCGGTCGGCTCAAATTGATGTGAGACTTTCGACCAGCCACCACCCTCAAACCGACGGACAAACCGAGAGGACCAATCAAACTCTGGAACAGTATTTGCGCTGCATGCTACAACAAACTGAAAAAACTTGGAAAGATATCCTTTGGATAGCCGAATATGCCTACAATAACTCTGTCCACTCGGGAACTGGGAAGACCCCGTTTTTTCTTTTATACGGTAGTCACCCTCGAACCTCGGAGTTGGATCCACTCCAAGATCTTGGAACACCAGCAGTAGACCACTTGCATTCTACAATCACCCAAGCCTTTAAGGAAGCCGTTTCTCACCTTCAAAGGGCTAAAGAACAATACAAGAAAGGAGCAGACCAACATCGGAAGGAAGCCCCCCAATATCAAGTAGGAGATCAAGTCTGGTTATCCACCAAATATCTACCTCTAAAAGAACCACGCACATTCAACCCAAGATACCTTGGTCCCTATTCCATCACTACCATAGTAAATCCAGTAGCGGTCAAGTTGGACTTGCCCCCTCACATGAAGATACATCCGGACTTCCACGTCTCTCTATTAAAACCCGTGCAACCTCAAACCCGACTAACTACATCTCCAAAACCTATTCTAGTTGATGGAGAACTCGAGTTTGAAGTCAAAAGCATCCTGGATTCCAAGATCTCCAAATCTAAACTATTTTACCTGATTGACTGGAAAGGCTACGGTCCCCAAGAAAGATCCTGGGAACCTGCAGAATATGTCCACGCGCCTTGTCTAATCAAAAGATTTCATCGAACATTTCCTAACAAGCCCAAACCCCCGGAGAAGCCCGGTTTGGGAGGGGCCTTGAGGGGGGGTGCTGTCATTATCTCTGCTTCCAAAAGATCAGGACTTGCCCAACTCCCTTGGAAGCAGACCCATAACCCCGGTTCCGAGTGCCAGCCAGTCCCAATTGGGACCTTTTGGACCCTGTCCTTGCGCCAGTGGCACCAGGCTCATAAAGATGCCCAGTCCCAGCGCTGGAAGCGCCGAGATCATAATGCTTGGGTGGACTTACCTGCAGCAGACCATGCTGCTTACTTACCTGCCAGTTGAACCCCTGATCCTCTTCTGTTTGGGACTACTTTTCCTGTTGGGTGGGGCAGGAGCCACTCCCTAGGTTCAGAACACTGGAACTCTTCTGGAAAGCAGGAACTCTTTGCTTACCTAGGCGTGGCTGTGGAAGGAGACACCTAAGCACTACAGGAGGCTATTTAAACCACACCCGATGGATGAATCTTGCCTTGCGTTATTCTGCATTCTCTGCAGCAGAACGCTCATCGTTTCTTCTGCTTCTGATCCTGGGCCTAAGGGAACAAAGGCTTACCATCCTGGAATCCAGTCTTCAGCAGCACCTGTAAAGACAAAGAAAGAACAGGTTAGCACTACGGTCTTCAGTGCCAGCGCATCTCTTACCTGGTCCATCGGCTGTCACCAACGCCTCGCGCTGCATTCCGGCATCTGAAAGACAAAGGCTTACCTACTCTTCGCATGCTCCGGAGGTCTTCGCACTGCATTCCGGCATCTGAAAGACAAAAGCTTACCAGCTCTTCGCATGCTCCGGAGGCCTTCGGCGCTGCATCCCGCATCTGAAAGACAAAAGAAGGTGCGTTTAAAGACATTGGGCAACTTTATTACTCACGTGCCATTACTCCTTCCCACGCCGAATCCAGTGGGTATTTCAGCACCCTTCAGCTTCTCTAAAGCTCCGAACTTGTACCTGCAAGATAAAAGGGACAGTTAGTGCGCATCGAGAAGCAGGCTACAAGCGCTTACTTACGTGCTTCCAGGCGCTTCTATTCCTCACGCGGGTTCGATCCTCAACTCTCATCAGCCCGCCATCCGCCATCGCCGGAACCCTGCAAAACAAGAGATATCATTACAAAAGACTTTTAAGACATTTGAAGTGCCCAGAACTTACCGTTCGTGCAGTTAACGACGGACAGCAGTCCTCTGAGGTCAAGAGGCCTGCACCGTTATCCAGTGAAGAAACTGGTTACGGCACCCTGCCCCGAGGCAGATGGAGAGCTCGGCGTTCACTTACCTAAGGTGAGGGCGTTACCCTTTGGGGTTCTACAGGAGAAGAGAAAGGGAAGAGGAGAGAGGCACCCAATAACCCCAGTTCATTAATCCCATATTTTCTATCTGCAGACATCTTACTCTTCGAGTCAGACATACAGTGCACAGAGGTCTAGCCCAAAGAGCCAACCGTGTGTTACACATCACCTTTGAAGATAGGGCATTCACCCAGTCAAGACCGGCGCCTCTGCGGGAATCAGGTGAGCGTTACAGTATTACGGGCATTAAGGGAGAGATTATTGGCAACACACCACTCCTGGATGGCAGACACACAGTCAGATGAGTGAGGCAGAAGAGGTGGCAGAGGGGGGAGCCTGAAAACGAGCTGAGTGTCATCCGCATAGCACTAAAAATCGGAGCAGAGAACGGCGATACCGTGGGCAAGGGGTGCCAGGTATTGTTTGAACATCCAGGGAGAGAGGTTAGACACCATAGGGAAAACAACCAGTAGAGAGTGAGATGGAGGAGAGAAAGGACCCAAGTTGGACCTGGGAGGGTTGATCGGAGAAGAAAGAGGTCCGCCAGGCCACTGCCTGATCGGTGATACCCAAGTTATCACGGAGACGGTTGAGCAGGATGACATGGTTGACCGTGTCAAAGGCAGAAGAGAGGTTGAGTAGGATGAGCACAGAAAGGATGTTAGTCAAGGTTGAAGAGCAGGTCTTCCCGGATGTTCATGAGAGCAGTTTCCGTGCTTCTGGCTACTCTGAAGCCAGACTGATGGTTGTGGAGACAACCAGCAGAACCAGTGTGAAGATTAAGCTGGGAGATGGCCAGCTTTTCCAGGAGTTTGCCCAGGAAAGGAGTCATGGAAATCGGGCCATAGTTTGCTGGGCAAGAGGGGTCGGCTGTGGGTTTTTTTGAGAGGAGGGTGCACAAGATAGTGCTTCAGAGAGGAGCGGCAAGGCTCCGGAGGCCAAGAAATGGTTACAGAAGTCAGCCGGAGCAAGGGTGTCAGTTTGGTCCTTGATGGTTTTTGACGAACAGTGAAGAACCTGTGGCAGTGTACCCTTGTCTGGACGACTGGCTGATAACAGAGAAATCCCCTCAAATTTGCAAGCGAAATACCTAAAGAACAATCAATCTTCTGTTCCAATTGGGATTCTCAATCATTGAGAAAAAATCAGGTCTCGTTCCAAGGAAAACAAAACAGTTCTTAGGAGCTATCATAAAGACAGAAGAGGGGCTAGTCTTCCCGTCAAACCAAAGAGTGTAGAACATACTGCTGCAAATACCTCAGTATCTAGCAGGTCGCCAAAAAACTGTACGCAAAGCAATGCGCTTGCTCGGGAGATGGCTTCATGCATTTACCTGGTGCTGCACGCACAGTTGCGCATGCGCCCAATGCAAGAGTGGTTAGCGAAACAGGCAAGCAGTCAGTGGGACGATCTAGTGGTTGTTTCGCTAACCCCAGTTCAGGCACTAAGCTGGTGGACAAAGGAAAATCTATTGAAGCTAAAAACCTTTTCACAACCCTACAGAGCAAGCGATTGTCATAACAGACGCATCACTCACCGGGTGGGGAGCCCCTTACCTTCACACACAGCACATGGCCTGTGGACCCATATCGCAGCCCAAAATCACATAAACCTTTTAGAGCTACAAGCGGTGCTCAAAGCCCTACAGTCTTTTCAAGTGAATCTATGAGGCCAAACAGTACAAGTCCTCACAGACAGCACCACTGCCATGTTTTACATAAACAAGCAGGGAGGCACACACACACTCCAGGTTGGTCCAGGCTAGCCCAAAACATTTGGAAGTGGGCACTCAAGCGGAACATGTTCCTAGTGTCGCAACACACTCCAGGTGAACTGAACTTTCTAGCAGACCCACTAAGCGGAGATGCTCTACCCGAAGAGCACGAGTGGCAGCTCAGTAGAACAATTTCAGATATCTTTTCCCTCTGGGGCTCTCCTCCGTTAAACTGGTTTGCCACAAGCCGAAACACACAATGACCAGACTTCACATCCAGGTTTCCCCAACCCGGATCCAAGGGGAACGTCCTGTGGATGAGCTGGTCATGGAAATTTCCCTAAGCTTTTCCCCCAACACCGGTACTGAGCAGGATAGCTAACAAGATGCACCAGGAACAAGTAACTCTAATCCTGGAGGCTCCTATGTGGGCGAGACAAGCCTGGTTTCTGCATCTGCGCTAACTGGCATTGTGCGATCCAATCAAACTCCTGTGCCCCTTCAACATGCTCACCCAACACGGGGAACAACATTGTTATTTTGCATTTATATAGCGCCTTATATACCATTGGTATGGTCTGAAGGCGCTGGTAGGTTGAATGCCCTTGGGAACCGAAGTTCAGATCAGTAGAGAGAGTAGAGAGAGCCAAAGGTGCGTGTGAGCACGGGAATGTGTGCAGCTGGTGCGGTATTCGTGTAATAGCTGCTTCTTAGCAGTAGGTGTGGTGGTTGAGAGATCTGGAGTATGTGTTTGTTCTGGCAGGATTTATCCAGACTGGATGTGGCTGTGTTAGGCCTGATGAGAACGCCTGGCTGGGGGGTGTGTAACCAGCAGTGTTTACTTAGCATGATGTGGAATGTGCGGCATATGTTGGTATGAGAACAGTTATACCGAATGGTGTCATAGTATCTCTGTGTTCTAGCTGAGTGGTGGTGTAAAGGAGAGAGGAAGCATGGTGGTGTGATATGATGAGTTATATGGTCTTTCGAAATGTTCTCTGCATTCCAAACGATACTATATACGTCACGCAATTCTATGCGCTCCAGTCTGTTCTATGCACTCCTATCCACTCCATGCACCCCAGTCTGCTCCCCACATTCCGGTCCGCTCTACGCACTCATGCATTCCAGTGTGCTCCAGTCCGCCCTGTGTGCTGCGGTCCACCCCGCGTACTCCAGTATGCCCCACGCATGGACTCTTGTCTGCCCCACGCATGGACTCTTGTCTGCCCCACGCATGCACTCTTGTCTGCCCCACGCATGCACTCTTGTCTGCCCCACGCATGCACTCTTGTCTGCCCCACGCATGCACTCTTGTCTGCCCCACGCATGCACTCTTGTCTGCCCCACGCATGCACTCTTGTCTGCCCCACGCATGCACTCTTGTCTGCCCCACGCATGCACTCTTGTCTGCCCCACGCATGCACTCTTGTCTGCCCCACGCATGCACTCTTGTCTGCCCCACGCATGCACTCTTGTCTGCCCCACGCATGCACTCTTGTCTGCCCCACGCATGCACTCTTGTCTGCCCCACGCATGCACTCTTGTCTGCCCCACGCATGCACTCTTGTCTGCCCCACGCATGCACTCTTGTCTGCCCCACGCATGCACTCTTGTCTGCCCCACGCATGCACTCTTGTCTGCCCCACGCATGCACTCTTGTCTGCCCCACGCATGCACTCTTGTCTGCCCCACGCATGCACTCTTGTCTGCCCCACGCATGCACTCTTGTCTGCCCCACGCATGCACTCTTGTCTGCCCCACGCATGCACTCTTGTCTGCCCCACGCATGCACTCTTGTCTGCCCCACGCATGCACTCTTGTCTGCCCCACGCATGCACTCTTGTCTGCCCCACGCATGCACTCCTGTCTGCCCCATGCTCTACGCATTGAGCAGCTCTACGTACTCATCCGCTCTATGCACTCATCTGCTCTACGCAACACGTCCGTTCGCTCCAGGCCCTCATTCGCTCCAGGCCCTCATTCGCTCCAGGCCCTCATTCGCTCCAGGCACTCCTTCGCTTTATGCCCTTACACGTACTATGCATTCGTCCCCTCTGCGCGCGCTCTCGTCCCCTCTGCGCGCGCTCTCGTCCCCTCTGCGCGCGCTCTCGTCCCCTCTGCGCGCGCTCTCGTCCCCTCTGCGCGCGCTCTCGTCCCCTCTGCGCGCGCTCTCGTCCCCTCTGCGCGCGCTCTCGTCCCCTCTGCGCGCGCTCTCGTCCCCTCTGCGCGCGCTCTCGTCCCCTCTGCGCGCCCCCCTTTTTTTTAAAATGTATTTATTTATTTTATATGCACTCATTCGCTCATATGCACTCGTCTGTTCTATATATTTGCCAGCCCTACGCACTAGTCTGTTCTATGCAGTCCTCCACTCTACACATTCTTCCGCTCAGCTCATCCATCTCGCTCCGCTCATCCATCCGCTCCCCGCATTCTGTATGCATTCCGTACTCATCCATTCTACATGCTTGTCCGTTCTACGCACTCACCCGGTCTGTGTAACTCATCCGCTCTAGGCGTTTGTCCGCTTCATCCCCTTGCGTGCACTACACCTTCATCTGCTCTATGCATTCACCCATCCTACTCAATCACCTGCTCCCCGCACTCACCCGTTCCCTGAACTCAACAGCTCCCCGTGCTCATCCGCTCTCCACCCTCATCCGCTCTCCACCCTCATCCGCTCTCCACCCTCGTCCGCTCTCCACCCTCGTCCGCTCTCCACCCTCGTCCGCTCTCCACCCTCGTCCGCTCTCCACCCTCGTCCGCTCTCCACCCTCGTCCGCTCTCCACCCTCGTCCGCTCTCCACCCTCGTCCGCTCTCCACCCTCGTCCGCTCTCCACCCTCGTCCGCTCTCCACCCTCGTCCGCTCTCCACCCTCGTCCGCTCTCCACCCTCGTCCGCTCTCCACCCTCGTCCGCTCTCCACCCTCGTCCGCTCTCCACCCTCGTCCGCTCTCCACCCTCGTCCGCTCTCCACCCTCGTCCGCTCTCCACCCTCGTCCGCTCTCCACCCTCGTCCGCTCTCCACCCTCGTCCGCTCTCCACCCTCGTCCGCTCTCCACCCTCGTCCGCTCTCCACCCTCGTCCGCTCTCCACCCTCGTCCGCTCTCCACCCTCGTCCGCTCTCCACCCTCGTCCGCTCTCCACCCTCGTCCGCTCTCCACCCTCGTCCGCTCTCTCTACCCTCGTCCGCTCTCTCTACCCTCGTCCGCTCTCTCTACCCTCGTCCGCTCTCTCTACCCTCGTCTGCTCTCTCTACTCATCCACTTTATGCACTTGTGCTTTCCACGCATTGAACAACAATATCATGTTCTATATATTCATCTATACACATATGTTCTATACACTCATCCGCTCTATACACTCATCCGCTCTATACACTCATCCGCTCTATCCATTCGCCAGGTCTGCACATTCATCTGTTCCAGCGATTTACACACTCTCCGCACTTCTGTACTCTTCCGCTAAACGCACTCATGCGCTCTACATACTCATCCGATCTACAAACTCATCTGTTCTACACACTCATCCGGTTTACGCTCATCCGTTCTGCACATTCATCTGTTTTACGCACTCCTGCGTTCTACTTGCTTCTTTGTATTTACGCACTCATTCGTGCTACATGCTCGTCCGCTCTACACACCCAGCTGCTCTACACACTCACCAGCTCAGCATGTTCATCCATTCTATACACTCATCCGATCTACATACTCATTCGATTTACACACTCATTCAAACTATATAGTCATCTGGTCTTCCACTCATGCATCTTCCACTCAGCGCATTCATCTGTTCCACAGGCTTCATCCATTCGAACTATTTCATCCACGCCATTCACTTCGTTCACTCCTCATGCATTATGTCCATTTCAGGAGTTTCAATCTCTTATCTGTTTCCGTATGATTTACTCTTATCAACCATTTCACTAATTTGATCTACTTTAATCATTTAATTCTGGTTGTCATTCTAGTTTATATTAGGGGTTATTAGCTGTCAATTTCTCGCGTCGGGTAGTTTGTTGGATTGGTGTTATTGAGATGCTGTTATTCTGTTTGGGTTAGTTTTGTACGGGATGGTTTTTAGGGGAAGAGCCAGGTTTTCAGCAGTTTGCGGAAAGACGTTAAATCCTCAGTTAGGCGGATGTGGGGTGGGAGTGAGTTCCATAGTGTGGGGGCCAAGGCTGAGAATGATGATCCGCCTAACCTGACTGAGTTTGTCTTCGGTATGACTAGGAGGCCGGCTGAGCTTGATTTTAGGGTGCGTGGGGGGGGGGGGGGTGATAGGGTTTTAGCTTGTCTGGAAGATATTGAGGTCCGGTTTTATACAGTGCTCGATGGGAGATGCATATGGTTTTGAAGGTCACACTACGGGCTACTGGAAGCCAGTGCAGTGTCTTAGGGGCTGGGGAGATGTGGTCTCTTGGGCCGAGCGCGAGTAGCAATTTGGCTGCCGCGTTTTGTGCCCTTTGGAGTTTATTCAGTTGGTACACGTGGACTTCGAGGTACAGGGGGTTTGTGTAGTCCAGTCTTGATTTAACGATTGATTGGACCGCGGAGAGTCTGTTGGGAAAGGAGAGGTATGGAAAGATGCGCCTAAGGGTTTTAAGGTGGTAGTGGCTGGACTTTGAGACGTTGTTGATTTGGCGCGAGAGTGTTAGGTCAGAGTCAAGGGTGCATCCAAGATTTATCACTGAGTTGGAGGGGGTCGGTGAGTTGCCCATGGTGGATGGCTAGGGTAGTGGGTGCGGAAGAAGTTCGGAGTTACATACCATGATTTCCGTTTTGGAGGGGTTTAACAAGAGGTGGCTTCGGGTCATGCAGAGTTCTATGTCATGGAGGCAGGAGGCTAGGTCAGGTCGGGAGTTGGGTTTTGAGTTCAGGAGTTTTAGAATTAGTTGAGTGTCGTCGGCATAGTTGTAACACAGGATGTTGTGTGAACGAATTATTGGTGGAAGGGTGATCAAGTAGAGATTGAACAGGAGGGCGGATAGGCATGCTCCTTGTGGGACTCCCGTGTCGACTGGTCGGGCTTGGGAGGTATAGGTGGAGAGTATCGTTATTTGGTACCTATCTTTGAGGAATGAAGCTATCCATTTAAGAGCGGTTCCACAAATTCCTAGGGAGTGGAGACGGTCTAGTAGGATTGAGTGATTGATTGTGTCAAAGGCGGCGGAGAGGTCAAGAAGGATTAGTGAGGCGCATCCCGCGGAGTCTGCTGTCATTTTAAGGTCATCCCAGATTGAGGTTAGGGTGGTTTCGGGCTCTGAAACCTGATTGGGCGGGGTCTAGGAGATTGTTGGCTTCGACAAAGGCATTTAGTTGGGAGTAGGCGGTTCGGTCAATGAGTTTGGCAAGGAACCTGGTATTAGAGATGGGGTGGTAGTTTTTGGGTTCGAGAGGGTCGAGGGTAGGATTTTTAATTAGAGGTTTGACATGAACCGTTTTGAATGCGTCGGGAAAGATACCAGAGGAAAGGGGGCATTTATGATGGATCTTGCGTGTTCTCCTGCGCAGGTGGAAGCGAAAATGTCTTTGAGGGTTGTGGCTGGGCAAGGTTCCAGCGGCAAGCCAGATGGTTTGCTGGCAGATAGAAGTTTGAGAAATTGCTCTGGTGATATTGGACTAAAGTATTCGAACGTTGGTTGCGTTAGTGGCCGCGGCTGGTGGGCCGGTCGGTATGGGGGGAGAATTGCCTGGTGGCTGTAAGAGAGCCAGTTTGGTGGTTAGAGTATTTGTTCTTTCGAGAGCCGTGGTGTAAAAGTGGAGGGAGAGTGAGTCGCACAGTGATTGTGAGGAGGTCATGACGGTCGTGGTTACACCCACATCCTCAATCTATGAACTTGGCAGCTTGGCTCCTAAAGTCATACTGTTTGGTCATTTAAAACTACCTCAAAGGTGAATGGAATTCCTCAAAGAGGCACGTAAATCAAACACCAGACACTGTTACTTTAACAAATGGAAAAGATTTGTAATTTGGTGCCAGTCAAAAAATGGAAACCTGATCAAATGTACTCCATCACACATTCTTCATTACATGTTCCACTTACTAGACACCAGTCTAGTATTGAACTCCATCAAGGTTCCCCTAGCAGCTCTATATGCGTACACCACTTCTCAAAGCAAGGTGTCCTGGTGGAAAGTCCCGGTCATGAAGGCATTCGTGGAAGCAGTAAAAAGGCTTTACCCCTCCTCCCCATTTCAAAACCGCCTCCGGGGTGGGCTCTAAATGTAGTACTGGCAAAGCTCATAGTCCACCCCTTTAAGCCTATGCACAAATCCAGCCTTAACCACCTAACATATAAAATGGCTTTTCTGGTGGCCATCACCGCCATAAGAAGAGTCTGTGAACTACAAGCTTTTTCAATGAAAGACCCTTTCTTTGTTATCCACAAAGACAAGTTGGTACTAAGAACACCCTAGGTTTTCACCTAAGTTTATATCCAAGTTCCATGGCAACCAGTCCATTGAACTATCCGCTTTCTTTCAAAACCCTTCAAGCTCAGCAGAGATAAACCTCCATACACTAGTTGTAAGGAGGGGCGGTTCTTTACTATGTAAGCAACAAAACATAATGCTACGAAAAACAGTCCAACTGTTTGTCTCCATAGCAACTGGCAGGGAAGGTGATCACGTTTCAAAAAACGGCTTCTCCAGATAGTGAAATGCATACAGCTCTGTTTAATAATAATTTATTTAATGTGTTACAGTTTAGTTAATAAACTTTACACATAACATACAGCAACAATTAGACAATTAGACATATAATAATTCTGAGATCAAATAATATAGCATGACATAAGATAACAACAAAACAAATAGCAATAGTTATCCACTTTTAGTAAAATGAGAAATAAAAGGATAGCAATCATACCTAAAAAATCATATATAAAATATGCCACCTTAAATAACGAAGAACCGAGAGTAAACATAAATAAGAACATTGATAAAAGTATCAAGACATTTAAGTTCTCATGACACGCAGCAATCTGCAACGTTCCACGTCCTATGCAGAGTCTAATATTTAATAGGAACATAATGTTCAGATCTTGATGCCCAGTATTTTCTGAACCCTAAGCCATATATTGTAAAAAGCAGTCCGAACACGGATACTCTCTGAATTAATACAATGATGCCAAAATAATTAATCAGAAATTGTAGCCAGATCATGGGTATACTTTCCAATGTGGTGATGGATTACGTCTATCATACTTCCACATTGTGTTAGAACATGTTGAGCTGACTCTAGTGCATTGGCTACTTTGCACAGCCGGCAGGTACGTTGTTCCATAGGTAACTGCTCCCTTCTACCCTTGAGCAATAAGGTCGGGAGCTGATCCATTCTTAATAGGAGTATAAAGCGTTGCAGTCGTTTGGAAGGGCAAAGATTTTAGTGTTGCGGTTTCATGAATGAATATAGCCTAAATTGCACACATGTATAGCTTTTCAATGAACTGAGGTGGGCAAAGTTCTCCAGCCAATCCCACATTTCGACACGCTTATCAAGAGCATTCTGGACCTGCTTAGAGTACCCCCCTTCTCGCCCAGACCATCCTATGTCTGCAAGATATTTTGTCATTTTGACTGCAGGTGAGAGGGAATTTTGTTTGTTGCATAGTTCCTGATCGATTGTTATCAGCAGAGGATTTGTTGTACCACTGCCCATTTTCAGGAATAGCCCAGACCTCTTTTTCATAACAATGGCTTTTAATGAAGGTATTCCCAGTTCCAAGCATATAATGGCCATTGGAATTCCTGGTGCTAAGCCCAAAACATGCCGCCAAAATGTCCCCTCAATGACCTGAAGCAAGCTGAGATCTAGATCAAATAGCGCCTCTAGGTCATCATGGGGATAAATACTTGCAGATAGAGTTGGCGTGTGCCCCATAGCGTGAAAGCTCCTGGTTTGTTTGTAAAACTGGCCATTAAAGCTGTAACCTGCGCTGCACGCGTGCTCCGGGAAAGTTTACATGCCACATATTCCCCACTACGCTCAAAATCTATACCTAAATAAACGATATTGTGGTGCGTAGGGGATTATGATGTTGCCCACCATAAGATTAACCCGAGATACTCTTTTGCTGGTAAATCTCAGGACCTTAGTTTTATCAAGGTTAATGGTGAGACTGTTAGATTTAGCATAATCCCACAGTGCCAAAGCCGATCTACGCAGACCACTGATCGTATGATCGAAAATTACCAAGTCATCTGCGTATACCAGAACAGGGCAGGCTGCCGCCCCAATTTTAGGAGGACAATTTGTAGCGGCCGTAATAGCCACCGGTATATCGTGGACGTATAGATTATATATCAGAGGGACAGTCACACAACCCTGTTTCACCCCCCTGTTCTGTTGCACTTTATCAGTCAGATGTCCCTCCTGATCTAAGTTCAACCTGACTGAGGTGTTATAGTGCAACAGTCTAAGGTAATACAAGATGCCAGCAGGGCAGCCTAGGGTGTTGAGTTTAGTCCATAGACTGCTTTGAAATCGATGTATGAAGCATATAGCGGTGGTTCGTCCCTAGAGCGGGCCCTTGCTCTCAACAAATTCATCACCATAAGATTATGACTCGTCGAATAGCCTTTCCCGAATCCACATTGGAAAATATCAGTCTCATCTACCCATGACTGGAGCTCCTTAAGCAATAGGGAGGGAAACAATTTGCCTGTTGTATCCAGCATGGAGAGTAGTTGATAATTGTTGGGACCTAATCGGTTACCCTTTTTAAATACGGGTATCAACACGGCCGTCTGCTAAGAGCTTGGTATTGATCCCTGCACTATTATCTTCTTGAACAGTATAGCCAACAGGCTCGCCCAAAATTCGGGCTGATTTTTGATGACTATGTTGGCTAGACCGTTGGGTCCCGGTGCTCTGGAGGATTTAAGAGTCTTTATCTTGCTAATTATATCCGTATAATATATACAAAGGGCTTAATGGGTGCCAAGGCTATCTGGGGGCAAGTCTCCCCTCTCTGTAGTATAGCGTTACGACCTTTTAAAAAATTTACCCATTCATCTGCTTTAATAGAGTTCACCAACTGGCCCTTGATTTTCTCCCTGGCTTCACCTCAAATGGACTTACCGGCCCATATCAGTCGGCCCAGATAATGACGGAAAAGAAATCGCTTATGGTAATCTTCCAGTGCTTGGTCCACCAACCGTCTATTGGAATGTGGAAGGTGTGGCAGGCGCAGTAAGGTGTAAAATATCTGAGAAGAAAGAGGAATAAGGGTAGATGTAAGTAGCCGGTATTAGTGGCAGCGTACAGGGTAAGACTGTGGGAAGGATGATGTGATAGCTGGGTGCCTCATGGACCATGTACTGTGTGTTAGTGGGTAGCGTCATATGTTACCCCACTGTCTTGCTCTCTGTTTTGTAGGTGATACTGTGATTGTACGGCTCCACACAAGCAAAATGTCTTGGAAATGTTGCCACCAGACGCTCTTTTGCTGTGTTTCCTTTTTGCAAAAGGGTTGTTCGACCCACGCCACAATATGTCTTTCTGCAAAGAAAGTAAGAAACAAGAACTCTCATGGGGGTCACCTCGGCTTGCTGGAAAATGGAGGAGCTGCTTTGCTAAGAAGTGCGTGAATGAAATGTGAGCTGTCGATGTTTGTGTGCCGGTTGACCGATGCGTGCACCTGTGGCCGTTATAACGTTCAGTACACTGAGGGTGCGTAGACCTAGTAATTGTGTCAAAGGGCAAAATAGGGATTGTAGCACTGCACAAGTGAGCAGGAGGTTCGTTGATTTAGTGCACGACTTGCGTTCCCTTTTCGTCTTGCCGTTTGTCTGCATTTGCAGGGGGTGGGGAAGAATGGTAGCAAAAGGAAGTACAATCACAGTTGCAATTTACGGGGAATGGTGGACACATGGCACTGAAACGGCACGTCCTTACTGCCGTCACAAAGCTCCGTACAATGTACAGAGAGAAAGTGTGCGGTAGAGTACATTTATAAATATGCATACAGAATAGCAGCTTAATACTTTTTATTCATAATAGACATGTGATGTAAAGTTGTACTTACATAACTTCAGCAAATTCCATGCTTGTTTTGGGTGCGTGAGAAATGGCAGTGTACGGCGTATGGGATTGTTGCAGACTACCTTGGGGCACATGGGCAGAGCAACTGCAGTATAAGTTATGTATACTTTTTTGCTATACTTCCATACAATGTCTGACCTTGGAGCTAAACATGCTTTCCCCTCAAGGCTGTTTTACAATGAGCGTGTGTTCTGTTCAAGGAGAGGTATGTTAGGTTTTGCTTTCCGGAGGTGATGCTGGGGAAAAAAGGAATCAGCCGGCAACGTGTTTCGATTGTAGCATGCATTTACGAATGTGGCAGTTTCATTACGGTGAAGGTAGTACGACGTACAAGTAGAGATGATGATACCGTTCACATGGTGCTGTGAATGCACAGATGGCAACATACATGAAATGTGCTTTTACAGTGCCTAAGGACCAGTTATATGTGCAGTGTGTTACGAGGCAACGGTGGACGATGGCAGACTGCGTGTTCTGTTCGCTGCCTCAGAATACCTGGGTGAGTGGCCCATCATATACAGTTTGGTGTCGTTTAGCATGAACCTGTTTGGGGTTGCCGTTCAGCAAAGAAAAGGAGTTAGTGTGTACGGTTGTCAAACAGTGTAAGGGGGTTATAGTGTTCAAATGGTGTTTCCTTTGCACAATAAGAAAGGGAAACAGAAGTTTGAAAACCTCAGCAGTAACGCAGTGGTTGCAATATGGCTGCCAAGCTATGACCCATGTGCTGCACTGAAATATGTGTTGGATACCTTTTTTTGAAATGGTGTAAATAACAATGAAAATGACCTAATGGCCTACACGGTGGCAGTGGAAAGCAAGGAGGCAAATGTTGCAGCAGTTATGACAGTTACGTAAAATGTATGGATGCATTCATAAAGTTGTATGGTTGTGTTTGTGCAGATTAGTGGGTAGATTACTGTAGTGTTGTGCATTCAATGTGTCCACTTATATACTTAGGTGACCAGTGTACGGAGGAAACAGGTTATGTATTGTGTGGAAGAAATGGCAGCCAATGTCAACTGCAGTGGCTAAGGGGTAGGTGGGTGTGTTATGTGTGGGGTTAGTGGTACGTGGATAGATGTTTGTATGCATAGTTGTACAGTGGCAATTGTGGGCAGGGTGTAGAATGTTGAGTGCATGGCTGGAGGCTCTACACTGTACAGAGTGTAGTGAAGCATGTAGGGCGTAGTGTAATATAGGTGTGCATTGCAAATGGTGGCATTGCTATGTGTATAGCAGAAATAAGTGTACACATTGCACTGTAGAGAAGAATAGTAGCAATCATTGCAGACTTACTGTTTGAATTGAGGAAGGCCTCTACTCTGTTTGTGTATCGAGTGTGAAATGTTGTGGTCCTGGTTGCAGCATTATCTGGGGGAAAAGAGCACGTTAGAGTAGGTATCTTGTTAGTTTGCAGTCCACTACATAGTATACATTTTTTACTTTGTGGACCCTCATAACTAGTACTTCCTAAGTACTATGCTTTTAACCAGTGTACTGTGCAATGAGCGCAGTTCCTGTGTTCCTGTGCATAATCATTGGGTCTGTGAGGAAATAAAATCCATGCCGGATTAAAAAAAAAAAACTTCCAAATGTATTTGCTTACTATGGTGCACAATGAATGATAGTCAAGTTTGGAGTGGTTACAGCACAGTGTACTCTTGAAGTAGGAGGCCATGTAAGGGTTTACGATTTGTTGCCTATACATGTTGGTAGGATCGGTGGCTTTGTATAGCAGGTGGTATTTTGTAAATGTTTACCTGCTTCCTTTTTGTACCACTGTTATTTTATGTGTTTGGTTGCTGTTGGTGGTTTGCAGGCATTGTACTTTGCTAGTGCAGAAATCTGACGGTAGTTACGTACCTGTTGGCGTACTGTAACTGCTCATACTTTGGAAGTGTTTTACAATATGCCACCTACCTTCTCGGACATCCGTCCCTTGAAGCGTGTGTCAGTTGAGGCTTTTGCGCCACTTTCTCTCCCCCCGCTACCCCCTTCCACTTTGGCTGTCTCACATCCTGACACAGCCCTGTCTCTGCTCTACTCTTCAATTTCTGATACTCTTGATGCTCTTGCCCCTGTCATGAGGATCCGTTTGAAGTCCATAGCCAAGTGCAATTCCTGGTATGACTCTGACCTAGCTACACTTAAACGTAAGTGTAGGGCGGCTGAGAGGAAATGGAGGGCTTCCTGTTCATCCTCTGACAAACTGGCCTGTCGCCTGCTACAAAGGCAATACCGACTCTCTGTCCTCACCAAGAAGAGAATCCACATTCAAGCTTGTGACTCTGCGGCAACTAACAACTCGGCCGAACTCTTTAAAATCTGCAAGGAGCTGGCCGAACCCTGCTGCAGTCTCTACCCGTCATGTTGCCTCACAGGCTCTTTGCAATGCCATTGCCTCTCACTTCATTTAAAAAACCTAGGACATCCTGTCCACCCTCTCCACCCGGACCCCTCCTCCCCCCTCTCCATCTGTGCTTGCTGATCCTCCTTTAGCCGCCCCCCACCATCCTTCTTGTCCTTTCCTCTTTTCCCCCCTAACGAGGTCGCTAGACAAGTCCGATCTATGAAAGCGTAGTCAAAACAGGTTCATCCCTGTTCCTCTAAAACAATCAAGGACCACATTGACACCCACGCTCCAGGCCTTGCTGATTTTTGCAACCACTCCTTTGCCTCAGGATCCTTCCCTTCCCCTCTGAAGCACTCCCTTGTGCATCCTCTTCTCAAGAAACCCACAGCTGATCCTTCTTGTCCAGCTAACTATCACCCAATTTCCATTACTCCCTTTCTGGGCAAACTCCTGGAAAAGTTGGCCATCTCTCAGCTTAACCTTCATTCCAATTCTGTCGGCTGTCTCCATGACCACCGGTCTGGCTTCAGAGCTGCCAGAAGCACGGAAACTGCTCTCCTGAACATCCGTGAAGATCTGCTCTCCAACCTTGATTCTAACATTCCCTCTGTCCTCATCCTCCTCAATCTCTCTTCTGCCTTCGACACGGCCAACCATGCCATCCTGCTCAACCGTCTCTGTGAAAACCTGGGTATCACTGATCAGGCTCTGGCCTGGCTGACCTCTTTCCTCTCTGATCGACCTTCCCAGGTCCATCTTGGGTCCTTCCTATCATCTATCTTCCTCTCTACCTGTGGTGTTCCCCAGGGGTCTAACCTCTCGCCCTGGCTTTTCAACCAATACCTGGCAACTCTCGCCCACTGCATTGCCATTTTCTGCTCAAATTTCCAGTGCTACGCTGACAACACTCAACTCATTTCAGGCTGCCCTATGCCACCTCCTCTCCCTCTCATCTCTGATTGCCTAACTGCCATTCAAGATTGGTGTGCCGCCAATGATCTTTGTTTGAATGCCAGCAAGACGGAGATCCTTCTCATCGGCACTCCTTCACCATCCTTTCCCCTCACTCTCTGGCCGGCTTCCCTTGGCCCTCCTCCTACCCCCACCTATGAGGCTAAGAACCTCGGGGTCATCTTTGACTCCACCCTTTCCTTCTCCGCCCACATCTCTGAGGTCGCTAAAAAGTCAAATTTCCTACTGCACCTCCTCAGAGTACTCTCCCTTTCCTATCCTTCCCCCAAAAGTTCATGGTATCCCCGCTCTGGTTCTCTCTAGGTTGGACTATTGTAACAGCCTCTTTCTAAATCTACATGCCTCTACTCTCCGCCCTCTGCAACTAATCAGAACAGGACTGCAAGACTTGTCCTTGGCCTCAAGCCCTGGGATTGTATCTCTGCAGCTCTGAAATCTCTCCATTGGCTCCCAGTGGATGCAAGGATTCAATTCAAAACCCTCTGCATTGTCCACAAGGCTTTCTGGGGCCTGGGTCCAAAATACCTCCAGCTATCCCTCCGCAAATACCTCCCCTCTCGAGCTCTTCGCTCCTCTACCTCTAACTCCCTCAGGGTCAGTCGTTTTTCAAAGAAACAAGCTTGGGGTAGATCTCTGTCTTCGGATGGGACCTCCCTCTGGAACAGCCTCCCTGCCACTCTAAAACTTGAGGAGAACCATCTCCGATTCCGAAAGCACCTCTAGACCTTTGTCTTTTCTTCTGCCTTCGCTCCCCCTCTCCCCTGCTGATCTGTTCTCTTGGCACCGTGCACCTGGCCACCCTCTGTCCTCCGGGCCCAGGTACCTGCTCACCCTGCCACCCTCCCGCACTGCCTCCGGGCCACCCCTTGCACTGGGGTCTGTATCTGTACCCATACAGCCCCCCCTTTTTCTTCCTGCACTTATCAGACCTACCCTGTCTGCTGCCTTACACCTAGCACTTGCAAATTGCTGGCTGGACTACCACTGTTTGTTGCCTTTATTATTTATTTATTGTTATTTACCTTTTTCTCCTCTGTTTCGCACTTTCCACTTCTCCCCGCTTCCATGCACTTTTCTCCTCCACTATGCACTTGCGCGTTCCCAATGTCACTGGGCCTAGTAAGATCGCTGTTTTGTTCTCCCCTGTTCCCCTCCCTTGCCGCGCTCTGAAACACTTGTGTACGAGCGCGTTAGAAATAAAATATCAATATCAATATGTTTGTAGCACAGTAGTTGTTGAAGGTTGTGTTGGGTTATTTGAATGCTGGAAATAACATTGTCGTATTATGGTTGCAGTTAGATACCAGGTGGCGTATTCTAACTGTTTACAGTGCCCCATTCGTAAAAGGGTACGTTTAGAAGGTTGTGCATTCCTGTTGCTACTTGGACCATTATGGAGTTACGTGATGATAGATCCATATGTCTTGGAGTTGTATGACTATTCTTGGAGAGCTGGTGACTGATTTGCGTATGTGGTGGTTTCAGAGGTTACTGAGGATAGTTTTGAACCGTCATACTTAGCACTTTCCTTTCCACGTACCCTGTTGAAAATACTGCTATTGTGATTTGTCTACACGTATTGTTTGTGTGAGTGTATTCATTGGGTTAATTGGGGATAGAAATGTCCAACACACACTTTAGTGCATTTCGTCAATGCTTGCAGTATGGTAAGTTGATTTAGGTCGACAGTTTGGAAGGAAACCATTTTTTTGTCCACTTATGAAGCTACTGGTTGGTGCTGGGGAGTAAGGTATAGTAGGTGTGTACATCAATGAGTACATTTTGGCTTCAAGAATATTAAATAGGCATTTGCAAGATTTGCAGGTAATCTCTGCTTTGGACTGATGGAAGTATCAATGCATTCCCACCATGACCATTGCTTTCTAATGTATGCAGTATAGTGGCCTCCATTGGTTGAGTCGCCTGTGTGGTCGATTATGGCTACTGTTGTGAAGGTTTTCTTGCCAAGTGATACCTGTCCGTGTGTGAAGGCAGTAAGTTTGGAGTTGTTTTTGGTTCCATCGGCATTGTATTTTAGGAGCATTAATATTATTAATTGACTATGTGAGTGTATATGTAGCGTCGAACGAATATCAGAATTGCACAACGTACACAACATGCTATGGTGTGCATTTTGCACCAGTTGTTTAAATGGAGTCGCAGTTAGGTATTGATACATACACGAAGCATTAGTTAAGGACTTGTTCCTGAATGACATGGTTGCACAGAGTGCATGTATGCTTCCACATGTAGGAAATGTGAAAGATTTCATTCATGAGTATGTTTTTCCTTTCCAGTATTTGTAGTAAGTACATGTCTGTGGATCTTCTTGTCGGTTTAAAGTGAATTTCGCCATTCCAGAACTGTAGTCCAATTCTTGCCTTATTCCTGAGACACTGTAAATGGTGTCCGAATTACTTACTGCATTTCTGTGAAGGACGAGCATTTGCAAACACAACTGGTCTGCGCCATTGCTGGCATTTAGAATAGAACATTAATTGTTACATTTGCATAGCAATTAACACCTGTTGTATTGGAAAATGTGAATGGGCCAGGTACTTCTGTGTCTGAGCACTTTGATGGAAGGGTATGTGGTTTCTTTGCAGACGCATTTTGTTTGTGGTCGGAGTTGGGTATGGTTTGTCTTTTTGACTACTTTTGTATGTGCTTTTGGTAGTTTATATAGTATGAGTTGCTTTCAATTTATTTGATGTTACTGTTGCCAAATCATTTACAACTTCTGATTGAATGAGCATTCTTTTCAAACCTTTCGGTTTCTGAGGAATAGGGTACATTTTCAGATGGGGGTGTGTACAGTGCACGTAGTCTGTTGTACTCTATGATGCATGGAATGTCACTGACTGCAGTTGCATCAAAATTTACTAGATACAGTCCTTCCAGTGTACGTAGCCGTGACAGTGCTACGTAACTCATGCCTTCTTTAAAGACTGTGCTGCCAATATCAATCAATGCTTGATCTAAGGTTAGACTTGCGATTTATGAATAGTTACTGCATAAACTAGCGACAGAGAAAACTGTTCTCTGGGTACATACATGTCTTTGAAAAGAAGGAATCGTGCCGTTGTGCGTCCTATATTTTTGACTTCTGAATGTATGTCAAACTTGATGTTTACAAACTGAATGCTGTTGTCCCGTGGGTATGTCTGGAAGCCAACCACCGTACCAAGTACTCCATTAACTAAACCTTGCTCTACATCAATGTTAAGCTTTAACATAACTCTACAGTTGACACAATGTTAAAATGTTCTCCAAACCAGCTGTGTTGGAGATAGAGTTCTCTAAGGTGTGTAGTCGTGCTATGCCTTGTTGACACATAGGTAATGTCATACCGTGTATGTCCAGTTTGTGGCATAAATTTCAACTAGTGGTTGTTTTTGCAGCATCTTTGCATTAAATTGTGCACAGCTTGCTAGAGTTGGCATTAAGGACAGACAGCTGATATTTTTCTGAGCTAATTGTTCCATGGCATCAGTAGCACATGTGTTACGCCCTTACAGCTCATGGATGCGTCTAGTATTGAGGATAGACTGCGCCTCCTTTGATAGTACACCAATCCGTATGTTTTTTTAAATGTTGACGTAGGTGAGGTCTGCAGACTGACGCATGTTTTGAGTTAGTACTATGTATTGGAAATGTTGCCAGAGATTTACATTCCCGATGCTTCCAAGACCTTTACGGCACTCTTTGTGTCCTAAGGTTTTGAAGATAGGTTCACCTTTGACTGGTGTTAACTGAAGGAGATCTCCGAAAACAATCCCATGTTTTCCTCCAAAGAGTTCTTCGTAGTCTGTTTTGAGGACCGCTTGCATTTTGAGGTGAATCAAAGCCAACATTAGGTTGAAGACCATGCTCACCTCATATGTTAGGAGCATTTTCATTTGTTTCAGAACTCTGCGTAGCTCCATAGCAGATTCTGCTGAAAGTTTATAGTACTCTAATTTGTTTTGGTGTTCTACTGGAAGGAGTAGCAATCAGTGTAGAGCAGAGGTCTTCAAACTATGGGGCGCACCCCCATCCCAGGGGCGGCACCAGAGCCCAGCATGAAATGTAAAAAGAAAAAGATAATTTTTTTTTAGATTGGAGGAAATGGGAAGGGGCAGCTCACATGGTCAGACTGGGCCATAAAACAGTCTTAGGCACCAATGAAAAAATGGCCAGCAGTTGCAAATGGATATTCAGTGTTTAGTCACAGACTGTTTGAATAGTACCCAAGGGGTTCTTTTTTGTTCAAATGTAAACAAATGGTGATATTTAAAGAATATTTATTCAGCAACAATGGTCAAAACTACTAGCTGCATAGTGAAGTAACTCCTCAAACTGGCCCACATTGGCCAAAAAAGTGGCCCATTTTTACTGGCCTACACTAACATTTTACATTTTTGGTACGGTCATCACCCTATTGCCCTATAGGCCAGTCCAAGCCTGCCGGCTCATCCATAATGGGTGAGGGGCGTCCACCCACTGGCTACCTCACCCATTATGGAGAAGCCGAGGAGCCAGCCCAATGAAACACTGAGCACTCCCTCAGCTGCTTTTTCCAGCTGAGGGAGTGCTCCTGGGCTGGCTGAACTGTCAAAGGGAAACTCTGTTTGCCTTTGATCACTGAGCCATGCAACGCTGGGGGTGTTTTGCTTTGCCAGCCTTGCATAGCTCATTGGAAATGCTGGCTGGGGCACTGCATGTATGTATGTATGTGCGAGGGGGTGCTCCTGCGCCTCCTCGCACATACTGGCAGAGCAACCTGGAGCGGGGCATTTTAGCAACCACGCAAGGTACGTTTATGGCTATTTATTTTTCATTTAAATGTGTATGGATGTGTGTATGCTTGTGTTATGGGACTGTGGTGGGAGCAGAATGGGCGGCAGCACTGGGATAGTGGTGGGAGTAGGGTGGGGAGAGCCCAGGGTCTGTACTGGGAGTAGGGTGCGGTGACAGCACATCAAAATTCATAGCGATTTCTGCATACTGTCCATCTGCCACTTTTGGGGGGGCCCGGCCTGCCCAAACTTTGCTCAGGGGGGGCCTAGGCCAAAAAAGTTTGAAGACCACTGGTGTAGAGTGACTCCACCTATGTTGTAGGCAGCCAAACCTTTAGGGGCGGTTACAACAGCAGAAAGGTTGTTGTTTGTTAATTGCTGGAGGTATTTACTGATAATTGTTATTAAGAATGTTTTACCTGACCCAGCGTCTCCACTTACATACAGCAGTACAGGTTTGTAGTTGTCACAGGTGCAAGTTTTACTTTTGCGCTGTATACCATGTTCAATGGTTTCACTTCGACAAAAATGGTACGCTGTTCATTGTTTAGTTGGGATTTCAGTACAGGCAACAATTCTGCACAGTGCTCATACTGAAGCATAGTGGTGGTTACTTCTGTCATGGCTAATTCTGCCTCATTTGCTATGAGTGGCTGTCCAAGTGGTTCTTGGCTGCCTGTTTGAGAAGGTTCACTGCTCTCAGAAGTGTCTACATTTAGTTGTGCTTGAAGTTCTTCTTCTTGTTGGCGTTCATTGTCCAATATAGTTTTGTACCGTGTAAAGTTTTCATCTGTAATTGGTCTTTCACTGGCATTGAAAGCATCTTCATTAGAGGTGTAGGTGACTAATACATCTTTTTCTTTTCTCCATGGATTGAAAAGTTGCAGTAGAGCCATGAGGTACAGTTCTTTATGTTGAGGAGTTTTTAATGACAACTTCATATGATTAGGCTGCGTTTGGTAAGTTTCAGCAGGCTGCCTTTCCAACTTTCCACTCTATCTACCTTTTTCCTCATTTGGTTTAATGTTGTTTTTGTATGCAAAGTTTTGGGATATCTGGTACAGGCACAAGGCTTCTAAAGTAATACTCCTTTTCGGGTAGTAAATGTCTAATAAGTTGTTCTTCAAAATGTCCTGGCTGTTGGGATCGCTTTTGGCTATTGTTTGTATGTCTTCGTACGATTTAAGTACTCTTTTTCTGGATGCAGCAGGGCCAAGGCTTAGCCACACTATGTTGTCAGATTTCCCATATAAGGCGGTGCCGGTTAAATTGTCAGCTGCTTCGTAGCTGCCACATTCTCTATGGGACAGCATTTTAATGCCAAAGCTGTACAATTTCTGTGCCACTGTTTTGTCAGAGGATATGTCATCCCAGAGGTCTTTGAGCTCTCTATTCTCTGCTAGGCGGTGACCTATCGTGCAACTGCAGTGGAATTGTCTGCAATGTACTGTACGTCAAAATTGGCATTCCATAGGAGGACAATCATTGCATTTGAATCATTGATGTACCTTGATGCTTCGCTCCTTTTTATGTAGTATGTGTTCTTAGGAGATTTTCCTTTCACACTGTGTCGAACCGAAGACATGAAGCTGTTTACTTGGCCTGTTGTTGAAACTGGTCTAGGGAAACCAAAGCGGCATTTGGTGTAGTATTTGCCTCTGCTCTTATACTTCCGTCGACAATACACTTGCCACACTTGTGTCTTTGGAATTGCAAAATATGTGCTGGTAGGTCACTGTGTGTACTTTGCGAAGTGATTTTGCAAGTGACATATTTGTGAATGAACTGCAAAACAGTTTCATCACTTTCCTCACCAAATGTAGGAGCATTTTTAATCTACTAAAGCATGTGGATGTGTGGTGCTCCTCTGGCCTGATATTTTCTCCAAAAGAAGTGTTCCACTTCTCCGAGGGGAGGAAGTGCTTTATTGCAAATGAAGTGCAGCATGGCAAGGAAGCGATGACAAAAGTAGCGTGAAACATTTACTGGATCGAGAGAGCAAAGCTCTCCTGGTGTTCATGTCTACACATGTTTTGTTTTTGTTTGCTATGCGTAGGAAAGTGTGCAAGTCTTCCATTGCATACTCTGCACAACTTAACCCTTTAAGTGCCAAGGACGAGGTATCTCGTCCTTGGAAGTGCACACGCAGTGCCAAGGACGAGAGAGCTCGTCCTTTTCGGCACCTTGTTTTGAGCGATCCCTGCAAAGCAGGGATCGCTCAAAACTGTAATCCAACCCCCGGGCTATGTGAGGGGGAGGTCCCCCCTCACTGCCCGGGGGTTGGATTTCCTTCAGTTACACGCCGGCGTGCGTGACGCACGTCGGCGTGAAACTGAAAGCAATTCCACCGCAGCAGCCATTTTCGGCTGCTGCGTTGGAGAGAGAAGGTGAGTGCCCTTCTTGTTCCGCCTCGATCTCCGGCTGTATTTCAAGCCGGAGATCGAGGCGGGTATCGTTGGAAAGGGGAGATCTTCCCCTTTCCAACGGTACCCATTGTGTGGCTTTGCTGCTCGCGGATCGGGCGCAGGGCGCCTCGATCCGCGGGCAGCAACGTCACGGATCAAACGAAGATCCTTTTGTGACGCGTGGGGGAGGGGGGGCTGCTTACTAGGTAAGCGGCCCCCTTCCCCCGTGGCCCCAAAGCATGGGGCCACAGCGCCAGGGACCCCTGGGGGCAGATGATCACTGCCCCCAGGGGTGGGGAAAAAAAAAAAAAAAATCGAGGGGAGGTGGGAGGGGGTTTTGGGCCCTGGGGCCCACTGGGCCACCAGCGATTGACCTAAAAGTGGTGTCCCTGGAAAGGGGACTTTCTCCCCTTTCCAGGGACACCACTCATATGCCGCATTGCTGGTCACGGATCAGCGCAGAGCGCTGATCCGTGACCAGCAACCCACTGAACCACCATGGATCTGTTTGCGAGTTGGGGGGGAGGGGGGCTGCTTCAGGTAAGCAGCCCTCTCCCCCCCCCCCCCCGGTCCCCAAAGCATGGGGACACATGAAAATGAACCCTGGGGGCAGATGGCTGACCATCTGCCCCCAGGGAAATGTATAAAAGAAAACGTGAAAATAATCCGAGGGATGGGGGGAGGTGGGAGGGGGTTTGGGGTCCTGGGGCCCACTAGGCCACCAGGGATTGAGCAGAAAGTGGTGTCCCTGGAAAGGGGACTTTCTCCCCTTTCCAAGGACACCACATATGAGGCATTGCTGGTCACGGATCGGCGCAGAGCGCTCGATCCGTGACCAGCAACCCACTAGACCACCATGGATCTCTTTGTGAGGTGGGGGGTGGGAAGGGGGCTGCTTCAAGTAAGCAGCCCTCTCCCCCCTCCCGACCCCAAAGCATGGGGGCACGTGTATGTGAACTCTGGGGCAGATGGCTGACCATCTGCCCCAAGGGAATGTAAAATAAAAAATAAAAATGAAATGATGGGAAACAGGGTTGGGGGAAGGGGTGGGGGCCACTAGCCACCATGGATTTTTTACTGAATGAAAGGACGGGGGTGTCCCCCCATAGGGGGGGTGCCCCCCCAACCAAAGTAGAAAGGGGGCACCCCTTGTAACCCTCCCTGGGGGCAGATATCTGTTCCTAGGAAGGGCCATCTGACCCCAGGGAGGGATGCATGAGGTGGGGCCCCCCCTATCTGCCCCCAGGGAGGGTTGCATGAGGTGGGGCCCTCCATTTGGGGTGGGGGGGGTTGAGGGCCACCCCCCGTTGCGGTACATCATGCGCTGCCAATTTAGGGTGGCCCTCAGCCCCCCCTAAAAAGCAGCCTGTGGTTTTGTATATTTTTTTTTGTTTACCCAACTTTGCTTGGTGCAGATGGCCACATTAGTGTGGCTATCTGCCCCCAGGTTGCCCAAACCCTACTGCCCCATCTATTGGGGGTCCTGCCCCACCTTTTGGGGTGGCCCTCTCCCCCCTCACCCCAAATGGAGGTGGGGTGTACCTCACGCAGCCGTTTGGAGGAGGCCCAGGGAGGCCTGCATGAGGTGTGTCCCCCAGCCATTGGGGGTGGGGTGGGGGGGGCACCCCAAAAGGTGGGGCAGGACCCCCAATAGATGGGGCAGTAGGGTTTGGGCACCCTGGGGGCAGATAGCCACACTAATGGGCCCATCTGCACCAAGCCAAGTTGGGTAAACAAAAAAAAATATACAAAATCACAGGCTGCTTTTTAGGGGGGGCTGAGGGCCACCCTGAATTGGCAGCGCATGATGTACCGCAACGGGGGGTGGCCCTCAACCCCCCCCACCCCAAATGGAGGGCCCCACCTCATGCAACCCTCCCTGGGCGCAGATAGGGGGGGCCTCACCTCATGCATCCCTCCCTGGGGTCAGATGCCCCTTCCTAGGAGCAGATATCTGCCCCCAGGGAGGGTTGCATGAGGTGGGGCCCTCCATTTGGGGTGGGGGGGGGTTGAGGGCCACCCCCCGTTGCGGTACATCATGCGCTGCCAATTTAGGGTGGCCCTCAGCCCCCCCTAAAAAGCAGCCGGTGGTTTTGTATATTTTTTTTTGTTTACCCAACTTTGCTTGGTGCAGATGGCCACATTAGTGTGGCTATCTGCCCCCAGGGTGCCCAAACCCTACTGCCCCATCTATTGGGGGTCCTGCCCCACCTTTTGGGGTGGCCCTCTCCCCCCTCACCCCAAATGGAGGTGGGGTGTACCTCACGCAGCCATTTGGAGGAGGCCCAGGGAGGCCTGCATGAGGTGTGTCCCCCAGCCATTGGGGTTGGGGTGGGGGGGGGCACCCGAAAAGGTGGGGCAGGACCCCCAATAGATGGGGCAGTAGGGTTTGGGCACCCTGGGGGCAGATAGCCACACTAATGGGCCCATCTGCACCAAGCCAAGTTGGGTAAACAAAAAAAAATATACAAAATCACAGGCTGCTTTTTAGGGGGGGCTGAGGGCCACCCTGAATTGGCAGCGCATGATGTACCGCAACGGGGGGTGGCCCTCAACCCCCCCCCACCCCAAATGGAGGGCCCCACCTCATGCAACCCTCCCTGGGCGCAGATAGGGGGGGCCTCACCTCATGCATCCCTCCCTGGGGTCAGATGCCCCTTCCTAGGAGCAGATATCTGCCCCCAGGGAGGGTTGCATGAGGTGGGGCCCTCCATTTGGGGTGGGGGGGGTTGAGGGCCACCCCCCGTTGCGGTACATCATGCGCTGCCAATTTAGGGTGGCCCTCAGCCCCCCCTAAAAAGCAGCCTGTGGTTTTGTATATTTTTTTTTGTTTACCCAACTTTGCTTGGTGCAGATGGCCACATTAGTGTGGCTATCTGCCCCCAGGGTGCCCAAACCCTACTGCCCCATCTATTGGGGGTCCTGCCCCACCTTTTGGGGTGGCCCTCTCCCCCCTCACCCCAAATGGAGGTGGGGTGTACCTCACGCAGCCGTTTGGAGGAGGCCCAGGGAGGCCTGCATGAGGTGTGTCCCCCAGCCATTGGGGGTGGGGTTGGGGGGGCACCCCAAAAGGTGGGGCAGGACCCCCAATAGATGGGGCAGTAGGGTTTGGGCACCCTGGGGGCAGATAGCCACACTAATGGGCCCATCTGCACCAAGCCAAGTTGGGTAAACAAAAAAAAATATACAAAATCACAGGCTGCTTTTTAGGGGGGGCTGAGGGCCACCCTGAATTGGCAGCGCATGATGTACCGCAACGGGGGGTGGCCCTCAACCCCCCCCCCCACCCCAAATGGAGGGCCCCACCTCATGCAACCCTCCCTGGGCGCAGATAGGGGGGCCTCACCTCATGCATCCCTCCCTGGGGTCAGATGCCCCTTCCTAGGAGCAGATATCTGCCCCCAGGGAGGGTTGCATGAGGTGGGGCCCTCCATTTGGGGTGGGGGGGGGGGGTTGAGGGCCACCCCCCGTTGCGGTACATCATGCGCTGCCAATTTAGGGTGGCCCTCAGCCCCCCCTAAAAAGCAGCCTGTGGTTTTGTATATTTTTTTTTGTTTACCCAACTTTGCTTGGTGCAGATGGCCACATTAGTGTGGCTATCTGCCCCCACGGTGCCCAAACCCTACTGCCCCATCTATTGGGGGTCCTGCCCCACCTTTTGGGGTGGCCCTCTCCCCCCTCACCCCAAATGGAGGTGGGGTGTACCTCACGCAGCCGTTTGGAGGAGGCCCAGGGAGGCCTGCATGAGGTGTGTCCCCCAGCCATTGGGGGTGGGGTGGGGGGGGCACCCCAAAAGGTGGGGCAGGACCCCCAATAGATGGGGCAGTAGGGTTTGGGCACCCTGGGGGCAGATAGCCACACTAATGGGCCCATCTGCACCAAGCCAAGTTGGGTAAACAAAAAAAAAATATACAAAATCACAGGCTGCTTTTTAGGGGGGGCTGAGGGCCACCCTGAATTGGCAGCGCATGATGTACCGCAACGGGGGGTGGCCCTCAACCCCCCCCACCCCAAATGGAGGGCCTCACCTCATGCAACCCTCCCTGGGCGCAGATAGGGGGGCCTCACCTCATGCATCCCTCCCTGGGGTCAGATGCCCCTTCCTAGGAGCAGATATCTGCCCCCAGGGAGGGTTGCATGAGGTGGGGCCCTCCATTTGGGGTGGGGGGGGGGTTGAGGGCCACCCCCCGTTGCGGTACATCATGCGCTGCCAATTTGGGGTGGCCCTCAGCCCCCCCTAAAAAGCAGCCTGTGGTTTTGTATATTTTTTTTTGTTTACCCAACTTTGCTTGGTGCAGATGGCCACATTAGTGTGGCTATCTGCCCCCAGGGTGCCCAAACCCTACTGCCCCATCTATTGGGGGTCCTGCCCCACCTTTTGGGGTGGCCCTCTCCCCCCTCACCCCAAATGGAGGTGGGGTGTACCTCACGCAGCCGTTTGGAGGAGGCCCAGGGAGGCCTGCATGAGGTGTGTCCCCCAGCCATTGGGGGTGGGGTGGGGGCACCCCAAAAGGTGGGGCAGGACCCCCAATAGATGGGGCAGTAGGGTTTGGGCACCCTGGGGGCAGATAGCCACACTAATGGGCCCATCTGCACCAAGCCAAGTTGGGTAAACAAAAAAAAATATACAAAATCACAGGCTGCTTTTTAGGGGGGGCTGAGGGCCACCCTGAATTGGCAGCGCATGATGTACCGCAACGGGGGGTGGCCCTCAACCCCCCCACCCCAAATGGAGGGCCCCACCTCATGCAACCCTCCCTGGGCGCAGATAGGGGGGGCCTCACCTCATGCATCCCTCCCTGGGGTCAGATGCCCCTTCCTAGGAGCAGATATCTGCCCCCAGGGAGGGTTGCATGAGGTGGGGCCCTCCATTTGGGGTGGGGGGGGGTTGAGGGCCACCCCCCGTTGCGGTACATCATGCGCTGCCAATTTAGGGTGGCCCTCAGCCCCCCCTAAAAAGCAGCCTGTGGTTTTGTATATTTTTTTTTGTTTACCCAACTTTGCTTGGTGCAGATGGCCACATTAGTGTGGCTATCTGCCCCCAGGGTGCCCAAACCCTACTGCCCCATCTATTGGGGGTCCTGCCCCACCTTTTGGGGTGGCCCTCTCCCCCCTCACCCCAAATGGAGGTGGGGTGTACCTCACGCAGCCGTTTGGAGGAGGCCCAGGGAGGCCTGCATGAGGTGTGTCCCCCAGCCATTTGGGGTGAGGGGGGAGAGGGCCCCCAAAAATGGTGGGACAGGCCCCCCCAGTGGGTGGGGCAGTAAGGTTTGGGCACCCCGGCGCCAGATTGGCACACCAATGTGACCCTCTGCACCAAGGGGAGTTGGGTTACCAAAGGAAAAAAATGAAAATGGTGGAACGCTTTTTAGAGGGGGCGGTGGGGCACCCCAATGGGTCAGGGAATTTTCTAATGGGATGGGGCGTTGACCCCCCCCCACCCGCAATGGAGTGGGTGCCAAGTCATGCAGCCCTTCCTGGGACCAGATATCTGCTCCTAGGAACGGACGCCTCAGCCCAGGGAGGAGTGCAGGACAACCCCCCCTATCTGCCCCCGGGGAGGGCTACATTTTGCTGGTGTGACCATAGGTAACACATGTTCTTTGTTTTGTTTACAGCTTTTTCTACCCGAGCAGCTGCAACGTTATGTGAGTACTGTTTTTTATTATTCTATGGTTAGGGCCCACTGTCAGTGGGGTGGGTGAGACTGGGGCTGGATTGTTGGTGGTGTGGGTGGGAATGGCCCGTCTGGGCAGATCACCTCCAACTGTCCTGGAGTTGCGGCTTGGCTGCATTACAGCTTTTCCCTTCGGGGAGGTATTGGCACACTGCCGAGACTACTTGGTGGGGAGAAGCTGTAACGCAGGGCAGCCAGGGCTCCAGCAAAGTCGGCAGTAATATCCCTGGCCTTGGGCACCCTTCTCCCATGTGGGTCTTTGCTGGTGGTTCTGGGTATTACATTCTGGGCCGATTTGCGTAAGTCAGACCTCTGTGGATTCCCACGGGTGTCCTCTTTTGGGAAATGCATGGGGTTCCCTGTTTCCCTTGCTGGCTGCGACACCCTAGGCCCAAATCTGTAGGTTGCCCACATGAACAAAATGGGCAGTGGCGAATGGCTTGGGGTTCCCAGTCGGTTACCCTTTTCCTTTTGCGCCCCCGGTAGGTGCACCCACACATGTGAGGTACCGTTTTCATCGGGACACGTGTGGGGACACGGGAAGGTAGGCCACGTGTTGTGGGGGGCGTGTTTCGATGGGTGCGGCGAGCGAAATGTGCGGAAAAAGCGTTTTTTTCCCCACATTTCCGACTTTGCAGGGCTGTCTGGGTAAAAGAATCTGGGGCGATGGGCGCAAATCACACCTCTGCGGATTCCCACGGGTGTCCTCTTTTCGAAAATGCATGGGGTTCCCTGTTTTCCTCGGTGGCTTGGACACCCGAGGCCCATATCTGTAAGTTGCGCCGGTCGGCAGAATGTCGGAGATTTCCCTCTGACAACAGACTTGGGGTTACTTGTGTTTTAGGCTTTCCCCTTGGCGGCCAGGTAGGTGCACCCACACATGTGAGGTACCGTTTTCATCGGGACACCTGTGGGAACGCGGGACAGTAGGCTATGTGTTGTGGGGGGCGCGTTTCGATGGGTGCGGCGAGCGAAATGTGCGGAAAAAGCGTTTTTTTCCCCACATTTCCGACTTTGCAGGGCTGTCTGGGTAAAAAAATCTGGGGCGATGGGCGCAAATCACACCTCTGCGGATTCCCACGGGTGTCCTCTTTTCGAAAATGCATGGGGTTCCCTGTTTTCCTCGGTGGCTTGGACACCCGAGGCCCATATCTGTAAGTTGCGCCGGTCGGCAGAATGTCGGAGATTTCCCTCTGACAACAGACTTGGGGTTACTTGTGTTTTAGGCTTTCCCCTTGGCGGCCAGGTAGGTGCACCCACACATGTGAGGTACCGTTTTCATCGGGACACCTGTGGGAACGCGGGACGGTAGGCCATGTGTTGTGGGGGGCGTGTTTCGATGGGTGCGGCGAGCGAAATGTGCGGAAAAAGCGTTTTTTTCCCCACATTTCCGACTTTGCAGGGCTGTCTGGGTAAAAAAATCTGGGGCGATGGGCGCAAATCACACCTCTGCGGATTCCCACGGGTGTCCTCTTTTCGAAAATGCATGGGGTTCCCTGTTTTCCTCGGTGGCTTGGACACCCGAGGCCCATATCTGTAAGTTGCGCCGGTCGGCAGAATGGACAACAGACTTGGGGTTACTTGCGTTTTAGGCTTTCCCCTTGGCGGCCAGGTAGGTGCACCCACACATGTGAGGTACCGTTTTCATCGGGACACCTGTGGGAACGCGGGACGGTAGGCCATGTGTTGTGGGGGGCGTGTTTCGATGGGTGCGGCGAGCGAAATGTGCGGAAAAAGCGTTTTTTTCCCCACATTTCCGACTTTGCAGGGCTGTCTCGGTAAAAAAATCTGGGGCGATGGGCGCAAATCACACCTCTGCGGATTCCCACGGGTGTCCTCTTTTCGAAAATGCATGGGGTTCCCGGTTTTCCTCGGTGGCTTGGACACCCGAGGCCCATATCTGTAAGTTGCGCCGGTCGGCAGAATGGACAACAGACTTGGGGTTACTTGTGTTTTAGGCTTTCCCCTTGGCAGTCAGGTAGGTGCACCCACACATGTGAGGTACCGTTTTCATCGGGACACCTGTGGGAACGCGGGACGGTAGGCCATGTGTTGTGGGGGGCGTGTTTCGATGGGTGCGGCGAGCGAAATGTGCGGAAAAAGCGTTTTTTTCCCCACATTTCCGACTTTGCAGGGCTGTCTGGGTAAAAAAATCTGGGGCGATGGGCGCAAATCACACCTCTGCGGATTCCCACGGGTGTCCTCTTTTCGAAAAAAATGCATGGGGTTCCCTGTTTTCCTCGGTGGCTTGGACACCCGAGGCCCATATCTGTAAATTGCGCCGGTCGGCAGAATGTCTGAGATTTCCCTCTGACAACAGACTTGGGGTTACTTGTGTTTTAGGCTTTCCCCTTGGCGGCCAGGTAGGTGCACCCACACATGTGAGGTACCGTTTTCATCGGGACACCTGTGGGAACGCGGGACGGTAGGCCATGTGTTGTGGGGGGCGCGTTTCGATGGGTGCGGCGAGCGAAATGTGCGGAAAAAGCGTTTTTTTCCCCACATTTCCGACTTTGCAGGGCTGTCTGGGTAAAAAAATCTGGGGCGATGGGCGCAAATCACACCTCTGCGGATTCCCACGGGTGTCCTCTTTTCGAAAATGCATGGGGTTCCCTGTTTTCCTCGGTGGCTTGGACACCCGAGGCCCATATCTGTAAGCTGCGCCGGTCGGCAGAATGGACAACAGACTTGGGGTTACTTGTGTTTTAGGCTTTCCCCTTGGCGGCCAGGTAGGTGCACCCACACATGTGAGGTACCGTTTTCATCGGGACACCTGTGGGAACGCGGGACGGTAGGCCATGTGTTGTGGGGGGCGTGTTTCGATGGGTGCGGCGAGTGAAATGTGCGGAAAAAGCGTTTTTTCCCCCACATTTCCGACTTTGCAGGGCTGTCTGGGTAAAAAAATCTGGGGCGATGGGCGCAAATCACACCTCTGCGGATTCCCACGGGTGTCCTCTTTTCGAAAATGCATGGGGTTCCCTGTTTTCCTCGGTGGCTTGGACACCCGAGGCCCATATCTGTAAGTTGCGCCGGTCGGCAGAATGTCGGAGATTTCCCTCTGACAACAGACTTGGGGTTACTTGTGTTTTAGGCTTTCCCCTTGGCGGCCAGGTAGGTGCACCCACACATGTGAGGTACCGTTTTCATCGGGACACCTGTGGGAACGCGGGACGGTAGGCCATGTGTTGTGGGGGGCGCGTTTCGATGGGTGCGGCGAGCGAAATGTGCGGAAAAAGCGTTTTTTTCCCCACATTTCCGACTTTGCAGGGCTGTCTGGGTAAAATAATCTGGGGCGATGGGCGCAAATCACACCTCTGCGGATTCCCACGGGTGTCCTCTTTTCGAAAATGCATGGGGTTCCCTGTTTTCCTCGGTGGCTTGGACACCCGAGGCCCATATCTGTAAGTTGCGCCGGTCGGCAGAATGGACAACAGACTTGGGGTTACTTGTGTTTTAGGCTTTCCCCTTGGCGGCCAGGTAGGTGCACCCACACATGTGAGGTACCGTTTTCATCGCGACACCTGTGGGAACGCGGGACGGTAGGCCATGTGTTGTGGGGGGGGCGTGTTTCGATGGGTGCGGCGAGCGAAATGTGCGGAAAAAGCGGTTTTTTCCCCACATTTCCGACTTTGCAGGGCTGTCTGGGTAAAAAAATCTGGGGCGATGGGCGCAAATCACACCTCTGCGGATTCCCACGGGTGTCCTCTTTTCGAAAATGCATGGGGTTCCCTGTTTTCCTCGCTGGCTTGGACACCTGAGGCCCATATCTGTAAGTTGCGCCGGTCGGCAGAATGTCTGAGATTTCCCTCTGACAACAGACTTGGGGTTACTTGTGTTTTAGGCTTTCCCCTTGGCGGCCAGGTAGGTGCACCCACACATGTGAGGTACCGTTTTCATCGGGACACCTGTGGGAACGCGGGACGGTAGGCCATGTGTTGTGGGGGGCGCGTTTCGATGGGTGCGGCGAGCGAAATGTGCGGAAAAAGCGTTTTTTTCCCCACATTTCCGACTTTGCAGGGCTGTCTGGGTAAAATAATCTGGGGCGATGGGCGCAAATCACACCTCTGCGGATTCCCACGGGTGTCCTCTTTTCGAAAATGCATGGGGTTCCCTGTTTTCCTCGGTGGCTTGGACACCCGAGGCCCATATCTGTAAGTTGCGCCGGTCGGCAGAATGTCTGAGATTTCCCTCTGACAACAGACTTGGGGTTACTTGTGTTTTAGGCTTTCCCCTTGGCGGCCAGGTAGGTGCACCCACACATGTGAGGTACCGTTTTCATCGGGACACCTGTGGGAACGCGGGACGGTAGGCCATGTGTTGTGGGGGGCGTGTTTCGATGGGTGCGGCGAGCGAAATGTGCGGAAAAAGCGTTTTTTTCCCCACATTTCCGACTTTGCAGGGCTGTCTGGGTAAAAAAATCTGGGGCGATGGGCGCAAATCACACCTCTGCGGATTCCCACGGGTGTCCTCTTTTCGAAAATGCATGGGGTTCCCTGTTTTCCTCGGTGGCTTGGACACCCGAGGCCCATATCTGTAAGTTGCGCCGGTCGGCAGAATGGACAACAGACTTGGGGTTACTTGTGTTTTAGGCTTTCCCCTTGGCGGCCAGGTAGGTGCACCCACACATGTGAGGTACCGTTTTCATCGGGACACCTGTGGGAATGCGGGACGGTAGGCCATGTGTTGTGGGGGGCGTGTTTCGATGGGTGCGGCGAGCGAAATGTGCGGAAAAAGCGTTTTTTTCCCCACATTTCCGACTTTGCAGGGCTGTCTGGGTAAAAAAATCTGGGGCGATGGGCGCAAATCACACCTCTGCGGATTCCCACGGGTGTCCTCTTTTCGAAAATGCATGGGGTTCCCTGTTTTCCTCGGTGGCTTGGACACCCGAGGCCCATATCTGTAAGTTGCGCCGGTCGGCAGAATGTCGGAGATTTCCCTCTGACAACAGACTTGGGGTTACTTGTGTTTTAGGCTTTCCCCTTGGCGGCCAGGTAGGTGCACCCACACATGTGAGGTACCGTTTTCATCGGGACACCTGTGGGAACGCGGGACGGTAGGCCATGTGTTGTGGGGGGCGCGTTTCGATGGGTGCGGCGAGCGAAATGTGCGGAAAAAGCGTTTTTTCCCCCACATTTCCGACTTTGCAGGGCTGTCTGGGTAATAAATCTGGGGCGATGGGCGCAAATCACACCTCTGCGGATTCCCACGGGTGTCCTCTTTTCGAAAATGCATGGGGTTCCCTGTTTTCCTCGGTGGCTTGGACACCCGAGGCCCATATCTGTAAGTTGCGCCGGTCGGCAGAATGGACAACAGACTTGGGGTTACTTGTGTTTTAGGCTTTCCCCTTGGCGGCCAGGTAGGTGCACCCACACATGTGAGGTACCGTTTTCATCGGGACACCTGTGGGAACGCGGGACGGTAGGCCATGTGTTGTGGGGGGCGTGTTTCGATGGGTGCGGCGAGCGAAATGTGCGGAAAAAGCGTTTTTTTCCCCACATTTCCGACTTTGCAGGGCTGTCTGGGTAAAAAAATCTGGGGCGATGGGCGCAAATCACACCTCTGCGGATTCCCACGGGGGTCCTCTTTTCGAAAATGCATGGGGTTCCCTGTTTTCCTCGGTGGCTTGGACACCCGAGGCCCATATCTGTAAGTTGCGCCGGTCGGCAGAATGTCTGAGATTTCCCTCAGACAACAGACTTGGGGTTACTTGTGTTTTAGGCTTTCCCCTTGGCGGCCAGGTAGGTGCACCCACACATGTGAGGTACCGTTTTCATCGGGACACCTGTGGGAACGCGGGACGGTAGGCCATGTGTTGTGGGGGGCGTGTTTCGATGGGTGCGGCGAGCGAAATGTGCGGAAAAAGCGTTTTTTTCCCCACATTTCCGACTTTGCAGGGCTGTCTGGGTAAAAAAATCTGGGGCGATGGACGCAAATCAGACCTCTGCGGATTCCCACGGGTGTCCTCTTTTCGAAAATGCATGGGGTTCCCCGTTTTCCTCGGTGGCTTGGACACCCGAGGCCCATATCTGTATGATGTGAGAGTGTGACATTTCCGGTGTGAAAACAGACTTGGGGTTACTTGTGTTTTAGGCTTTCCCCTTGGCGGCCAGGTAGGTGCACCCACACATGTGAGGTACCGTTTTCATTGGGACACCTGTGGGAACGCGGGACGGTAGGCCATGTGTTGTGGGGGGCGTGTTTCGATGGGTGCGGCGAGCGAAATGTGCGGAAAAAGCGTTTTTTTCCCCACATTTCCGACTTTGCAGGGCTGTCTGGGTAAAGAAATCTGGGGCGATGGGCGCAAATCACACCTCTGCGGATTCCCACGGGTGTCCTCTTTTCGAAAATGCATGGGGTTCCCTGTTTTCCTCGGTGGCTTGGACACCCGAGGCCCATATCTGTAAGTTGCGCCGGTCGGCAGAATGGACAACAGACTTGGGGTTACTTGTGTTTTAGGCTTTCCCCTTGGCGGCCAGGTAGGTGCACCCACACATGTGAGGTACCGTTTTCATCGGGACACCTGTGGGAACGCGGGACGGTAGGCCATGTGTTGTGGGGGGTGCGTTTCGATGGGTGCGGCGAGCGAAATGTGCGGAAAAAGCGTTTTTTTCCCCACATTTCCGACTTTGCAGGGCTGTCTGGGTAAAAAAATCTGGGGTGATGGGCGCAAATCACACCTCTGCGGATTCCCACGGGTGTCCTCTTTTCGAAAATGCATGGGGTTCCCTGTTTTCCTCGGTGGCTTGGACACCCGAGGCCCATATCTGTAAGTTGCGCCGGTCGGCAGAATGTCTGAGATTTCCCTCTGACAACAGACTTGGGGTTACTTGTGTTTTAGGCTTTCCCCTTGGCGGCCAGGTAGGTGCACCCACACATGTGAGGTACCGTTTTCATCGGGACACCTGTGGGAACGCGGGACGGTAGGCCATGTGTTGTGGGGGGCGCGTTTCGATGGGTGCGGCGAGCGAAATGTGCGGAAAAAGCGTTTTTTTCCCCACATTTCCGACTTTGCAGGGCTGTCTGGGTAAAAAAATCTGGGGCGATGGGCGCAAATCACACCTCTGCGGATTCCCACGGGTGTCCTCTTTTCGAAAATGCATGGGGTTCCCTGTTTTCCTCGGTGGCTTGGACACCCGAGGCCCATATCTGTAAGCTGCGCCGGTCGGCAGAATGGATAACAGACTTGGGGTTACTTGTGTTTTAGGCTTTCCCCTTGGCGGCCAGGTAGGTGCACCCACACATGTGAGGTACCGTTTTCATCGGGACACCTGTGGGAACGCGGGACGGTAGGCCATGTGTTGTGGGGGGCGTGTTTCGATGGGTGCGGCGAGCGAAATGTGCGGAAAAAGCGTTTTTTTCCCCACATTTCCGACTTTGCAGGGCTGTCTGGGTAAAAAAATCTGGGGCGATGGGCGCAAATCACACCTCTGCGGATTCCCACGGGTGTCCTCTTTTCGAAAATGCATGGGGTTCCCTGTTTTCCTCGGTGGCTTGGACACCCGAGGCCCATATCTGTAAGTTGCGCCGGTCAGCAGAATGTCGGAGATTTCCCTCTGACAACAGACTTGGGGTTACTTGTGTTTTAGGCTTTCCCCTTGGCGGCCAGGTAGGTGCACCCACACATGTGAGGTACCGTTTTCATCGGGACACCTGTGGGAACGCGCGACGGTAGGCCATGTGTTGTGGGGGGCGCGTTTCGATGGGTGCGGCGAGCGAAATGTGCGGAAAAAGCGTTTTTTTCCCCACATTTCCGACTTTGCAGGGCTGTCTGGGTAAAAAAATCTGGGGCGTTGGGCGCAAATCACACCTCTGCGGATTCCCACGGGTGTCCTCTTTTCGAAAATGCATGGGGTTCCCTGTTTTCCTCGCTGGCTTGGACACCCGAGGCCCATATCTGTAAGTTGCGCCGGTCGGCAGAATGTCTGAGATTTCCCTCTGACAACAGACTTGGGGTTACTTGTGTTTTAGGCTTTCCCCTTGGCGGCCAGGTAGGTGCACCCACACATGTGAGGTACCGTTTTCATCGGGACACCTGTGGGAACGCGGGACGGTAGGCCATGTGTTGTGGGGGGCGCGTTTCGATGGGTGCGGCGAGCGAAATGTGCGGAAAAAGCGTTTTTTTCCCCACATTTCCGACTTTGCAGGGCTGTCTGGGTAAAATAATCTGGGGCGATGGGCGCAAATCACACCTCTGCGGATTCCCACGGGTGTCCTCTTTTCGAAAATGCATGGGGTTCCCTGTTTTCCTCGGTGGCTTGGACACCCGAGGCCCATATCTGTAAGTTGCGCCGGTCGGCAGAATGTCTGAGATTTCCCTCTGACAACAGACTTGGGGTTACTTGTGTTTTAGGCTTTCCCCTTGGCGGCCAGGTAGGTGCACCCACACATGTGAGGTACCGTTTTCATCGGGACACCTGTGGGAACGCGGGACGGTAGGCCATGTGTTGTGGGGGGCGTGTTTCGATGGGTGCGGCGAGCGAAATGTGCGGAAAAAGCGTTTTTTTCCCCACATTTCCGACTTTGCAGGGCTGTCTGGGTAAAAAAATCTGGGGCGATGGGCGCAAATCACACCTCTGCGGATTCCCACGGGTGTCCTCTTTTCGAAAATGCATGGGGTTCCCTGTTTTCCTCGGTGGCTTGGACACCCGAGGCCCATATCTGTAAGTTGCGCCGGTCGGCAGAATGGACAACAGACTTGGGGTTACTTGTGTTTTAGGCTTTCCCCTTGGCGGCCAGGTAGGTGCACCCACACATGTGAGGTACCGTTTTCATCGGGACACCTGTGGGAATGCGGGACGGTAGGCCATGTGTTGTGGGGGGCGTGTTTCGATGGGTGCGGCGAGCGAAATGTGCGGAAAAAGCGTTTTTTTCCCCACATTTCCGACTTTGCAGGGCTGTCTGGGTAAAAAAATCTGGGGCGATGGGCGCAAATCACACCTCTGCGGATTCCCACGGGTGTCCTCTTTTCGAAAATGCATGGGGTTCCCTGTTTTCCTCGGTGGCTTGGACACCCGAGGCCCATATCTGTAAGTTGCGCCGGTCGGCAGAATGTCGGAGATTTCCCTCTGACAACAGACTTGGGGTTACTTGTGTTTTAGGCTTTCCCTTTGGCGGCCAGGTAGGTGCACCCACACATGTGAGGTACCGTTTTCATCGGGACACCTGTGGGAACGCGGGACGGTAGGCCATGTGTTGTGGGGGGCGTGTTTCGATGGGTGCGGCGAGCGAAATGTGCGGAAAAAGCGTTTTTTTCCCCACATTTCCGACTTTGCAGGGCTGTCTGGGTAAGAAAATCTGGGGCGATGGGCGCAAATCACACCTCTGCGGATTCCCACGGGTGTCCTCTTTTCGAAAATGCATGGGGTTCCCTGTTTTCCTCGGTGGCTTGGACACCCGAGGCCCATATCTGTAAGTTGCGCCGGTCGGCAGAATGGACAACAGACTTGGGGTTACTTGTGTTTTAGGCTTTCCCCTTGGCGGCCAGGTAGGTGCACCCACACATGTGAGGTACCGTTTTCATCGGGACACCTGTGGGAACGCGGGACGGTAGGCCATGTGTTGTGGGGGGCGTGTTTCGATGGGTGCGGCGAGCGAAATGTGCGGAAAAAGCGTTTTTTTCCCCACATTTCCGACTTTGCAGGGCTGTCTGGGTAAAAAAATCTGGGGCGATGGGCGCAAATCACACCTCTGCGGATTCCCACGGGTGTCCTCTTTTCGAAAATGCATGGGGTTCCCTGTTTTCCTCGCTGGCTTGGACACCCGAGGCCCATATCTGTAAGTTGCGCCGGTCGGCAGAATGTCGGAGATTTCCCTCTGACAACAGGCTTGGGGTTACTTGTGTTTTAGGCTTTCCCCTTGGCGGCCAGGTAGGTGCACCCACACATGTGAGGTACCGTTTTCATCGGGACACCTGTGGGAACGCGGGACGGTAGGCCATGTGTTGTGGGGGGCGTGTTTCGATGGGTGCGGCGAGCGAAATGTGCGGAAAAAGCGTTTTTTTCCCCACATTTCCGACTTTGCAGGGCTGTCTGGGTAAAAAAATCTGGGGCGATGGGCGCAAATCACACCTCTGCGGATTCCCACGGGTGTCCTCTTTTCGAAAATGCATGGGGTTCCCCGTTTTCCTCGGTGGCTTGGACACCCGAGTCCCATATCTGTATGATGTGAGAGTGTGACATTTCCGGTGTGAAAACAGACTTGGGGTTACTTGTGTTTTAGGCTTTCCCCTTGGCGGCCAGGTAGGTGCACCCACACATGTGAGGTACCGTTTTCATTGGGACACCTGTGGGAACGCGGGACGGTAGGCCATGTGTTGTGGGGGGCGTGTTTCGATGGGTGCGGCGAGCGAAATGTGCGGAAAAAGCGTTTTTTTCCCCACATTTCCGACTTTGCAGGGCTGTCTGGGTAAAGAAATCTGGGGCGATGGGCGCAAATCACACCTCTGCGGATTCCCACGGGTGTCCTCTTTTCGAAAATGCATGGGGTTCCCTGTTTTCCTCGGTGGCTTGGACACCCGAGGCCCATATCTGTAAGCTGCGCCGGTCGGCAGAATGGATAACAGACTTGGGGTTACTTGTGTTTTAGGCTTTCCCCTTGGCGGCCAGGTAGGTGCACCCACACATGTGAGGTACCGTTTTCATCGGGACACCTGTGGGAACGCGGGACGGTAGGCCATGTGTTGTGGGGGGCGTGTTTTGATGGGTGCGGCGAGCGAAATGTGCGGAAAAAGCGTTTTTTTCCCCACATTTCCGACTTTGCAGGGCTGTCTGGGTAAAAAAAATCTGGGGCGATGGGCGCAAATCACACCTCTGCGGATTCCCACGGGTGTCCTCTTTTCGAAAAAAATGCATGGGGTTCCCTGTTTTCCTCGGTGGCTTGGACACCCGAGGCCCATATCTGTAAGTTGCGCCGGTCGGCAGAATGTCTGAGATTTCCCTCTGACAACAGACTTGGGGTTACTTGTGTTTTAGGCTTTCCCCTTGGCGGCCAGGTAGGTGCACCCACACATGTGAGGTACCGTTTTCATCGGGACACCTGTGGGAACGCGGGACGGTAGGCCATGTGTTGTGGGGGGCGCGTTTCGATGGGTGCGGCGAGCGAAATGTGCGGAAAAAGCGTTTTTTTCCCCACATTTCCGACTTTGCAGGGCTGTCTGGGTAAAAAAATCTGGGGCGATGGGCGCAAATCACACCTCTGCGGATTCCCACGGGTGTCCTCTTTTCGAAAATGCATGGGGTTCCCTGTTTTCCTCGGTGGCTTGGACACCCGAGGCCCATATCTGTAAGTTGCGCCGGTCGGCAGAATGGACAACAGACTTGGGGTTACTTGTGTTTTAGGCTTTCCCCTTGGCGGCCAGGTAGGTGCACCCACACATGTGAGGTACCGTTTTCATCGCGACACCTGTGGGAACGCGGGACGGTAGGCCATGTGTTGTGGGGGGCGTGTTTCAATGGGTGCGGCGAGCGAAATGTGCGGAAAAAGCGTTTTTTTCCCCACATTTCCGACTTTGCAGGGCTGTCTGGGTAAAAAAATCTGGGGCGATGGGCGCAAATCACACCTCTGCGGATTCCCACGGGTGTCCTCTTTTCGAAAATGCATGGGGTTCCCTGTTTTCCTCGCTGGCTTGGACACCCGAGGCCCATATCTGTAAGTTGCGCCGGTCGGCAGAATGTCGGAGATTTCCCTCTGACAACAGACTTGGGGTTACTTGTGTTTTAGGCTTTCCCCTTGGCGGCCAGGTAGGTGCACTCACACATGTGAGGTACCGTTTTCATCGGGACACCTGTGGGAACGCGGGACGGTAGGCCATGTGTTGTGGGGGGCGTGTTTCGATGGGTGCGGCGAGCGAAATGTGCGGAAAAAGCGTTTTTTTCCCCACATTTCCGACTTTGCAGGGCTGTCTGGGTAAAAAAATCTGGGGCGATGGGCGCAAATCACACCTCTGCGGATTCCCACAGGTGTCCTCTTTTCGAAAATGCATGGGGTTCCCTGTTTTCCTCGGTGGCTTGGACACCCGAGGCCCATATCTGTAAGTTGCGCCGGTCGGCAGAATGGACAACAGACTTGGGGTTACTTGTGTTTTAGGCTTTCCCCTTGGCGGCCAGGTAGGTGCACCCACACATGTGAGGTACCGTTTTCATCGGGACACCTGTGGGAACGCGGGACGGTAGGCCATGTGTTGTGGGGGGCGTGTTTCGATGGGTGCGGCGAGTGAAATGTGCGGAAAAAGCGTTTTTTCCCCCACATTTCCGACTTTGCAGGGCTGTCTGGGTAAAAAAATCTGGGGCGATGGGCGCAAATCACACCTCTGCGGATTCCCACGGGTGTCCTCTTTTCGAAAATGCATGGGGTTCCCTGTTTTCCTCGGTGGCTTGGACACCCGAGGCCCATATCTGTAAGTTGCGCCGGTCGGCAGAATGTCGGAGATTTCCCTCTGACAACAGACTTGGGGTTACTTGTGTTTTAGGCTTTCCCCTTGGCGGCCAGGTAGGTGCACCCACACATGTGAGGTACCGTTTTCATCGGGACACCTGTGGGAACGCGGGACGGTAGGCCATGTGTTGTGGGGGGCGCGTTTCGATGGGTGCGGCGAGCGAAATGTGCGGAAAAAGCGTTTTTTTCCCCACATTTCCGACTTTGCAGGGCTGTCTGGGTAAAAAAATCTGGGGCGATGGGCGCAAATCACACCTCTGCGGATTCCCACGGGTGTCCTCTTTTCGAAAATGCATGGGGTTCCCTGTTTTCCTCGGTGGCTTGGACACCCGAGGCCCATATCTGTAAGTTGCGCCGGTCGGCAGAATGGACAACAGACTTGGGGTTACTTGTGTTTTAGGCTTTCCCCTTGGCGGCCAGGTAGGTGCACCCACACATGTGAGGTACCGTTTTCATCGCGACACCTGTGGGAACGCGGGACGGTAGGCCATGTGTTGTGGGGGGCGTGTTTCGATGGGTGCGGCGAGCGAAATGTGCGGAAAAAGCGTTTTTTTCCCCACATTTCCGACTTTGCAGGGCTGTCTGGGTAAAAAAATCTGGGGCGATGGGCGCAAATCACACCTCTGCGGATTCCCACGGGTGTCCTCTTTTCGAAAATGCATGGGGTTCCCTGTTTTCCTCGCTGGCTTGGACACCCGAGGCCCATATCTGTAAGTTGCGCCGGTCGGCAGAATGTCGGAGATTTCCCTCTGACAACAGACTTGGGGTTACTTGTGTTTTAGGCTTTCCCCTTGGCGGCCAGGTAGGTGCACCCACACATGTGAGGTACCGTTTTCATCGGGACACCTGTGGGAACGCGGGACGGTAGGCCATGTGTTGTGGGGGGCGCGTTTCGATGGGTGCGGCGAGCGAAATGTGCGGAAAAAGCATTTTTTTCCCCACATTTCCGACTTTGCAGGGCTGTCTGGGTAAAAAAATCTGGGGCGATGGGCGCAAATCACACCTCTGCGGATTCCCACGGGTGTCCTCTTTTCGAAAATGCATGGGGTTCCCTGTTTTCCTCGGTGGCTTGGACACCCGAGGCCCATATCTGTAAGTTGCGCCGGTCGGCAGAATGGACAACAGACTTGGGGTTACTTGTGTTTTAGGCTTTCCCCTTGGCGGCCAGGTAGGTGCACCCACACATGTGAGGTACCGTTTTCATCGCGACACCTGTGGGAACGCGGGACGGTAGGCCATGTGTTGTGGGGGGGCGTGTTTCGATGGGTGCGGCGAGCGAAATGTGCGGAAAAAGCGGTTTTTTCCCCACATTTCCGACTTTGCAGGGCTGTCTGGGTAAAAAAATCTGGGGCGATGGGCGCAAATCACACCTCTGCGGATTCCCACGGGTGTCCTCTTTTCGAAAATGCATGGGGTTCCCTGTTTTCCTCGCTGGCTTGGACACCTGAGGCCCATATCTGTAAGTTGCGCCGGTCGGCAGAATGTCTGAGATTTCCCTCTGACAACAGACTTGGGGTTACTTGTGTTTTAGGCTTTCCCCTTGGCGGCCAGGTAGGTGCACCCACACATGTGAGGTACCGTTTTCATCGGGACACCTGTGGGAACGCGGGACGGTAGGCCATGTGTTGTGGGGGGCGCGTTTCGATGGGTGCGGCGAGCGAAATGTGCGGAAAAAGCGTTTTTTTCCCCACATTTCCGACTTTGCAGGGCTGTCTGGGTAAAATAATCTGGGGCGATGGGCGCAAATCACACCTCTGCGGATTCCCACGGGTGTCCTCTTTTCGAAAATGCATGGGGTTCCCTGTTTTCCTCGGTGGCTTGGACACCCGAGGCCCATATCTGTAAGTTGCGCCGGTCGGCAGAATGTCTGAGATTTCCCTCTGACAACAGACTTGGGGTTACTTGTGTTTTAGGCTTTCCCCTTGGCGGCCAGGTAGGTGCACCCACACATGTGAGGTACCGTTTTCATCGGGACACCTGTGGGAACGCGGGACGGTAGGCCATGTGTTGTGGGGGGCGTGTTTCGATGGGTGCGGCGAGCGAAATGTGCGGAAAAAGCGTTTTTTTCCCCACATTTCCGACTTTGCAGGGCTGTCTGGGTAAAAAAATCTGGGGCGATGGGCGCAAATCACACCTCTGCGGATTCCCACGGGTGTCCTCTTTTCGAAAATGCATGGGGTTCCCTGTTTTCCTCGGTGGCTTGGACACCCGAGGCCCATATCTGTAAGTTGCGCCGGTCGGCAGAATGGACAACAGACTTGGGGTTACTTGTGTTTTAGGCTTTCCCCTTGGCGGCCAGGTAGGTGCACCCACACATGTGAGGTACCGTTTTCATCGGGACACCTGTGGGAACGCGGGACGGTAGGCCATGTGTTGTGGGGGGCGTGTTTCGATGGGTGCGGCGAGCGAAATGTGCGGAAAAAGCGTTTTTTTCCCCACATTTCCGACTTTGCAGGGCTGTCTGGGTAAAAAAATCTGGGGCGATGGGCGCAAATCACACCTCTGCGGATTCCCACGGGTGTCCTCTTTTCGAAAATGCATGGGGTTCCCTGTTTTCCTCGGTGGCTTGGACACCCGAGGCCCATATCTGTAAGTTGCGCCGGTCGGCAGAATGTCGGAGATTTCCCTCTGACAACAGACTTGGGGTTACTTGTGTTTTAGGCTTTCCCCTTGGCGGCCAGGTAGGTGCACCCACACATGTGAGGTACCGTTTTCATCGGGACACCTGTGGGAACGCGGGACGGTAGGCCATGTGTTGTGGGGGGCGCGTTTCGATGGGTGCGGCGAGCGAAATGTGCGGAAAAAGCGTTTTTTCCCCCACATTTCCGACTTTGCAGGGCTGTCTGGGTAATAAATCTGGGGCGATGGGCGCAAATCACACCTCTGCGGATTCCCACGGGTGTCCTCTTTTCGAAAATGCATGGGGTTCCCTGTTTTCCTCGGTGGCTTGGACACCCGAGGCCCATATCTGTAAGTTGCGCCGGTCGGCAGAATGGACAACAGACTTGGGGTTACTTGTGTTTTAGGCTTTCCCCTTGGCGGCCAGGTAGGTGCACCCACACATGTGAGGTACCGTTTTCATCGGGACACCTGTGGGAACGCGGGACGGTAGGCCATGTGTTGTGGGGGGCGTGTTTCGATGGGTGCGGCGAGCGAAATGTGCGGAAAAAGCGTTTTTTTCCCCACATTTCCGACTTTGCAGGGCTGTCTGGGTAAAAAAATCTGGGGCGATGGGCGCAAATCACACCTCTGCGGATTCCCACGGGTGTCCTCTTTTCGAAAATGCATGGGGTTCCCTGTTTTCCTCGGTGGCTTGGACACCCGAGGCCCATATCTGTAAGTTGCGCCGGTCGGCAGAATGTCGGAGATTTCCCTCTGACAACAGACTTGGGGTTACTTGTGTTTTAGGCTTTCCCCTTGGCGGCCAGGTAGGTGCACCCACACATGTGAGGTACCGTTTTCATCGGGACACCTGTGGGAACGCGGGACGGTAGGCCATGTGTTGTGGGGGGCGCGTTTCGATGGGTGCGGCGAGCAAAATGTGCGGAAAAAGCGTTTCTTTCCCCACATTTCCGACTTTGCAGGGCTGTCTGGGTAAAAAAATCTGTGGCGATGGGCGCAAATCACACCTCTGCGGATTCCCACGGGTGTCCTCTTTTCGAAAATGCATGGGGTTCCCTGTTTTCCTCGGTGGCTTGGACACCCGAGGCCCATATCTGTAAGTTGCGCCGGTCGGCAGAATGGACAACAGACTTGGGGTTACTTGTGTTTTAGGCTTTCCCCTTGGCGGCCAGGTAGGTGCACCCACACATGTGAGGTACCGTTTTCATCGGGACACCTGTGGGAACGCGGGACGGTAGGCCATGTGTTGTGGGGGGTGCGTTTCGATGGGTGCGGCGAGCGAAATGTGCGGAAAAAGCGTTTTTTTCCCCACATTTCCGACTTTGCAGGGCTGTCTGGGTAAAAAAATCTGGGGTGATGGGCGCAAATCACACCTCTGCGGATTCCCACGGGTGTCCTCTTTTCGAAAATGCATGGGGTTCCCTGTTTTCCTCGGTGGCTTGGACACCCGAGGCCCATATCTGTAAGTTGCGCCGGTCGGCAGAATGTCTGAGATTTCCCTCTGACAACAGACTTGGGGTTACTTGTGTTTTAGGCTTTCCCCTTGGCGGCCAGGTAGGTGCACCCACACATGTGAGGTACCGTTTTCATCGGGACACCTGTGGGAACGCGGGACGGTAGGCCATGTGTTGTGGGGGGCGCGTTTCGATGGGTGCGGCGAGCGAAATGTGCGGAAAAAGCGTTTTTTTCCCCACATTTCCGACTTTGCAGGGCTGTCTGGGTAAAAAAATCTGGGGCGATGGGCGCAAATCACACCTCTGCGGATTCCCACGGGTGTCCTCTTTTCGAAAATGCATGGGGTTCCCTGTTTTCCTCGGTGGCTTGGACACCCGAGGCCCATATCTGTAAGCTGCGCCGGTCGGCAGAATGGATAACAGACTTGGGGTTACTTGTGTTTTAGGCTTTCCCCTTGGCGGCAAGGTAGGTGCACCCACACATGTGAGGTACCGTTTTCATCGGGACACCTGTGGGAACGCGGGACGGTAGGCCATGTGTTGTGGGGGGCGTGTTTCGATGGGTGCGGCGAGCGAAATGTGCGGAAAAAGCGTTTTTTTCCCCACATTTCCGACTTTGCAGGGCTGTCTGGGTAAAAAAATCTGGGGCGATGGACGCAAATCACACCTCTGCGGATTCCCACGGGTGTCCTCTTTTCGAAAATGCATGGGGTTCCCCGTTTTCCTCGGTGGCTTGGACACCCGAGGCCCATATCTGTATGATGTGAGAGTGTGACATTTCCGGTGTGAAAACAGACTTGGGGTTACTTGTGTTTTAGGCTTTCCCCTTGGCGGCCAGGTAGGTGCACCCACACATGTGAGGTACCGTTTTCATCGGGACACCTGTGGGAACGCGGGACGGTAGGCCATGTGTTGTGGGGGGCGTGTTTCGATGGGTGCGGCGAGCGAAATGTGCGGAAAAAGCGTTTTTTTCCCCACATTTCCGACTTTGCAGGGCTGTCTGGGTAAAAAAATCTGGGGCGATGGGCGCAAATCACACCTCTGCGGATTCCCACGGGTGTCCTCTTTTCGAAAATGCATGGGGTTCCCTGTTTTCCTCGGTGGCTTGGACACCCGAGGCCCATATCTGTAAGTTGCGCCGGTCAGCAGAATGTCGGAGATTTCCCTCTGACAACAGACTTGGGGTTACTTGTGTTTTAGGCTTTCCCCTTGGCGGCCAGGTAGGTGCACCCACACATGTGAGGTATCGTTTTCATCGGGACACCTGTGGGAACGCGCGACGGTAGGCCATGTGTTGTGGGGGGCGCGTTTCGATGGGTGCGGCGAGCGAAATGTGCGGAAAAAGCGTTTTTTTCCCCACATTTCCGACTTTGCAGGGCTGTCTGGGTAAAAAAATCTGGGGCGTTGGGCGCAAATCACACCTCTGCGGATTCCCACGGGTGTCCTCTTTTCGAAAATGCATGGGGTTCCCTGTTTTCCTCGGTGGCTTGGACACCCGAGGCCCATATCTGTAAGTTGCGCCGGTCGGCAGAATGGACAACAGACTTGGGGTTACTTGTGTTTTAGGCTTTCCCCTTGGCGGCCAGGTAGGTGCACCCACACATGTGAGGTACCGTTTTCATCGGGACACCTGTGGGAACGCGGGACGGTAGGCCATGTGTTGTGGGGGGTGCGTTTCGATGGGTGCGGCGAGCGAAATGTGCGGAAAAAGCGTTTTTTTCCCCACATTTCCGACTTTGCAGGGCTGTCTGGGTAAAAAAATCTGGGGTGATGGGCGCAAATCACACCTCTGCGGATTCCCACGGGTGTCCTCTTTTCGAAAATGCATGGGGTTCCCTGTTTTCCTCGGTGGCTTGGACACCCGAGGCCCATATCTGTAAGTTGCGCCGGTCGGCAGAATGTCTGAGATTTCCCTCTGACAACAGACTTGGGGTTACTTGTGTTTTAGGCTTTCCCCTTGGCGGCCAGGTAGGTGCACCCACACATGTGAGGTACCGTTTTCATCGGGACACCTGTGGGAACGCGGGACGGTAGGCCATGTGTTGTGGGGGGCGCGTTTCGATGGGTGCGGCGAGCGAAATGTGCGGAAAAAGCGTTTTTTTCCCCACATTTCCGACTTTGCAGGGCTGTCTGGGTAAAAAAATCTGGGGCGATGGGCGCAAATCACACCTCTGCGGATTCCCACGGGTGTCCTCTTTTCGAAAATGCATGGGGTTCCCTGTTTTCCTCGGTGGCTTGGACACCCGAGGCCCATATCTGTAAGCTGCGCCGGTCGGCAGAATGGATAACAGACTTGGGGTTACTTGTGTTTTAGGCTTTCCCCTTGGCGGCCAGGTAGGTGCACCCACACATGTGAGGTACCGTTTTCATCGGGACACCTGTGGGAACGCGGGACGGTAGGCCATGTGTTGTGGGGGGCGTGTTTCGATGGGTGCGGCGAGCGAAATGTGCGGAAAAAGCGTTTTTTTCCCCACATTTCCGACTTTGCAGGGCTGTCTGGGTAAAAAAATCTGGGGCGATGGACGCAAATCACACCTCTGCGGATTCCCACGGGTGTCCTCTTTTCGAAAATGCATGGGGTTCCCCGTTTTCCTCGGTGGCTTGGACACCCGAGGCCCATATCTGTATGATGTGAGAGTGTGACATTTCCGGTGTGAAAACAGACTTGGGGTTACTTGTGTTTTAGGCTTTCCCCTTGGCGGCCAGGTAGGTGCACCCACACATGTGAGGTACCGTTTTCATCGGGACACCTGTGGGAACGCGGGACGGTAGGCCATGTGTTGTGGGGGGCGTGTTTCGATGGGTGCGGCGAGCGAAATGTGCGGAAAAAGCGTTTTTTTCCCCACATTTCCGACTTTGCAGGGCTGTCTGGGTAAAAAAATCTGGGGCGATGGGCGCAAATCACACCTCTGCGGATTCCCACGGGTGTCCTCTTTTCGAAAATGCATGGGGTTCCCTGTTTTCCTCGGTGGCTTGGACACCCGAGGCCCATATCTGTAAGTTGCGCCGGTCAGCAGAATGTCGGAGATTTCCCTCTGACAACAGACTTGGGGTTACTTGTGTTTTAGGCTTTCCCCTTGGCGGCCAGGTAGGTGCACCCACACATGTGAGGTACCGTTTTCATCGGGACACCTGTGGGAACGCGCGACGGTAGGCCATGTGTTGTGGGGGGCGCGTTTCGATGGGTGCGGCGAGCGAAATGTGCGGAAAAAGCGTTTTTTTCCCCACATTTCCGACTTTGCAGGGCTGTCTGGGTAAAAAAATCTGGGGCGTTGGGCGCAAATCACACCTCTGCGGATTCCCACGGGTGTCCTCTTTTCGAAAATGCATGGGGTTCCCTGTTTTCCTCGCTGGCTTGGACACCCGAGGCACATATCTGTAAGTTGCGCCGGTCGGCAGAATGTATGAGATTTCCCTCTGGCAACAGACTTGGGGTTACTTGTGTTTTAGGCTTTCCCCTTGGCGGCCAGGTAGGTGCACCCACACATGTGAGGTACCGTTTTCATCGGGACACCTGTGGGAACGCGGGACGGTAGGCCATGTGTTGTGGGGGGCGCGTTTCGATGGGTGCGGCGAGCGAAATGTGCGGAAAAAGCGTTTTTTTCCCCACATTTCCGACTTTGCAGGGCTGTCTGGGTAAAATAATCTGGGGCGATGGGCGCAAATCACACCTCTGCGGATTCCCACGGGTGTCCTCTTTTCGAAAATGCATGGGGTTCCCTGTTTTCCTCGGTGGCTTGGACACCCGAGGCCCATATCTGTAAGTTGCGCCGGTCGGCAGAATGTCTGAGATTTCCCTCTGACAACAGACTTGGGGTTACTTGTGTTTTAGGCTTTCCCCTTGGCGGCCAGGTAGGTGCACCCACACATGTGAGGTACCGTTTTCATCGGGACACCTGTGGGAACGCGGGACGGTAGGCCATGTGTTGTGGGGGGCGTGTTTCGATGGGTGCGGCGAGCGAAATGTGCGGAAAAAGCGTTTTTTTCCCCACATTTCCGACTTTGCAGGGCTGTCTGGGTAAAAAAATCTGGGGCGATGGGCGCAAATCACACCTCTGCGGATTCCCACGGGTGTCCTCTTTTCGAAAATGCATGGGGTTCCCTGTTTTCCTCGGTGGCTTGGACACCCGAGGCCCATATCTGTAAGTTGCGCCGGTCGGCAGAATGGACAACAGACTTGGGGTTACTTGTGTTTTAGGCTTTCCCCTTGGCGGCCAGGTAGGTGCACCCACACATGTGAGGTACCGTTTTCATCGGGACACCTGTGGGAATGCGGGACGGTAGGCCATGTGTTGTGGGGGGCGTGTTTCGATGGGTGCGGCGAGCGAAATGTGCGGAAAAAGCGTTTTTTTCCCCACATTTCCGACTTTGCAGGGCTGTCTGGGTAAAAAAATCTGGGGCGATGGGCGCAAATCACACCTCTGCGGATTCCCACGGGTGTCCTCTTTTCGAAAATGCATGGGGTTCCCTGTTTTCCTCGGTGGCTTGGACACCCGAGGCCCATATCTGTAAGTTGCGCCGGTCGGCAGAATGTCGGAGATTTCCCTCTGACAACAGACTTGGGGTTACTTGTGTTTTAGGCTTTCCCTTTGGCGGCCAGGTAGGTGCACCCACACATGTGAGGTACCGTTTTCATCGGGACACCTGTGGGAACGCGGGACGGTAGGCCATGTGTTGTGGGGGGCGTGTTTCGATGGGTGCGGCGAGCGAAATGTGCGGAAAAAGCGTTTTTTTCCCCACATTTCCGACTTTGCAGGGCTGTCTGGGTAAGAAAATCTGGGGCGATGGGCGCAAATCACACCTCTGCGGATTCCCACGGGTGTCCTCTTTTCGAAAATGCATGGGGTTCCCTGTTTTCCTCGGTGGCTTGGACACCCGAGGCCCATATCTGTAAGTTGCGCCGGTCGGCAGAATGGACAACAGACTTGGGGTTACTTGTGTTTTAGGCTTTCCCCTTGGCGGCCAGGTAGGTGCACCCACACATGTGAGGTACCGTTTTCATCGGGACACCTGTGGGAACGCGGGACGGTAGGCCATGTGTTGTGGGGGGCGTGTTTCGATGGGTGCGGCGAGCGAAATGTGCGGAAAAAGCGTTTTTTTCCCCACATTTCCGACTTTGCAGGGCTGTCTGGGTAAAAAAATCTGGGGCGATGGACGCAAATCACACCTCTGCGGATTCCCACGGGTGTCCTCTTTTCGAAAATGCATGGGGTTCCCTGTTTTCCTCGCTGGCTTGGACACCCGAGGCCCATATCTGTAAGTTGCGCCGGTCGGCAGAATGTCGGAGATTTCCCTCTGACAACAGACTTGGGGTTACTTGTGTTTTAGGCTTTCCCCTTGGCGGCCAGGTAGGTGCACCCACACATGTGAGGTACCGTTTTCATCGGGACACCTGTGGGAACGCGGGACGGTAGGCCATGTGTTGTGGGGGGCGTGTTTCGATGGGTGCGGCGAGCGAAATGTGCGGAAAAAGCGTTTTTTTCCCCACATTTCCGACTTTGCAGGGCTGTCTGGGTAAAAAAATCTGGGGCGATGGGCGCAAATCACACCTCTGCCGATTCCCACGGGTGTCCTCTTTTCGAAAATGCATGGGGTTCCCCGTTTTCCTCGGTGGCTTGGACACCCGAGTCCCATATCTGTATGATGTGAGAGTGTGACATTTCCGGTGTGAAAACAGACTTGGGGTTACTTGTGTTTTAGGCTTTCCCCTTGGCGGCCAGGTAGGTGCACCCACACATGTGAGGTACCGTTTTCATTGGGACACCTGTGGGAACGCGGGACGGTAGGCCATGTGTTGTGGGGGGCGTGTTTCGATGGGTGCGGCGAGCGAAATGTGCGGAAAAAGCGTTTTTTTCCCCACATTTCCGACTTTGCAGGGCTGTCTGGGTAAAGAAATCTGGGGCGATGGACGCAAATCACACCTCTGCGGATTCCCACGGGTGTCCTCTTTTCGAAAATGCATGGGGTTCCCTGTTTTCCTCGCTGGCTTGGACACCCGAGGCCCATATCTGTAAGTTGCGCCGGTCGGCAGAATGGACAACAGACTTGGGGTTACTTGTGTTTTAGGCTTTCCCCTTGGCGGCCAGGTAGGTGCACCCACACATGTGAGGTACCGTTTTCATCGGGACACCTGTGGGAACGCGGGACGGTTTCGATGGGTGCGGCGAGCGAAATGTGCGGAAAAAGCGTTTTTTTCCCCACATTTCCGACTTTGCAGGGCTGTCTGGGTAAAAAAATCTGGGGCGATGGGCGCAAATCACACCTCTGCGGATTCCCACGGGGGTCCTCTTTTCGAAAATGCATGGGGTTCCCTGTTTTCCTCGGTGGCTTGGACACCCGAGGCCCATATCTGTAAGTTGCGCCGGTCGGCAGAATGTCTGAGATTTCCCTCTGACAACAGACTTGGGGTTACTTGTGTTTTAGGCTTTCCCCTTGGCGGCCAGGTAGGTGCACCCACACATGTGAGGTACCGTTTTCATCGGGACACCTGTGGGAACGCGGGACGGTAGGCCATGTGTTGTGGGGGGCGTGTTTCGATGGGTGCGGCGAGCGAAATGTGCGGAAAAAGCGTTTTTTTCCCCACATTTCCGACTTTGCAGGGCTGTCTGGGTAAAAAAATCTGGGGCGATGGGCGCAAATCACACCTCTGCGGATTCCCACGGGTGTCCTCTTTTCGAAAATGCATGGGGTTCCCTGTTTTCCTCGCTGGCTTGGACACCCGAGGCCCATATCTGTAAGTTGCGCCGGTCGGCAGAATGTCGGAGATTTCCCTCTGACAACAGACTTGGGGTTACTTGTGTTTTAGGCTTTCCCCTTGGCGGCCAGGTAGGTGCACCCACACATGTGAGGTACCGTTTTCATCGGGACACCTGTGGGAACGCGGGACGGTAGGCCATGTGTTGTGGGGGGCGTGTTTCGATGGGTGCGGCGAGCGAAATGTGCGGAAAAAGCGTTTTTTTCCCCACATTTCCGACTTTGCAGGGCTGTCTGGGTAAAAAAATCTGGGGCGATGGGCGCAAATCACACCTCTGCCGATTCCCACGGGTGTCCTCTTTTCGAAAATGCATGGGGTTCCCCGTTTTCCTCGGTGGCTTGGACACCCGAGTCCCATATCTGTATGATGTGAGAGTGTGACATTTCCGGTGTGAAAACAGACTTGGGGTTACTTGTGTTTTAGGCTTTCCCCTTGGCGGCCAGGTAGGTGCACCCACACATGTGAGGTACCGTTTTCATTGGGACACCTGTGGGAACGCGGGACGGTAGGCCATGTGTTGTGGGGGGCGTGTTTCGATGGGTGCGGCGAGCGAAATGTGCGGAAAAAGCGTTTTTTTCCCCACATTTCCGACTTTGCAGGGCTGTCTGGGTAAAGAAATCTGGGGCGATGGGCGCAAATCACACCTCTGCGGATTCCCACGGGTGTCCTCTTTTCGAAAATGCATGGGGTTCCCTGTTTTCCTCGGTGGCTTGGACACCCGAGGCCCATATCTGTAAGCTGCGCCGGTCGGCAGAATGGATAACAGACTTGGGGTTACTTGTGTTTTAGGCTTTCCCCTTGGCGGCCAGGTAGGTGCACCCACACATGTGAGGTACCGTTTTCATCGGGACACCTGTGGGAACGCGGGACGGTAGGCCATGTGTTGTGGGGGGCGTGTTTTGATGGGTGCGGCGAGCGAAATGTGCGGAAAAAGCGTTTTTTTCCCCACATTTCCGACTTTGCAGGGCTGTCTGGGTAAAAAAATCTGGGGCGATGGGCGCAAATCACACCTCTGCGGATTCCCACGGGTGTCCTCTTTTCGAAAAAAATGCATGGGGTTCCCTGTTTTCCTCGGTGGCTTGGACACCCGAGGCCCATATCTGTAAGTTGCGCCGGTCGGCAGAATGTCTGAGATTTCCCTCTGACAACAGACTTGGGGTTACTTGTGTTTTAGGCTTTCCCCTTGGCGGCCAGGTAGGTGCACCCACACATGTGAGGTACCGTTTTCATCGGGACACCTGTGGGAACGCGGGACGGTAGGCCATGTGTTGTGGGGGGCGCGTTTCGATGGGTGCGGCGAGCGAAATGTGCGGAAAAAGCGTTTTTTTCCCCACATTTCCGACTTTGCAGGGCTGTCTGGGTAAAAAAATCTGGGGCGATGGGCGCAAATCACACCTCTGCGGATTCCCACGGGTGTCCTCTTTTCGAAAATGCATGGGGTTCCCTGTTTTCCTCGGTGGCTTGGACACCCGAGGCCCATATCTGTAAGTTGCGCCGGTCGGCAGAATGGACAACAGACTTGGGGTTACTTGTGTTTTAGGCTTTCCCCTTGGCGGCCAGGTAGGTGCACCCACACATGTGAGGTACCGTTTTCATCGCGACACCTGTGGGAACGCGGGACGGTAGGCCATGTGTTGTGGGGGGCGTGTTTCGATGGGTGCGGCGAGCGAAATGTGCGGAAAAAGCGTTTTTTTCCCCACATTTCCGACTTTGCAGGGCTGTCTGGGTAAAAAAATCTGGGGCGATGGGCGCAAATCACACCTCTGCGGATTCCCACGGGTGTCCTCTTTTCGAAAATGCATGGGGTTCCCTGTTTTCCTCGCTGGCTTGGACACCCGAGGCCCATATCTGTAAGTTGCGCCGGTCGGCAGAATGTCGGAGATTTCCCTCTGACAACAGACTTGGGGTTACTTGTGTTTTAGGCTTTCCCCTTGGCGGCCAGGTAGGTGCACTCACACATGTGAGGTACCGTTTTCATCGGGACACCTGTGGGAACGCGGGACGGTAGGCCATGTGTTGTGGGGGGCGTGTTTCGATGGGTGCGGCGAGCGAAATGTGCGGAAAAAGCGTTTTTTTCCCCACATTTCCGACTTTGCAGGGCTGTCTGGGTAAAAAAATCTGGGGCGATGGGCGCAAATCACACCTCTGCGGATTCCCACGGGTGTCCTCTTTTCGAAAATGCATGGGGTTCCCTGTTTTCCTCGGTGGCTTGGACACCCGAGGCCCATATCTGTAAGTTGCGCCGGTCGGCAGAATGTCGGAGATTTCCCTCTGACAACAGACTTGGGGTTACTTGTGTTTTAGGCTTTCCCCTTGGCGGCCAGGTAGGTGCACCCACACATGTGAGGTACCGTTTTCATCGGGACACCTGTGGGAACGCGGGACGGTAGGCCATGTGTTGTGGGGGGCGCGTTTCGATGGGTGCGGCGAGCAAAATGTGCGGAAAAAGCGTTTTTTTCCCCACATTTCCGACTTTGCAGGGCTGTCTGGGTAAAAAAATCTGTGGCGATGGGCGCAAATCACACCTCTGCGGATTCCCACGGGTGTCCTCTTTTCGAAAATGCATGGGGTTCCCTGTTTTCCTCGGTGGCTTGGACACCCGAGGCCCATATCTGTAAGTTGCGCCGGTCGGCAGAATGGACAACAGACTTGGGGTTACTTGTGTTTTAGGCTTTCCCCTTGGCGGCCAGGTAGGTGCACCCACACATGTGAGGTACCGTTTTCATCGGGACACCTGTGGGAACGCGGGACGGTTTCGATGGGTGCGGCGAGCGAAATGTGCGGAAAAAGCGTTTTTTTCCCCACATTTCCGACTTTGCAGGGCTGTCTGGGTAAAAAAATCTGGGGCGATGGGCGCAAATCACACCTCTGCGGATTCCCACGGGGGTCCTCTTTTCGAAAATGCATGGGGTTCCCTGTTTTCCTCGGTGGCTTGGACACCCGAGGCCCATATCTGTAAGTTGCGCCGGTCGGCAGAATGTCTGAGATTTCCCTCTGACAACAGACTTGGGGTTACTTGTGTTTTAGGCTTTCCCCTTGGCGGCCAGGTAGGTGCACCCACACATGTGAGGTACCGTTTTCATTGGGACACCTGTGGGAACGCGGGACGGTAGGCCATGTGTTGTGGGGGGCGTGTTTCGATGGGTGCGGCGAGCGAAATGTGCGGAAAAAGCGTTTTTTTCCCCACATTTCCGACTTTGCAGGGCTGTCTGGGTAAAGAAATCTGGGGCGATGGGCGCAAATCACACCTCTGCGGATTCCCACGGGTGTCCTCTTTTCGAAAATGCATGGGGTTCCCTGTTTTCCTCGGTGGCTTGGACACCCGAGGCCCATATCTGTAAGTTGCGCCGGTCGGCAGAATGGACAACAGACTTGGGGTTACTTGTGTTTTAGGCTTTCCCCTTGGCGGCCAGGTAGGTGCACCCACACATGTGAGGTACCGTTTTCATCGGGACACCTGTGGGAACGCGGGACGGTAGGCCATGTGTTGTGGGGGGTGCGTTTCGATGGGTGCGGCGAGCGAAATGTGCGGAAAAAGCGTTTTTTTCCCCACATTTCCGACTTTGCAGGGCTGTCTGGGTAAAAAAATCTGGGGTGATGGGCGCAAATCACACCTCTGCGGATTCCCACGGGTGTCCTCTTTTCGAAAATGCATGGGGTTCCCTGTTTTCCTCGGTGGCTTGGACACCCGAGGCCCATATCTGTAAGTTGCGCCGGTCGGCAGAATGTCTGAGATTTCCCTCTGACAACAGACTTGGGGTTACTTGTGTTTTAGGCTTTCCCCTTGGCGGCCAGGTAGGTGCACCCACACATGTGAGGTACCGTTTTCATCGGGACACCTGTGGGAACGCGGGACGGTAGGCCATGTGTTGTGGGGGGCGCGTTTCGATGGGTGCGGCGAGCGAAATGTGCGGAAAAAGCGTTTTTTTCCCCACATTTCCGACTTTGCAGGGCTGTCTGGGTAAAAAAATCTGGGGCGATGGGCGCAAATCACACCTCTGCGGATTCCCACGGGTGTCCTCTTTTCGAAAATGCATGGGGTTCCCTGTTTTCCTCGGTGGCTTGGACACCCGAGGCCCATATCTGTAAGCTGCGCCGGTCGGCAGAATGGATAACAGACTTGGGGTTACTTGTGTTTTAGGCTTTCCCCTTGGCGGCCAGGTAGGTGCACCCACACATGTGAGGTACCGTTTTCATCGGGACACCTGTGGGAACGCGGGACGGTAGGCCATGTGTTGTGGGGGGCGTGTTTCGATGGGTGCGGCGAGCGAAATGTGCGGAAAAAGCGTTTTTTTCCCCACATTTCCGACTTTGCAGGGCTGTCTGGGTAAAAAAATCTGGGGCGATGGACGCAAATCACACCTCTGCGGATTCCCACGGGTGTCCTCTTTTCGAAAATGCATGGGGTTCCCCGTTTTCCTCGGTGGCTTGGACACCCGAGGCCCATATCTGTATGATGTGAGAGTGTGACATTTCCGGTGTGAAAACAGACTTGGGGTTACTTGTGTTTTAGGCTTTCCCCTTGGCGGCCAGGTAGGTGCACCCACACATGTGAGGTACCGTTTTCATCGGGACACCTGTGGGAACGCGGGACGGTAGGCCATGTGTTGTGGGGGGCGTGTTTCGATGGGTGCGGCGAGCGAAATGTGCGGAAAAAGCGTTTTTTTCCCCACATTTCCGACTTTGCAGGGCTGTCTGGGTAAAAAAATCTGGGGCGATGGGCGCAAATCACACCTCTGCGGATTCCCACGGGTGTCCTCTTTTCGAAAATGCATGGGGTTCCCTGTTTTCCTCGGTGGCTTGGACACCCGAGGCCCATATCTGTAAGTTGCGCCGGTCAGCAGAATGTCGGAGATTTCCCTCTGACAACAGACTTGGGGTTACTTGTGTTTTAGGCTTTCCCCTTGGCGGCCAGGTAGGTGCACCCACACATGTGAGGTACCGTTTTCATCGGGACACCTGTGGGAACGCGCGACGGTAGGCCATGTGTTGTGGGGGGCGCGTTTCGATGGGTGCGGCGAGCGAAATGTGCGGAAAAAGCGTTTTTTTCCCCACATTTCCGACTTTGCAGGGCTGTCTGGGTAAAAAAATCTGGGGCGTTGGGCGCAAATCACACCTCTGCGGATTCCCACGGGTGTCCTCTTTTCGAAAATGCATGGGGTTCCCTGTTTTCCTCGGTGGCTTGGACACCCGAGGCCCATATCTGTAAGTTGCGCCGGTCGGCAGAATGGACAACAGACTTGGGGTTACTTGTGTTTTAGGCTTTCCCCTTGGCGGCCAGGTAGGTGCACCCACACATGTGAGGTACCGTTTTCATCGGGACACCTGTGGGAACGCGGGACGGTAGGCCATGTGTTGTGGGGGGTGCGTTTCGATGGGTGCGGCGAGCGAAATGTGCGGAAAAAGCGTTTTTTTCCCCACATTTCCGACTTTGCAGGGCTGTCTGGGTAAAAAAATCTGGGGTGATGGGCGCAAATCACACCTCTGCGGATTCCCACGGGTGTCCTCTTTTCGAAAATGCATGGGGTTCCCTGTTTTCCTCGGTGGCTTGGACACCCGAGGCCCATATCTGTAAGTTGCGCCGGTCGGCAGAATGTCTGAGATTTCCCTCTGACAACAGACTTGGGGTTACTTGTGTTTTAGGCTTTCCCCTTGGCGGCCAGGTAGGTGCACCCACACATGTGAGGTACCGTTTTCATCGGGACACCTGTGGGAACGCGGGACGGTAGGCCATGTGTTGTGGGGGGCGCGTTTCGATGGGTGCGGCGAGCGAAATGTGCGGAAAAAGCGTTTTTTTCCCCACATTTCCGACTTTGCAGGGCTGTCTGGGTAAAAAAATCTGGGGCGATGGGCGCAAATCACACCTCTGCGGATTCCCACGGGTGTCCTCTTTTCGAAAATGCATGGGGTTCCCTGTTTTCCTCGGTGGCTTGGACACCCGAGGCCCATATCTGTAAGCTGCGCCGGTCGGCAGAATGGATAACAGACTTGGGGTTACTTGTGTTTTAGGCTTTCCCCTTGGCGGCCAGGTAGGTGCACCCACACATGTGAGGTACCGTTTTCATCGGGACACCTGTGGGAACGCGGGACGGTAGGCCATGTGTTGTGGGGGGCGTGTTTCGATGGGTGCGGCGAGCGAAATGTGCGGAAAAAGCGTTTTTTTCCCCACATTTCCGACTTTGCAGGGCTGTCTGGGTAAAAAAATCTGGGGCGATGGACGCAAATCACACCTCTGCGGATTCCCACGGGTGTCCTCTTTTCGAAAATGCATGGGGTTCCCCGTTTTCCTCGGTGGCTTGGACACCCGAGGCCCATATCTGTATGATGTGAGAGTGTGACATTTCCGGTGTGAAAACAGACTTGGGGTTACTTGTGTTTTAGGCTTTCCCCTTGGCGGCCAGGTAGGTGCACCCACACATGTGAGGTACCGTTTTCATCGGGACACCTGTGGGAACGCGGGACGGTAGGCCATGTGTTGTGGGGGGCGCGTTTCGATGGGTGCGGCGAGCGAAATGTGCGGAAAAAGCGTTTTTTTCCCCACATTTCCGACTTTGCAGGGCTGTCTGGGTAAAATAATCTGGGGCGATGGGCGCAAATCACACCTCTGCGGATTCCCACGGGTGTCCTCTTTTCGAAAATGCATGGGGTTCCCTGTTTTCCTCGGTGGCTTGGACACCCGAGGCCCATATCTGTAAGTTGCGCCGGTCGGCAGAATGTCTGAGATTTCCCTCTGACAACAGACTTGGGGTTACTTGTGTTTTAGGCTTTCCCCTTGGCGGCCAGGTAGGTGCACCCACACATGTGAGGTACCGTTTTCATCGGGACACCTGTGGGAACGCGGGACGGTAGGCCATGTGTTGTGGGGGGCGTGTTTTGATGGGTGCGGCGAGCGAAATGTGCGGAAAAAGCGGTTTTTTCCCCACATTTCCGACTTTGCAGGGCTGTCTGGGTAAAAAAATCTGGGGCGATGGGCGCAAATCACACCTCTGCGGATTCCCACGGGTGTCCTCTTTTCGAAAATGCATGGGGTTCCCTGTTTTCCTCGGTGGCTTGGACACCCGAGGCCCATATCTGTAAGTTGCGCCGGTCGGCAGAATGGACAACAGACTTGGGGTTACTTGTGTTTTAGGCTTTCCCCTTGGCGGCCAGGTAGGTGCACCCACACATGTGAGGTACCGTTTTCATCGGGACACCTGTGGGAATGCGGGACGGTAGGCCATGTGTTGTGGGGGGCGTGTTTCGATGGGTGCGGCGAGCGAAATATGCGGAAAAAGCGTTTTTTTCCCCACATTTCCGACTTTGCAGGGCTGTCTGGGTAAAAAAATCTGGGGCGATGGGCGCAAATCACACCTCTGCGGATTCCCACGGGTGTCCTCTTTTCGAAAATGCATGGGGTTCCCTGTTTTCCTCGGTGGCTTGGACACCCGAGGCCCATATCTGTAAGTTGCGCCGGTCGGCAGAATGTCGGAGATTTCCCTCTGACAACAGACTTGGGGTTACTTGTGTTTTAGGCTTTCCCTTTGGCGGCCAGGTAGGTGCACCCACACATGTGAGGTACCGTTTTCATCGGGACACCTGTGGGAACGCGGGACGGTAGGCCATGTGTTGTGGGGGGCGTGTTTCGATGGGTGCGGCGAGCGAAATGTGCGGAAAAAGCGTTTTTTTCCCCACATTTCCGACTTTGCAGGGCTGTCTGGGTAAGAAAATCTGGGGCGATGGGCGCAAATCACACCTCTGCGGATTCCCACGGGTGTCCTCTTTTCGAAAATGCATGGGGTTCCCTGTTTTCCTCGGTGGCTTGGACACCCGAGGCCCATATCTGTAAGTTGCGCCGGTCGGCAGAATGGACAACAGACTTGGGGTTACTTGTGTTTTAGGCTTTCCCCTTGGCGGCCAGGTAGGTGCACCCACACATGTGAGGTACCGTTTTCATCGGGACACCTGTGGGAACGCGGGACGGTAGGCCATGTGTTGTGGGGGGCGTGTTTCGATGGGTGCGGCGAGCGAAATGTGCGGAAAAAGCGTTTTTTTCCCCACATTTCCGACTTTGCAGGGCTGTCTGGGTAAAAAAATCTGGGGCGATGGGCGCAAATCACACCTCTGCGGATTCCCACGGGTGTCCTCTTTTCGAAAATGCATGGGGTTCCCTGTTTTCCTCGCTGGCTTGGACACCCGAGGCCCATATCTGTAAGTTGCGCCGGTCGGCAGAATGTCGGAGATTTCCCTCTGACAACAGACTTGGGGTTACTTGTGTTTTAGGCTTTCCCCTTGGCGGCCAGGTAGGTGCACCCACACATGTGAGGTACCGTTTTCATCGGGACACCTGTGGGAACGCGGGACGGTAGGCCATGTGTTGTGGGGGGCGTGTTTCGATGGGTGCGGCGAGCGAAATGTGCGGAAAAAGCGTTTTTTTCCCCACATTTCCGACTTTGCAGGGCTGTCTGGGTAAAAAAATCTGGGGCGATGGGCGCAAATCACACCTCTGCCGATTCCCACGGGTGTCCTCTTTTCGAAAATGCATGGGGTTCCCCGTTTTCCTCGGTGGCTTGGACACCCGAGTCCCATATCTGTATGATGTGAGAGTGTGACATTTCCGGTGTGAAAACAGACTTGGGGTTACTTGTGTTTTAGGCTTTCCCCTTGGCGGCCAGGTAGGTGCACCCACACATGTGAGGTACCGTTTTCATTGGGACACCTGTGGGAACGCGGGACGGTAGGCCATGTGTTGTGGGGGGCGTGTTTCGATGGGTGCGGCGAGCGAAATGTGCGGAAAAAGCGTTTTTTTCCCCACATTTCCGACTTTGCAGGGCTGTCTGGGTAAAGAAATCTGGGGCGATGGGCGCAAATCACACCTCTGCGGATTCCCACGGGTGTCCTCTTTTCGAAAATGCATGGGGTTCCCTGTTTTCCTCGGTGGCTTGGACACCCGAGGCCCATATCTGTAAGCTGCGCCGGTCGGCAGAATGGATAACAGACTTGGGGTTACTTGTGTTTTAGGCTTTCCCCTTGGCGGCCAGGTAGGTGCACCCACACATGTGAGGTACCGTTTTCATCGGGACACCTGTGGGAACGCGGGACGGTAGGCCATGTGTTGTGGGGGGCGTGTTTTGATGGGTGCGGCGAGCGAAATGTGCGGAAAAAGCGTTTTTTTCCCCACATTTCCGACTTTGCAGGGCTGTCTGGGTAAAAAAATCTGGGGCGATGGGCGCAAATCACACCTCTGCGGATTCCCACGGGTGTCCTCTTTTCGAAAAAAATGCATGGGGTTCCCTGTTTTCCTCGGTGGCTTGGACACCCGAGGCCCATATCTGTAAGTTGCGCCGGTCGGCAGAATGTCTGAGATTTCCCTCTGACAACAGACTTGGGGTTACTTGTGTTTTAGGCTTTCCCCTTGGCGGCCAGGTAGGTGCACCCACACATGTGAGGTACCGTTTTCATCGGGACACCTGTGGGAACGCGGGACGGTAGGCCATGTGTTGTGGGGGGCGCGTTTCGATGGGTGCGGCGAGCGAAATGTGCGGAAAAAGCGTTTTTTTCCCCACATTTCCGACTTTGCAGGGCTGTCTGGGTAAAAAAATCTGGGGCGATGGGCGCAAATCACACCTCTGCGGATTCCCACGGGTGTCCTCTTTTCGAAAATGCATGGGGTTCCCTGTTTTCCTCGGTGGCTTGGACACCCGAGGCCCATATCTGTAAGTTGCGCCGGTCGGCAGAATGGACAACAGACTTGGGGTTACTTGTGTTTTAGGCTTTCCCCTTGGCGGCCAGGTAGGTGCACCCACACATGTGAGGTACCGTTTTCATCGCGACACCTGTGGGAACGCGGGACGGTAGGCCATGTGTTGTGGGGGGCGTGTTTCGATGGGTGCGGCGAGCGAAATGTGCGGAAAAAGCGTTTTTTTCCCCACATTTCCGACTTTGCAGGGCTGTCTGGGTAAAAAAATCTGGGGCGATGGGCGCAAATCACACCTCTGCGGATTCCCACGGGTGTCCTCTTTTCGAAAATGCATGGGGTTCCCTGTTTTCCTCGCTGGCTTGGACACCCGAGGCCCATATCTGTAAGTTGCGCCGGTCGGCAGAATGTCGGAGATTTCCCTCTGACAACAGACTTGGGGTTACTTGTGTTTTAGGCTTTCCCCTTGGCGGCCAGGTAGGTGCACTCACACATGTGAGGTACCGTTTTCATCGGGACACCTGTGGGAACGCGGGACGGTAGGCCATGTGTTGTGGGGGGCGCGTTTCGATGGGTGCGGCGAGCGAAATGTGCAGAAAAAGCGTTTTTTTCCCCACATTTCCGACTTTGCAGGGCTGTCTGGGTAAAAAAATCTGGGGCGATGGGCGCAAATCACACCTCTGCGGATTCCCACAGGTGTCCTCTTTTCGAAAATGCATGGGGTTCCCTGTTTTCCTCGGTGGCTTGGACACCCGAGGCCCATATCTGTAAGTTGCGCCGGTCGGCAGAATGGACAACAGACTTGGGGTTACTTGTGTTTTAGGCTTTCCCCTTGGCGGCCAGGTAGGTGCACCCACACATGTGAGGTACCGTTTTCATCGGGACACCTGTGGGAACGCGGGACGGTAGGCCATGTGTTGTGGGGGGCGTGTTTCGATGGGTGCGGCGAGTGAAATGTGCGGAAAAAGCGTTTTTTCCCCCACATTTCCGACTTTGCAGGGCTGTCTGGGTAAAAAAATCTGGGGCGATGGGCGCAAATCACACCTCTGCGGATTCCCACGGGTGTCCTCTTTTCGAAAATGCATGGGGTTCCCTGTTTTCCTCGGTGGCTTGGACACCCGAGGCCCATATCTGTAAGTTGCGCCGGTCGGCAGAATGTCGGAGATTTCCCTCTGACAACAGACTTGGGGTTACTTGTGTTTTAGGCTTTCCCCTTGGCGGCCAGGTAGGTGCACCCACACATGTGAGGTACCGTTTTCATCGGGACACCTGTGGGAACGCGGGACGGTAGGCCATGTGTTGTGGGGGGCGCGTTTCGATGGGTGCGGCGAGCGAAATGTGCGGAAAAAGCGTTTTTTTCCCCACATTTCCGACTTTGCAGGGCTGTCTGGGTAAAAAAATCTGGGGCGATGGGCGCAAATCACACCTCTGCGGATTCCCACGGGTGTCCTCTTTTCGAAAATGCATGGGGTTCCCTGTTTTCCTCGGTGGCTTGGACACCCGAGGCCCATATCTGTAAGTTGCGCCGGTCGGCAGAATGGACAACAGACTTGGGGTTACTTGTGTTTTAGGCTTTCCCCTTGGCGGCCAGGTAGGTGCACCCACACATGTGAGGTACCGTTTTCATCGCGACACCTGTGGGAACGCGGGACGGTAGGCCATGTGTTGTGGGGGGCGTGTTTCGATGGGTGCGGCGAGCGAAATGTGCGGAAAAAGCGTTTTTTTCCCCACATTTCCGACTTTGCAGGGCTGTCTGGGTAAAAAAATCTGGGGCGATGGGCGCAAATCACACCTCTGCGGATTCCCACGGGTGTCCTCTTTTCGAAAATGCATGGGGTTCCCTGTTTTCCTCGCTGGCTTGGACACCCGAGGCCCATATCTGTAAGTTGCGCCGGTCGGCAGAATGTCGGAGATTTCCCTCTGACAACAGACTTGGGGTTACTTGTGTTTTAGGCTTTCCCCTTGGCGGCCAGGTAGGTGCACTCACACATGTGAGGTACCGTTTTCATCGGGACACCTGTGGGAACGCGGGACGGTAGGCCATGTGTTGTGGGGGGCGTGTTTCGATGGGTGCGGCGAGCGAAATGTGCGGAAAAAGCGTTTTTTTCCCCACATTTCCGACTTTGCAGGGCTGTCTGGGTAAAAAAATCTGGGGCGATGGGCGCAAATCACACCTCTGCGGATTCCCACAGGTGTCCTCTTTTCGAAAATGCATGGGGTTCCCTGTTTTCCTCGGTGGCTTGGACACCCGAGGCCCATATCTGTAAGTTGCGCCGGTCGGCAGAATGGACAACAGACTTGGGGTTACTTGTGTTTTAGGCTTTCCCCTTGGCGGCCAGGTAGGTGCACCCACACATGTGAGGTACCGTTTTCATCGGGACACCTGTGGGAACGCGGGACGGTAGGCCATGTGTTGTGGGGGGCGTGTTTCGATGGGTGCGGCGAGTGAAATGTGCGGAAAAAGCGTTTTTTCCCCCACATTTCCGACTTTGCAGGGCTGTCTGGGTAAAAAAATCTGGGGCGATGGGCGCAAATCACACCTCTGCGGATTCCCACAGGTGTCCTCTTTTCGAAAATGCATGGGGTTCCCTGTTTTCCTCGGTGGCTTGGACACCCGAGGCCCATATCTGTAAGTTGCGCCGGTCGGCAGAATGTCGGAGATTTCCCTCTGACAACAGACTTGGGGTTACTTGTGTTTTAGGCTTTCCCCTTGGCGGCCAGGTAGGTGCACCCACACATGTGAGGTACCGTTTTCATCGGGACACCTGTGGGAACGCGGGACGGTAGGCCATGTGTTGTGGGGGGCGCGTTTCGATGGGTGCGGCGAGCGAAATGTGCGGAAAAAGCGTTTTTTTCCCCACATTTCCGACTTTGCAGGGCTGTCTGGGTAAAAAAATCTGGGGCGATGGGCGCAAATCACACCTCTGCGGATTCCCACGGGTGTCCTCTTTTCGAAAATGCATGGGGTTCCCTGTTTTCCTCGGTGGCTTGGACACCCGAGGCCCATATCTGTAAGTTGCGCCGGTCGGCAGAATGGACAACAGACTTGGGGTTACTTGTGTTTTAGGCTTTCCCCTTGGCGGCCAGGTAGGTGCACCCACACATGTGAGGTACCGTTTTCATCGCGACACCTGTGGGAACGCGGGACGGTAGGCCATGTGTTGTGGGGGGGCGTGTTTCGATGGGTGCGGCGAGCGAAATGTGCGGAAAAAGCGGTTTTTTCCCCACATTTCCGACTTTGCAGGGCTGTCTGGGTAAAAAAATCTGGGGCGATGGGCGCAAATCACACCTCTGCGGATTCCCACGGGTGTCCTCTTTTCGAAAATGCATGGGGTTCCCTGTTTTCCTCGCTGGCTTGGACACCTGAGGCCCATATCTGTAAGTTGCGCCGGTCGGCAGAATGTCTGAGATTTCCCTCTGACAACAGACTTGGGGTTACTTGTGTTTTAGGCTTTCCCCTTGGCGGCCAGGTAGGTGCACCCACACATGTGAGGTACCGTTTTCATCGGGACACCTGTGGGAACGCGGGACGGTAGGCCATGTGTTGTGGGGGGCGCGTTTCGATGGGTGCGGCGAGCGAAATGTGCGGAAAAAGCGTTTTTTTCCCCACATTTCCGACTTTGCAGGGCTGTCTGGGTAAAATAATCTGGGGCGATGGGCGCAAATCACACCTCTGCGGATTCCCACGGGTGTCCTCTTTTCGAAAATGCATGGGGTTCCCTGTTTTCCTCGGTGGCTTGGACACCCGAGGCCCATATCTGTAAGTTGCGCCGGTCAGCAGAATGTCGGAGATTTCCCTCTGACAACAGACTTGGGGTTACTTGTGTTTTAGGCTTTCCCCTTGGCGGCCAGGTAGGTGCACCCACACATGTGAGGTACCGTTTTCATCGGGACACCTGTGGGAACGCGGGACGGTAGGCCATGTGTTGTGGGGGGCGCGTTTCGATGGGTGCGGCGAGCGAAATGTGCGGAAAAAGCGTTTTTTTCCCCACATTTCCGACTTTGCAGGGCTGTCTGGGTAAAATAATCTGGGGCGATGGGCGCAAATCACACCTCTGCGGATTCCCACGGGTGTCCTCTTTTCGAAAATGCATGGGGTTCCCTGTTTTCCTCGGTGGCTTGGACACCCGAGGCCCATATCTGTAAGTTGCGCCGGTCGGCAGAATGTCTGAGATTTCCCTCTGACAACAGACTTGGGGTTACTTGTGTTTTAGGCTTTCCCCTTGGCGGCCAGGTAGGTGCACCCACACATGTGAGATACCGTTTTCATCGGGACACCTGTGGGAACGCGGGACGGTAGGCCATGTGTTGTGGGGGGCGTGTTTCGATGGGTGCGGCGAGCGAAATGTGCGGAAAAAGCGGTTTTTTCCCCACATTTCCGACTTTGCAGGGCTGTCTGGGTAAAAAAATCTGGGGCGATGGGCGCAAATCACACCTCTGCGGATTCCCACGGGTGTCCTCTTTTCGAAAATGCATGGGGTTCCCTGTTTTCCTCGGTGGCTTGGACACCCGAGGCCCATATCTGTAAGTTGCGCCGGTCGGCAGAATGGACAACAGACTTGGGGTTACTTGTGTTTTAGGCTTTCCCCTTGGCGGCCAGGTAGGTGCACCCACACATGTGAGGTACCGTTTTCATCGGGACACCTGTGGGAATGCGGGACGGTAGGCCATGTGTTGTGGGGGGCGTGTTTCGATGGGTGCGGCGAGCGAAATGTGCGGAAAAAGCGTTTTTTCCCCCACATTTCCGACTTTGCAGGGCTGTCTGGGTAAAAAAATCTGGGGCGATGGGCGCAAATCACACCTCAGCGGATTCCCACGGGTGTCCTCTTTTCGAAAATGCATGGGGTTCCCTGTTTTCCTCGGTGGCTTGGACACCCGAGGCCCATATCTGTAAGTTGCGCCGGTCGGCAGAATGTCGGAGATTTCCCTCTGACAACAGACTTGGGGTTACTTGTGTTTTAGGCTTTCCCCTTGGCGGCCAGGTAGGTGCACCCACACATGTGAGGTACCGTTTTCATCGGGACACCTGTGGGAACGCGGGACGGTAGGCCATGTGTTGTGGGGGGCGTGTTTCGATGGGTGCGGCGAGCGAAATGTGCGGAAAAAGCGTTTTTTTCCCCACATTTCCGACTTTGCAGGGCTGTCTGGGTAAAAAAATCTGGGGCGATGGGCGCAAATCACACCTCTGCGGATTCCCACGGGTGTCCTCTTTTCGAAAATGCATGGGGTTCCCTGTTTTCCTCGGTGGCTTGGACACCCGAGGCCCATATCTGCAAGTTGCGCCGGTCGGCAGAATGGACAACACACTTGGGGTTACTTGTGTTTTAGGCTTTCCCCTTGGCGGCCAGGTAGGTGCACCCACACATGTGAGGTACCGTTTTCATCGCGACACCTGTGGGAACGCGCGACGGTAGGCCATGTGTTGTGGGGGGCGTGTTTCGATGGGTGCGGCGAGCGAAATGTGCGGAAAAAGCGTTTTTTTCCCCACATTTCCGACTTTGCAGGGCTGTCTGGGTAAAAAAATCTGGGGCGATGGGCGCAAATCACACCTCTGCGGATTCCCACGGGTGTCCTCTTTTCGAAAATGCATGGGGTTCCCTGTTTTCCTCGCTGGCTTGGACACCCGAGGCCCATATCTGTAAGTTGCGCCGGTCGGCAGAATGTCGGAGATTTCCCTCTGACAACAGACTTGGGGTTACTTGTGTTTTAGGCTTTCCCCTTGGCGGCCAGGTAGGTGCACCCACACATGTGAGGTACCGTTTTCATCGGGACACCTGTGGGAACGCGGGACGGTAGGCCATGTGTTGTGGGGGGCGTGTTTCGATGGGTGCGGCGAGCGAAATGTGCGGAAAAAGCGTTTTTTTCCCCACATTTCCGACTTTGCAGGGCTGTCTGGGTAAAAAAATCTGGGGCGATGGGCGCAAATCACACCTCTGCGGATTCCCACGGGTGTCCTCTTTTCGAAAATGCATGGGGTTCCCCGTTTTCCTCGGTGGCTTGGACACCCGAGTCCCATATCTGTATGATGTGAGAGTGTGACATTTCCGGTGTGAAAACAGACTTGGGGTTACTTGTGTTTTAGGCTTTCCCCTTGGCGGCCAGGTAGGTGCACCCACACATGTGAGGTACCGTTTTCATTGGGACACCTGTGGGAACGCGGGACGGTAGGCCATGTGTTGTGGGGGGCGTGTTTCGATGGGTGCGGCGAGCGAAATGTGCGGAAAAAGCGTTTTTTTCCCCACATTTCCGACTTTGCAGGGCTGTCTGGGTAAAGAAATCTGGGGCGATGGGCGCAAATCACACCTCTGCGGATTCCCACGGGTGTCCTCTTTTCGAAAATGCATGGGGTTCCCTGTTTTCCTCGGTGGCTTGGACACCCGAGGCCCATATCTGTAAGTTGCGCCGGTCGGCAGAATGGACAACAGACTTGGGGTTACTTGTGTTTTAGGCTTTCCCCTTGGCGGCCAGGTAGGTGCACCCACACATGTGAGGTACCGTTTTCATCGGGACACCTGTGGGAACGCGGGACGGTAGGCCATGTGTTGTGGGGGGCGCGTTTCGATCGGTGCGGCGAGCGAAATGTGCGGAAAAAGCGTTTTTTTCCCCACATTTCCGACTTTGCAGGGCTGTCTGGGTAAAAAAATCTGGGGTGATGGGCGCAAATCACACCTCTGCGGATTCCCACGGGTGTCCTCTTTTCGAAAATGCATGGGGTTCCCTGTTTTCCTCGGTGGCTTGGACACCCGAGGCCCATATCTGTAAGTTGCGCCGGTCGGCAGAATGGACAACAGACTTGGGGTTATTTGTGTTTTAGGCTTTCCCCTTGGCGGCCAGGTAGGTGCACCCACACATGTGAGGTACCGTTTTCATCGGGACACCTGTGGGAACGCGGGACGGTAGGCCATGTGTTGTGGGGGGCGTGTTTCGATGGGTGCGGCGAGCGAAATGTGCGGAAAAAGCGTTTTTTTCCCCACATTTCCGACTTTGCAGGGCTGTCTGAGTAAAAAAATCTGGGGCGATGGGCGCAAATCACACCTCTGCGGATTCCCACGGGTGTCCTCTTTTCGAAAATGCATGGGGTTCCCTGTTTTCCTCGGTGGCTTGGACACCCGAGGCCCATATCTGTAAGTTGCGCCGGTCGGCAGAATGTCGGAGATTTCCCTCTGACAACAGACTTGGGGTTACTTGTGTTTTAGGCTTTCCCCTTGGCGGCCAGGTAGGTGCACCCACACATGTGAGGTACGTTTTCATCGGGACACCTGTGGGAACGCGGGACGGTAGGCCATGTGTTGTGGGGGGCGTGTTTCGATGGGTGCGGCGAGCGAAATGTGCGGAAAAAGCGTTTTTTTCCCCACATTTCCGACTTTGCAGGGCTGTCTGGGTAAAAAAATCTGGGGCGATGGGCGCAAATCACACCTCTGCGGATTCCCACGGGTGTCCTCTTTTCGAAAATGCATGGGGTTCCCTGTTTTCCTCGGTGGCTTGGACACCCGAGGCCCATATCTGTAAGTTGCGCCGGTCGGCAGAATGGACAACAGACTTGGGGTTACTTGTGTTTTAGGCTTTCCCCTTGGCGGCCAGGTAGGTGCACCCACACATGTGAGGTACCGTTTTCATCGGGACACCTGTGGGAACGCGGGACGGTAGGCCATGTGTTGTGGGGGGCGTGTTTTGATGGGTGCGGCGAGCGAAATGTGCGGAAAAAGCGTTTTTTTCCCCACATTTCCGACTTTGCAGGGCTGTCTGGGTAAAAAAATCTGGGGCGATGGGCGCAAATCACACCTCTGCGGATTCCCACGGGTGTCCTCTTTTCGAAAAAAATGCATGGGGTTCCCTGTTTTCCTCGGTGGCTTGGACACCCGAGGCCCATATCTGTAAGTTGCGCCGGTCGGCAGAATGTCTGAGATTTCCCTCTGACAACAGACTTGGGGTTACTTGTGTTTTAGGCTTTCCCCTTGGCGGCCAGGTAGGTGCACCCACACATGTGAGGTACCGTTTTCATCGGGACACCTGTGGGAACGCGGGACGGTAGGCCATGTGTTGTGGGGGGCGCGTTTCGATGGGTGCGGCGAGCGAAATGTGCGGAAAAAGCGTTTTTTTCCCCACATTTCCGACTTTGCAGGGCTGTCTGGGTAAAAAAATCTGGGGCGATGGGCGTAAATCACACCTCTGCGGATTCCCACGGGTGTCCTCTTTTCGAAAATGCATGGGGTTTCCTGTTTTCCTCGGTGGCTTGGACACCCGAGGCCCATATCTGTAAGTTGCGCCGGTCGGCAGAATGGACAACAGACTTGGGGTTACTTGTGTTTTAGGCTTTCCCCTTGGCGGCCAGGTAGGTGCACCCACACATGTGAGGTACCGTTTTCATCGGGACACCTGTGGGAACGCGGGACGGTAGGCCATGTGTTGTGGGGGGCGTGTTTCGATGGGTGCGGCGAGTGAAATGTGCGAAAAAAGCGTTTTTTCCCCCACATTTCCGACTTTGCAGGGCTGTCTGGGTAAAAAAATCTGGGGCGATGGGCGCAAATCACACCTCTGCGGATTCCCACGGGTGTCCTCTTTTCGAAAATGCATGGGGTTCCCTGTTTTCCTCGGTGGCTTGGACACCCGAGGCCCATA